>NC_069500.1:285050111-285682611 GCF_027579735.1 Bombina bombina
CCAGGGAAGCTGTCCTCACTGGACGAAGTCGGGGAAAGGAGCTGGGATATGACCTGCTGACACTTTGGTCAGCAGGAAATGGAGGGGAGAGAGAGCAATTCAGCAGACCACGCACAAAGAAAAGAAATAAAAAAGGGAGATGCTTCAAGAGTTTTTTTTTTTTTATGTCCTTTTTCTTTCTCTTTGCAGTATCAGCAACCTATCACAGTATTCTTTAGCCATTAAACTTAAATGTCCCAAAGCAGTTCTATGTACATAACCCCCACCTAATTTACAGTTCACTTTGTTTTGCAGCTTCCAAAGGAAATCACCCTGTGTAGTTTAAATGTAGTAGCATTTGTTGCACACCTCAATAGGCCACAGAGTCTCTTTAATTTTCGTATTACTGGAGAAGCAAAGAAGTTGCCTTTAGTTGATGTGAGTAGTGAACTACTTTGCAAGTTTCAGATCATGTGCCTAGATTAATACAAACAGGTCCCTTTCTTGTTACACTGTGTCAGCGGTCACTGAATTATCTGTTATCAGCCAAGTTTATATCTGCTGGGGACCGCTAAGTATCTTGTGCCAAAGAGAGGTTTCAGTGGAAGCTAGTGAGGGATAAACCTTTAATTGATTATTCTGAGGTGCTACCCCTTTAACTAGGAGTGGGATTTGTTTTATTAAAAGCCAGCAGGTGTTATCATTTAAGGCTGATCGGTTTTGATAAACAGAGCTTTTAATTTAAATTCAAAGTGCAAGGCTGCTCCCAAAATGGTGTCTTTTCGCGCCACTGGCCTTCAGACTATGTGGCTTAGTTTGCAGCGTGGGTCCCCAGCCCAGTTGTCTCCAATCTTGTAAGTATGAAGTAAAAGTGTGAGAAAATCGATGACTCCTCTGCCGCTTGTCTCTCCAGAAACTCCTCAGACTGCTCAGTCGGCTCCGGAGCGGAGCCCCGACCCTCCGGAGTCTAGACCCGATTGCTGCTCCCTAGTTGGGGTTCTTCTGACTAGTCCACAGTCCCGGAGCAAATGTGTATCAAAGCGGGTATCTGCTGCAGGGAATCCCCATCCGGCCAACTGCAACGGCTCCTCTCACCTCTCAAAATGCACCCACAAGTTTCCAGTCTGAGTGTTAAATTGTTCTAAAGCGGTGCTCTACAATATATATTAGTGAGCTAATTTATCTAAAATTCTTTTAGAGTGAATTTGCTGGGTACATCAATTACTTTTTATTAATTTTCCTAGGAGCCTCTGTATGTTGCTTCCACTCAGTTCGGCTGCTAGCTCCGCCTCCTAGGAATATATATTTAGAAATACATAGAACATATTCAAACAATGTGGCCACACCTAAATAAAATGTTTTTTGGAGGGTGAAACAGCATACGCTGTCAGCATTTATAAGTGAAACAGCATACGCTGTCAGCATTTATAATTACACAAGCAGTTCACCAGCAGATTTGCGGCCGCTAGCAAGGGGTGTCAATCAGCCCGATTGTATAGGATCGATCGGATTGAAGACCACAGCCTCAGAGGGAGGGGACAAGTTATGGAGCAGCAGTCTTTACCATAGTGTATGGTGTAAATTTGAATCTGTACCTCTGGACATTTTTAGAGTATTTAATACCCATACGTTTATATACAACCCTTAAGGCTTCTAAAGTTTAGATATGTTGCCCCCATGGGGGATAGTTATCAACGTGTCAACTTTCCTGCCTTCGCCGGCCCAATCCGCCCGCCTAAGCTCGCCTACCATCGCCGCCGCTGACCTGAAAAAATTCGCCTAAGTTATCAATAAATCTGTCAAAAAGCCGCGCACCAAGTACGGGGCGATGAGCAGCGGACTGTGATAGTTATCACTCATCCAATCTCGCTGCTCTTCAGCTTTTTTACAGCTTTATTGCTAGCCTGTCACTAAGCACCCACACTAACTACACTGTTCTACCCCCTAAACCGGCGCCCCCGGAGCCCCCCCGCAACTAAATAAAGTTAGTATCCCCTAAACCGCCGCTCCTAGACCCCATCGCAACTCTTATAAATGTATTAACCCCTAAACCGCCGCTCAAGGACACCGCCACAACCTACATTATACCTAGTAACCCCAATCCTGCCCCCCCTATACCGCCGCCCTCTATAATAAAGTTATTAACCCCTATCCTGCTGATCCCGCACCTCGCCGCAACTAAATAAATAGTTTAACCCCTAAACTGCCGCTCCCGGACCCTGCCGCAACCTATATTAAATTTATTAACCCCTAATCTGCCCCCCCTACACCGTCTCCACCTATAATACATTTATTAACCCTTATCCTGCCCCCCACTACACCGCCACCACTGTAATAAATTTATTAACCCCTAAACCTAAGTCTAACCCTAACACCTCCCTAAATATTAATTAAATAAATCTAATAATATTTCTATCATTAACTAAATTAATCCTATTTAAAACTAAATACTTACCTTTAAAATAAACCCTAATATAGCTACAATATAAATAATAATTATATTGTAGCTATCTTAGGATTTATTTTTATTTTATAGGTAACTTTCAATTTATTTAACTAGGTACAATAGCTATTAAATAGTTATTAACTATTTAATAGCTTACGTAGCTAAAATAAAACAGAAACTTACCTGTAAAATAAATCCTAACCTAAGTTACAATTACACCTAACACTACACTATACTTTAATACATTATTCCTATTTAAAACTAAATCCTTACCTGTAAAATAAACCCTATGATATCTACAATGTAATTAATAATTAGATTGTAGCTATTTTAGAATTTATTTTTATTTTACAGGTAACTTTGTATTTATTTTAGCTTGTTAGAATAGTTATAAAATAGTTATTAACTATTTAATAACTACCTAGCTAAAAGAAATACAAAATTACCTGTAAAATAAATCCTAACCTAAGTTACAATTACACCTAACACTACACTATCATTAAATAAATTAAATAAATGAAATACAAATAACTACAATTAAATACAATTACATAAACTAAGTACAAAAAATAAAAAAGCTAAGTTACAAAAAATAAAAAAATAGGTTGCAAACATTTAAAAAATATTACAACAATTTTAAGCTAATTGCACCTAATCTAAGCCCCCTAATAAAATAACAAAGCCCCCCAAAATAAAAAAATTCCCTACCCTATTCTACATTAAAAAAGTTCAAAGCTCTTTTACCTTACCAGCCCTTAAAAGGGCCTTTTGTGGGGCATGCCCCAAAGAAAACTGCTCTTTTGCCTGTAAAAGAAAAATACAACCCACCCCCCAATATTAAAACCGACCACCCACATACCCCTAATCTAACCCAAACCCCCCTTAAAATAACCTAACACTAATCCCCTGAAGATCATCCTACCTTTAGTCGTCTTCACTCAGCCGAGCCACCAATGGAACTGAAGAGGAGATCCGGAGCGGCAGAAGTGATCCTCCAAGGGGCGCTGATGAAATCTTCCATCCGATGAAGTGATCCTCCAGGCGGCGCTGAAGAAGTCTTCCATCGGGGCGATGTCATCTTCCAAGCGGCGCTGAAGAAGTCTTCTATCCGGGCGATGTCATCTTCCAAGCGGGTCTTCAATCTTCTTTCTTCAGGATCCATCTTCATCCCGCCGACGCGGAACATCCTTCTTTCCTGACGGACTACCGACGAATGAAGGCTCCTTTAAGGGACGTCATCCAAGATGGCGTCCCTTCGATTCCGATTGGCTGATAGGATTCTATCAGCCAATCGGAATTATGGTAGGAAAAATCTGATTGGCTGATTGAATCAGCCAATCAGATTGAAGTTCAATCCGATTGGCTTATCCAATCAGCCAATCAGATTGAGCTCACATTCTATTGGCTGATCCGATCAGCCAATAGAATGCAAGCTCAATCTGATTGGCTGATTCAATCAGCCAATCAGATTTTTCCTACCTTAATTCCGATTGGCTGATAGAATCCTATCAGCCAATCGGAATTGAAGGGATGCCATCTTGGATGACATCCCTTAAAGGAGCCTTCATTCGTCGGTAGTCCGTCGGGAAAGAAGGATTTTCCGCGTCGGCCGGATGAAGATTGAAGATTGAAGACCCCGCTTGGAAGATGACATCGCCCGGATAGAAGACTTCTTCAGCGCCGCTTGGAAGATGACATCGCCCGGATGGAAGACTTCTTCAGCGCCGCCTGGAGGATCACTTCATCGGATGGAAGATTTCTTCAGCGCCCCTTGGAGGATCACTTCTGCCGCTCCGGATCTCCTCTTCAGTTCCATCGGTGGCTCAGCTGAGTGAAGACGACTAAAGGTAGGATGATCTTCAGGGGATTAGTGTTAGGTTATTTTAAGGGGGGTTTGGGTTTAATGTTGGGGGGTTGTATTTTTCTTTTACAGGCAAAAGAGCAGTTTTCTTTGGGGCATGCCCCACAAAAGGCCCTTTTAAGGGCTGGTAAGGTAAAAGAGCTTTGAACTTTTTTAATGTAGAATAGGGTAGGGAATTTTTTTTATTTTGGGAGGCTTTGTTATTTTATTAGGGGGCTTAGATTAGGTGTGATTAGCTTAAAATTGTTGTAATATTTTTTAAATGTTTGTAACCTATTTTTTTATTTT
The DNA here is from genome assembly GCF_027579735.1 of Bombina bombina. Lineage (NCBI taxonomy): Eukaryota > Metazoa > Chordata > Amphibia > Anura > Bombinatoridae > Bombina > Bombina bombina. The sequence goes on from NC_069500.1 coordinate 285,054,686, forward strand.
TTGTAACTTAGCTTTTTTTATTTTTTGTACTTTAGTTAGTTTATGTAATTGTATTTAATTGTAGTTATTTGTATTTAATTTATTTAATTAATGTAATGATAGTGTAGTGATAGGTTTAATTGTAACTTAGGTTAGGATTTATTTTACAGGTAATTTTGTATTTCTTTTAGCTAGGTAGTTATTAAATAGTTAATAACTATTTAATAACTATTCTAACTAGCTAAAATAAATACAAAGTTACCTGTAAAATAAAAATAAATCCAAAAATAGCTACAATGTAATTATTAATTACATTGTAGCTATCTTAGGGTTTATTTTACAGGTAAGTATTTAGTTTTAAATAGGAATAATTTATTTAAGTATAGTGTAGTGTTAGGTGTTATTCTAACTTAGGTTAGTTTTTATTTTAAGGTAAATTTCTCTTTATTTTAGCTAGGTAGCTATTAAATAGTTAATAACTATTTAATAGCTATTGTACCTAGTTAAAATAAATTGAAAGTTACCTATAAAATAAAAATAAATCCTAAGATAGCTACAATATAATTATTATTTCTATTGTAGCTATATTAGGGTTTATTTTAAAGGTAAGTATTTAGTTTTAAATAGGATTAATTTAGTTAATAATAGAAATATTATTTAGATTTATTTAATTAATATTTAAGTTAGGGGGGTGTTAGGGTTAGTGTTAGACTTAGGTTTAGGGGTTAATAAATTTATTACAGTGGCGGCGGTGTAGTGGGGGGCAGGATAGGGGATAATAAATGTATTATAGGTGGCGACGGTGTAGGGGGGGCAGATTAGGGGTTAATAAATTTAATATAGTTTGCGGCAGGGTCCGGGAACTGCGGTTTAGGGGGTAATACATTTATTTAGTTGCGGCGGTGTAAGGGGGGCAGATTAGGGGTGTTTAGACTCAGGGTACATGTTAGGGTGTTAGGTGCAGACAGCTCCCATAGGAATCAATGGGATGTCGGGCAGCAGCGAACTTGTACTTTCGCTATGGTAAGACTCCTATTGATTCCTATGGGATCCGCCGCCTCCAGGGCGGCGGATTGAAAACCAGGTACGCTGGGCCGGAAAAGTGCCGAGCGTACCTGCTAGCAAAAGTAGTCAGATTGTGCCGCACTTGTGTGTGGAACATCTGGAGTGACGTAAGAATCGATCTGTGTCGGACTGAGTCCGGCGGATCGAAGCTTACGGCACTAAATTCTACTTTTGCAGCTGGTGTCTAGCCTTTGATAACTAAGGCGAATCAGCCTCGCCACAAATACGCTGTGGAATTCCAGCGTATTTGAGGTTGACGGCTTGATAACTACCCCCCCATGTGTGAGTAAGTTAGCCCTTACTGTGTTAGATTATTAAATGATGTGAAGACAACACAACCTCATGATATATATATTTTCACTTTGAAAAGTCTAGAGAGTGCAGGTCTTCATCATTTATTTATTTATTTATTTATATATATACTGTATATATATATATATATATATATATATATATATATATATATATATATAAAACACAGGAATGGACCGCACTCACAGACCGGACTGGGTACACATCCTAAGCCACAGTTAACTCCACAGCCCTGAACACTGACAGACAGCTGCAAAGTTCCCAGCAACCCAGGCAGTTAACCCCCGAGCAACCTGGGTGTCAGGTCCGCAGGGGAGCATTACAAACATTAACACAAAACACAAAAAACCCAGCACTCACTAGCAGATTCACAGCAATGTTTAAAAGCAAAACTGGGGGAAGTCAGTTTGGCGCCAAATGTAACTGACTTCCCCCAGTTTTGCTTTTAAACATTGCTGTGAATCTGCTAGTGAGTGCTGGGTTTTTTGTGTTTTATATATATATATATATATATATATATATATATATATATATATATATATATATATATATATATATATAAATAATAAATAAAATGATGAAGACCTGCACTTTTTAGACTTTTCAAAGTGATTTGTTTATTATAAACTGTGACGCTTAAGTGATCAAACTCTCCCCTTCATCAGACCAAACAAAATCATCAAAATCATGAGTTTAAGTAACATAAAACCCCCCCTAGGAAGTGACAAAGGCTTAGTTGCCATGGAGATTAGGCATGTGTAAACAATAGTAATAGCATCAGCAAATGTGTTTAACTTGTTCTTTGACAATGTAAGTATGTTGTCATGTAGTTAAGAGTAGTGATGTCGCAAACTTAAAATTTTCCGTTCGCGAACAGCGAATGCGAACGCCTGCAAAAGTTTGAGAACGGGCGAACCGGGCGAACCACCATAGACTTCAATAGGCAGGCGAACTTTAAAACCCACAGGGACTCTTTCTGGCCACAATAGTGATGGAAAAGTTGTTTCAAGGGGACTAACACCTGGACTGTGGCATGCCGGAGGGGGATCCATGGCAAAACTCCCATGGAAAATTACATAGTTGATGCAGAGTCTGGTTTTAAGCCATAAAGGGCATAAATCACCTAACATTCCTAAATTGTTTGGAATAACGTGCTTTAAAACATCAGGTATGATGTTGTATCGATCAGGTAGGGTAAGGGTTACGCCCGCTTCACAGTGACAGACCAAACTCCCCATTTAAAGGGACAGTCTACACCAGAATTTTTATTGTTTTAAAAGATAGATAATCCCTTTATTACCCATTTCCCAGTTTTGCATAACTAACACATTTATAATAATATACTTTTAACCTCTGTGATTATCTTGTATCTAAGCCTCTGCAAACTGCCCCTTTTTTCAGTTCTTTTGACAGATTTGCAGTCTAGCCAATCAGTGCCTGCTCCCAGATAACTTCTCGTGCTCTAGAGGTGAAAAACTGTTAAAATACAATCTGAAATAGGTGGGCTTCAAGGTCTAAGACATTAGCATATGAACCTCCTAGGTTAAGCTTTCAACTAAGACTACCAAGAGAACAAAGCAAAATTGGTGATAAAAGTAAATTGGAAAATTGTTTAAAATTACATGCTCTATCTGAATCATGAAAGTTTATTTTGGCCAAGACTGTCCCTTTAACGCACCGCAAACAACCGCAAACAGTCCATTTGCACAACCGCAAACACCCCATTTGCACAAGGTTGGATACCAAGCTAGCCATGTCCCGTTCCTTGTCCTCACTGATGGCATTGAAGGTCTCTTCCTCCACCCAGCCACGTACAACACCAAGGGTCCCTGAAAGGTGACAACAAGCCCCCTGGGACGCCTGCTGTGTTTGGTCTTCCACCTCCTCAAAGCCACCTTCCTCCTCTGACTCCTCTTCTTCAGACTCCTCTCTCTGCGTTGCCTCTTTCTGCGTTACTATAAGGTGTGTTAAGTAGTACTATTCCTATCAGTTTAATCCCTGTTCCGTCCCCTATCAGGGGATGTGTATATAGCATGGATTTTAGGAACCGGGAGATGGAAACAGATCAAATTTGGGGCACTGCGCGTGCAATCTAATGTGCAACCAGATAGGAGTGGTGTGTTAAGTAATACTATTCCTATCAGTTTAATCCCTGTTATGTGCCTTTTTTATTGGTTTGGTTTTTGAAGCCACAGTGCTGCACCAGAGGCCAGAAAAATTAGGCATGTACACATGCCTGAAAAATTAGGTATTGTTCCAGCCGCTGCTGTAGCAGCGGCCGGAAAAATTGATGTTTGTTTTCCAGGCAGAAAGTGCCCTAAAACATTGCGGCTTGAACCCTAGTTGGTGGCGGATAAATCACGCAAGTCATCCGGCATTTGAAGATAAAATACATCACCGTGTGGACCATTTTTAGCCTAAGGCAGCTCATCTCATCAGGCCTTTTTTACTCAAATGTATTGCCCAATGTCAGTCCCTTCAGGATCCATCTCTCATTCATCTTAATAAAGGTGAGGTAATCTAGACTTTTTTGACCTAGGCGACTTCTCTTCTCATTGACAATACCTCCTGCTGCACTGAAGGTCCTTTCTGACAGGACTCTTGAAGCAGGGCAGGCCAGAAGTTCTATCGCAAATTGGGATAGCTCAGGCCACAGGTCAAGCCTGCACACCAAGTAGTCAAGGGGTTCATCGCTCCTCAGAGTGTCGAGATCTGCAGTTAAGGCGAGGTAGTCTGCTACCTGTCAGTCGAGTCGTTCTCTGAGGGTGGACCCCGAAGGGCTGTGGCGATGCATAGGAGTTAAAAAGTTCCTCATGTCCTCCATCAACAACACGTCTGTAAAGCATCCTGTCCTTGCCAGCGTGGCCGTGGGAGTTGAAGGTTTACTTTCACCTCTTCCCCTGTTAGATTCCCGTTGTGCTGTGACATCACTTTTATACGCTGTGTAAAGCATACTTTTTAATTTATTTTGGAACTGCTGCATCCTTTCTGACTTGCGGTAATTCGGTAACATTTCAGGCACTTTATGCTTATACCAGGGGTCTAGTAGCGTGGACACCCAGTACAGGTCGTTCTCCTTCAGCTTTTTTATACAAGGGTCCCTCAACAGGCACGACAGCATGAAAGACCCCATTTGCACAAGGTTGGATGCCGAGCTACTCATGTCCCATTCCTTATCCTCAGTGATCTCACTGAAGGTATCTTCTTCCCCCCAGTCACGTACAACACCACGGGTACCAGATAGGTGACAATGAGCACCCTGGGATGCCTGTTGTGGTTGGTCTTCCTCCTCCTCCTCAAAGCCACATTCCTCCTCTGACTCCTCTTCCTCAGAATCCTCTTCCAGCGTTGCCGCTGGTCCAGCAAGCGATGCTGATAAGGCTGTTTCTGGTGGTGATGGTGACCACAACTCTTCCTCCTCACGCTCATCTACGGCCTGATCCAGCACTCTTCGCAGGGCACGCTCCAGGAAGAAAACAAATGGTATGATGTCGCTGATGGTGCCTTCGGTGTGACTGACTAGGTTTGTCACCTCCTCAAAAGGACGCATGAGCCTACAGGCATTGCGCATGAGCGTCCAGTAACGTGGCAAAAAAATTCCCAGCTCCGCAGAGTCTGTCCTAGCACCCCGGTCATACAAATACTCGTTAACAGCTTTTTCTTGTTGGAGCAGGTGGTCGAACATTAGGAGTGTTGAATTCCATCGTGTCGGGCTGTCGCAAATCAAGCGCCTCACTTGCATGTTGTTTTGCTGCTGAATATCGGAAAAGTGCGCCATGGCCATGTAGGAACGCCTCAAATGGCCACACACCTTCCTGGTCTGCTTTAGGATGTCCTGTAAGCCTGGGTACTTATGCACAAAGCGTTGTACGATCATATTACACACATGTGCCATGCACGGCACATGTGTCAACCTGCCCAATTTCAATGCCGCCACCAAATTACTTCCATTGTCAGAAACCACTTTGCCGATCTCCAGTTGGTGTGGAGTCAGCCACTGATCCACCTGTGCGTTCAGGGCGGACAGGAGTGCTGGTCCAGTGTGACTCTCTGCTTTCATGCAAGTCAACCCCAAGACGGCGTGACACTGCCGTATCCGGGATGTGGAATAGTACCTGGGAAGCTGGGGGGGTGACGTTTATGTGGAGCAAGACACGGCAGCAGAAGAGGACTCAGCCAAGGAGGTTATGGAAGAGGATGGAGTAGGAGGAGAAGAGGAGGTGGCAGCAGGCCTGCCTGCAAGTCATTGTGGTGTCACCAACTCCTCCTCTGCAGAGCCACGCATTCCATGCTTGGCAGCCGTCAGCAGGTTTACCCAATGTGCAGTGTAGGTGATATACCTGCCCTGACCATGCTTTGAAGACCAGCTATCAGTGGCCATATGGACCCTTGCCCCAACACTGTGTGCCAGACATGCCATTACTTCCTTTCGCACAATCGAGTACAGGTTAGGATTGCCTTTTGTGCAAAGAAATTTCTGTCGGGTACCTTCCACTGCGGTGTCCCAATAGCTACAAATTTTTTGAATGCATCAGACTTCACCAGCTTGTATGGTAAAAGCTGGTGGGCTAAGAGTTCAGACAAGCCAGCTGTCAGACGCCAGGCAAGGGGGTGACTTTGTGACATTGGCTTCTTACGCTCAAACATGTCCTTAACAGATACCTGACTGTGGGCAGATGAGCAGGAATTGCTCCGGAAGAGAGACGGAGTGGCGGATAGTTGAGAGGGGGCAAGGAGGACAGCAGTGGTTGACGTGGCTGAAGATGCTGGACCAGGAGGAGGATGGCGGCTTTGAGCTTGTGTGCTGCTTCTACTCATGTTTTGATCCCATAGGCCTTAGGTGGGTGTTGGACTTCCCACGACTCAGTTTCTTTTGGCACAGGTTGCAAATGGCATCGCTGTTGTCAGAGGCAGACACACAAAAAAAATGCCACACTGCTGAGCTCTGCGATGACGGCATTCTGGTGGTAGCAACAGCATGCGTTGATTGGCATGCTGTCTGGCTGACCCCGGGTGCCGATGCATGCTGTCTGACTGTGGCACTAGCTCCTTGCGATGACCTCCCCCTGCTTCCAACTCCTCTCCTCCTCCTCTCTGTCTCTCAATCTGAACTTTACCCCTGTTCTTCTAGCGGGCACCCACGTGACATCCAAAGATGCAGATGCATCGTCATCATCAACCGCTTCACTTGTATCTGACAAATCAACAAAGGAAGCAGCAGCGGGTACAACATCATCATCATCACACCGTACGTCCATGTCTGTAATGCTGCCTGACTGAGACATATCACTGTTATCTACATCCTCTGTCAATGATGGTTGCGCATCACTGATTTCTTCCAACCGATGTGTAAAAAACTCCTCTGACAGATCAAGTGAAGCGGCTGTGGTGCTAGTGTTGGTGGTGGCGGCAGGCGGGTGAGTGGTAACTTGAGAGGTGCCCGAAGATAAGCTGGAGGAGGATGGTGCTTCAAGGTTCGGAGCGGAAGCTATAGAAGATTGGGTGTCCCGTGTTAAAAAGTCAACTATTTCCTCAGAAATTTTCGAGTTCATGGGACGTGGCCTCTGAACACTGGGCATTATTCTAGGGCCAAAGGGAATCACAGCACCACGACCACGACGGAACCTGCGGGTTGGCCTGCCTCTGTCTGTCATTTTTTTTTAAATGTACACTTACACTACTATTAAACAAGATATGAGTGGTGGCACTGGGCAAGTGGGCACAGTATACGCTGTGAGCCTGACACAAAAAAGCAGACTGATGCTTCACAGTCCAAAAAGTTTTTATTTTTTTAAATGTACACTTACACTACTATTAAACAAGATATGAGTGGTGGCACTGGGCAAGTGGGCACAGTATACACTGTGAGCCTGACACAAAAAAGCAGACTGATGTTTCACAGTCCAAAAAGTTTTTTTTTTTTTAAATGTACACTTACACTACTATTAAACAAGATATGAGTGGTGGCACTGGGCAAGTGGGCACAGTATACGCTGTGAGCCTGACACAAAAAAGCAGACTGATGTTTCACAGTCCAAAAAGTTTATTTTGTTTTTAAATGTACACTTACACTACTATTAAACAAGATATGAGTGGTGGCACTGGGCAAGTGGGCACAGTATACTCTGTGAGCCTGACACAACAAAAGCAGACTGATGTTTCACAGTCCAAAAAGTTTTTTTTGTTTTTAAATGTAGACTTACACTACTATTAAACAAGATATGAGTTGTGGCATTGGGCAAGTGGGCACAGTATACGCTGTGAGCCTGACACAAAAAAGCAGACTGATGTTTCACAGTCAAAAAAGTTTTTATTTTTTTAAATGTACATTTACACTACTATTAAACAAGATATGAGTGGTGGCACTGGGCAAGTGGGTACAGTATACGCTGTGAGCCTGACACAAAAAAGCAGACTGATGTTTCACAGTCCAAAAAGTTTTTATTTTTTTAAATGTACACTTACACTACTATTAAACAAGATATGAGTGGTGGCACTGGACAAGTGGGCAGAGTATAAGCTGTGAGCCTGACACAAAAAAGGAGACTGATGTTTCACAGTCCAAAAAGTTTTTTTTGTTTATAAATGTACACTTACACTACTCTTAAACAAGATATGAGTGGCGGCACTGGGCAAGTGGGCACAGTATACGCTGTGAGCCTGACTCAAAAAAGCAGACTGATGTTTCACAGTCCAAAAAGTTTTTATTTTTTTAAACGTACACTTACACTACTATTAAACAAGATATGAGTGGTGGCACTGGGCAAGTGGGCACAGTTTACGCTGTGAGCCCGACAAAAAAAAGCAGACTGATGTTTCACAGTCCAAAAAGTTTTTATTTTTTTAAATGTACACTTACATTACTAGTAAACAAGATATGAGTGGTGGCACTTGGCAAGTGGGCCCAGTATAAGCTGTGAGCCTGACACAAAAAAGCAGACTGATGTTTCACAGTCCAAAATGTTTTTATTTTTTTAAATGTACATTTATACTACTATTAAACAAGATATGAGTGGTGGCACTGGGCAAGTGGGCACAGTATACGCTGTGAGCCTGACACAAAAAAGCAGACTGATGTTTCACAGTCCAAAAAGTTTATTTTGTTTTTAAATGTACACTTACACTACTATTAAACAAGATATGAGTGGTGGCACTGGGCAAGTGGGCACAGTATACTCTGTGAGCCTGACACAACAAAAGCAGACTGATGTTTCACAGTCCAAAAAGTTTTTTTTGTTTTTAAATGTACACTTACACTACTATTAAACAAGATATGAGTTGTGGCATTGGGCAAGTGGGCACAGTATACGCTGTGAGCCTGACACAAAAAAGCAGACTGATGTTTCACAGTCAAAAAAGTTTTTATTTTTTTAAATGTACATTTACACTACTATTAAACAAGATATGAGTGGTGGCACTGGGCAAGTGGGTACAGTATACGCTGTGAGCCTGACACAAAAAAGCAGACTGATGTTTCACAGTCCAAAAAGTTTTTATTTTTTTAAATGTACACTTACACTACTATTAAACAAGATATGAGTGGTGGCACTGGACAAGTGGGCAGAGTATAAGCTGTGAGCCTGACACAAAAAAGCAGACTGATGTTTCACAGTCCAAAAAGTTTATTTTGTTTTTAAATGTACACTTACACTACTATTAAACAAGATATGAGTGGTGGCACTGGGCAAGTGGGCACAGTATACTCTGTGAGCCTGACACAACAAAAGCAGACTGATGTTTCACAGTCCAAAAAGTTTTTTTTGTTTTTAAATGTACACTTACACTACTATTAAACAAGATATGAGTTGTGGCATTGGGCAAGTGGGCACAGTATACGCTGTGAGCCTGACACAAAAAAGCAGACTGATGTTTCACAGTCAAAAAAGTTTTTATTTTTTTAAATGTACATTTACACTACTATTAAACAAGATATGAGTGGTGGCACTGGGCAAGTGGGTACAGTATACGCTGTGAGCCTGACACAAAAAAGCAGACTGATGTTTCACAGTCCAAAAAGTTTTTATTTTTTTAAATGTACACTTACACTACTATTAAACAAGATATGAGTGGTGGCACTGGACAAGTGGGCAGAGTATAAGCTGTGAGCCTGACACAAAAAAGGAGACTGATGTTTCACAGTCCAAAAAGTTTTTTTTGTTTATAAATGTACACTTACACTACTATTAAACAAGATATGAGTGGCGGCACTGGGCAAGTGGGCACAGTATACGCTGTGAGCCTGACTCAAAAAAGCAGACTGATGTTTCACAGTCCAAAAAGTTTTTATTTTTTTAAACGTACACTTACACTACTATTAAACAAGATATGAGTGGTGGCACTGGGCAAGTGGGCACAGTTTACGCTGTGAGCCCGACAAAAAAAAGCAGACTGATGTTTCACAGTCCAAAAAGTTTTTATTTTTTTAAATGTACACTTACATTACTAGTAAACAAGATATGAGTGGTGGCACTTGGCAAGTGGGCCCAGTATAAGCTGTGAGCCTGACACAAAAAAGCAGACTGATGTTTCACAGTCCAAAATGTTTTTATTTTTTTAAATGTACATTTATACTACTATTAAACAAGATATGAGTGGTGGCACTGGGCAAGTGGGCACAGTATACGCTGTGAGCCTGACACAAAAAAGCAGACTGATGTTTCACAGTCCAAAAAGTTTATTTTGTTTTTAAATGTACACTTACACTACTATTAAACAAGATATGAGTGGTGGCACTGGGCAAGTGGGCACAGTATACTCTGTGAGCCTGACACAACAAAAGCAGACTGATGTTTCACAGTCCAAAAAGTTTTTTTTGTTTTTAAATGTACACTTACACTACTATTAAACAAGATATGAGTTGTGGCATTGGGCAAGTGGGCACAGTATACGCTGTGAGCCTGACACAAAAAAGCAGACTGATGTTTCACAGTCAAAAAAGTTTTTATTTTTTTAAATGTACATTTACACTACTATTAAACAAGATATGAGTGGTGGCACTGGGCAAGTGGGTACAGTATACGCTGTGAGCCTGACACAAAAAAGCAGACTGATGTTTCACAGTCCAAAAAGTTTTTATTTTTTTAAATGTACACTTACACTACTATTAAACAAGATATGAGTGGTGGCACTGGACAAGTGGGCAGAGTATAAGCTGTGAGCCTGACACAAAAAAGCAGACTGATGTTTCACAGTCCAAAAAGTTTTTTTTGTTTATAAATGTACACTTACACTACTATTAAACAAGATATGAGTGGCGGCACTGGGCAAGTGGGCACAGTATACGCTGTGAGCCTGACACAAAAAAGCAGACTGATGTTTCACAGTCCAAAAAGTTTTTATTTTTTTAAACGTACACTTACACTACTATTAAACAAGATATGAGTGGTGGCACTGGGCAAGTGGGCACAGTTTACGCTGTGAGCCCGACAAAAAAAAGCAGACTGATGTTTCACAGTCCAAAAAGTTTTTATTTTTTTAAATGTACACTTACATTACTAGTAAACAAGATATGAGTGGTGGCACTGGGCAAGTGGGCCCAGTATAAGCTGTGAGCCTGACACAAAAAAGCAGACTGATGTTTCACAGTCCAAAATGTTTTTATTTTTTTAAATGTACATTTATACTACTATTAAACAAGATATGAGTGGTGGCACTGGGCAAGTGGGCACAGTATACGCTGTGAGCCTGACACAAAAAAAGCAGACTGATGTTTCACAGTCCAAAAAGTTTTTATTTTTTTAAATGTACACTTACACTACTATTAAACAAGATATGAGTGGTGGCACTGGGCAAGTGGGCCCAGAATAAGCTGTGAGCCTGACACAAAAAAGCAGACTGATGTTTCACAGTCCAAAAAGTTTTTATTTTTTTAAACATACACTTACACTACTATTAAACAAGATATGAGTGGTGGCACTGGGCAAGTGGGCACAGTATACGCTGTGAGCCTGACACAAAAAAGCAGACTTATGTTTCACAGTCCAAAAAGTTTTTATTTTTTTAAATGTACACTTACACTACTAGTAAACAAGATATGAGTGGTGGCACTGGGCAAGTGGGCCCAGTATAAGCTGTGAGCCTGACACAAAAAAGCAGACTGATGTTTCACAGTCCAAAAAGTTTTTTTGTTTTTAAATGCACACTTACACTACTATTAAACAAGATATGAGTGGTGGCACTGGGCAAGTGGGCACAGTATATGCTGTGAGCCTGACAAAAAAATTCAGACTGATGTTTCACAGTCCAAAAAGTTTTTTGTTTTTAAATTTACACTACTGTTACACCAGATATGAATGGTGGCACTGGGCAAGTGGGCACAGTATACGCTGTGAGCCTGGCACACACGCTGGCAAGCAGGCAACTGCAATTAGATTACACAAGCAGACTGATGTTTCACAGTCAAAAAGTTTTTTTTTCTTAAATTTACACTACTGTTACACCAGATATGAGTGGGGCCACTGGGCAAGTGGGCACAGTATATGCTGTGAGCCTGGCACACATGCTGGCAGGCAGGCAACTGCAATTAGATTACACTAGCAGACATGTTTCACAGTCAAAAAAGTTTTTTTTTTAAATTTACACTACTGTTACAGCAGATATGAGTGGTGGCACTGGGCAAGTGGGCCTGGCACACACGCTGGCAGGCAGGCAGGCAACTGCAATTAGATTACACTAGCAGACTGATGTTTCACAGTCAAAATTTTTTATTTTATTTAAATTTACACTACTGTTACAGCAGATATGAGTGGTGGCACTGGGCAAGTGGGCCTGGCACACACGCTGGCAGGCAGGCAACTGCAATTAGATTACACTAGCAGACTGATGTTTCACAGTCAAAAAAGTTTTTTTTTTAAATTTACACTACTGTTACACCAGATATGAGTGGTGGCACTGGGCAACTGGGCCTAGCACACATGGTGGCAGGCAGGCAACTGCAATTAGATTACACTAGCAGACTGATGTTTCACAGTCAAAAAAGTTTTTTTTTTTTAAATTTACACTACTGTTACAGCAGATTTGAGTGGTGGCACTGGGTTAGTGGGCCTGGCACACACACTGGCAGGCAGGCAACTGCAATTAGATTACACTAGCAGACTGATGTTTCACAGTCAAAAACATTTTTTTTTTAAATTTACACTACTGTTATACCAGATATGAGTGGTGGCACTGGGCAACTGGGCCTGGCACACATGCTGGCAGGCAGGCAACTGCAATTAGATTACACTAGCAGACTGATGTTTCACAGTCAAAAAAGTTTTTTTTTTTAAATTTACACTACTGTTACACCAGATATGAGTGGTGGCACTGGGCAAGTGGCTTGGCAGGCAGGCAACTGCAATTAGATTACACAGGGGAAAAAAAATGATGTTCTAGCCCTAAAAAGGGCTTTTTGGTGTGCTGTCCTTACAGCAGAGATCAGATGAGTCCTTCAGGACTTTAGTGGACACTGAATACACTAGCCTAGCTATCAATTTCCCTATTAAATCACCAGCAGCTACACTGTCCCTCCTCTCACTAACAATGCAGCTTCCGAATGAATCTAAAATGGCTGCTGTCCAGGAGCTGGGAGGGTCTGGGAGGGAGGGTCTGATGCTGATTGGCTGGAATGTGTCTGCAGACTGTGAGATACAGGGTCAAAGTTTACTCAATGATGACGAATAGGGGGCGGATCGCATATGTTCGCCCGCCGTGGCGAACGTGAACATGCTATGTTCGCCGGGAACTATTCGCCGGCGAACTATTCGCGACATCACTAGTTAAGAGTTTGAGGATTTTGTTTGGCTTGATGAAGGGGAGAGTTTGATCCCTGAAATGTCACAGTTTATAATAAATTAATCACTTTGAAAAGTCCAGAGAGTGCGGATCTTAATCATAATATTGACCCTCAACGTTCCTGACACCCTGGCAATTTATTTTTGAGGTAAGAGTGCAAATCCCTAATGACTGTGATATATATATACATATATATATATATATATATATATATATATACAGTATATACTGTGTATATATATATATATATATATATATATATATATATATATATATATATATTAAAATCAGTACTTACTTATTGTATACCAATAGATTAGGCTATACAATTTGGGATACCTCTTTTTTATTAGCTTTCTTCAAAAATGTATAATATAAAGATGCTAACACAGATACATATTTAAGTATAAGTACAAAATAAAATGGTGCCTGGATAAATAAAAATATACCAAATGTCTAAATACTTATTTACACGTCTTCATTTTTCCCCAGCATTTTTATTTAGTGTGAGTTATACAGTTAAGTATTTTCTTATCTTTACAAAAATAAAATTAGACACAAAAGATATAATCACCCAGAGATTTTTAAACATTCTTTTCATATGTATTTAAACGTAATCATCAGCTTAAGAGATGTGTCAAAGGTTTCCTTCTATGAGATAAACAGATCGTTAAACCTCATGTCCATGTGATTTCTTTTTTGTCTGAATATGCTTAAAATGTGAAGATATTTCTTCTATATCTGACTCATCAGACAGTTATCATAAGACATAAGATGAATATTCAAAAGCTATGTTTGTACAGTCTCCTGAATCATCATTCTCAGATCAATATGGCAGACACAAAAAATGTTGATTTCTTTAAAAATGAAATGGAAAAATTACTTTATGTGGATCGATATTAAAATCAAAAGATGGAAATTTCGGAAATTAATAAATGTCATTCATATGTTTTAAATGTAAGATAAGGCATAATTTTAAATGAAAGTTGCTAATTATATCATATAGTATATGACATATTATCTAATTACACCTTTAAAACAAATACAAGTAATATTAATGTATATGAACAATGAATACTCCTCGTGCTAAAGTGCGTCCTGTTAAAACTGTCTTGGAAAATTTTTCACTCTAGTTGAACCTCAAAAAAACTGTATACAAAAGAGAAGAGAGAAAAAAATAAATGTGGACTTACCAGTGTTATATTTTTCTACTCTGACCCTCCTCTTAACAATCACCAGTTTAAAACAGTTATATAACTAAAAATAAAACTTAGATACAGAGGCCTACTTATCAAGCCGTCAACTTACTTGCATTCTACGGCACCAATATGCTCGCCTGACATCGCCTAACATCGCGGCCGCGGACCTGAATAAGCTCTCCATATTTATATAAAAAGCTGTTAAAAAGCCGCACACCAAGTACGGGGTGATGAGCAGCGGGCTGTTGTTAAATAGTCATCAATCTCGTTGCTCTTCTGCTTTTTCCCAGCTTTATTTATATACTGTCACTAAACGCCGCCACTATACCAAAATGTTTAACCCCTATGCCGCCACTCCCCAACCCTGCCGCAACTAAATAAAGTTATTAACCCCTATCCCGCTGCTCCCCGACACCACCGCAACTAACGGCTAGATTACGAGTTTGTGTCGGTAAGGCTTGCGGGGCTAACAAGCAGTTTCAGCTCACCGCTCACCTACAGACAATGCTGGTATTACAGACAGTGAGCGAAGAGCAAGATTTTGCTCCACATCTCACCTCAATACCAGTGCTGTTTACGCTAGCGGTGAGCTGGCTGAACGTGCTCGTGCATGATTTCCCCATAGGAATCAATAGGGCAGATTTGGCTGAAAAAAACCTAACCCCTGCAAAAAAGCAGCGTTCAGCTCCTAACGCAGCCCCATTGATTCCTATGGGGAAAATACATTCTAAACACCCCTAATCTTACACTTATTAACCCCTAATCTGCCGCCCTCAACATCGCCGACACCTACATTATAATATTAACCCCTAATCTGCCACTCCGGACACCGCCGCCACCTATATTATACTTATGAACACCTAATCTGCTGCCCCCAACATCGCTGAAACCTACATTAAATTTATTAACCCCTACTCTTCCGCCCCCAATGTTGCCGCCACCTAACTACACTTATTAACCCCTAATCTGCCGCCACTATAATAAATATAATAACCCATAAACCTAAGTCTAACCCTAAACCTAACACCCTCTAACTTAAATATAATTTAAAATAATCTAAATAAAATAACTTTAATTAACTAAATTATTCCTATTTAAAACTAAATACTTACCGATAAAATAAACCCTAAGCTAGCTACAATATAACTAATAGTTACATTGTAGCTAGCTTAGGGTATATTTTTATTTTACAGGCAACTTTGTATTTATTTTAACTAGGTACAATAGTTATTAAATAGTTATTAACTATTTAATAGCTACCTAGCTAAAATAAAGAAAACATTACCTGTAAAATAAAAATAAACCTAAATTACAATTACACCTAACACTACACTATAATTAAATTAATTCCCTAAACTAAATACAATTAAATACAATTAAATACAATTATCTAAATTACGAGAAAAAAAACTAAATTACAGAAAATAATAAAATAATTACAATTTTTTTTTTAAAACTAATTACACCTAATCTAATCCCCCTAATAAAATAAAAAATCCCCCCAAAATAATAAAAATCCCTACCTTATACTAAATTACAAATAGCCCTTAAAAGGGCCTTTTGCAGGGCATTGCCCCAAAGTAATCAGCTCTTTTACCTGTAAAAAAAAATGCAATACCCCCCAAACATTAAAACCCACCACCCACACACCCAACCCTACTCTTAAACCCACCCAATCAGCCAATAGGATTGAAGTTCAATCCTATTGGCTGATCCAATCAGCCAATAGGATTGAGCTCGCATTCTATTGGCTGATTGGAACAGCCAATAGAATGCGAGCTCAATCCTATTGGCTGATTGGATCAGCCAATAGGATTTTTCTACCTTAATTCTGATTGGCTGATTCTAGATGAATTCTATCAGCAAATCGGAATTGAAGGGACGCCATCTTGGATGATGTCACTTAAAGGTACCGTCATTTAGTGTTAGTTGTCGGAAGGAAGAGGATGCTCCACGTCAGATGTCTTGAAGATGGATCCGCTCCGCTCCGGATGGATGAAGATAGAAGATGCCGTCTGGATGAAGACTTCTGGCCATCTGGAGGACCTCTTCTGCCCGGATAGGATGAAGACTTCTGCCCATCTGGTTGACCACTTCTGCCCGGCTGGATGAAGATGTCTCAAGGTAGGGTGATCTTCAAGGGGTTAGTGTTAGGTTTTATTAAGGGGGGATTGGGTGGGTTTTAGAGTAGGGTTGGGTGTGTGGGTGGTGGATTTTAATGTTGGGGGTGTATTGTATTTTTTTTACAGGTAAAAGAGCTGATTACTTTGGGGCAATGCCCCTCAAAAGGCCCTTTAAAGGGCTATTTGCAATTTAGTATAGGGTAGGGATTTTTATTATTTTGGGGAGATTTTTTATTTTATTAGGGGGATTAGATTAGGTGTAATTAGTTTTAATTTTTTTTTTATTATTTTATTATTTTCTGTAATTTAGTGTTTGTTGTTGTAATTTAGATAATTAAATTTAATTGTATTTAATTGTAGTTAATTTAGGGAATTAATTTAATTATAGTGTAGTGTTAGGTGTAATTGTAATTTAGGTTTATTTTTATTTTACAGGTAAATTTGTCTTTATTTTAGCTAGGTAGCTATTAAATAGTTAATAACTATTTAATAACTATTGTACCTAGTTAAAATAAATACAAAGTTGCCTGTAAAATACAAATAAACCCTAAGCTAGATACAATGTAACTATTAGTTATATTGTAGCTAGCTTAGGGTTTATTTTATAGGTAAGTATTTAGTTTTAAATAGGAATAATTTAGTTAATTAAAGTTATTTTATTTAGATTATTTTAAATTATATTTAAATTCGGGGGAGTTAGGGTTAGATTTAGGTTTAGGGGTTAATACATTTAATATAGTTGCAGCGACGTTGGGGCGGCAGATTAGGGGTTAATAAATGTAGGTAGGTGTCGGCGATGTTAGGGACGGCAGATTAGGGGTTAATAATATTTAACTAATGTTTGCAAGGCGGGAGTGTGGCGATTTAGGGGTTAATATGTTTATTAAAGTGGCGGCGAAGTCCGGTCGGCAGATTAGGGGTTAGAAATTGTTATTAAGTGTTTGTGATGTGGGGAGGGGGGGCTCGGTTTAGGGGTTAATAGGTAGTTTATGGGTGTTAGTGTACTTTTTAGCACTTTAGTTAAGAACTTTATGTTACAGCGTTAGCCCATAAAACTCTTAACTATTGACTTTTAAATGCGGTACGAGTCTTGACAGGAGAGGGTCTACCGCTCACTTTTTCCAAGACTCGTAATACCGGCGTAATGCAAGTCCCATTGAAAATATGGGATACGCAATTTACGTAAGTTGATTTGCGGTATGTTCGAGTCGAGAAAAAAAAACCAGCGTTGGGACCTCTCAATGCGGCTTTTTAACCCTAATGCAAAACTCCTAATCTAGCCAATTATGTATTAACCCCTATCCCTCCATTCCCAGAGCCCACCGTAACTAAATAAATGTATTAACCCCTAAACCCCTGGCCTGCCACATCACTACCACTTACTAAACCTATTGACCCATAAACCGCCAGCCCCCCACATTGCCATAAACTAAATTAACCTATTAACCCCTAAACCTAACAAACCGCTAAACTTTATATTAAATATTAACTCATCCCTATCTTATAATAAATTAAAATGTACCTTTAGATTTAAATTAAACTATATTAAACTATTAATTAACCTACCCTAACTATTATACTAAAATTACATTAAACTATATTAAACTAATAATTAATCTACCCTATTAGACTAAAATTACATTAAACTATATTAAACTATTATTAATCTACCCTAACTATTATACTACAATTACATTAAACTATATTAAACTAATAATTAATCTACCCTAACTATTAGTCTAAAATACATTAAACTATATTAAACTATTTATTAATCTACCATAACTGTTAAACTAAAATTACCTTAAACTACAAATTAAATTAAATATATTATATATAGTGATGTCGCGAATAGTTCGCCGGTTAATAGTTCGTGGCAAACATAGCATGTTCTCGTTCGCCGCGGCGGGCGAACATATGCGATGTTCGATCCGCCCCCTATTCGTCATCATTGAGTAAACTTTGACCCTTTACCTCACAGTCAGCAAACACATTACAGCAAATCAGTGGCAGACACTCCCTCCCAGACCCTCCCACCTCCTGGACAGCATCGATTTTAGATTTATTTGGAAGCTGCATTCTTAGTGAGAGGAGGGACAGTGTAGCTGCTGCTGATTTAATAGGGAAATCGATAGCTAGACTAGTGTATTCAGTGTCCACTACAGTCCTGAAGGACTCATCTGATCTCTGCTGTAAGGATAGCACCCCAAAAAGCCATTTTTAGGGCTAGAACATCAGTCTGCTTTTTTTTCTTCTTTTCCTGTGTAATCTAATTGCAGTTGCCTGCCTGCCAGCGTGTGTGTCAGACTCACAGTGTATACTGTGCCCACTTGCCCAGTGCCACCACTCATATCTGTTGTAACAGTAGTGTACATTTAAAAAAAACAACCTTTTTTTTACTGTGAAATAATAGCAGACAGCTGCCAGTACCCAAGATGGCCACCAATAAGGCAGATGGGGACGGTTAGAGAGCTGTTTTGGGGAGGATCAGGGAGGTTGTGGGCTAAGGGGGGATGCTACACCACAGCATATGTAAATATGCTAAAAAAATAATAAAAAAATAAAAACCTTTTATTTTAGTACTGGCAGACTTTCTGAAAATAAAAAGCCCCTCCAAAATAAAAAAACCCTAGCCTACAATAAACTACCAATGGCCCTTAAAAGGGCCTTTGCGGGGCATTGCCCCAAAGAAATCAGCTCTTTTACCTGTAAAAAAATTACAAACACCCCCCCCAAAAGTAAAACCCACCACCCACACAACCAACCCCCCCAAATAAAAACCTAATCTAAAAAACCTAAGCTCCCCATTACCCTGAAAAGGGCATTTGGATGGGCATTGCCCTTAAAAGGGCATTTAGCTCTTTTTACTTGCCAAAACCCTAAGCTAAAAATAAAACCCACCCAATAAACCCTTAAAAAAACCTAACATTAACACCCGAAGATCCACTTACAGTTTCTGAAGACCCGATATCCATCCTCAATTAAGCGGCAGAAGTCTTCATCCAAGTGGGCCGAAGTCTTCATCCAAGCTGGCAGAAGTCCTCATGCAGATGGCATCTTCTATCTTCATCCATCCGGCGCGGATCGGCTCCATCTTCAAGACATCCGGTGCGGAGCATCCTCTTCTTTCGATGTCTTCTTCCGAATGAAGGTTCCTTTAACTGACGTCATCCAAGATGGCGTCCCTTAGATTCCGATTGGCTGATAGCCAATCGGAATTAAGGTTGAAAAAGTCCTATTGGCTGTTGCAATCAGCCAATAGGATTGAGCTTTCATCGATCTTGGAAGATGTCATTTAAAGGAACATTCATTGTTGAAGAAGACGTCAAAAGAAGAGGATGCTCCGCGCCGGATGTCTTGAAGATGGAGCCGCTCCATGCCAGATGGATGAAGATAGAAGATGCCGTCTGGATGAAGACTTCTGCCCAGTTGGATGAAGACTTATGCCCGGTTGGATGAAGACTTCAGCCGCTTCATTGAGGACTTCTGCCGGTTTCATTGAGGATGGATGTCAGGTCTTCAGAAACTGTAAGTGGATCTCCGGGTGTTAGTGTTAGTTTTTTTTAAGGGTTTATTGAGTGGGTTTTAATTTTAGATTAGGGTTTGGGCAAGGAAAAAGAGCTAAATGCCCTTTTAAGGGCAATGCCCATCCAAATACCCTTTTCAGGGCAATGGGGAGCTTAGGTTTTTAGATTAGGTTTTTATTTGGGGGGTTTGGTTGTGTGGGTGATGGGTTTTACTGTTGGGGGGTTGTTTGTATTTTTATTACAGGTAAAAGAGACAATTTCTTTGGGCAATGCCCCGCAAAAGGCCATTTTAATGGCTATTGGTAGTTTTTTTGTAGGCTAGGGTGGTTTTTTATGTTGGGGGGCATTTTTATTTTCAGAGGGCTCTTAGATTAGGTTAATTAGTTTAAATATTTGATAATTTATTTTTTATTTTGTGTAACTTAGTGTTTATTTTGTTTTGTAACTTAGTGTTTGTTATTTTGTGTAACTTAGTTTTTAGTTTTTTGTAACTTTGTTATTTTAAATAGTAGATTTAAATTATTTGAGTAGGATTAGGTTTTTAACTATATTTAATATATTTAATTTAATTTGTAGTTTAATGTAATTTTAGTATAACAGTTAGGGTAGATTAATTATTAGTTTAATATAGTTTAATGTAATTTCAGTATAATAGTTAGGGTAGGTTAATAAATAGTTTAATATAGTTTATTGTAATTTTAGTATAACAGTTAGGGTAGATTAATTAATAGTTTAATATAGTTTAATTTAATTCTAAAGGTAAGTTTAAATTTATTATAAGATAGGGATGAGTTAATATTTAATATAAAGTTAGTGGGTTGTTAGGTTTAGGGGTTAATAGGTTAATTTAGTTTATGGCGATGTGGGGGGCTGGCGGTTTAGGGATTAATAGGTTTAGTAAGTGGTAGTGATGTGGGAGGCAAGGGGTTTAGGGGTTAATAACTTTATTTAGTTGTGGTGGGCTCCAGGAGCGGTGGGAGAGGGGTTAATACATTGTTTAGGTGGCGGCAGGGTCTGGGAGCAGCGGGATGGGGGTTAATACTTTTATGTAGGTGGAGGCGGTGTCGGGGCGGCAGATTAGGGGTCAATAAGTATAATGTAGGTGGCGGCGGTGTCGGGGCAGCAGATTAGGGGTGTTTAGAATCAGGGTATATGTTAGGGTGTTAGGTGTAAACATAACTTTTATTCTAGCATAGAAATCAATGGGATATCGGGCAGCAGCGAACATAAGCTTTCTCTGCTTTCAGACTCCCTTTGATTCCTATGGCATCCGCCGTCTCCAGGACGGCGGATTGAAAAGCAAGTACGCTGGGCCGGAATAGTGGCGAGCGTACCTGTTAGATATTTGTTAACTAGCAAAAGTAATCAGATAGTGCCGAATTTGCATTTGGAACATCTGCAATGACGTAATCATCGATCTGTGTCGGACTGAGACCAGCGGATCGTATGTTACGTCATAGATTTCAACTTTTGCCAGTCTGTAGGCTTTGATAAATGAGGCAAATCAAGCTCGCTACAATTACGCTGCAGAATTCCAGCGTATTTGCGGTTGACGGCTTGATAAATAGGCCTCACAGAGTTTAATCTTTAAAACAAAAGTGTATTTAATAGATGTGGAATGTTACTCAAAAGGCTATTGGCATTGTAAGACTAAAATACAAAGTTTCTTAATTGTTTGCTAATGGTTAATCATAATCTATTATTTAATTATTATCTTCAGGTTAACAGCTGTGGATGTTGCCTTTTTTTCAATGTCAACATAATCACAATCAGTGTTTTTTCATTATTTATTGGATATGTATTTTTTCATTATTGGTTTGCCGAAAAATAGCCCTATACTTAACACATGCCATTTTTAATTTTTTCGTTTATCACAATCACAAATCTTGATAATCATCAACACTTTTTTTTTAAGGACATTTTTTCAGAGCTAAAAAGACTTGATAAGCCCCAGACAAAACATATCGGCTTATTATCGGATGTTTCAAGTTATAATTAAATCTTTGTCTTATGGAAATGAGTTATCTGGGGTTCTCTGAGACTGACATCTTCCAGTAGACACCATTGGTTATAGAAGCTGTGTGTACACTACATTTGGGGGTTCTGTAGTTGTATTGTGGCATTTCTTGCTATATGACACCTAGCTTTTGTTTTGCAGTAATCCTCCAAAAAATTAACCTAAAGAAAATAGCCACGGGCATTGGCACCATGACCACATAATTTGCCCAGTTATTAACTGTGCAGATATTTAAAATGCTATTTTCACCAAGAGAACTTCTCTATAGACCCAGAATCCTAAAAGACTTTGCCTGTTGAACTTTCAACTTCACGAGAAATGTAACTTTCTATCATCCCCAATAAACGTATTGATACTAGACATGTGCACGGCTAAAAAATTCGGTTCGTTTTAGGTTCGGATCGATTCGGACTTTTTGAATTTCGTTTCGGATCGAACCGGATTCGGCAAAATTTGAATAAATTCGTTTCGGATTTATTCGGATCTGAATAAATTCGTTTCGGATTTATTCGGATTCGGCTGAATTCGGTTCTATTCCGTTCCGAAATTCGGTATGTTTTTAGTACACTAACACCCATTTAGTACACTAAGTCACTAACACCCATAAACTACCTATGAACCACTAAACCGAGGCCCCCCCACATCGCAAACCCTATAATAACATTATTTAACCCCTAATCTGCCGATCGGATATCGCCGCATCCTACATTATAGCTATTAACCCCTAATCTGCTGTCCCTAACACCGCCGACCCCTACATTATAGTTATTAACCCCTAATCTGCCTCCCCCAACGTCGCCGCAATCTAACTACAAGTATTAACCCCTAATCTGCCGACCCGATATCGTCGCCGCCTACATTATAGCTATTAACCCCTAATCTGCTGTCCCTAACACCGCCGACCCCTACATTATAGTTATTAACCCCTAATCTGCCTCCCCCAACGTCGCCGCAATCTAACTACAAGTATTAACCCCTAATCTGCCGACCCGATATCGCCGCCGCCTACATTATAGCTATTAACCCCTAATCTGCTGTCCCTAACACCGCCGACCCCTACATTATAGTTATTAACCCCTAATCTGCCTACCCCAACGTCGCCGCAATCTAACTATAAGTATTAACCCCTAATCTGCCGACCCGATATCGCCGCCGCCTACATTATAACTATTAACCCCTAATCTGCTGTCCCTAACACCGCCGACCCCTACATTATAGTTATTAACCCCTAATCTGCCCCCCCCAACGTCGCCGCAATCTAACTACAAGTATTAACCCCTAATCTGCCGACCCGATATCGCCGCCGCCTACATTATAGCTATTAACCCCTAATCTGCTGTCCCTAACACCGCCGACCCCTACATTATAGTTATTAACCCCTAATCTGCCCCCCCCCAACATCGCCGCAATCTAACTACAAGTATTAACCCCTAATCTGCCGACCCGATATCGCCGCCGCCTACATTATAGCTATTAACCCCTAATCTGGTGTCCCTAACACCGCCGACCCCTACATTATAGTTATTAACCCCTAATCTGCCTCCCCCCACCGTCGCCACAATCTAACTACAAGTATTAACCCCTAATCTGCCGACCGCAAATCGCCGCCACTATAATAAATGTATTAACCCCTAAACCGCCGCACTCCCGCCTCGCAAACACTATAATACATTTTATTAACCCCTAATCTGCCCTCCCTAACATCGCCGCCACCTACCTACAATTATTAACCCCTAATCTCCCGCCCCCAACGTCGCCGCTACTATAATAAGGTTATTAACCCCTAAACCTAAGTCTAACCCTAACACTAACACCCCCTAACTTAAATATAATTTAAATAAAACGAAATAAGTTTACTATAGTTAAATAAATGAATCCTATTTAAAACTAAAGACTTACCTGTAAAATAAACCCTAAGATAGCTGCAATATAACTAATAGTTACATTGTAGCTATTTTAGGATTTATTTTTATTTTACAGGCAACTTTGTATTTATTTTAACTAGGTACAATAGTTATTAAATAGTTAATAACTATTTAATAACTACCTAGCTAAAATAAATACAAATTTACCTGTAAAATAAATCCTAACCTAAGTTACAATTACACCTAACACTACACTATCATTAAATTAACTAAATAAATGAATCATATTTAAAACAAAATACTTACCTGTAAAATAAACCCTAAGATAGCTGCAATATAACTAATAGTTACATTGTAGCTATTTTAGCATTTATATTTATTTTACAGGCAACTTTGTATTTATTTTAACTAGGTACAAAAGCTATTAAATAGTTATTGACTAATTAATAGCTACCTAGTTAAAATAATTACAAAATTACCTGTAAAATAAATCCTAACCTAAGTTACAATTAAACCTAACACTACACTGTCATTAAATAAATTAACTACAAGTACCTACAATTATCTACAATTAAATAAACTAAAGTACAAAAACCCCCCACTAAATTACAAAAAAAAACAAACACTAAATTACAAAAAATAAAAAAATATTACAAGAATTTTAAACTAATTACACCTAATCTAAGCCCCCTAATAAAATAACAAAGCCCCCCAAAATAAAAAAAATGCCCTACCCTATACTAAATTACAAAAGTTAACAGCTCTATTACCTTACCAGCCCTGAACAGGGCCCTTTGCGGGGCATGCCCCAAAGAAAACAGCTCTTTTGCCTGTAAAAAAAAAACACAATCCCCCCCCCACATTACAACCCACCACCCACATACCCCTACTCTAACCCAAACCCCCCTTAAATAAACCTAACACTACCCCCCTGAAGATCTCCCTACCTTGAGTCGTGTTCACCCAGCCGGGCCGAAGTCTTCATCCGATGGGGCAGAAGAGGACATCCAGACCGGCAGAAGTCTTCATCCAAGCGGGGCAAGAAGAGGTCTTCCATCCATCATACAAGTACCAAAATACAAACAAACACTAAATTACAAAAAATAATAAAATATTACAATAATTTTAAACTAATTACACCTAATCTAAGCCCCCGACTAGCTATTAATATAGCTTCAATATAACTAATAGTTACATTGTAGCTATTTTAGGATTTATATTTATTTTACAGGCAACTTTGTATTTATTTTAACTAGGTACAATAGCTATTAAATAGTTAATAACTATTTAATAACTACCTAGCTAAAATAAATACAAATTTACCTGTAAAATAAATCATAACCTAAGTTACAATTACACCTAACACTACACTATCATTAAATTAACTAAATAAATGAATCCTATATAAAACTAAAGACTTACCTGTAAAATAAACCCTAATATAGCTGCAATATAATTAATAGTTACATTGTAGCTATTTTAGCATTTATATTTATTGTACAGGCAACTTTGTATTCATTTTAACTAGGTTCAATAGCTATTAAATAGATATTGACTATTTAATAGCTACCTAGTTAAAATAATTACAAAATTACCTGTAAAATAAATCCTAACCTAAGTTACAATTAAACCTAACACTACACTATCATTAAATAAATTAACTACAAGTACCTACAATTAAATACAATTTAAAAAACTAAACTAAAGTACAACCCCCCCCACTAAATTACAAAAAATAAAAAAATATTACAAGAATTTTAAACTAATTACACCTAATCTAAGCCCCCTAATAAAATAACAAAGCCCCCCCCCAAAAAAAAAATGCCCTACCCTATACTAAATTACAAAAGTTAAAAGCTCTATTACCTTACCAGCCCTGAACAGGGCCTTTTGCGGGGCATGCCCCAAAGAAAACAGCTCTTTTGCCTGTAAAAAAAAACACAATACCCCCCCCCCCCACATTACAACCCACCACCCACATACCCCTACTCTAACCCAAACCCCCCTTAAATAAACCTAGCACTACCCCCCTGAAGATCTCCCTACCTTGAGTCGTGTTCACCCAGCCGGGCCGAAGTCTTCATCCGATGGGGCAGAAGAGGACATCCAGACCGGCAGAAGTCTTCATCCAAGCGGGGCAAGAAGAGGTCTTCCATCCATCAGAAAAGTACAAAAAAACAAACAAACACTAAATTAGCAAGAATAATAAAATATTACAATAATTTTAAACTAATTACACCTAATCTAAGCCCCCTACTAGCTATTAATATAGCTACAATATAACTAATAGTTACATTGTAGCTATTTTAGGATTTATATTTATTTTACAGGCAACTTTGTATTTATTTTAACTAGGTACAATAGCTATTAAATAGTTAATAACTACCTAGCTAAAATAAATACAAATTTACTTGTAAAATAAACCATAACCTAAGTTACAATTACACCTAACACTACACTGTCATTAAATTAACTAAATAAATTAATCCTATATAAAACTAAATACTTACCTGTAAAATAAACCCTAATATAGCTACAATATAACTAATAGTTACATTGTAGCTATTTTAGCATTTATATTTATTTTACAGGCAACTTTGTATTTATTTTAACTAGGTACAATAGCTATTAAATAGATATTTACTGTTTAATAGCTACCTAGTTAAAATAATTACAAAATTACCTGTAAAATAAATCCTAACCTAAGTTACTATTAAACCTAACACTACACTATCATTAAATAAATTAACTACAAGTACCTACAATTAAATACAATGAAATAAACTAAACTAAAGTACAAAAAAAACAAACACTAAATTACAAAAAATAAAAAAAATTACAAGAATTTTAAACTAATTACACCTAATCTAAGCCCCCTAATAAAATAACAAAGCCCCCCAAAATAAAAAAATGCCCTACCCTATACTAAATTACAAAAGTAATCAGCTCTATTACCTTACCAGCCCTGAACAGGGCCTTTTGCGGGGCATGCCCCAAAGAAAACAGCTCTTTTGCCTGTAAAAAAAAACACAATACCCCCCCCCCCCACATTACAACCCACCACCCACATACCCCTACTCTAACCCAAACCCCCCTTAAATAAACCAAACACTACCCCCCTGAAGATCTCTCTACCGTGTCTTCACCCAGCGGGCCGAAGTCTTCATCCGATCGGGCAGAAGAGGACATCCAGACCGGCAGAAGTCTTCATCCAAGCGGGGCAAGAAGAGGTCTTCCATCCATCAGAAGTCTTGATCCAGGCGGCATCTTCTCTGTTCATCCATCCGGAGCAGAGCGGCAGCATCCTGAAGACATCCCACGCAGAGCATCCTCTTCTTTCTTGATCCGACGACTAGGTGACTGTACCTTTAAGTGACGTCATCCAAGATGGCGTCCCTTGAATTCCGATTGGCTGATAGGATTCTATCAGCCAATCGGAATTAAGGTAGGAAAAATCTGATTGGCTGATTCAATCAGCCAATCAGATTCAAGTTCAATCCGATTGGCTGATCCAATCAGCCAATCAGATTGAGCTCGCATTCTATTGGCTGATCGGAACAGCCAATAGAATGCGAGGTCAATCTGATTGGCTGATTCCATCAGCCAATCGGATTGAACTTGAATCTGATTGGCTGATTGAATCAGCCAATCAGATTTTTCCTATCTTAATTCCGATTGGCTGATAGAATCCTATCAGCCAATCGGAATTCAAGGGACGCCATCTTGGATGACGTCACTTAAAGGTACAGTCACCTAGTCGTCGGATCAAGAAAGAAGAGGATGCTCTGCGTGGGATGTCTTCAGGATGCTGCCGCTCCGCTCCGGATGGATGAACAGAGAAGATGCCGCCTGGATCAAGACTTCTGATGGATGGAAGACCTCTTCTTGCCCCGCTTGGATGAAGACTTCTGCCGGTCTTGATGTCCTCTTCTGCCCGATCGGATGAAGACTTCGGCCCGGCTGGGTGAAGACACGGTAGAGAGATCTTCAGGGGGGTAGTGTTAGGTTTATTTAAGGGGGGTTTGGGTTAGAGTAGGGGTATGTGGGTGGTGGGTTGTAATGTGGGGGGGGGTATTGTGTTTTTTTTTACAGGCAAAAGAGCTGTTTTCTTTGGGGCATGCCCCGCAAAAGGCCCTGTTCAGGGCTGGTAAGGTAATAGAGCTGATTACTTTTGTAATTTAGTATAGGGTAGGGCATTTTTTTATTTTGGGGGGCTTTGTTATTTTATTAGGGGGCTTAGATTAGGTGTAATTAGTTTAAAATTCTTGTAATTTTTTTTATTTTTTGTAATTTAGTGTTTGTTTTTTTTGTACTTTAGTTTAGTTTATTTCATTGTATTTAATTGTAGGTACTTGTAGTTAATTTATTTAATGATAGTGTAGTGTTAGGTTTAATAGTAACTTAGGTTAGGATTTATTTTACAGGTAATTTTGTAATTATTTTAACTAGGTAGCTATTAAACAGTAAATATCTATTTAATAGCTATTGTACCTAGTTAAAATAAATACAAAGTTGCCTGTAAAATAAATATAAATGCTAAAATAGCTACAATGTAACTATTAGTTATATTGTAGCTATATTAGGGTTTATTTTACAGGTAAGTATTTAGTTTTATATAGGATTAATTTATTTAGTTAATTTAATGACAGTGTAGTGTTAGGTGTAATTGTAACTTAGGTTAGGGTTTATTTTACAGGTAAATTTGTATTTATTTTAGCTAGGTAGTTATTAAATAGTTATTAACTATTTAATAACTATTGTACCTAGTTAAAATAAATACAAAGTTGCCTGTAAAATAAATATAAATCCTAAAATAGCTACAATGTAACTATTAGTTATATTGTAGCTATATTAATAGCTAGTAGGGGGCTTAGATTAGGTGTAATTAGTTTAAAATTATTGTAATATTTTATTATTTTTGCTAATTTAGTGTTTGTTTGTTTTTTTGTACTTTTCTGATGGATGGAAGACCTCTTCTTGCCCCGCTTGGATGAAGACTTCTGCCGGTCTGGATGTCCTCTTCTGCCCCATCGGATGAAGACTTCGGCCCGGCTGGGTGAACACGACTCAAGGTAGGGAGATCTTCAGGGGGGTAGTGTTAGGTTTATTTAAGGGGGGTTTGGGTTAGAGTAGGGGTATGTGGGTGGTGGGTTGTAATGTGGGGGGGGGAGATTGTGGTTTTTTTTTTACAGGCAAAAGAGCTGTTTTCTTTGGGGCATGCCCCGCAAAGGGCCCTGTTCAGGGCTGGTAAGGTAATAGAGCTGTTAACTTTTGTAATTTAGTATAGGTTAGGGCATTTTTTTATTTTGGGGGGCTTTGTTATTTTATTAGGGGGCTTAGATTAGGTGTAATTAGTTTAAAATTCTTGTAATATTTTTTTATTTTTTGTAATTTAGTGGGGGGGGGTTGTACTTTAGTTTAGTTTTTTTAATTGTATTTAATTGTAGGTACTTGTAGTTAATTTATTTAATGATAGTGTAGTGTTAGGTTTAATTGTAACTTAGGTTAGGATTTATTTTACAGGTAATTTTGTAATTATTTTAACTAGGTAGCTATTAAATAGTCAATATCTATTTAATAGCTATTGAACCTAGTTAAAATGAATACAAAGTTGCCTGTACAATAAATATAAATGCTAAAATAGCTACAATGTAACTATTAGTTATATTGCAGCTATATTAGGGTTTATTTTACAGGTAAGTCTTTAGTTTTATATAGGATTCATTTATTTAGTTAATTTAATGATAGTGTAGTGTTAGGTGTAATTGTAACTTAGGTTATGATTTATTTTACAGGTAAATTTGTATTTATTTTAGCTAGGTAGTTATTAAATAGTTATTAACTATTTAATAACTATTGTACCTAGTTAAAATAAATACAAAGTTGCCTGTAAAATACATATAAATCCTAAAATAGCTACAATGTAACTATTAGTTATATTGTAGCTATATTAATAGCTAGTAGGGGGCTTAGATTAGGTGTAATTAGATTAAAATTATTGTAATATTTTATTATTTTTGGTAATTTAGTGTTTGTTTGTATTTTGGTACTTGTATGATGGATGGAAGACCTCTTCTTGCCCCGCTTGGATGAAGACTTCTGCCGGTCTGGATGTCCTCTTCTGCCCCATCGGATGAAGACTTCGGCCCGGCTGGGTGAACACGACTCAAGGTAGGGAGATCTTCAGGGGGGTAGTGTTAGGTTTATTTAAGGGGGGTTTGGGTTAGAGTAGGGGTATGTGGGTGGTGGGTTGTAATGTGGGGGGGGGGGATTGTGTTTTTTTTTTACAGGCAAAAGAGCTGTTTTCTTTGGGGCATGCCCCGCAAAGGGCCCTGTTCCTGGCTGGTAAGGTAATAGAGCTGTTAACTTTTGTAATTTAGTATAGGGTAGGGCATTTTTTTTTATTTTGGGGGGCTTTGTTATTTTATTAGGGGGCTTAGATTAGGTGTAATTAGTTTAAAATTCTTGTAATATTTTTTTATTTTTTGTAATTTAGTGGTTTTTTATTTTTTGTAATTTAGTGGGGGGGGGTTTGTACTTTAGTTTATTTAATTGTAGATAATTGTAGGTACTTGTAGTTAATTTATTTAATGATAGTGTAGTGTTAGGTTTTATTGTAACTTAGGTTAGGATTTATTTTACAGGTAATTTTGTAATTATTTTAACTAGGTAGCTATTAATTAGTCAATAACTATTTAATAGCTATTGTACCTAGTTAAAATAAATACAAAGTTGCCTGTAAAATAAATATAAATGCTAAAATAGCTACAATGTAACTATTAGATATATTGCAGCTATATTAGGGTTTATTTTACAGGTAAGTAATCAGTTTTAAATATGAGTCATTTATTTAATTAATTAAATGATAGTGTAATGTTAGGTGTAATTGTAACTTAGGTTAGGATTTATTTTACAGGTAAATTTGTATTTATTTTAGCTAGGTAGTTATTAAATAGTTATTAACTATTTAATAACTATTGTACCTAGTTAAAATAAATACAAAGTTGCCTGTAAAATAAAAATAAATCCTAAAATAGCTACAATGTAACTATTAGTTATATTGCAGCTATCTTAGGGTTTATTTTACAGGTAAGTCTTTAGTTTTAAATAGGATTCATTTATTTAACTATAGTAAATTTATTTCGTTTTATTTAAATTATATTTAAGTTAGGGGGTGTTAGTGTTAGGGTTAGACTTAGGTTTAGGGGTTAATAACCTTATTATAGTAGCGGTGACGGTGCGGGCGTGAGGTTAGGGGTTAATAATTGTAGGTAGGTGGTGGCGATGTTAGGGAGGGCAGATTAGGGGTTAATAAAATGTATTATAGTGTTTGCAAGGCGGGAGTGCGGCGGTTTAGGGGTTAATACATTTATTATAGTGGCGGCGATTTGCGGTCGGCAGATTAGGGGTTAATACTTGTAGTTAGATTGTGGCGACGTTGGGGGGGGGCAGATTAGGGGTTAATAACTATAATGTAGGGGTCGGCTGTGTTAGGGACAGCAGATTAGGGGTTAATAGCTATAATGTAGGCGGCGGCGATATCGGGTCGGCAGATTAGGGGTTAATACTTGTAGTTAGATTGCGGCGACGTTGGGGGGGGGCAGATTAGGGGTTAATAACTATAATGTAGGGGTCGGCGGTGTTAGGGACAGCAGATTAGGGGTTAATAGTTATAATGTAGGTGGCGGCGATATTCGGTCGGCAGATTAGGGGTTAATAAAATAATGCAGGTGTCAGCGATAGCGGAGGCAGCAGATTAGGGGTTAATAAGTGTTAGATTAGGGGTGTTTAGAGACTCGGGGTACATGTTAGGGTGTTAGGTGCAGACTTAGTGTTTCCCCATAGGAAACAATGGGGCTGCGGTGTTAGTTTTTTTTCAGCCGAAACTCCCATTGTTTCCTATGGGGAAATGCCGAATTTTAACGAGCTAATTCGGATTTATTCAGAGATACGGCAGCTATTTCGGATTCATTCGGTAGATTCGGAAGTATTTTAATTCGGAAATCCGAATCGATCCGAATCTCCGAATTTACCGAATTTACCGAATTTCCGAATTAATCCGAAACGAACCGCACATGTCTAATTGATACTACTATTAATATGTGATTTACATTTCTTGCATGAGCTGAATTGTCTATATTTATAATAATTTCCCATTGAACTCTATGGCTATATAACATATAACACAAGACAGCATATATGTTTACAGAAATGTATTAATTTCAAATTAACCAAAAAGCTCATAATAAATAGGCAGTGACCATGAAGTAATTTAATCCATAGTGCTTTAAAAACAAACAAACAAACATGGGGTGTATAGGAATAGCTCAGAGTTGATCTCTATGTTTTTTTTTTAATGTATAAATTATAAAGATCAATAATATACCTTCACATTGCAATAACAATTTGTCTAGGTCACCTTTGCTTTTAGTTAATTAAAGCTTTTGAATACCATTCTGCATCAGTCAATTATTGTTGTCATCATGGAGCTTAGCAAATAGTTATTCAACACTATTTATCACATATGTGATTTATATTTATGCTCTGAGTTTTCCTTCACTAGTTATCTGTTATTAAAGCCATTATTATCCAATATACTAACCACTGATTTAGGTGTGGAAAAAATTCAAAGTCATGTTTTACTGTGCTAATTGTTGAGATTTTAAATTTTAATATTTATTGTTTCAGTGAATTATGATAAATTCCATTTTTTATCTCATGTCACAATTTGTAGTATAAATATATTAAAAATATGGTAGCAAAAATTAACCATGCCCTGTAATTTGTAACAGTTGAGCTGCCTCTCCAAAATATTGTACAATTACTTTATTAGTAACAGCGGAGCTGCGTCTGCAGAATATTGTACAATTAATTTATTTATGTATTTTGTTTTTTTCCCCTCTTTCTTTAATAAAAAAAGATAAATATAAAAAATATATTTAAAAAAGTGAATCTGTTTTAAGAATTTTATATTTCATACAAATATGTTAGTTTTACTATTAATTAAATCAGCATTATTGTATCTACAGTAACAGAAGAAAAACTCAAGAAGAATTGCTATAGTTGGTCAGTTACTGGGAATCACTAAGATTACAAATTGTGCGGTATGTCTTTACTGCTTTAAAAATGGTCTTTGCGTGCGGAATGGTCAGCTACTCAGTAAACATGTCACGCGGTATAGGTTATACCGTGATCGTTATAGCCTAAACCGTAACGATCCATTCCGCATTCCAAGACCTGCAGTTATGGATTTTGCAAAACAAAAAAGTTTAACAAAACACATAAAAAATATATTACAAAGTAAATTAACATCCATAAAATACACTATTAACCTTTAATACACCATCCCACCATAATAAAATAAAGTATTAACTCCTAAACCGCCATCCCCCCACATTGCCAACACTAAATAAACCTATTAACCACTAAACTGCCACCCCCCCACATCGCAACTACTATATAAACCTATTAACCCCTAAACCACCGCCCCCCACAACGCAAAGTATTAACCTAATAACTAAGCCAAAATTATCAATCCTAGGATTGATGGATTGTACACCTATATAGCACTCATTCCCTAATTGATAGTGGCAAAAATTGGACAAGATCTGTGTCTCCTGGGAGGAGAGTGTGCGTGGGGATGTTATTAAAATATAACCTTTATTGGTAATTTTTAAAATACAAGGCAACAAACACAATTGACATACATACTTTATTAAAAACACAGGTTTGGGTCTTTGAAAGTTTTATCCGTTATTCACGGAATACCTTATGTGGTTATGGTGTATATTAGAAATCACTTGAGTTTCAAGTCTCAGTAATTGTATAATATTTTAATATACTTAGAGCTTACATCCAGTGGAGCTGTTTGGTTATGATATTTACTCTAATATTATATATGTGGTCTGTGACTCACCATTGAATTCAAATTATAATATTAGAGGTATTAACGTAAATATCCCATAGTATCACCAAAGTTTGTTATTAATGCTTATAGTATTGCATAGAATATGTGTCTTAGTGAGACAATAACAGATTTCCTTGTAGTTGTATTCTTTGTGTTATATATAGGTACATATATCTTAGTATAATATTATTGGAAATACATGCAGGATGCTGTTTTAAATAGCCTCCTCGCTATACAGATACAAAGCGTACTGTCTGTATGGAGTATAGTAACACTGGTCAGTGAGTTAACACATTAACCCCTGTAAGGTCTTTTATTCGTATATTTATCAATACTCATGTATACAGGAGCATTATGCTTGTACCGCTGTGCAGAGATTGGTTATGTTGCTAAAATTCCATTGAATTTTTAAAGTTGATAATATGTACTATACTTGTTGTAATAGCAACAAATTTAAGTAACATTGTAACTCTGTTGGATTGTTAATGTGTTTATTTACATGGGGAATGTTACTCCCATTATATATATAAAGGCATTGCTTGGCGGGCTTGGATCTTTAATAATATTGATAACACGCTTTCAATATAAGTTTACAAGAGAGAATTTTATAATGATATTCTCACCATTTGTTATTCTAATAATTAATATTGAAATCTTACAATGTAGTAGTTATGGCAATCATATGAGTATGTTGTAGTGCTACAATAAAGTAGCTGCTCTTAGTGACTTCGCTACGCTCTTAGTTTATATTAAATATTGCTTAGTAATAGTAACTAGTTGAATCGTATTGTCCACTTAGGCATAGAAGGTCGTTAGCGGCATTGTGACGAGAATTCACTGAGTACTTGCGGTATTATCTGTATAGTTAAATCTCTATATTAATAACCGCTTGCTGAATCCACGCTATAGATACTGGTTAGATTTAAAATAATTCACTGAGTATTTGCGATATTATATCAATGTTTGATGCATCACATCAATAACCGCCTACAATATCTGCACTCCTTGCGATAATATATCTGTATTAGATGTGCCACCTTACTAATCGCTTACTAAATCCAAGGCTGTAAATGCCGGTTAGGCTTAAGGTGCTTCACTAAGTATTTGCGGTGTTATATGTGTATTCAAAGCTCCATATTAGTAACCGCTCACTGATTCTAAGTTTCTAATGTCGGTTAGACTTAATATATTACTACTGAGTTAATCTCATTTTCGAGTAAGTTTACTTAATATTGTGCACAACCACAATAGTTATATATAATAAAGACCTCTGTTCCTGCTTATTAAAAAATGCTGACTGGCATTCTACAAACAATTCCCTAACATGTTTCGCCACTAACGTGGCTTTTTCAAAGGGTACGGCGCGGCCATATAGGTGTCTATTTATTGGCTAGCACTGCTCCTCCTATTGGACGTTTTTAACAAATCAGATGGTTCCTTGCGAGGGACCAATCATTGAATGAGAGACAGCCTATGTGTGTTGGAAAAGAAATATCATTGGGTACGGCTGCCCCTTCATTCTTGTATTATGTATAGATTCCAGATCTCAATGCAATCTTTCAATGAAAGAAATATGCACATCTTTATTCAATGAAAGGGGGAAGAAGGAGAATATTTAAGAAGGATAAAACCTTCTGATATTTATTGAATTATTCTTTGAAATAAAAGTTCGCAAAGAATATTATTTGTGATTATCGTTTTTGTGTTTTATTAGTTTCAATATGCCAATGACAGGATGTATTACTGGCAGGTTATCCACCGGTATGAATTGATCAGTTTGTAGTATAGAGATGGATACAGAGAAACGGGCAGAGAGGATTTTTTATCTAGATATGTGTTATAATGGGTTATAATTTGGAGCTGAAATCTCTTTATCTTGGAAGAGAAATATATATACACCTGACTGGATTAAAGTGGAAAATATCCTGAATGAACATAAAAAGCAATAAAATTAAAAAATAAAATAAACTAAAAAAAAATAAAAAAATAAAAAAATATTATAATAATAAAAATTATATAGAGTGAAAAGTGATAAATAATAATAATAATATTTTTAAATAAATCTAAATATTATAATAGTCTTTAATCAACTCATTTTTACAATTGCTTTTATGTTTCCACTGTTTGGTGGTTCATTACAGCTGGTAATACAAGGGAAAAATAGTGAGTTTTATTATCTAGAGTAGTTCAGCTGCATACTTAAATTTTGATGCCAGCAGTACTGTCTAGTGTTTTTCATATTAGTTGGTGTTATATTAACTAAGGAAGTATACTTTGGGATAAAAATCTTATTATATTGACTAAATGTGGATCCGAAAAATGGTGATATAAAAACAAAATAAGAGATGACCCTTGAGAATAAGAAATTATAAAATTAAAAGTTCTGTTAATATAAATAATTATTTAAAGTGGTGCTGTGCCATATGTGGTACGGGTGAGGGTGAATAAGATGTAAACACAAAATAGTGCTGTTACTGACGTGATAATAAAAGAATAAATTGAATTATATAATCACTTATCACTTATCACTGACACTTTAATATTTGCTATCTGCATCTAGGACCCAAATCACACACCACCATGAAGATATTCAATTATTTATCACTTACACACATTTAATTTAATTCAATTTATTCTTTTATTATCACGTCAGTAACAGCACTATTTTGTGTTTACATCTTATTCACCCTCACCCGTACCACATATGGCAAAGCACCACTTTAAATAATTATTTATATTAACAGAACTTTTAATTTTATAATTTCTTATTCTCAAGGGTCATCTCTTATTTTGTTTTTATATCACCATTTTTCGGATCCACATTTAGTCAATATAATAAGATTTTTATCCCAAAGTATACTTCCTTAGTTAATATAACACCAACTAATATGAAAAACACTAGACAGTACTGCTGGCATCAAAATTTAAGTATGCAGCTGAACTACTCTAGATAATAAAACTCACTATTTTTCCCTTGTATTACCAGCTGTAATGAACCACCAAACAGTGGAAACATAAAAGCAATTGTAAAAATGAGTTGATTATAGACTATTATAATATTTAGATTTATTTAAAAATATTATTATTATTATTTATCACTTTTCACTCTATATAATTTTTATTATTATTATATTTTTTTATTTTATTTTTTTTTATTTTATTTTATTTTTTAATTTTATTGCTTTTTATGTTCATTCAGGATATTTTCCACTTTAATCCAGTCAGGTGTATATATATTTCTCTTCCAAGATAAAGAGATTTCAGCTCCAAATTATAACCCATTATAACACATATCTAGATAAAAAATCCTCTCTGCCCGTTTCTCTGTATCCATCTCTATACTACAAACTGATCAATTCATACCGGTGGATAACCTGCCAGTAATACATCCTGTCATTGGCATATTGAAACTAATAAAACACAAAAACGATAATCACAAATAATATTCTTTGCGAACTTTTATTTCAAAGAATAATTCAATAAATATCAGAAGGTTTTATCCTTCTTAAATATTCTCCTTCTTCCCCCTTTCATTGAATAAAGATGTGCATATTTCTTTCATTGAAAGATTGCATTGAGATCTGGAATCTATACATAATACAAGAATGAAGGGGCAGCCGTACCCAATGATATTTCTTTTCCAACACACATAGGCTGTCTCTCATTCAATGATTGGTCCCTCGCAAGGAACCATCTGATTTGTTAAAAACGTCCAATAGGAGGAGCAGTGCTAGCCAATAAATAGACACCTATATGGCCGCGCCGTACCCTTTGAAAAAGCCACGTTAGTGGCGAAACATGTTAGGGAATTGTTTGTAGAATGCCAGTCAGCATTTTTTAATAAGCAGGAACAGAGGTCTTTATTATATATAACTATTGTGGTTGTGCACAATATTAAGTAAACTTACTCGAAAATGAGATTAACTCAGTAGTAATATATTAAGTCTAACCGACATTAGAAACTTAGAATCAGTGAGCGGTTACTAATATGGAGCTTTGAATACACATATAACACCGCAAATACTTAGTGAAGCACCTTAAGCCTAACCGGCATTTACAGCCTTGGATTTAGTAAGCGATTAGTAAGGTGGCACATCTAATACAGATATATTATTGCAAGGAGTGCAGATATTGTAGGCGGTTATTGATGTGATGCATCAAACATTGATATAATATCACAAATACTCAGTGAATTATTTTAAATCTAACCAGTATCTATAGCGTGGATTCAGCAAGCGGTTATTAATATAGAGATTTAACTATACAGATAATACCGCAAGTACTCAGTGAATTCTCGTCACAATGCCGCTAACGACCTTCTATGCCTAAGTGGACAATACGATTCAACTAGTTACTATTACTAAGCAATATTTAATATAAACTAAGAGCGTAGCGAAGTCACTAAGAGCAGCTACTTTATTGTAGCACTACAACATACTCATATGATTGCCATAACTACTACATTGTAAGATTTCAATATTAATTATTAGAATAACAAATGGTGAGAATATCATTATAAAATTCTCTCTTGTAAACTTATATTGAAAGCGTGTTATCAATATTATTAAAGATCCAAGCCCGCCAAGCAATGCCTTTATATATATAATGGGAGTAACATTCCCCATGTAAATAAACACATTAACAATCCAACAGAGTTACAATGTTACTTAAATTTGTTGCTATTACAACAAGTATAGTACATATTATCAACTTTAAAAATTCAATGGAATTTTAGCAACATAACCAATCTCTGCACAGCGGTACAAGCATAATGCTCCTGTATACATGAGTATTGATAAATATACGAATAAAAGACCTTACAGGGGTTAATGTGTTAACTCACTGACCAGTGTTACTATACTCCATACAGACAGTACTCTTTGTATCTATATAGCTAGGAGGCTATTTAAAACAGCATCCTGCATGTATTTCCAATAATATTATACTAAGATATATGTACCTATATATAACACAAAGAATACAACTACAAGGAAATCTGTTATTGTCTCACTAAGACACATATTCTATGCAATACTATAAGCATTAATAACAAACTTTGGTGATACTATGGGATATTTACGTTAATACCTCTAATATTATAATTTGAATTCAATGGTGA
Organism: Bombina bombina; assembly: GCF_027579735.1. Taxonomy (NCBI): domain Eukaryota; kingdom Metazoa; phylum Chordata; class Amphibia; order Anura; family Bombinatoridae; genus Bombina; species Bombina bombina. Next base: position 285,093,571 of record NC_069500.1, read on the forward strand.
GTCACAGACCACATATATAATATTAGAGTAAATATCATAACCAAACAGCTCCACTGGATGTAAGCTCTAAGTATATTAAAATATTATACAATTACTGAGACTTGAAACTCAAGTGATTTCTAATATACACCATAACCACATAAGGTATTCCGTGAATAACGGATAAAACTTTCAAAGACCCAAACCTGTGTTTTTAATAAAGTATGTATGTCAATTGTGTTTGTTGCCTTGTATTTTAAAAATTACCAATAAAGGTTATATTTTAATAACATCCCCACGCACACTCTCCTCCCAGGAGACACAGATCTTGTCCAATTTTTGCCACTATCAATTAGGGAATGAGTGCTATATAGGTGTACAATCCATCAATCCTAGGATTGATAATTTTCGTTTCACAAAACAAGTACACAGCACCTCAGCCATCTTTTTGTAACAAAATATATCTGGACTGATACCTATATCTTATTACCAGATCCAGAGACAAATAGGCTACCCTAAGTTGTAAATTTAAGCAGTGCCATTAGTACCCCCCTTTTTTCGCTAATAACTAAGCCCCCTAAGCTAACACCCCCAATTTAACTCCAATTAACATACATTTTCATAAAATAAAAAAATACTAACTACTTTAAAAAATAATAAAAAAATTAAAAAAATTAAAAAACCCAAAATAAAAAAAAATCTAACATTACATAAAAAAGCTAGCATTACATAAAAAACAACCTAACAATACAAAAAAAATAGCTAAGATTACAAAAAATAAAAAGCCTAACATTACAGAAAATAACAAACTAAATTGTCTTAAATAAAAAAAATATTCCTAATCTAATATCCCCTTAAAAAAATCACCCCGAATTAAAAAAAACTCTATTCTATAAATAATTTGTTTATATAAATAATAAGTTTAACAGCTATTTTTCCCTGTAAAAAATAAAAAGTACCCCCTAAACTTACCACCCCCCACCCACCCAACCAACCCCCAAAATAAAAAAAACTAGCTAAAAAAAAACTAATCCCCTTAAAAAAAACATTCCCCTAAAAGGACATTTGTATGGGCATTGACCTTAAAAGGGCAATACGCTCTTTTACAGCCCATAAAAATAAAAAGAAGCCCTAATCTAAAACAAAAAGCCACCAAAAAATAAAAAAAGAAGCTAACACTAACCCCAAAATAGGTACTCATCATTGATGAAGTCTGGTGATCTATCTTCTTCCAGGCGGCTCCATCTTCAGCCATCGCGGGTCCATCTTCTATCTTCTTGGTGGTGGCGCAGAGCGGTCATCTGAGGCACGGAGTAGTCAATGGTAAGTTTTGGGGTTAGTGTTAGGTTTTTTTTTGTGTTTTTTTTATGGGTTGAAAAAGAGCTGATTGCCCTTAAAGGGACAGTCTACACCAGAATTTTTTACTGTTTTAAAAGATAGATAATCCCTTTATTACCCATTTCCCAGTTTTGCATAACTAAAACAGTTATAATAATATACTTTTAACCTCTGTGATTATCTTGTATCTAAGCCTCTGCAAACTGCCCCTTTTTTCAGTTTTTTTGACAGACTTGCAGTCTAGCCAATCAGTGCCTGCTCCCAGATAACGTCTCGTGCACGAGCACAGTGTTATCTATATGAAATACGTGAACTAACACCCTCTAGTGGTGAAAACTGTTAAAATGCAATCTGAAAGAGGTGGGCTTCAAGGTCTAAGAAATTAGCACATGAACCTCCTAGGTTAAGCTTTCAACTAAGAATACCAAGAGAACAAAGCAAATTTGGTGATAAAAGTAAATTTGAAAATTGTTTAAAATGACATGCTCTATCTGAATCATGAAAGTTTATTTTGGCCTAGACTGTCCCTTTAAGTGCAATGCCCATACAAATGTCCTTTTAGGGACAATGGGTAGATTAGTTTTTTTTAGTTATGTTTTTTTAATTTTTGAAATATTTTTGAAATATTTTTTAATTCATTTTTAATGTAGTAAGTATTTTTTCATTTTATGAATGTGTATTTTAATTGGGATTAATTTATAGGGTGTTAGGTAAGCGGGCTTAGTTACTAGGTTAATACTTTGCATTGTGGGGGGACGGCAGTTTAGTGGTTATTAGGTTTATATAGTAGTTTGCATTGTGGGGGGATGGCAGATTAGGGGCTTATAGGTTTATTTTAGTGTTGGCGATGTGGGAGGAAGGTGGTTTAGCGGTTAATAGCTTTAACTAGTGTTGGCGATGTGGGGGGATGGCGGTTTAGGGGTTAATAGGTTTATATAGTGGTTTGCATTGTGAGGGGATGGCGGATTAGGGATTAATAGGTTTATTTTAGTGTTGCCAATGTGGGGGGGGTTAGGGATTCATAGCTTTAATTAGTGTTGGTGATGTAGGTGGATGGCGGCTTAGAGGTTAATAACTTGAATTAGTGTTGGCGATGTGGCTGAAGGCTGTTTAGGAGTTAATAGCTTTAATTAGTGTTGCTGATGTGTGGGGACGGTGGTTTAGGGGTTAGTTTTAATTAGTGTGGCTATGTGGGGGGTGGCGGTTTAGGGGTTAATAGCTTTAATTAGTGTTGGCGATGATAGTAACTTACGGCTAGATTTAGAGTTCTGCGGCCAAAGGGGTGCGTTAGCTACGCGTGATTTTTTTCTCCCGCACCTTTTAAATACTGCTGGTATTTAGAGTTTACAGAAGGGCTGCGTTAGGCTCCAAAAAGGGAGCGTATAGCATATTTACCGCCACTGCAACTCTAAATACCAGCGTTGCTTAGGGACGCGGCCAGCTTCAAAAACGTGCTCGTGCACGATTCCCCCAAAGGAAACAATGGGGCCGTTTGAGCTGAAAAAAAACCTAACACCTGCAAAAAAGCAGCGTTCAGCTCCTAACGCAGCCCCATTGTTTCCTATGGGGAAACACTTCCTAAGTCTGCACCTAACACCCTAACATGTACCCCGAGTCTAAACACCCCTAACCTTACACTTATTAACCCCTAATCTGCCGCCCCCGCTATCGCTGACCCCTGCATATTTTTTTTAACCCCTAATCTGCCACTCCGTACACCGCCGCAACCTACATTATACCTATGTACCCCTAATCTGATGCCCCTAACACCGCCGACCCCTATATTATATTTATTAACCCCTAATCTGCCGCCCCCAACGTCCCCTCCACCTACCTACAATTATTAACCCCTAATCTGCCGACCGGACCACACTGCTACTATAATAAATGTATTAACCCCTAAAGCTAAGACTAACACCCCCCTAACTTAAATTTAATTTAAATCTAACAAAATAAATTAACTCTTATTAAATAAATTATTCCTATTTAAAGCTAAATACTTACCTGTAAAATAAACCCTAATATAGCTACAATATAAATTATAATTATATTGTAGCTATTTTAGGATTAATATTTATTTTACAGGCAACTTTGTAATTATTTTAACCAGGTACAATAGCTATTAAATAGTTAATAAGTATTTAATAGTTACCTAGTTAAAATAATTACAAAATTACCTGTAAAATAAATCCTAACCTAAGTTACAATTAAACCTAACACTACACAATCAATAAATTAATTAAATAAAATACCTACATTTAAACCTAACACTACACTATCAATAAATGAATTAAATAAAATACCTACAATTAAATACAATTAAATAAACTAACTAAAGTACAAAAAATAAAAAAGAACTAAGTTACAAAAAATAAAAAAATTAATTACAAACATTAGAAAAATATTACAACAATTTTAAACTAATTACACCTACTCTAAGCCCCCTAATAAAATAACAAAGACCCCCAAAATAAAAAAATGCCCTACCCTATTCTAAAATTAAAATAGAAAAGCTCTTTTACCTTACCAGCCCTTAAAAGGGCAATTTGCGGGGCATGCCCCAAAGAATTCAGCTCTTTTGCCTGGAAAAAAAACATACAATACCCCCCAAACATTACAACCCACCACCCACATACCCCTAATCTAACCCAAACCCCCCTTAAATAAACCTAACACGAAGCCCCTGAAGATCTTCCTACCTTATCTTCACCACACCGGGTATCAGCGATCCGTCCAGGCTCCGATGTCTTGATCCAAGCCCAAGCGGGGGGCTGAAGACATCCATCCTCCGGCTGAAGTCTTGATCCAAGCGGGCAGAAGAGTCGATCCGGACCGGCAAACATCTTCATCCAAGCCGCATCTTCTATGTTCTTCCATCCGATGACGACCGGCTCCATCTTGAAGACCTCCAGCGCGGATCCATCCATCTTCACCGACGACTTCTCGACGAATGAAGTTTCCTTTAAGGGACGTCATCCAAGATGGTGTCCCTCGAATTCCGATTGGCTGATAGGATTCTATCAACCAATCGGAAATAAGGTAGGAACATTCTGATTGGCTGTTGGAATCAGCCAATCAGATTCAAGTTCAATCCGATTGGCTGATCCGATCAGCCAATCAAATTGAGCTTGCATTCTATTGGCTGTTCTGATCAGCCAATAGAATGCAAGCTCAATCTGATTGGCTGATCCAATCAGCCAATCGGATTGAACTTGAATCTGATTGGCTGATTCCATCAGCCAATCAGAATTTTCCTACCTTAATTCCGATTGGCTGATAGATGGCGTCCCTTAAAGGAACCTTCATTCTTCAGTTGGACGTCGAACGAAGAGGATGGATCCGCGCCGGAGGTCTTCAAGATCAGCCGCTCGTCATCGGATGGAACAACATAGAAGATGCGGCTTGGATGAAGATGTTTGCCGGTCCGGATGTCCTCTTCTGCCCGGATAGGATGAAGATTTCTTCCCGAAGATGGACTTCTTCATTTGCCGCTTGGATCAAGACTTCAGCCGGAGGATGGACGTCACTCTTTAGCCCTCGCTTGGGCTTGGATGAAGACATCTGAGGATCTTCTGGACCGATCGGTGAACCCGGGGTGGTGAATACAAGGTAGGGAGATCTTCAGGGGCTTAGTGTTAGGTTTATTTAAGGGGGGTTTGGGTTAGATTAGGGGTATGTGGGTGGTGGGTTGTAATGTTGGGGGGGGGATTGTATGTGTTTTTTTTACAGGCAAAAGAGCTGAATTCTTTGGGGCATGCCCCGCAAATGGCCCTTTTCAGGGCTGGTAAGGTAAAAGAGCTTTGAACTTTTTTAATTTAGAATAGGGTAGGGCATTTTTTTTATTTTGGGGGGCTTTGTTATTTTATTAGGAGGCTTGGAGTAGGTGTAATTAGTTTAAAATTGTTGTAATATTTTTCTAATGTTTGTAAAAAAAATTATATTTTGTAACTTAGTTCTTTTTTATTTTTTCTACTTTCGGTTAGTTTATTTAATTGTATTTATTTGTAGGTATTGTATTTAATTAATTTATTGATAGTGTAGTGTAAGGTTTAATTGTAGATAATTGTAGGTATTGTATTTAATTAATTTATTGATAGTGTAGTGTTAGGTTTAATTGTAACTTAGGTTAGGATTTATTTTACAGGTAATTTTGTAATTATTTTAACTAGGTAGCTATTAAATTGAAAATAACTATTATTATTATGGTTAAAATAAATACAAAGTTGCCTGTAAAATAAATATTAATCCTAAAATAGCTACAATATAATTATAATTTATATTGTAGCTATCTTAGGGTTTATTTTACAAGTAAGTATTTAGCTTTAAATAGGAATAATTTATTTAATAAGAGTTAATTTATTTCGTTAGATTTAAATTATATTTAAGTTAGGGGGGTGTTAGTGTTAGGGTTAGACTTAGCTTTAGGGGTTAATACATTTATTATAGTAGCGGTGTGGTCCGGTCGGCAGATTAGGAGTTAATAATTGTAGGTAGGTGGAGGCGACGTTGGGGGCGGCAGATTAGGGGTTAATAAATATAATATAGGGGTCGGCTGTGTTAGGGGCAGCAGATTAGGAGTACATAGGGATAATGTAGGTTGCAGCGGTGTGCGGTCGGCAGATTAGGGTATGTGGGGGGGCCACAGTAGTTAAGAGCTTTATAAACCGGCGTTAGCCCAGAAAGCTCTTAACTACTGACTTTTTTCTGCGGCTGGAGTTTTGTCGTTAGATTTCTAATGCTCACTTCAGCCACGACTCTAAATACCGGCGTTAGAAAGATCCCATTGAAAAGATAGGATACGCAATTGACGTAAGGGGATCTGCAGTATGGAAATGTCGCGGCTGCAAAGTGAGCGTTAGACCCTTTCCTGACTGACTCTAAATACCAGCGGTAGCCCAAAACCAGTGTTAGGAGCCTCTAACGCTGGTTTTGACAGCTAATGCCAAACTCTAAATCTAGCCGATAGTAACATAGTAGATGAGGTTGAAAAAAGACCGAAGTCCATCGAGTTCAAACTATACAATTCTAAAATATATACAAAAAGCTCCAGTTAAGCTTAAATAATCCCACTAAAAGGTGACCCTTTTAACCCTTTAAGGACACAGCTTTCAGTTTGCTCAATTGTTTTATGACGGAAAAATTCCGTCATATGTCCTTAAGAGGTTAATACTAGCAATCATATCCATGAATTTTGTTTATAGACAGAAATGTATCCAAACAATTTTTACATGTATATAGGGTATTGGCATTCACTATCTCCTTTGGTAATGAGTTCCACAATTTTATTGCTCTTACAGTGAAAAAACGTTTCCGTTGCAGGAGATTAAATTTTCTTTCCTCTAACCTTAAATTGTGACCTCTGGTCACAAACAGTTTTCCTAGAATAAACAGAGCTTCTGCCATCTCTGTATATGGGCCTTGAATATATTTATATAAAGTAATCATGTCACCTCTTAAGCGTCTTTTTTCTAAATTCTCTAAATTCTCCAATCCACTTATTAGCTTTGTGGCCCTTCTCTGAACTTTTTCTAGTTCTGCGATATCTTTTTTTGCGATCTGTCCCCAGAACTGCACTCCATACTCAAGGTGAGGTCTTACCAGGGCTTTATATAGTGACAGAATTATGCTTTCCTCCCTTGAATCAATGCCTCGTTTAATACATGCTAGTATCTTATTAGCCTTTGAAGCTGCTTCCCTGCATTTTGCACCCATCTTTAGCTTGTTATCTATTACTACCCCCAAATCCCTTTCCTGCTGTGTTTGGCTAAGTCTTGTCCCATTTAAATAATACATTGCCTGCTTATTTTGACTTCCAAAATGTAGAACCTTGCATTTTCCCATATTAAATCTCATTTTCCATTTACCTGCCCATACTTCTAATTTTTGCAGGTCCCTTTGTAACATCCTGCGTGGACCTAATGACCTTTCTTAACTTAGTATCATCTGCAAAAATAGAGATGTCACTATTTAATCCTTGCTCCAAGTAATTTATAAAAATATTAAAAAGAAAAGGGCCCAGTACTGATCCCTGGGGGACTTCACTGATTACCTTTGTCCAATCTGAGTATGATCCATTTACTACTACTCGTTGCTCCCTATCTTGTATCCAGTTATTTATCCATGAGCTAACATTTTCAGCTTTTCCAAGTCCCTTAATTTTGTGCATTAATCTCTCATGTGGCACTGTATCAAACGCCTTTGCAAAATCTAAGTATATCACATCAACCGATTCCCCTTTAGCTATATTTTTACTTACTTCTTCATAGAATCTAATTAGATTAGTTTGACATGATCTATTTCTCATAAAACCATGCTGACGGCGGTTTAGAGGTTAATATGTTTATTTAATGTTGGCGATGTGGGGGGATGGTGGTTTAGGGGCTAATAGTTTTTTTTTTTACTAGTTGTGATGTGGGGGGATGGCGGTTTAGGGATAAATGTTAGGGTGTTAGGTTTTTGTACAACTTTCTTTTCTCCATAGACTTAAATGGGGAATGAGAAAATGCGTTATAGATTTCGCAACTGCAGGTTTTTGCAATTGCTGGGCATACCACCTTGGGAGGAGACAAACATAAGTTAATTTGTTTGCAACTACATACTCCAAGAGGTGGATGGAATACTAAAATATCCTGGGAAGAGACAAACAGAAGTGAATTTGTTTGCAACTATATATTCCAAGAGGTGGATAGATTATTAAAGACATCCTTCATCATACTAGACACATCTCTACCGGAACCCCTTGCAGTGCAGCAATTTACCTCATTAGATTGAGGTAATTTCTGTTTAATAGCAGGAAAACACGACTTATCCCCTAAGAGAAATTCACCACCCCACAGAGGGATTACTATCTACGAATAACACTTACAATAACTATTTTTTTCACTTATTTATCACATTTTTATCTTTTGGAGTATTTTACAATATCTTTGATACATTTTTGGGTTTTTTTATGTTTTTCACCACTTCATATATATTTTTTCTACATTTTTTGTGGAACACTTTATATACATTTGAACACCCATTCGACTCTAATCCATCACTATCACCATTTGGAACACATCATTTTTTTGAATACTGCACACACGTCTCATTACAAACTGTTTTGAGCGGAGTCTCAATTGGTCCTTTTTTCTCATAAGGTGCACTTTAGAGAGCTTAGACTGAGCCCATTCTTTTTTAGAGAACTTTTTATGTATTTTGGATTTTTTTATTTAAATTGTGCATTTTATTGTTTTATCTATATTGTATTTAATAACCAGGGATCTATAGATATTTTATACTGTTGTATTAAATTTCAATAAAAAGAAAAATGGATGGTGCCACATAGTGCAATTCAATATAATCTTTGGAAAAGCACACATAAGCAAAGTAATATTACTCACAAAGTGTAAAGCACTGATATGCAGTACAAGCAATCCGGAACCACTAGTCGTCTGGCAGACCAAATGGATAAGTAATAATGTTAGGAGGGTTAGGGTAAGTGCGCTAAAAAAGCCAAAGGTATCAGAAAAAGTTTAGTTCCTTCTTAGTGGTCGTTTAGTGAAGAATTTTAGAGAGAGATATTATTTATACAATTTGTAACATACGTCCTTAAAATTGTTTATACTTTGTTATAATGGACAGTGGTCAGAGGAAAAAAGTGTGATATTTTTAATTATACAGGTATACCCCGCTCATACAGCGGGTTAGGGACCGGAGCCCCGCTGTAAAGTGAAAACCGCCTTAAAGTGAAACAAGGCAGTTTTAGCTTTCTTTTCACTTGCCAGTGTGTTTAAAAACATGTTTGAACTAACATATATTAGGGGTACAATAATGCTATGTTTAGTTTAACACTAGCACAGCACAGTATTCAATTAGTATTCAATAAATACTGTACCTGTAAAATAGTGACAATGACTATAGTAAAATTTGCCAGATTATAGCACTGAGACACAGATTGCACTGTAATGCTGTAAACAGAGTGAACTTAGCATAACAAAATGGTGCCAGTCACTTTTCTCGCAATCTCACGATGATTACAGTACTGTTTCAAAATCCTTGGAGGTTGAACTTCAGCTCCACAAAGCGCTGTATTAGCGAAGCGCTGTAAAGTGAAGCGCTGTAAAGTGGGGTATACCTTATGTGCTAGGATTACTCAAATTAAACATATAATTACAAATATCACACTTTTTTCCTCTGACCACTGTCCAATGTAACAAAGTATAAACAATTTTTAGGACCTATGTTACAAATTGTATAAATAATATCTCTCTCTAAAATTCTTCACTAAACGACCACTAAGAAGGAACTAAACTTTTTCTGATACCTTTGGCTTTTTTAGCGCACTTACCCTAACCCTCCTAACATTAAAACTATACTGAAAAGAACGAAGGATCTTTTCACTCTGTAAGTTGTGTGGTATCCCCCTTGTACCTTCGCTCTACTGTTACCTCTCAGACTACAAATGGATAAGTAGTCAGCGGAATCCTCGTCTCACCAGGGAGAGTCCAGCGAAACCAAATGGATGGTGTGTCAGTGCAGGTCCAGATAGTGTGGCTAGGCCAGGGGGGTGTAATCCACCCTCACATGGTGCCAATAATCCAGGGTAATTTGAAATTGGAAGATCACAAAAAGTGATAAAGCAGCATATGAAGAGTTGAAAGTATTTAAAATTTATTGTAATAATTAAAATAATTAAAACAAAGCAATGCGTTTCTCAGTGTAAAAACACTGTTTCATCAGGCTGTGCAAACAACTCACAAAGCTGCCATATTTAAACAAAATTCAACCAATCAGTGGTCACCACAATTACACGCCCTCTTTAGGAAATACCACTATACAGATAGAGGGAAAATGCATATAAGTACAATATAATTAAAAAACACATAATAAAATTACATAATAAAATTAATTTAAATATATATATATATATATATATATATATATATACATATTCAAAAATTAGTCAGATAGCTAACTAAAAGAAAGATAAGAAGCATATATCGTTTCTCCAGAGACAACAGAATATAAGTTTGGCACCTATAATTCACTTGGAATGGTATAACCTACTTGATAAATTCCTATATGGGGTATATATGAAATTAATCAAATGAAATCGTATTTACAATTGAACTGTTATAATAAATTAATATCAAGTTAATAAAGGGTAATAAATTCATATGTAATGAATCGGTCATCTAATATGATATTAATGTTCTTTGCTATTAAAATGCTTGTTTAGATGTAAAAAACAGAAACCGTCAAGCCTGTCATATTAGTGTTGAGGATGTGATGTCATAGTGAGATCGAAACAACCTGTGTGTAGATACAGCACTAGAAACTACATTAAACAAACGAAACAAAAAATAAGAAGAGCTACATGCAATGCGGCATAGTGAAAAACAAGTAGACACCAGTAGATGTCACAATAAGTTTCACAACATATCGCAAACGTTCCTATGGTGACAGGGGTGTGCAGTAAACAGACCAATCAAAATAATTCATTAGAACAGATGATGTCGTCTTGCCCCAATCGGGGCGACTAAGCCATACAGAGGTGGAGATTGAAAAGTAACCTATTCACAAAAAAGAGAGGAAGGGGGCGCTATAAAATTATAAATGTCTATACATTGAACATGCAAAAATGAGAGTGCAATACAAATGAAAATTAAAAAATGAAATTTAAAAAAAGAAAGAAAAAGTGTCCTTTTAATTAATATGAGCTATTCTCCAGTAGTGGCTGCCTCCTCCTCACTGGATGGTCCAGGTGGAACTATGGAAAATGAAGAGAAACAGAGGGGCGCCTCATGTGTAGTATCATCAAATGGAGACACAAGTAAAAAATGACAATATAGCCAAATGAGTACTCACATACTCCAAGAGCACACCTATGTACTAGTAGGGATGGGCTACAGATTTGTAAAGGTGTGACAGCTCACCCATTCAGTCACGCTCTCAATGCTGTAGTGCTAGGAATAGAGTAGAGACACAGACAGAAAGCACTACATGTGCAGACCATTAAAAGTATAACCAACAATATTTGCTTAGTTGTTTAGATGGGTACTCACATACTCCAGAGCACACCTATGTGCTGGTAGGGACAGGCGGCAGATTTATTCAGGTGTGGCAGCTCACCCAAAGAGGCAATCTTTTGTAGCTGGTACTGTTATGGAACAGTGGGTACAACAATCCAAAATGAACTTAATCAAGTGTTAATAGAAAACAATTGTATAAAGTTGCTGGCAGTAGGTAGGTAGAGAAGTCCACTAAAGAGTGTAAAATACAAAAATGTATTAAAAACAATTTAAAAACAACACACAGGTTGGTAATAAAAAGTGGATTAAGGGGTTGACAATGTTACCCCAATCTTTGCAACGCGTTTCTCGGTTCACAGATCGTTTCATCAGGCAATCGGGCATGCATGATGGAGATGAGGGGTTGGTCTGCATGCCATAAACAGTAACTATAATGGCCAATCACAATAGAAGAGATGATGAGGGACGTGATGAACCTATCTAGAGACGGGGGAGGGTGGTAATAAAGAAATTAGCATTGGCCGTAAGTGTAAATGAACAAACCAATGAGAAATAAGTGAAAAGAATGAAGGGATGTCTAGTGCTGGAATACCCCGTGGCCAATCATGATGTGCAAAATATGGATGGACAGAGCCATGAGCCAATAGGCAGAATGCGATCACGATCTAAGCCCAGTTATATAATGTGATAATAATACAAATATATGAATTGCGTATATACATATAAAGATAAGTGAACAGTGTAACAGGGATGGTCATAAGTAAAATACATAATGGGCAAATGATAGGCTATATGAACCAGTGATTGCCAAAAAATCAGACCATAGCAAAGAACCTTAATATCATATTAGATGACCGATCCATTACATATGAATTTATTACCCTTTATTAACTTGATATTAATTTATTATAACAGTTCAATTGTAAATACGATTTCATTTGATTAATTTCATATATACCCCATATAGGAATTTATCAAGTAGGTTATACCATTCCAAGTGAATTATAGGTGCCAAACATATATTATGTTGTCTCTGGAGAAACGATATATGCTTCTTATCTTTCTTTTAGTTAGCTATCTGACTAATTTTTGAATATGTATATATATATATATATATATATATATATTAATTAATTAATTAATTAATTAATTTTATTATGTAATTTTATTATGTGGTTTTTAATTATATTGTACTTATATGCATTTTCCCTCTATCTGTATAGTGGTATTTCCTAAAGAGGGCGTGTAATTGTGGTGACCACTATTTGGTTGAATTTTATTTAAATATGGCAGCTTTGTGAGTTGTTCGCACAGTGTTTTTACACTGAGAAACGCGTTGCTTTGTTTTAATTATTTTAATTATTACAATAAATTTTAAATACTTTCAACTCTTTATATGCTGCCTTATAACTTTTTGTGATCTTCCAATTTGAAATTACCCTGGTTTATTGGCACCATCTGAGGGTGGATTACACCCCCCTGGCCTATCCACACTATCTGGACCTGCACTGACACACCATCCATTTGGTGTCTCAGGACTCTCCCTGGTGAGACGAGGATTCCGCTGACTATTTATCCATTTGGTCTGCTGGATGACTAGTGGTTCCGGATCACTTGTACTGCACATCAGTGCTTTACACTTTGTGAGTAATATTCCTTTGCTTGTGTGTGCTTTTCCAAAGATTATATTGAATTGCACTATGTGGCCCCCTCCATTTTTCTTTTTATAGATCATCTTACCCTGTGTTTTGGCACGACACCCTGGAGGAGCAGCCTACCATTCTGGACTTGCATTCATGAGATCTGAAAGCTGAACCACTATAACAGTGACTGTTACTTACTGGACTATTAAGCCTGTATATCTATATTACTACAATTATAGGTATTCTCACTTATATTGTATGATATTTGATATATTTTACACAGTCTTCAATTATTGCTATTTGCCTGTGTCTATAGTTGTTGCAATTGTTTTTAGGCGCCTCTTACTAGTATCTTGATTTGATCTAGTTGTTTTTTGTATTAAATGTCTGTTTTATAGTACACAGCCTCTTTGGCACTCTCTACACATTTTTATCTATACATTTCCTAAATTCAGGGTGGGCTAGTACACCCGTGTATCAGAGCGACAAAGGCTTTCCCTAAGCGCTCCATCTCACAATATATATTTTTTACTAACACCATGTGTAACTAATAGCAGCAAATGCATTAATGCTCGCATCGCAGCCCATCATATAGGTGATAAAACTGTCCGTTAAGTCCTTCAAGAACATCTAACATAAGTTTCACTGTAACATAACAGCTTTCAAGGATCCAGCACTATATAATTTTGCACAAATAAATGATAATAATAGTAATAACTTTTTTGGAGTTCCTGTGTATGCCTGGGCAGTCGTGGGGCTTTATACCTCATGCCTTTATACTAAGAGATTACCTTTGCATACTTCACTAATGTGTCTTTTCTTTTTGGAGATTCATTATTGGACTTACAGAGAATCCTTACAGCTGATAATCTATTCACTTATACTGTGGCAACTTTAACTATACCCTTATTGGTTTATAGAAAAATATAGCATGTTCATGCAGTTTTAATATCAGATAAAGAGACAAAGTTTGAATAAATGATTGGCTCAGCCGCAGTGTTCAACTATGGTGTGGTGCATACCCACTACAAACCTAACAGTGAGCCCATATTAATTACTGTGCTTGCATTGCAGTTTTTTCCCTTTAAGCATGTTCTGGCAGTTTAAGGATGATGTCTAAATGTCTCCATAATGAGGTATTTTCCAGGCGCGCGATCCGATATAGATCGTAGTTTGCGGCGCAAGCAAGGGAACCCCTGCCGCCCGTAGTTTCAGCTTGCAACTCAAGCTATCCCATATACGGTGCCGTCAGAGGCTAAAGTGCCGTAAGTCTGATAAACCAGCGATGTCCAGAAATCTGCGTAAGTACAAATTTCTCGAGTCGCCAGTGACTTACGGATCTTTAGAAACTGCCGGTGCCTACAAAACCTGTCTAAGTTATAAAAATCACCTGTACTGTCTAACACGCCTCCCAAACATAGCCGACACGTATACCCCTCTATCCGCTATCCCCCCTCACTATCCTAACAATAAAAAATGTATTAACCCCTAAACCACCACTCCGGGACCCCGCCGCCACCTAATAAAGTTATTAACCCCTAAACCGCCGCTCCCGGACCCTGCCGCCAGCTATATTAAATCTATAACCCCCTAATGTGAGCCCCTAACCCGCCACCATCTACCTTACCTACCCCCTAAAGTGAGCCCCTTACACCGCCGCCATCTACCTTACCTACCCCCTAAAGTGAGCCCCTACCCCGCCGCCATCTACCTTACCTACCACCTAAAGTGAGCCCTACCCCGCCGCCATCTACCTTACCTACCCCCTAAAGTGAGCCCCTTACACCGCCGCCATCTACCTTACCTACCCCCTAAAGTGAGCTCCTACCCCGCCGCCATCTATTTTAAAAATATTAACCCCTAATTTAATCCCCCTACACCGCCGACACCTATATTAAACACATTAACCCCTAATCTAATCCCCCTACATCGCCGCCACCTATATTAAACACATTAACCCCTAATCTAATCCCCATACACCGCCGCCAGCTATATTAACTATATTAACCCTAATTATATTAGGGTTAATATAGTTATTATATTATATATATTAACTATATTAACCCTAATATAATTAGGGTTAATATAGTTATTATATTATATATATTAACTATATTAACCCTAATTATATTAGGGTTAATATAGTTAATATCGTTATTATATATATTAACTATATTAACCCTAATTATATTAGGGTTAATATAGTTAATATCGTTATTATATTAGATATATATTAAGTATAATAACCCTATCTAACTCTAACATCCCTAACTAAATTCTTATTAAAAAAAATCTAATTAGGGGGCGGAGCCAGGTCACGCTGGGATATGGCCGCACATTGAAAGGGCTCCCATCGCCACTGCCAGCAAAAACCGCATAACATAGTGCAAACCCTCATTTTTAATGCACTAAACTAGAACCGGGCAAGGAGAAGAACAGGACATACCATCTGACATCAAGCATCAGCCCTGATCGTCAAAACAGAGGAGAACTTCTAACCCCTGCATAAGCTACAGGCCGCAAGCGGCGTAAAGGACGCCACACTACCCGGGAGCAGCACACCTCATCTGACTGCAGCTGGAGTCCGTTACAGGGCTACCACAGCTTTTCACTGGAAAGGAGGCCAGCGGGAGCAGAGATCCAGACTAGGTGCCATCGGCGGGGAAACCCGCGACTGCTCGACGGCTGCTGAGGGGACACAAATAAGGTACTCACTGCCACACCGCATGGGGTTTATTCTTTCCCCCATTCTACCAGCATCGAGAGGATAGAGGTTAACAAATTTAATAAGGGTTAAGTTAGGAACCTGTGCATATACCTCCCTAGCCCATTTATACTTACACAGGCAAGGACTGGGTAAAAACGGCAGGCCAGTGACATAGGGCCTTGTAATAAACCCCTGGCCATATAGGAAACAGTATACACGTGGGCTTTGGAGCTCTGGTATCACCGATCAGCATTCACTGTCATCTGGGCGATCAGTGTTGTTTATTAACTGGCTCTAAACCTGTGCAACGTCAAATTTTGAAATTCAGGTACCGTGTATAAAGGACTCATTTGACCTTCCCTATCTTTATCTTTATCTTCGGATATATTTAAAAATAGTGGCTACACATTCAACTAAGTCACACACATCCTGGAGCTTCCCCAAGCACTTTAACCCTATGTGATGCCTTGCAAGAAACAGCACAAAGCAGGGACACCAAGGCCTAATAACTCCCTTAGTCAATACCTAAAGCCTGTTGATCCCAAAGCAGGCAATAGAAGAGAAGAAATGGAGAGTAGACAAGACACCTCATCTATGCAAAGCAGCCAAGATGATATATCTCTGACATCCTATATCACAAGAGACGATTTGCAGCATCTGTCTTCAAAAGAAGACATACAAGGAGTGCTCAAAGAAATGAGGTCTCTTTTTGGGGACCTAAGAAAAGATATCAGTGCCTTAGACCGCAGGGTCTTGAAGATAGAGGAACAGCATAACACAGTCACAGAAAACATCAAACACAATACTGCAGACCTGCGGAGTCAATCTGAACAAATTTTTTATCTAACAGATAAAATGGAAGATTTGGACAATCGCTGCAGACACAACAACCTTAGGTTTCGAGGGGTATCTGAAACTGTCCACCCCCCAGCTATAGAAGGTTACCTACAGGCCCTGTTCAGGATAATCAGGGATGACCCCTCAGCTAGAAAAATTCCAATTGAGAGGGCCCACAGGGCTCTTAGGCTGAAACCTCCTCCTAAAGCTCCTCCCAGGGACATCATAGTAAAGTTCTTGAGTTTCAAGGATAAGGAAAACATACTTAAAAGCGCAAGGGCAAAGCATCCTATTCTACATGTAGGGGAGGAAATTCAGATTTTCACAGATTTGTCCCCATTCACCCTGCAGAAACGCTGCAAACTCTCGCATATAACATCTCACCTCCGAAAAAACAAGATACAATACCGCTGGGGGTTTCCAGTTTCCATCATAGTGACTCACAATAACAAGGCAGTAATCTACAGGCCTGGTACTAACCCCCAACTCTTCTATAAAGAGTTGGACTTAACAAGGAATACCGACTTAGATCCACATCAGTCATCTGGAAGAGAATCGTACAGATCTGGATCACCAAAGGACAGTAAATGCATAATATGTCTGTTTTTAGGAAATGTAGTACATGCTCACTTCTAGTTATTACATACCCTGTTGTATCATTCTCTATATGATTACCATTGAGCATACATCCCAGAAAAATAGTAGACAAATGGACTGATAATTCTTCAACACAGTGATGAAAAAGTTTCATCACCAACCAGTTCTTGGCAAAAATGTGTTGTTCTTGCATTTGGATATGTTTGCAACTATTTTACTAGTTCCTCACCATTTCTACAAAATGTGAAGCTTTGATGCCTAGGAATTTCCCCTTGTCACTCCCCTCCCTTCCCCTATGTCTTTTCCCTCTCCTCCGTTCCCTTTATTTCCCCACCCCCCTCCTCCCTCCTTTCTTCCCTCTCGCCTCCCTTTCCCCTTTCCTTTCCCTTCTTCCTTCCCCCCCTCCCTCCCCTTTCCCCTCCCCTTCTTCCCTTCTCTTCAGCCCTCTCCCCTCCTCCCCCCCCTTCTCCTCCCCTAAGGGGAATAGAGGTGATCTGTCTGTTATCAAGAGATGAGATATATACACACCACCAGTTAAGGCAAGACTGCTGAATTATACTATATAAGGTTTTCAGTAAGCATGTCTCTTCGAGGAAGGACAGACATATGGTTTGATAAATTATCAATACAATAGTAGAGATACCTCTTTAACAACCAGTTTATACCAAAACATCGTTGTCTTTGCATTCTAATACATTTACATCACTGCTCCTAGGTTTTCATTATTTACTCATAATGTGAAGTCTTATTGTTTAAGAATGTTCTACTGTCTCCTCTCTCTCTCCCCCTATGCCCTATTCTCCTCTCCTCCTCTCTTTATCTCCTTCTCCCTTCCCCCTTATACCCACTTCTCCCCTCTCCCCCCCCACTTCCCCCCTCCTTTTTCCCCTCCTCCATCCCTTTCTCTCCCTCCTATTTACCCTCTCTCCCCTTTCCCCTCTTCTCTTCCCCTTCTCCCTCTTCAGTGATACTCTATTTTCCCTTATCCTTATATCTATCATCCCCCCCTCAACCTCTGAGATTCTCCTTTCTATGTAAGATTCTAAGATAGGATTCCGAATTTGCAACATCAACCAGCATTTAAACAGTCAAGAAAAATGGGATATTATGAAAACTGTGTTTTTATATTGCAAAATGTTATCAAGCTAATATACCTTACAGATAAGCTCCCCTCACTGGCAGTTTTGTAACTCTGTCCTCTCTTTTCTTTCCCCC
This sequence comes from Bombina bombina, assembly GCF_027579735.1. Lineage (NCBI taxonomy): Eukaryota > Metazoa > Chordata > Amphibia > Anura > Bombinatoridae > Bombina > Bombina bombina. Next base: position 285,111,900 of record NC_069500.1, read on the forward strand.
CGTCCTTTATATCTCTAATTACCCTCTTTTCCCCTCCTCCCCATCAAGTTCATCTCTTGGTGTCTTTCTTCATCTTCCCTTTCCCATCAGACTCTTCCAGTGCTCCTTTTTTGCTTCTCCTGATGGTCAGTTCACAGGAGGGTTTGTATCTGTTATTTATAACACTTATTAATGTTTATTGTTTGCTGTGCATGGATGAACTACCCCTAATTTCCAGTTTTATTGTTATAAGTTATCATATTCATTGTACTGGATACAGTGAAAACATTACCTCTTCTCCCAGACTACATTTCTTCGTATGCTTTAGAATTAGCTAAATAAATCACCTAGAATTCTCAAGAGAATACTTGTTTAGCCTAGTTCAGAGAGAAAAAGTCTAGGTCAGCTGGTTACTCTCTACTACACTTGACTCTGAGAATATACCTTATTAGGTGGCCAGCAACAAAGTTGCAGGACAACCTATTGTTATTGTTCGGATTATTATTATTATTATTATTATTATTATTATTATTATTATTATTATTATTATTATTCTTTTTATTCCGCCAAGCTTTGTATTCAATTGCCCATAACTGCTTAACTGTTTTTGCAAAGCTCTTAAAATCAGGTATGCTGGTACAGCCTATTGCTGTGCTACATCTCATGCAAAATTGAACTCATAGGTCACATGCTCTGGCAGCCATATTGCTTTTTGCGCCAAATTTCGACAAACGCTTAAAAATCTTTAGCTCTGGAACTGCTTATGTTACAACTTTGAAACTCGCTGTGCTTAGTGCTACTATGACCTGAAATTGCTATTGCTCAAGAGAAGTGCCTAGGTCACATGATGTGGCAGCCATCTTGCATTTTGCGAAAATATTCAAACATCTTCTTCTCCTAAACCGCTTAGTGCAATGACGCGCAATTTTGCACATATGCTCCTTGTAAGGTCCTCTACCAAGTTTGTTCAAACTGCGATTTTTCCATAATCAACATGGCTGCTGTGAGACATTAACCTTTTTATCGTCATTTAATTGCGTAAATTTGCAATTTATACATTAGTTTTACAATATTTAACAATATTACAGTGTAATAGACACATGATTACACATAGTCATAACCCTTAAAGGCAATATTGCAGTTAAAATTTGCATTGCGCAATCGCCTTCGTGAAATAAAACATTTGCAAATTTTCATGAAACTTCTGCAAATTGTAGAGGTCTATAGTGAGCATTAGTATGTGCAATTTGAAAGCCATACATTGCATAGCTTGGCGGCCATTTTGTTTCGTATGCGCCATTTTTAAAAACTATAAAAATCTTCTTCTCCGAAACCGCTTATGGGACAGACTTGAAATTTTGTTTATAGAGTTATCTTATGACTAACATTCAGATTTGTTCAAGAGAAGTTGATAGGTCATGTGGTTTGGCAGCCATTTTTAATTGTTCAAAATTGCTTAACGATATATTTAAATTAATAATAAAACAAAAACCGTTTTACAAAAATGCTTTATTTTTGCCATGCTTATTGACATCTATAGTGAGCACTATTGTGCGTAATATGGAGGCTGTATATCTTACGATCGGGCAGCCATCTTGGTTTACGCGAAAATTTCGAAAGTCTATTTTCTCTGCAACCGCTTTTATAAGATCTGTGAAATTTGCTGTACAGTCTTATATTGTTACCTATATTCATAATTGCTCATTAGGAGAGAATCAGTCACATGATGCGGCAGCAATATCAGTTTTATATTTATCGTAATTATTTGTAATTCAATACTTCCTCTTTTGAGTCAATTGCTCACAGAACACAAATTACTTATGCTAAACTCTTGAAATCAGGTATGCTGGTACACCCTATTGCAATGCTACATCTCATGCAATAATTAACACATAGGTCATAAGGTTACGCAGCCATATTGTTTTTTGCGACAAATTTCGAGAACTGCTTAATAATCTTTAGCTCTGGAACTGCTTATGTTGCAACTTTGAAACTTACTGTGCTTAGAGATGCTATGACCTAGATTTTCCATTGCTCAACAGAAGTGACTTGGTCACATGATGTAGCAACCATCTTGCATTTTGCGAAAATCTTTAAACATCTTATTCTCTTAAACCGCTTAGTGCAATAAAGCGCAATATTGCACGTATGCTCCTTGCAAGGTCCTCTACCAAGATTGTTAAAATTGTGATTTTTCCATAATCAACATGGCTGCTGTGAGACATTAACCTTTTTATCGCCATTTAATTGCGTAATTTTGCACTTTATACATTAGTTTTACAATATTTAACAATATTACAGTGTAATAGACACATGATTTCACATAGTCATAACCCTTAAAGACAATATTGCAGTTAAAATTTGCATTGCGCAATCGCCTTCGTGAAATAAAACATTTGCAAATTTTCATGAAACTTCTGCAAATTGTAGAGGTCTATAATGAGCATTAGTATGTGCAATTTGAAAGCCATACATTGCATAGCTTGGTGGCCATTTTGTTTCGTATGCGCCATTTTTACCAACTATAAAAATCTTCTTCTCCAAAACCGCTTATGGGACAGACTTGAAATTTTGTTTATAGAGTTATCTTATGACTAACATTCAGATTTGTTCAAGAGAAGTTGATATGTCATGTGGTTTGGCAGCCATTTTGAATTGTTCAAAAACGCTTAACGATATATTTAAATTAATAATAAAACAAAAACCGTTTTACAAAAATGCTTTATTTTTGCCATGTGTATTGACATCTATATTGAGAACTATTGTGCATAATATGGAGGCTTTATATTATATGATCTGGCAGCCATTTTGTTTTACGCGAAAATTTCGATAATCTATTTTCTCTGCAACCACTTATGTTAGAACTGTGAAACTTGCTGTATAACCTTATATTGTGACCTAGATACACAGTTGTTCATGTTGATGGAATTAGTTACAAGCTGTGGCAGCCATATTGATTTACGCGAAAATTTTGAAAATGTGATTTCTTTGCAACCGCTTATGTTAAATCTTTGAAATGTGCTGTATAGCTATATATTGTGACTTAGCAGCTTGTATGCCATTGCAAAGTCGATGCGCATGGCCACCTATATCGCTGCTTGCAGCTATATTTAGGTGGCCAGCAACAAAGTTGCAGGACAACCTATTGTTATTGTTCGGATTATTATTATTATTATTATTATTATTATTATTATTATTCTTTTTATTCCGCCAAGCTTTGTATTCAATTGCCCATAACTGCTTAACTGTTTTTGCAAAGCTCTTAAAATCAGGTATGCTGGTACAGCCTATTGCTGTGCTACATCTCATGCAAAATTGAACTCATAGGTCACATGCTCTGGCAGCCATATTGCTTTGTGCGCCAAATTTCGACAAATGCTTAAAAATCTTTAGCTCTGGAACTGCTTATGTTACAACTTTGAAACTCGCTGTGCTTAGTGCTACTATGACCTGAAATTGCTATTGCTCAAGAGAAATGCCTAGGTCACATGATGTGGCAGCCATCTTGCATTTTGCGAAAATATCTTCTTCTCCTAAACCGCTTAGTGCAATGACGCGCAATTTTGCACATATGCTCCTTGTAAGGTCCTCTACCAAGTTTGTTCAAACTGCGATTTTTCCATAATCAACATGGCTGCTGTGAGACATTAACCTTTTTATCGTCATTTAATTGCGTAAATTTGCAATTTATACATTAGTTTTACAATATTTAACAATATTACAGTGTAATAGACACATGATTACACATAGTCATAACCCTTAAAGGCAATATTGCAGTTAAAATTCGCATTGCGCAATCGCCTTCGTGAAATAAAACATTTGCAAATTTTCATGAAACTTCTGCAAATTGTAGAGGTCTATAGTGAGCATTAGTATGTGCAATTTGAAAGCCATACATTGCATAGCTTGGCGGCCATTTTGTTTCGTATGCGCCATTTTTAAAAACTATAAAAATCTTCTTCTCCGAAACCGCTTATGGGACAGACTTGAAATTTTGTTTATAGAGTTATCTTATAACTAACTTTCAGATTTGTTCAAGAGAAGTTGATACGTCATGTGGTTTGGCAGCCATTTTGAATTGTTCAAAATTGCTTAACGATATATTTAAATTAATAATAAAACAAAAACCGTTTTACAAAAATGCTTTATTTTCGCCATGTTTATTGACATCTATAGTGAGCACTATTGTGCATAATATAGAGGCTGTATATCTACGATCGGGCAGCCATCTTGGTTTACGCAAAAATTTCGAAAGTCTATTTTCTCTGCAACCGCTTATGTAAGAACCGTGAAATTTGCTGTACAGTCTTATATTGTGACCTAGAGTCACAGTTGTTCATGTTGAAGGAATTAGTCACAAGCTGTGGCAGCCATATTGGTTTACGCAAAAATTTTGAAACTGTTTTCTTTCCAACCGCTTATGTTAAAACTGTGAAATTTGCTGTATAACCATATATATTGTCACCTAGAGTTACATTTGTTCATGTTGAAAGTATAGGTCATATGGTGTGGCAGCCATTTTAAAAAAACACAAACATTTCGAAAATGTTTTTTTTTTTTCGAAATGCTTATGTTAGAACTGTAAACAGTTGTTATATAACTTTATTTTGTGACATAACTACTTATATGGCATTGCAAAAATAAAGCGCTGGCCACCTCTATTGCTGCTTGCAGCTATATTTCTCTTCTTTCTTTTTGCTTTCTCCTCGCTACTTTACTTCTCACTGTAAACCCCTACCTCCCGAGCATTAGTATGTGCAATTTGAAAGCCATACATTGCATAGCTTGGCGGCCATTTTGTTTCGTATGCGCCATTTTTAAAAACTATAAAAATCTTCTTCTCCGAAACCGCTTATGGGACAGACTTGAAATTTTGTTTATAGAGTTATCTTATGACTAACATTCAGATTTGTTCAAGAGAAGTTGATAGGTCATGTGGTTTGGCAGCCATTTTTAATTGTTCAAAATTGCTTAATGATATATTTAAATTAATAATAAAACAAAAACCGTTTTACAAAAATGCTTTATTTTTGCCATGCTTATTGACATCTATAGTGAGCACTATTGTGCGTAATATGGAGGCTGTATATCTTACGATCGGGCAGCCATCTTGGTTTACACGAAAATTTTGAAAGTCTATTTTCTCTGCAACCGCTTTTATAAGATCTGTGAAATTTGCTGTACAGTCTTATATTGTTACCTATATTCATAATTGCTCATTAGGAGAGAATCAGTCACATGATGCGGCAGCAATATCAGTTTTATATTTATCGTAATTATTTGTAATCCAATACTTCCTCTTTTGAGTCAATTGCTCACAGAACACAAATTACTTATGCTAAACTCTTGAAATCAGGTATGCTGGTACACCCTATTGCAATGCTACATCTCATGCAATAATTAACACATAGGTCATAAGGTTACGCAGCCATATTGTTTTTTGCGACAAATTTCGAGAACTGCTTAATAATCTTTAGCTCTGGAACTGCTTATGTTGCAACTTTGAAACTTGCTGTGCTTAGAGATGCTATGACCTAGATTTTCCATTGCTCAACAGAAGTGACTTGGTCACATGATGTAGCAACCATCTTGCATTTTGCGAAAATATTTAAACATCTTATTCTCTTAAACCGCTTAGTGCAATAAAGCGCAATTTTGCACGTATGCTCCTTGCAAGGTCCTCTACCAAGATTGTTAAAATTGTGATTTTTCCATAATCAACATGGCTGCTGTGAGACATTAACCTTTTTATCGCCATTTAATTGCGTAATTTTGCACTTTATACATTAGTTTTACAATATTTAACAATATTACAGTGTAATAGACACATGATTTCACATAGTCATAACCCTTAAAGACAATATTGCAGTTAAAATTCGCATTGCGCAATCGCCTTCGTGAAATAAAACATTTGCAAATTTTCATGAAACTTCTGCAAATTGTAAAGGTCTATAATGAGCATTAGTATGTGCAATTTGAAAGCCATACATTGCATAGCTTGGTGGCCATTTTGTTTCGTATGCGCCATTTTTAAAAACTATAAAAATCTTCTTCTCCGAAACCGCTTATGGGACAGACTTGAAATTTTGTTTATAGAGTTATCTTATAACTAACATTCAGATTTGTTCAAGAGAAGTTGATACGTCATGTGGTTTGGCAGCCATTTTGAATTGTTCAAAATTGCTTAACGATATATTTAAATTAATAATAAAACAAAAACCGTTTTACAAAAATGCTTTATTTTCGCCATGTTTATTGACATCTATAGTGAGCACTATTGTGCATAATATAGAGGCTGTATATCTACGATCGGGCAGCCATCTTGGTTTACGCAAACATTTCGAAAGTCTATTTTCTCTGCAACCGCTTATGTAAGAACTGTGAAATTTGCTGTACAGTCTTATATTGTGACCTAGAGTCACAGTTGTTCATGTTGAAGGAATTAGTCACAAGCTGTGGCAGCCATATTGGTTTACGCAAAAATTTTGAAACTGTTTTCTTTCCAACCGCTTATGTTAAAACTGTGAAATTTGCTGTATAACCATATATAGTGTCACCTAGAGTTACATTTGTTCATGTTGAAAGTATAGGTCATATGGTGTGGCAGCCATTTTAAAAAAACACAAACATTTCGAAAATGTTTTTTTTTTTTCGAAATGCTTATGTTAGAACTGTAAACAGTTGTTATATAACTTTATTTTGTGACATAACTACTTATATGGCATTGCAAAAATAAAGCGCTGGCCACCTCTATTGCTGCTTGCAGCTATATTTCTCTTCTTTCTTTTTGCTTTCTCCTCGCTACTTTACTTCTCACTGTAAACCCCTACCTCCCTTTCTCCCCTTTTTTTTTTTTTTTTTTTTGTTTCTTCTTCCCCTCCCATTCCAAGATGCAACCCAAGATTAGCAAATTTCAGGACCACACATTACAGATAACCACAATTAATGCCAAGGGTCTAAATAGCCCAGGGAAGCGTTCAATAACCTTCCGAGACTTGAATAAAATTAACAGCCAAATTCTCATGATCCAAGAAACACACTTTCAAAGAGGCAAAGAACCTAAATGGTTTAACAAACAATACCCCTCCGCATACTTCGCTTCCAGCCCCAACAAGAAAGCCGGAGTGGGCATTTTATTCCATAGAACCTTACCCATACAAATTCTCCACACCGAAAAAGACCCCAATGGCAGATACATACTAGTTAGGGGCCTTCTGTATAGTCACCCAATTACGATTATTAACATCTATGCACCTAACCAAACGCAAACTGGTTTCTTTAAAAAGATAGCTAACTTGATTCTAGACCACTCACAAGGCGTAGTTTTTCTAGCGGGAGATTCCAATCTCGCATTGGAACCACACATAGACTCATCAAGAGGGATCTCAAGCCTAGCAGCTAGAAAACTGAAAGTTATAAGAAAGATCTTACACAAACTTACACTCCACGATGTTTGGAGGACCCTGCACCCCTTAGAGAGAGACTACACTTTCTATTCCAACCCCCATAAATGTTATACAAGAATTGACCACATATACTCTGACTCACAGGGCCTCTCCATCACAGGAGATTGCAACATTGGCCCGATCACGTGGTCGGATCATGCCCCGGTAACTTGTAAAATGCTCTGGCCAGACATCCCAGTCTCCCATAAAATATGGAGACTAGAGGACTCCTTACTAAATGATACAATCTTTCTAGATCTCATCCAAAAAGAAATCACTGATTACTTCTCCCTAAACACTCAAACATCTTCCTCTAGACAAATAGAATGGGAAGCCCATAAATCTGTAATTAGAGGTATGCTTATAAAACAGAAGTCTAAACTAAGCAAAATGTCTAGGGACAAACACACTAAACTCTTACAAACGATTAGATCTCTGGAAATAACCCACAAACAAAACCCTCACAATGAGCAAATTCTCAATGAACTTACTGACATCAGGCAGCAGCTCAAACAACACCTGACAGAAATACACCAACGCAAAGCGTTATACCTGAAACAATACTACTACGAGGGAGGTAATAAACCTGGTAAAATATTAGCCAGAAATCTAAAAAGGAAACAATTAAGCACATACGTTCACTCACTAGAGACATCAGACAGCAAAACGGTGAAAGATAGCCCTAAGATTGCGGATACTTTCCGAAATTATTATAATAAGCTCTATAACCTAGGAAATCAGGCCCCACAAGACAACCCTATACTTGAAAACAACCTAGACCAGTACTTCCAAAACCTACAGCTCCCAACGATAGATGAACAAACAGCAGATGCTTTGTCTGTAAATATAACAATAGAGGAACTCCAACAAGCAATAAAAGACATTCCCTCTGGGAAAAGCCCCGGCCCTGATGGGCTAACTTCTGTGTACTTCAAGAAATGCAGGGATGTACTAACACCACACATGTTACAGCTATTTAACAAACTTAGTGAAGACCCTACACTAACAAGAACCCTATTAGAAGCACACATAACAGTCTTAGCCAAACCAGGTAGACAGGTCACAAGTCCGAGCAATTACAGGCCCATATCATTAATTAACACAGACATGAAAATACTAGCCAAGATTTTAGCCAACAGATTAAACAAAATCCTACCGGTCCTGATAAACAAGAAGCAAGTAGGGTTTATCCCAGGCAGAGAGGCGAGAGATAATATCACCAAAGTCATCCAATTAATCAATCATGCGAAGGTTACGGGTACTCCCATGGTCTTATTCGCAACAGATGCGGAAAAGGCCTTCGATAGGGTGGGATGGCCTTTTTTGCAGAGGGCTATGAGTGAGATGGGTATCCCACAAGCCTTTTTAAACATGACAATGGCGCTCTACTCGGCCCCGAATGCGAGGGTTCGGGTCAACGGGACACTCTCAGATACATTCTATATTAGCAACGGGACGAGGCAGGGGTGCCCTCTGTCAGCCTTATTGTTTGCTATATCTATCGTGGTCCTAGCTCAAAAAGTGAGGCTAAACGACAAAATTAAAGGTGTTAGGGTGGGTAATCAGGAGAATAAACAGGCGTTATACGCGGACGACGTGCTTTTCACACTTACTGATGCTGAAACATCTGTACCAGAGTTACTGCAAGAACTTGACTCATATGGAGCCATATCCAACTTTCACCTCAATTTAAATAAATCTGAATTAATGAACATGAATACCTCCCCACACCACATTACTTCTTTGCACAAGAAATATAATAACAGATAGCTGATCAAAAACTTAAATATTTAGGGATACACCTAACGCCATGCGTCCAAGACCTTTTCAAACATAATTATATACCCTTAAAAAACGACATCGTTAGGGACCTCTCTAGTTGGAAGAACAAACCTCTTTCTTGGCTAGGGAGGATTGGAGTGTTTAAAATGAACATTCTTCCTAGAATCCTTTACATCCTTCAGGCGCTACTGATCGCTCTACAGGGAGGTTATATCAAACACTTACAATCTATAATAGAACACTACATTTGGGCAAATACTAGGCCCAGGGTCCCTAGAAAAACGATGTATATGCCAAGAGACAGAGGAGGATTAGGGCTACCAAACCTGCCAGTATATAGAAGAGCGATTTTCCTACAGAGAGTAGTTGAATGGTCACACAACAACAAAGACAAAGCCTGGATAGACTTAGACAGGCAGATATTTACAACAAACAATCTAGGTACTCTAGCTTGGATACCACTAGCACATAGGCCAAAACACCTACACAAGTACATCATCATAGCAGAAACACTGTCAGAGTGGGATAAAACAGTGGCTACTAGCACTCATATCTCGTCTAAACCCTCACCTCTGACACAAATAATTGAAAATCCGGACCTTCCTTATTGGAAACTAGGCTTCTGGAGCTCCCCCCACTATGGCCTAAGGGAGGGGTCGATGCAGTTCCTTAAAGACCATGATACTTTTAAAACACAAACTCAATTAGCCAAGACCCACAGGGAAATTTTCACCCCCTGGCTCAACTTTAATCAATTACTTAATTTCATCTCCCATCACAAAAAACGAGCGGAAATGGGTCGTAGACCCACACCTTTTGAGGAACTCTGTATTCTTCCAAACTCGCCCAGACATCTTATATCCCTGTTATATAAGATTATTTCCTCCGAAAGCGAGACACCCCTCCCATCATACACTGTAGCGTGGAACACTGAATTAACCCAAGAAATTGGGCCAGACTCTTGGAAAAAAGCCTTTGAACTTACAAAGCACTCCTCAGTATCAGCAAATATTCAAGAAATGCACTTTAAGCTTTTGAGCAGGTGGTACCTCACCCCCGTTAGGCTACATAAAATATTTCCTACACTAAGTAACACTTATTGGAGGGGCTGTGGGGAAGAGGGTTCTATCCATCATATTTGGTGGTCATGCCCCAAATTGGGCTCCTACTGGGTGAACATCTTTTCTACTATCTCCAGCTTACTGGAAATTCACCTTCCCGCCTCAATGGGGAGCATCATGTTTTGCTCCTTACCTAAAATCAAAGACCCAGCTAAGCTGGCTCTTTTGCTGATTATGATCACTGGGGCCAAAAGGCTGATACCTAAGAGATGGAAAACTCAAACAACTCCTACAATGGAGGAATGGAGGAAAGAGGTCATAGATCTTCTCACTCTCGAGAGATATCATTATCTCAAAATAGACAAACTAGAGGTTCACGAGATGATTCTGGCAATTTGGAATGGTACCATATAAAATTTCCCTCTCCTTTCCCCCCCTTTTTTTTTTTTTTTCTCTCCTTTTCTTCCCTTCTCTCCCTTCTTCCCCCCAGCTCGCATTTTCCTATCCCCCTCTCAAACTCTCAAATCTCTCTTTTATCTGCTTATGACTTTTCTTGAGTATACCAGCGGAGAATGTAGTCAATTCAATGTTGTTAATATTCAATAATATATCTTTGATCACAATGGATTTCGAAGAAAGGACATTATTTGAATAACACAGTTAGATCTTGCATTAATTGTAAAAGAAAAAGAGCACATTACAACATGATAATAACAGGATTGCACAGTTGTACAATGTCTTCTGTAACAATGTATGTTTCAATGTGTTTATTGTAAACCTGTGATTTATTTAATAAAGCTCTTTTGAAAAAAAAAAAAAATCTAATTAATATTAATATTATTAATTAAAATATTCCTATTTAAATCTAAATACTTACCTATAAAATAAACCCTAAGATAGCTACAATGTAATTAATAATTACATTGTAGCTATTTTAGGGTTTATATTTATTTTACAGGTAACTTGGTATTTATTTTAACTAGGTACAATAGCTATTAAATAGTTAATAACTATTTAATAGCTACCTAGTTAAAATAATTACCAATTTACCTGTAAAATAAATCCTAACCTAAGTTACAAATACACCTACACTATCAATAAATTAAATAAACTACACATATCTAAACTAAAATACAATTAAATAAACTAAACTAAATTACAAAAAAAACAAACACTAAATTACAAAAAATAAAAAAAGATTACAAGATTTTTAATCTAATTACACCTATTCTAAGCCCCCTAATTAAATAATAAAGCCCCCCAAAATAAAAAAATTTCCCTACCCTATTCTAAATTAAAAAATTAACAGCTCTTTTACCATACCAGCCCTTAAAAGGGCCTTTTGGGGGGCATGCCCCAAAGAAAACAGCTATTTTGCCTGTAAAAAAAAAACACAATTACCACCCCCCAACATTACAACCCACCACCCACATACCCCTATTCTAAACCCACCCAAACCCCCCTTAAAAAAACCTAACACTACCCAGCCGGGCAGAACTGTTCATCCGATCCGGGCGGTCTTCAATCAAGCGGCAGAGAAATCTTCTTCCATCCGGGCGATATCTTCAATCAAGCGGCAGAGAAGTCTTCTTCCATCTGGGCGATGTCTTCAAGCAAGCGGCAGAGAAGTCTTCTTCCATCCGGCGATGTCTTCAAGCAAAGCGGCATCTACAATCTTCTTTCTTCGCTCCTCCGCCGCGGAGCATCCATCCGGCACGACGACTGAACGAGGAATGAGGTACCTTTAAATGACGTCATCCAAGATGGCGTCCGTCAAATTCCGATTGGCTGATAGGATTCTATCAGCCAATTGGTATTAAGGTAGAAAAATCTGATTGGCAGATTGAATCAGCCAATCAGATTCAAGTTCAATCCGATTGGCTGAACCAATCGGATTGAACTTGTATCCGATTGGCTGATTCAATCAGCCAATCGGATTGAACTTGAATCTGCTGGCTGATTCAATCAGCCAATCAGATTTTTCTACCTTAATTCCGATTGGCTGATAGAATCCTATCAGCCAATCGGAATTCGACGGACGCCATCTTGGATGACATCATTTAAAGGTATCTCATTCCTCGTTCAGTCGTCGTGCTGGATGGATGCTCCGTGGCGGAGGAGCGAAGAAAGAAGATTGAAGATGCCGCTTTGCTTGAAGACATCGCTGGATGGAAGAAGACTTCTCTGCCGCTTGCTTGAAGACATCGCCCGGATGGAAGAAGACTTCTCTGCCGCTTGCTTGAAGACATCGCCCGGATGGAAGAAGACTTCCCTGCTGCTTGCTTGAAGACATCGCCCGGATAGAAGAAGACTTCTCTGCCGCTTGATTGAAGACATCGCCCGGATGGAAGAAGACTTCTCTGCCGCTTGATTGAAGACATCGCCCGGATCGGATGAAGAGTTCTGCCCGGCTGGGTGAAGACAAGGTAGGGAGATCTTCAGGGGGGTAGTGTTAGGTTTTTTTAAGGGGGGTTTGGGTGGGTTTAGAATAGGGGTATGTGGGTGGTGGGTTGTAATGTTGGGGGGTGGTATTGTGGGTTTTTTTACAGGCAAAAGAGCTGTTTTCTTTGGGGCATGCCCCGCAAAAGGCCCTTTTAAGGGCTGGTAAGGTAAAAGAGCTGTTAAATTTTAATTTAGAATAGGGTAGGGAAATTTTTTTATTTTGGGGGACTTTATTATTCTATTAGGGGGCTTAGAATAGGTGTAATTAGATTAAAAATCTTGTAATCATTTTTTATTTTTTGTAATTTAGTGTTTGTTTGTTTTTGTAATTTAGTTTAGTTTATTTAATTGTATTTTAATTTTATATATTTGTAGTTTATTTAATTTATTGATAGTGTAGGTATATTTGTAACTTAGGTTAGGATTTATTTTACAGGTAAATTGGTAATTATTTTAACTAAGTAGCTATTAAATAGTTATTAACTATTTAATAGCTATTGTACCTAGTTAAAATAAATACCAAGTTACCTGTAAAATAAATATAAACCCTAAAATAGCTACAATGTAATTATTAATTACATTGTAGCTATCTTAGGGTTTATTTTATAGGTAAGTATTTTGATTTAAATAGGAATATTTTAATTAATAATATTAATAGTAATTAGATTTATTTTAATAAGAATTTAATTAGGGATGCTAGAGTTAGATAGGGTTATTATACTTAATATATATATATATAATATAATAACGATATTAACTATATTAACCCTAATATAATTAGGGTAATATAGTTAATATATATAATATAATAACTATATTAACTATATTAACCCTAATAAAATTAGGGTTAATATAGTGGATATAGCTGGCGGCGGTGTAGGGGGATTAGATTAGGGGTTAATGTGTTTAATATAGGTGGCGGTGATGTAGGGGAATTAGATTAGGAGTTAATGTGTTTAATATAGGTGGCGGCGGTGTAGGGGGTTTAAATTAGGGGTTAAAATTTTTAAAATAGATGGCGGCGGGGTAGGAGCTCACTTTAGGGGGTAGGTAAGGTAGATGGCGGCGGGGTAGGGGCTCACCTTAGGCGGTAGGTAAGGTAGATGGCTGCAGGGGGTAGGTAAGGTAGATAGCGGCGGAGTAGGGGCTCACTTTAGGGGGTAGGTAAGGTAGATGGCGGCGGTGTAAGGGGCTCACATTAGGGGGTATGTAATGTAGCTGGTGACGGTGTAGGGTGATAACATTAGGGGGTTATACTTTTAATGTAGGTGGCGGCGGGGTCCGGGAGCGGCGGTTTAGGGGTTAAATACTTTATTAGGGATTGCAGCGGGGGATCGCAGTTGACAGGTAGATAGACATTGCACATGCATTAGGTGTTAGGTTTTATTTAGCAGATCGCGGTTGACGGGTAGATAGACATTGCGCATGCGTTAGGTGTTAGGTGTAGGTTTTATTTAGCAGGTAGTTTAGGGAGTTATGGGGCTCAAATAGACAGCGTAAGGCTTACTACGGCTGCATTTTGTGGCGAGGTGAAAATGGAGTAAGATTTCTCCATTTTCGCCACGTAAGTCCTTACGCTGTATATTGGATACCAAACTGCGCTGGTTTGGTATACCTGCCTATGGTCCAAAAAACTACAGGCGAAGGCAGAAATATACGAGCGTAACTTCTAGGTTACGCCGTATATAGGATACCAAACCTGCACAAAATTCAGCATCGCCGGCTTTTTGCGGGCGACGCTGCATATCGGATCGGGCCCCAGATCTTTAGAATTTCTCATTTAAGGGCCAGATTACTCGTGGAGAGCAAACATTTTGTGCGCTAGCAATTAGGGGTTTATTGCAGATGTTTGCGCTCATTTGGCTTACCGTTGGTATTATGAGTTGAAAGTAAATGCAATCACTTGAGTGCAGTCACGATTTATGCTAGAATCATTACAGCAACTTCAGAGCTCTGGTTAACTGTTTTGCGAAAATAAAAAGTTGCATAAAACACATAAAAAATATATTACAATGTACAGTTACACTCATAATAACACTATCTAATAAAAATATTTAAAACAAATATTGCACACAAATGCTATAAGGGTTCAAAGATACAAGGGGGCATATTTATAAAGGTCCGTATGGAGCTTGAAGCCCCGTGTTTCTGTCCGCATTCAGTTGTTAAAAAAAAGGCAGGCAAAGGGCTTTAACACAGACATACATATATATATATATTCATATAAATAAATATATATGAATATATATATATATATATATATATATATATATATATATATATATATATATATATATATATATATATATGCAATGGAGCCCTTTGCAGAAACTTGCAAAAACTCATTTCAGGGAGGTGGCTTAACCGGGTACTGTGCTGCGCTCCCCCCCCCCCCCCCCCGGTTATATACTGGACACCTGGAAACCCTAAATAAGATAGAGACTTATCATTAAAGTAGCTTCACACTAAACTCACATAAAAAAAAATAAAAAGCAGCTTTCCAGTGATTGTATTCTTGTTGAATGCTGAAATATTTTAGAATACGAAATTTAATTAGTGCAGTAAATAAGATAGTATTTGCGTTTTATTTTTTTTAATTTTTTTATTTTTTCAATTTTTTTTTCTTTTATTAAGATAAATTGAACTGTTTACAAACATATTAGAAAAAGGAAAAGAAACAGTTACATCTCTTTTGATTACATCACATATCAAGAACATCCTAGTATATAAAGGCACATGGCCAAACGTGTAGTACAATTTACAATTTATGTTAGGACTAGGACAGTAAAAGTATCATGAGTTGACATCCCCACAGACTCTACGTAGCTTATCTCTTACCATATTCTGCCCTATAAAACCTCAACTAGTATGTCATCCCACTTTTCTCTCTAACCACCTAGACTCCTGGGTCTCTAACATAACTGAAAGAACTGATTAAGTGAGTCTAAGATCACTTCAATTACCCGTATAGTGGTTTCTCAAACACCATGACCAAAGCTAACTCTTAGCCTAATACCGTATGGGACCTAGGGTACATACAAGTAGGTGTTACAATCTCTAAGAGAGTGATATGAAACAGACAGCAAGAGCTGCGTTTAAAAGATATTCCTTTCAGCTCAGAGGGAATAAAACCTGGAACACCTGATTAACTCCACTATCTAGCCATCAGGTCAACCAGTCCGGTGGAGCTGATGAGAGAGAAAGAGTGAAAAGAAGGCGAGAAGAAAGCTAGAGCCAAGGAATAGTGGAGTGGAGGGGCACCTAAGGAGCCACAAGAGGGGGGGAGAAGGGGGGGGAAGGCGTAGGTGAAGGAAAGAGAAAGAAAGAAGGAGGCTTCCCTAATTAGGCAACCCTCAGGTAGAAGTCAATCTTACAGGGGTATCCCGAAGACCCCCATATAATTCTGTGAGTCTCCAGGGGCCCCCTGTCTGTGGACCCAAAGATCCCATATTTTCCAATATGAGTCAATTTTGTTCAGGTGTTGATAGAATCCTCTCTCCATCATGGAGTAAGTTCCTATGGTCTGTTCAATGTCAGCCAAGGTAGGCGAATCAGTCTGCTTCCACTTCCTAGCAATAGAGGTCTTGGTGGCAGCGAATATAAAAATGGCCAACTGTCATTGGGGGGTAGTTATCAACGTGTCTACTTTTCCTGCCTTCGCCGGCCCAATACACCCGCCTAAGCTCGCCTCACATCGCCGCCGCGGACCTGCAAAAATTCGCCTAAGTTATCAAAAAAGCTGTCTAAAAGCTGCGCACCAAGTACGGGGCGATGAGCAGCGGACTGTGAGAGTTATCATTAATCCGATCTCGCTGCTCTTCGGCATTTTTACAGCTTTCTTGCTAGCCTATCACTAAGCACCCACACTAAACTACACTGTTCTACCCCCTATACCGGCGCCCCCGGAGCCCCCCGCAACTAAATAAAGTTACTAACCCCTAAACCGCCAATCCTAGACCCCGCCACAACTCTTATAAATGTATTAACCCCTAAACCGCCGCTCCTAGACCCCGCCGCAACTCTTATAAATGTATTAACCCCTAAACCGCCGCTCCCGGACACCGCTGCCACCTACATTATACCTAGTAACCCCTATCCTGCCCCCCCTATACCGTCGCCCTCTATAATAAAGTTATTAACCCCTATCCTGCTGATCCCGCACCTCGCCGCAACTAAATAAATAGTTTAACCCCTAAACCGCTGCTCCCTGAACCCGCCGCAACCTATATTAAATTTATTAACCCCTATCCTGCCCCCCTACACCGTCGCCACCTATAATAAATTTATTAACCCCTATCCTGCCCCCCACTACACCGCCGCCACTGTAATAAAATTATTAACCCCTAAACCTAAGTCTAACACTAACCCTAACATACCCCTAACTTAAATATGAATTAAATAAATCTAAATAATATTTCTATTATGAACTAAATTAATCCTATTTAAAACTAAATACTTACCTTTAAAATAAACCAGGTAGCCCTCAGTTTATGCCAGGGTTAGGTTCCAGAAGGAATGGTTGTAAATCGAAACCATTGTAAATTGAAACCCAGTTTATAATGTAAGTCAATGGGAAGTGAGGGAGAGAGGTTCCAGGCCCCTCTCAAAATTGTCATAAGTAACACCTAATACATTATTTTTAAAGCTTTGAAATGAAGACTTTAAATGCTAAACAGCAATATAAACCTAATAAAATAATCACACAACACAGACTTCACTTGCATTTTTCTGCAAACAGTTCTTTCTATGCATTGCAATCTGGACTGATTTATAGACAGGAAGATCTTGTTCCTTTGAATTCTGCTTGATAGCTCAGGTCTGGTTAAACTGATTAATTTCAGTTTGCTTGGCTTTGCTGCAACACAAGCGGACAGCTCCACCTACTGGCTATTTTAATAAATGCACTGCTTCTCAATGCTTTTCAATAGCAGTCACATGACTGGAAAAAAGGTTGTTATTCTGAAACTGTGTAAATTGAACCGTTGTAAAACGAGGGCCACCTGTATAGCTAAAATATAAATAATAATTATATTGTAGCTATCTTAGGATTTATTTTTATTTTACAGGCAAATTTCAATTTATTTTAACTAGGTAAAATAGCTATTAAATAGTTATTAACTATTTAATAGCTTACCTAGCTAAAATAAAGAGAAATGAACCTGTAAAATATAAACTAACCTAAGTTACAATTACACCTAACACTACACTATACTTTAATAAATTATTCCTATTTAAAACTAAACTCTTACCTGTAAAATAAACCCTAAGATAGCTACAATATAATTAATAATTACATTGTAGCTATCTTAGGATTTATATTTATTTTACAGGTAACTTTGTATTTATTTTAGCTAGTTAGAATAGTTCTTAAATAGTTATTAACTATTTAATAACTACCTAGCTAAAAGAAATACAAAATTACCTGTAAAATAAATCCTAACCTAAGTTACAATTAAACCTAACACTACACTAACATTAAATTAATTAAATAAATTAACTACAAATAACTACAATTAAATACAATTACATAAACTAACTAAAGTACAAAAAATAAAAAAAGCTAAGTTACAAAAAATATAAAAAAATAAGTTACAAACATTTTAAAAATATTACAACAATTTTAAGCTACTTACACCTAATCTAAGCCCCCTAATAAAATAACAAACCCCCCCAAAATAAAAAAATGTCCTACCCTATTCTAAATTAAAAAAGTTCAAAGCTCTTTTACCTTACCAGCCCTTAAAAGGACCTTTTGTGGGGCATGCCCCAAAGAATTCAGCTCTTTTGCCTGTAAAAGAAAATACAACCCCCCCCCAACATTAAAACCCACCACCCACATACCCCTAATCTAACCCAAACCCCCCTTAAAATAACCTAACACTAATCCCCTGAAGATCATGCTACCTTGAGTCGTCTTCACTCAGCTGAGCAGCGATGGAACCGAAGAGGAGCCCCGGAGCGGAAGAAGTTATCCTCCAAGCGGCGCTGAAGAAATCTTCCATCCGATGAAGTGATCCTCCAAGCGGCGCTGAAGAAGTCTTCCATCCGGGCGATGTCATCTTCCAAGAGGCGCTGAAAAAGTCTTCTATCCGGGCGATGTCATCTTCCAAGCGGGGTCTTCAATCTTCATCCCGCCGACGCGGAACATCCTTCTTTACCGACGGACTACCGACGAATAAAGGCTCCTTTAAGGGACGTCCTCCAAGATGGCGTCCATTCAATTCCGATTGGCTGATAGGATTCTATCAGCCAATCGGAATTAAGGTAGGAAAAATCTGATTCAAGTTCAATCTGATTGGCTGATCCAATCAGCCAATCAGATTGAGCTTGCATTCTATTGGCTGTTATGATCAGCCAATAGAATGCAAGCTCAATCTGATTGGCTGATTGGATCAGCCAATCGGATTGAACTTGAATCTGATTGGCTGATTCAATCAGCCAATCAGATTTTTCCTACCTTAATTCCGATTGGCTGATAGAATCCTATCAGCCAATCGGAATTGAAGGGACGCCATCTTGGATGACGTCCCTTAAAGGAGCCTTCATTCGTCGGTAGTCCATCGGTAAAGAAGGATGTTCCGCATCGGCGGGATGAAGATTGAAGACCCCGCTTGGAAGATGACATCACCCGGATAGAAGACTTCTTCAGCGCCTCTTGGAAGATGACATCGCCCGGATGGAAGACTTCTTCAGCGCCGCTTGGAGGATCACTTCATCGGATGGAAGATTTCTTCAGCGCCGCTTGGAGGATAACTTCTTCCGCTCCGGGTCTCCTCTTCGGTTCCATCGCTGCTCGGTTGAGTGAAGACGACTCAAGGTAGGATGATCTTCAGGGGATTAGTGTTAGGTTATTTTAAGGGGGGTTTGGGTTAGTTTAGGGGTATGTGGGTGGTGGGTTTTAATGTTGGGGGGGTTGTATTTTTCTTTTACAGGCAAAAGAGCTGAATTATTTGGGGCATGCCCCACAAAAGGTCCTTTTAAGGGCTGGTAAGGTAAAAGAGCTTTGAACTTTTTTAATTTAGAATAGGGTAGGGCATTTTTTTATTTTGGGGGGGTTTGTTATTTTATTAGGGGGCTTAAATTAGGTGTAAGTATCTTAAAACATTTTTAAAATGTTTGTAACTTACTTTTTTTATTTTTTGTAACTTAGCTTTTTTATTTTTTGTACTTTAGTTAGTTTATGTAATTGTATTTAATTGTAGTTATTTGTAGTTAATTTATTTAATTAATTTAATGATAGTGTAGTGTTAGGTTTAATTGTAACTTAGGTTAGGATTTAATTTACAGGTAATTTTGTATTTCTTTTAGATAGGTAGTTATTAAATAGTTAATAACTATTTAAGAACTATTCTAACTAGCTAAAATAAATACAAAGTTACCTGTAAAATAAATATAAATCCTAAGATAGCTACAATGTAATTATTAATTATATTGTAGCTATCTTAGGGTTTATTTTACAGGTAAGTATTTAGTTTTAAATATGAATAATTTATTAAAGTATAGTGTAGTGTTAGGTGTAATTGTAACTTAGGTTAGTTTTTATTTTACAGGTAAATTTCTCTTTATTTTAGCTAGGTACGCTATTAAATAGTTAATAACTATTTAATAGCTAATGTACCTAGTTAAAATAAATTGAAATTTGCCTGTAAAATAAAAATAAATCCTAAGATAGCTACAATATAATTATTATTTATATTGTAGCTATATTAGGGTTTATTTTAAAGGTAAGTATTTAGTTTTAAATAGGATTAATTTAGTTCATAATAGAAATATTATTTAGATTTACTTAATTAATATTTAGGGTTAGTGTTAGACTTAGGTTTAGGGATTAATAATTTTATTACAGTAGCGGCGGTGTAGTGGGGGGCAGGATAGGGGTTAATAAATGTATTATAGGTGGCGACGGTGTAGGGGGGGGCAGATTAGGGGTTAATAAATTTAATATAGGTTGCGGCAGGGTCCGGGAGCAGCGGTTTAGGGGTTAAACTATTTATCTAGTTGCGGTGAGGTGCGGGATCGGCAGGATAGGGGTTAATAACTTTATTATAGAGGGCAGCGGTATAGGGGGGGCAGGATAGGGGTTACTAGGTATAATGTAGGTTGCGGTGGGCTCCGGGAGCGGCGGTTTAGGGGTTAATACATTTATTATAGTTGCGGTGGGCTCCGGGAGCGGCGGTTTAGGGGTTAATATGTATAGAGAAGCTTGCGATGGGCTCCGGGAGCGACGGTTTAGGGGTTAATATGTATAGAGTAGCTTGCGGTAGGCTCCGGGAGCGGCGGTTTAGGGGGTAATAACTTTATTTAGTTGTGGCGGTGTAGGGGGGACAGATTAGTGGTGTTTAGACTCGGGGTACATGTTAGGGTGTTAGGTGCAGACATCTCCCATAGGAATCAATGGGATGTCTGGCAGCAGCGAACTTGTACTTTCGCTATGGTCAGACTCCCATTGATTCCTATGGGATCCGCCGCCTCCAGGGTGGCGGTTTGAAAACCAGGTACACTGGGCCGGAAAAGTGCCGAGTGTACCTGCTAGTTTTTTGATAACTAGCAAAAGTAGTCAGATTGTGCCGCACTTGTGTGCGGAACATCTGGAGTGACGTAAGAATCGATCTGTGTCGGACTGAGTCCGGCGGATCGAAGTTTACGTCACAAAATTCTACTTTGCCGGTCTCTAGCCTTTGATAACTAAGGCGAATCAGCCTCGCCACAAATACGCTGCGGAATTCCAGCGTATTTGAGGTTGACGGCTTGATAACTAGGCCCCTATGTATTTTCGGTGTTTGCCTAGAGAATATGTTCAGAAGTGCCATCTTGGGTTCCTCTGCGAGAGCCATCCCCATTGATCCACACAACCGAAAAACATCCTTCCCCAATTTTTCCAATACTGGGCAGGTCCACCATATATGGAGGTTCGTGCCCACTTGACCACAATTTCTCCAACAGAGGGACGAGTGTTTGCGTTTTATTTTATTAAAATCAATTGGGGCTTTTTGGTTACTGATGCATGTTTTGAGGGTTCCATCGTGTCCCAGCTTGTGAAGTACTCAGTATAGTTGTCCCTGTACGACTTTCTGATTTTGTGTCTTGGAGTGTGTGTGACTTTGAGAGGCTATTTGTAATTATTTTTTGTACTCACAGCATAATCAGTTTGATAAGGACCCTCAGAAGGGCACACTCTTTACCCTCTTTCATAGTTCTTACTCAGCCTATGCTGCAGCCGATGTTGCCTGCTACGATTCTCCTCCTCCCCCAAGAGCCTTATCGCTTCCTCCAAACAGCAGGAGGAGTGTGGCAGACATACTATACGCTGAAATTAAAGACAGACTTGCTGTGAAAACGCCTCAATGACGTCACTGCAACTAGAGGCATTCCTAAAGAAACACTGTTTCCGGATTTGGGCAATGTTGGATCATGGTACTTGTTGTCTCAGGAAGATTGAATTTTATTTGAGGGCGTCAGGGAGCCGCAATTACAATGAGGGAGACTCCCTGAACTTCAGGGAGAGTTGGGATGTCTGCCTTTGCAGTTAAGTAGATGGAAAAGTAAAAAATAATATTTATTCAGTATTCATATTAACCCCTTGAGTGCTAACGACGGCTCTGAGCTGTCGCAAATTGTCTAAGTAAGATGCTAACGATGGCTCAGAGCTCAGAGTTTTTAAATTATATATCTGCATTCTGTTTAATAAAGTGAGGATCCGAATAGTAATATTCACTTCACCTTGTTTTTATAAAAGTATTCATCAGTTCTTTCTAGGGGGTTAATACTCTTTTTTGTTGCTACTTCTTTGCAACTCATGTATAAATATTCCTATATATATATCTGTATATATCTATTCCTATATATAATCATAAAGACATATAGGTATTTAGATAAAGATATATATATTGTACCAAAAAACATCAGATATAGTAGAAATATTTATTTATGAATAAATAGAACATATTCTTGTATGTGAAAAGCACCTGGGTAGTGCTTGCTGATTATTGGTTAAATGTAGCAAACCAATCATCAAGCTCTACCCAGCTGCTGACCCAAAAAATGTGCCAGCTCCTAACCTGACATTCCTGCTTTTTCAAATAAAGATATCATGAAAATGAAGAAAAATTGCTAATAGTAGTAAATTCGAGAATTTGCTTAAATTTGCAGCTCTATTGTGAAAGAAAAATTTTGGGTTTAGTATCCCTTTAAGGGCTTAATGAGCAGCGCCGTCCTCATGCTTGTCTTGCGCTGTTTTCTCTAGTCTCTACTGCGCATTCAGCGCTGATTATTAAAGGGACATGAAACCCACAATTTTTCTTTCATGATTCAGATAGAGAATACAATTTTAAACAACTTTCTAATTTACTTCTATTATTTAATTTGCTTCCTTCTCTTGTTATCCTTTGCTGAAAGGCTTATCTAGGTAAGCTCATGAGCAGCAAAGAACCTAGGTTACAGCTGCTGATTGGTCACTGCATGTAATACCGATTTTCATTGGCTCACCCATGTGTTAGAAACCAGTAGTGCATTGCTGCTCCTTCAACAAATGATACCAAGAGAATAAATTAGATAATAGAAGTAAATTAGAAAGTTGTTTAAAATTGTATGTTCTACCTAAATCATTAAAGAACATTTTTGAGTTTCATGTACCTTTAAGTTTTTAAGGCCAGGTATGTTTTTCTCGTGCTGCAGTCTCACTCTCTAGTATGTGCATGACTGCATCAGCCAAACATACCTGGCCTTTTATAATATAAACATAGGATTATTAAAGGACCGCTCATGCAGTATAATAATCACATTATTAAGAAGTGCATAATAAAAATATAATGCAATTATATCATTTACTTTAAATGTATCATTTGTTTTTTTAAGACAATTTTTTTATATCGTCCCCTGTATTATGTGACACATATCATCCAATCACAGACTAGTATATGTATGTATACCCTGTGAGCTTCTGCACATGCTCAGTATGATATTAGTTCCTCTTAAAGTGTGTATATGAAAAGACTGTGCAAATTTAGATAAATGAAGAAGATTCTAAAATTAATTGTCTTAAAGGGACATGAACCAAAGGTTTTCTTCCATGATTCATATAGAGAATACAATTTTAATTAAACAACTTTCAAAATTACTTCTATTATTTATTTTTCTTCCTTCTTTTGTTATCCTTTGCTGAAAAGTTTATCTAGGTAAGCTCGGGAGCAGCACAAAACCTAGGTTCTAGGCTGCATATATATGATTGTGATTGTCTCACCCATGTCTTCGTTAGAAACCATTAGTGCATTGCTGCTCCTTCAATAAATGATACCAAGAGAATGAAACAATTTACAAAATAGAAGTTCAAAATTTGTTGAAAATTGTATCCTCTATCTGGATCATGAAAGAAAATTTTGGGTTCTCATGTCCCTTTAAATTTAAAAGTACCTGATCTATCTGATTCTGAATCATAAAACTTTATTTTGACTTGAATGTCCATTTCAATGTATATCATATAAGCCAACACTGTTCTAACTTGTTAACAAAACATATGTATTTGTCACATACATAAATCTTACATGCATATAAAAAAAATTAGAACCTAACCTGTGTGTGTGTATGTATATATAATATAATATATAAGTATGGAAAACTGTAAACATCAGGGGTACAGGGCAAGCATTACTTTCCAATATGTTAAACTCAGCTGGCATTCTTTTGACGTTAAGATGCTAAGTGTAATAATTCCTTATTTTTTTAAAGAAAGTCATTATTGAAATAAGTAACTGGTTTGTCTACTGTTTGTAGCCTATGGATCTTTGAAATTAGAAGATTCGTATTTTGCTGAATCTGAATTTGAAAAAGAAGTCTTATACAGTTTCCTGATTGGCTCAAACGAAGGTCAGATGACCCAGCTAACAGTTTAGGCAGTGAAGATGCTGTAACTATCCCGCCACTACATCAGCTCTGAGCGAGGAGGAGACAAACAGCTAGGTGAGTCTGCCATAACGCTGCAACTACTACACAAATAACCAATGACAAGTCAGATGTCCGGTAAAACTTTCACACTGACCTGTCAGTAATTTCACCCCTAATAACTAAGTCTGCACCACTGGAGGGATTATTATATATACCAGTGTACTACCTGTCATCATTACTAACTAATCATACTACGAGGATACATAACGCTGAAAATGACAGTAACTATAACGGATAATTCACTGAACTGTGTTTTGGATATTTTAAATCCCATAGTGATATACCACACTCAACCCAATGCAACCAACAAGCTGCATATTATAAAATATCACTCAATACTTACAGAGCTCCGCACCTTTTACTCAAATTTTCCATATCATCATTGGAACTTTTGTTTATGACCCCTTTGCGAATTTTCAAAAGGACTTATTTGATACGGAAATTCAGTGGATACTATCTGCACAGAGTTATATCTATTTGTTACATATTGCAAGATGATTTGTTATCTGAACATCTAGACGATACTATGTTATATATTGTTATTTAACATCTAGATACTATTTACCATTTTAGAATAAGGAGTGTATCTACAATATTGAATATAGGGTGTAAATTGCCCTACTGATTGCCTAATCTGTGAGTAAGATAGTCGTTATTGTTCTGTAGCCCTATAGGTGTTAACATGCATATATATAGATTTATCCTTGCTTAAGTTGTGGCCACAAAATCTTTATATTTTCATTTTTATCTATTAATTTTTATACATTTTGTCGAATTACATATACCTGTCATTCTATGATTCTACATTTTTATGCATATTAAATATTTATTTCTATTTTCATGTAACTTTGTTTTCTTAGAATCATATACTGATTACTAGGACCTTAATCATTTTGTATTCATTTGTACTATTCTTCAGCTTTAGTTAGCGCCTCTCTTTCTATCTGTTTTAATTCAAATAAAGTCATTATTTTCTATTTCAATGTTTATATTTTCTAATTTGTTTAACAAAAATAGTTTTTTTTAATTTATAGGTATTATGATTACAGGGTGCTGGTGAAGAGGAAAATGTCACTAATGCGCTCCACATCAAAGACGGTCCAGAGCGCGAGTAGGACAGATGGACCAAGCAGGCAACAGAGAGCTGGTGAGTAAAATGAAATATATGATTATTTTAAGTAAATGCATGAGTGTGGAAATGATTAAAAAAAAATACAATGGAATAAAGTGGAAGACAAGTCAATCTATTTCTCCTTTGAAACAATTTACTAGTCCTAAAAAGAATTTCAATCCAAATAAAGAAAGACCCATATCTGTAAGAGAACGATCATGTATGACTATGATGGGAGTTGCATTCTATCATACATACACATATGTCATAACTCAACTCCCATTATCCATATACATTCCTTGTGTATGTGAGTTATGTGTCTGAAAGATGGAAGATGCATTCTTCTGGCATAGTTAAATACAGGGAGTGCAGAATTATTAGGCAAATGAGTATTTTGACCACATCATCCTCTTTATGCATGTTGTCTTACTCCAAGCTGTATAGGCTCAAAAGCCTACTACCAATTGAACATATTAGGTGATGTGCATCTCTGTAATGAGAAGGGGTGTGGTCTAATGACATCAACACCCTATATCAGGTGTGCATAATTATTAGGCAACTTCCTTTCCTTTGGCAAAATGGGTCAAAAAAGGACTTGACAGGCTCAGAAAAGTCAAAAATAGTGAGATATCTTGCAGAGGGATGCAGCACTCTTAAAATTGCAAAGCTTCTGAAGCGTGATCATCGAACAATCAAGCGTTTCATTCAAAATAGTCAACAGGGTCGCAAGAAGCGTGTGGAAAAACCCAAGCGCAAAATAACTGCCCATGAACTGAGAAAAGTCAAGCGTGCAGCTGCCAAGATGCCACTTGCCACCAGTTTGGCCATATTTCAGAGCTGCAACATCACTGGAGTGCCCAAAAGCACAAGGTGTGCAATACTCAGAGACATGGCCAAGGTAAGAAAGGCTGAAAGACGACCACCACTGAACAAGACACACAAGCTGAAACGTCAAGACTGGGCCAAGAAATATCTCAAGACTGATTTTTCTAAGGTTTTATGGACTGATGAAATGAGAGTGAGTCTTGATGGGCCAGATGGATGAGCCCGTGGCTGGATTGGTAAAGGGCAGAGAGCTCCAGTCCGACTCAGACGCCAGCAAGGTGGAGGTGGAGTACTGGTTTGGGCTCGTATCATCAAAGATGAGCTTGTGGGGCCTTTTCGGGTTGAGGATTGAGTCAAACTCAACTCCCAGTCCTACTGCCAGTTTCTGGAAGACACCTTCTTCAAGCAGTGGTACAGGAAGAAGTCTGCATCCTTCAAAAAAACATGATTTTCATGCAGGACAATGCTCCATCACACGCGTCCAAGTACTCCACAGCGTGGCTGGCAAGAAATGGTATAAAAGAAGAAAATCTAATGACATGGCCTCCTTGTTCACCTGATCTGAACCCCATTGAGAACCTGTGGTCCATCATCAAATGTGAGATTTACAAGGAGGGAAAACAGTACACCTCTCTGAACAGTGTCTGGGAGGCTGTGGTTGCTGCTGCACACAATGTTGATGGTGAACAGATCAAAACACTGACAGAATCCATGGATGGCAGGCTTTTGAGTGTCCTTGCAAAGAAAGGTGGCTATATTGGTCACTGATTTGTTTTTGTTTTGTTTTTGAATGTCAGAAATGTATATTTGTGAATGTTGAGATGTTATATTGGTTTCACTGGTAAAAATAAATAATTGAAATGGGTATATATTTGTTTTTTGTTAAGTTGCCTAATAATTATGCACAGTAATAGTCACCTGCACACACAGATATCCCCCTAAAATAGCTATAACTAAAAACAAACTAAAAACTACTTCCAAAACTATTCAGCTTTGATATTAATGAGTTTTTTGGGTTCATTGAGAACATGGTTGTTGTTCAATAATAAAATTAATCCTCAAAAATACATCAGCTAGTTCTCTGGCGATTTACCACCTGGAGCAGCCTCTTTTAGACCAGTGTGCCTTTCACATTGGAAAACTATCCTGAAGCATATCAGTCTGATCCCGCCAGTTAAGGTCAGTCCAGCCCCGAAATACCAGGCAATTCTCCTTTGAACAAGGAACATGATAACCCCAGACGATCGTTTCGGCCTATTGGGCCTCATCGGTGAGGTGCAGCCACATTCCTCTAAGCAAGCACTGGCCAAGGAGTCCATATCTGGTTGCCCCTAACACCCATAGGGAGACTTCCCCAGGGTCATAATTAATTTGCATACAGAAGAAAACTAGCTGATGAGCTGATGAGCTAGCTGATGAGCTAAAGTGAGGATCCGAATAGTAATATTCACTTCACCTTGTTTTTATAAAAGTATTCATCAGTTCTTTCTAGGGGGTTAATACTCTTTTTTGTTGCTACTTCTTTGCAACTCATGTATAAATATTCCTATATATATATCTGTATATATCTATTCCTATATATAATCATAAAGACATATAGGCATTTAGGTAAAGATATATATATTGTACCAAAAAACATCAGATATAGTAGAAATATTTATTTATGAATAAATAGAACATATTCTTGTATGTGAAAAGCACCTGGGTAGTGCTTGCTGATTATTGGTTAAATGTAGCAAACTAATCATCAAGCTCTACCCAGCTGCTGACCCAAAAAATGTGCCAGCTCCTAACCTGACATTCCTGCTTTTTCAAATAAAGATATCATGAAAATGAAGAAAAATTGCTAATAGTAGTAAATTCGAGAATTTGCTTAAATTTGCAGCTCTATTGTGAAAGAAAAATTTTGGGTTTAGTATCCCTTTAAGGGCTTAATGAGCAGCGCCGTCCTCATGCTTGTCTTGCGCTGTTTTCTCTAGTCTCTACTGCGCATTCAGCGCTGATTATTAAAGGGACATGAAACCCACAATTTTTCTTTCATGATTCAGATAGAGAATACAATTTTAAACAACTTTCTAATTTACTTCTATTATTTAATTTGCTTCCTTCTCTTGTTATCCTTTGCTGAAAGGCTTATCTAGGTAAGCTCATGAGCAGCAAAGAACCTAGGTTACAGCTGCTGATTGGTCGCTGCATGTAATACCGATTTTCATTGGCTCACCCATGTGTTAGAAACCAGTAGTGCATTGCTGCTCCTTCAACAAATGATACCAAGAGAATAAAACAAATTATATAATAGAAGTAAATTAGAAAGTTGTTTAAAATTGTATGTTCTACCTAAATCATTAAAGAACATTTTTGAGTTTCATGTACCTTTCAGTTTTTAAGGCCAGGTATGTTTTTCTCGTGCTGCAGTCTCACTCTCTAGTATGTGCATGACTGCATCAGCCAAACATACCTGGCCTTTTATAATATAAACATAGGATTATTAAAGGACCACTCATGCAGTATAATAATCACATTATTAAGAAGTGCATAATAAAAATATAATGCAATTATATCATTTACTTTAAATGTATCATTTGTTTTTTTAAGACAATTTTTTTATATCGTCCCCTGTATTATGTGACACATATCATCCAATCACAGACTAGTATATGTATGTATACCCTGTGAGCTTCTGCACATGCTCAGTATGATATTAGAAGTGAAACAACGTACAGAGGCGCCAATGGTGCAGGTCAATGGTGGTATAAGGCACAATAACACCCCAATATGCACAGGATACTCACATGTAGTGAAGGCAATCAATCTTGCCCATAGGGACAGGCTGGATTTCACAGCAGTCCAGCTAGCTGTTCCAAGGTGTGGTAGCAGATGGGTGGGTGTTAGAGTATTGGTACTCTATAGTAGCATAGCAGCAGGAAGTGGTAGTTATAACACTTAGAGTGGATTTGATAAAAAGTAAATTTATTTAAAAAGTATAAAAAATATATATAACAATACCACTCATCTCAGTGTTAAAACATATATCTTATACATAAGGGTTACATGCGACGCGTTTCTCAGATATACTGTTTCCTCAGGCATGTTATTACACAATTCTTAACCTCCTTATATAGGGCTATGCTACTATGAATACACCCACATCCCACCCCCACCAATTGTTCAAATTGTAACCAATCAAGAGCCATCATTTAGCAATGACGCCGCCCTTATTACAATATACTGCATAAATTCTATATGTATATTCAAGTAGCCTTTCAAACAAGTGAATAAGCTGAATGTTTCTAAATTTGTATTCTTATATATATTTGTATTGTCCAAATACCTAACATTTTGTAATCGAAAATTTGTAATCTATGCTGTTCGTAATTTCTAAAATCTCATAGGGTGGCTAGGTTGTCAATCACTCTATAGTCAGATGACTTGCAAGATGGACCCGTTAATTTGTCTATATAGCTGTCACTCAAATCGGGCATTCGCACTTAAATTCCTATTATTGTTCTTACCTATTTCTATACTGTCATTCTGAGTGCGCATGTCCAATCAGAGCACTGACTGGAGACGCGCCTCCATTACCAATGCGTGACGTAATGTACCGTGATTGGCATGCACTGAAGTTTAGCAGTGTATCATGCCAATTCACGGACGAAGGTAAACAGAGTCTCCCATTGGTGTTATAACTACCACTAAGTCTAAGTGTTATAACTACCACTTCCTGCTGCTATGCTACTATAGAGTACCAATACTCTAACACCCACCCATCTGCTACCACACCTTGGAACAGCTAGCTGGACTGCTGTGAAATCCAGCCTGTCCCTATGGGCAACAATTGGTGGGGGTGGGATGTGGGTGTATTCATAGTAGCATAGCCCTATATAAGGAGGTTAAGAATTGTGTAATAACATGCCTGAGGAAACAGTATATCTGAGAAACGCGTCGCATGTAACCCTTATGTATAAGATATATGTTTTAACACTGAGATGAGTGGTATTGTTATATATATTTTTTATACTTTTTAAATAAATTTACTTTTTATCAAATCCACTCTAAGTGTTATAACTACCACTTCCTGCTGCTATGCTACTATAGAGTACCAATACTCTAACACCCACCCATCTGCTACCACACCTTGGAACAGCTAGCTGGACTGCTGTGAAATCCAGCCTGTCCCTATGGGCAAGATTGATTGCCTTCACTACATGTGAGTATCCTGTGCATATTGGGGTGTTATTGTGCCTTATACCACCATTGATCTGCACCATTGGCGCCTCTGTACTTTGTTTCACTTCTTTAGCTTGTCTCCGTTTGGATACTGATAGAGAGCTGCCTATTTGTTCAGCCAGCTGGATTGCTGCCAAAATCCAGCCCGTCTCTACTGGCATAATTGAATGCCCTCATCTATTGTGAGTACCCTGTTATCATTGTATACTGGTACATCTTCAGAAACCCCCATTGATCTGCACCATTGGCGCCCCTTCCGTGTTGTTCTTTCTTTTCAGTATGATATTAGTTCCTCTTAAAGTGTGTATATAAAAAGACTGTGCAAATTTAGATAAATGAAGAAGATTATAAAATTAATTGTCTTAAAGGGACATGAACCAAAGGTTTTCTTCCATGATTCATATAGAGAATACAATTTTAATTAAACAACTTTCAAAATTACTTCTATTATTTAATTTTCTTCCTTCTCTTGTTATCCTTTGCTGAAAAGTTTATCTAGGCAAGCTCGGGAGCAGCACAGAACCTAGGTTCTAGCTGTTTATTGATGGCTGCATATATATATATATATATATATATATATAAATATATATCGATTGTGATTGTCTCACCCATGTGTTCGTTAGAAACCATTAGTGCATTGCTGCTCCTTCAATAAATGATACCAAGAGAATGAAACAATTTACAAAATAGAAGTTCAAAATTTGTTGAAAATTGTATCCTCTATCTGGATCATGAAAGAAAATTTTGGGTTCTCATGTCGCTTTAAATTTAAAAGTACCTGAACTATCTGATTCTGAATCATAAAACTTTATTTTGACTTGAATGTCCATTTCAATGTATATCATATAAGCCAACACTGTTCTAACTTGTTAACAAAACATATTTATTTGTCACATACATAAATCTTACATGCATATAAAAAAACTTAGAACCTAACCTGTGTGTGTGTATATATATATATATATATATATATATATATATATATATATATATATATATAATATATAAGTATGGAAAACTGTAAACATCAGGGGTACAGGGCAAGCAGTACTTTCCAATATGTTAAACTCAGCTGGCATTCTTTTGACGTTAAGATACTAAGTGTAATAATTCCTTATTTTTTTAAAGAAAGTCATTATTGAAATAAGTAACTTGTTTGTCTACTATTTGTAGCCTATGGATCTTTGAAATTAGAAGATTCGTATTTTGCTGAATCTGAATTTAAAAAAGAAGCCTTATCCAGTTTCCTGATTGGCTCAAACGAAGGTCAGATGACCCAGCTAACAGTTTAGGCAGTGAAGATGCTGTAACTATCCCGCCACTACATCAGCTCTGAGCGAGGAGGAGACAAACAGCCAGGTGAGTCTGCCATAACGCTGCAACTACTACACAAATAACCAATGACAAGTCAGATGTCCGGTAAAACTTTCACACTGAC
Organism: Bombina bombina; assembly: GCF_027579735.1. NCBI lineage: Eukaryota > Metazoa > Chordata > Amphibia > Anura > Bombinatoridae > Bombina > Bombina bombina. Next base: position 285,144,150 of record NC_069500.1, read on the forward strand.
CTGTCAGTAATTTCACCCCTAATAACTAAGTCTGCACCACTGGAGAGATATTATATATACCAGTGTACTACCTGTCATCATTACTAACTAATCATACTACGAGGATACATAACGCTGAAAATGACAGTAACTATAACGGATAATTCACTGTACTGTGTTTTGGATATTTTAAATCCCATAGTGATATACCACACTCAACCCAATGCAACCAACAAGCTGCATATTATAAAATATCACTCAATACTTACAGAGCTCCGCACCTTTTACTCAAATTTTCCATATCATCATTGGAACTTTTGTTTATGACCCCTTTGCGAATTTTCAAAAGGACTTATTTGATACGGAAATTCAGTGGATACTATCTGCACAGAGTTATATCTATTTGTTACATATTGCAAGATGATTTGTTATCTGAACATCTAGACGATACTATGCTATATATTGTTATTTAACATCTAGATACTATTTACCATTTTAGAATAAGGAGTGTATCTACAATATTGAATATAGGGTGTAAATTGCCCTACTGATTGCCTAATCTGTGAGTAAGATAGTCGTTATTGTTCTGTAGCCCTATAGGTGTTAACATACATATATATAGATTTATCCTTGCTTAAATTGTGGCCACAAAATCTTTATATTTTCATTTTTATCTATTAATTTTTATACATTTTGTCGAATTACATATACCTGTCATTCTATGATTCTACATTTTTATGCATATTAAATATTTATTTCTATTTTCATGTAACTTTTTTTTCTTAGAATCATATTCTGATTACTAGGACCTTAATCATTTTGTATTCATTTGTACTATTCTTCAGCTTTAGTTAGCGCCTCTCTTTCTATCTGTTTTAATTCAAATAAAGTCATTATTTTCTATTTCAATGTTTATATTTTCTAATTTGTTTAACAAAAATAGTTTTTTTTAATTTATAGGTATTATGATTACAGGGTGCTGGTGAAGAGGAAAATGTCACTAATGCGCTCCACATCAAAGACGGTCCAGAGCGCGAGTAGGACAGATGGACCAAGCAGGCAACAGAGAGCTGGTGAGTAAAATGAAATATATGATTATTTTAAGTAAATGCATGAGTGTGGAAATGATTAAAAAAAAAATACAACGGAATAAAGTGGAAGACAAGACAATCTATTTCTCCTTTGAAACAATTTACTAGTCCTAAAAAGAATTTCAATCCAAATAAAGAAAGAGCCATATCTGTAAGAGAACGATCATGTATGACGGGAGTTGCATTCTAGCATTCATACACATATGTCATAACTCAACTCCCATCATCCATATACATTCCTTGTGTATGTGAGTTATGTGTCTGAAAGATGGAAGATGCATTCCTCTGGCATAGTTATATATGACAGAATCCAGCTCCCTCTCTTTATATTTATATATCCTCTTTCTCCATCACCATGGCCTTTTTTTTGTGTTCCCCTCACTCTCCTATGCCCCTTCCTTTTTTGTTCCCCTATATCCTTTCTCCTCATGTCCCCTCTCTTCTCTGTCCCTCCCAAAGCCCTTTGTTTTTTTTAAATATTTCTTCTACGTATGATCTTTATTTTCCTTTTCCCTACCTTGTCAATACCTGAACTTCACACGCTGCGGCCGTCTTTTCCTTTTGCTATGAGGCTGGAATGTGACTTCAATAATTTAAAATAGTAAATTTGACCGGAGCATATAAATGCCTTTCTTAGGTGGCGGACAATATATTATATATATATTTCACTACCCTGGGTATGGTTGTTTGAAATCACTATTCATTCATCACTACTAACTATTCTTCACTAATACAAGTGTTAGACTTACCTGTCTCTTCACCTTGATGTTTTCCAGATCACAAAAAATAATCTGCAGGGGGTTCAGCCTCAAGCACGTCTCAGCCAAGTTCTGGTAAGTACCTAAATAGTAATACAAACATAGGTTAAAAAATAATCATCTATTGAACAGTAAAGGTTTACTCCCAGAGTATGACAAGCAAATAGTACCCTGTCCCAATTCCTTGGTAATGGTCCAAACTGTCTAGCCCTGTTACCTGTTTCTTGCTAAGTTTCCATGATCACAGGTTTTGCTTAAAGGGAAAACAGAACTACATTTTTGCTTTAATTATTTATTTCATGATTCTGCTAGAGCAGCAAATTAAGCTACTTTCTAATTTACTCATCAATTTTTCTTTGTTCTCTTAGTATCTTTATTTTACCAAGCATTAATGTAAGCATGGTACCCCGCTGTTTTTTGTGTGTTTATAAACCATGGATAGCGCTTGCTTACATTCTTGATTTTTAAAATAACTATAACAAGAGAACCAAACAAACGTAATGATAGGACTATGAATTTATAAAGTTGCTTAACATTTCATGCTCTTTCGAAATAGTGAAAGTAAAATATTTTGTTTATTATCCCTTGGAGCCCGATTTACTTCTACTGAGTTGCAGCAGCCTGATGCTAATTCTGCCGTCCATCCGCATGCTGAGACTATCAGCTGACCATTCTCACACTATGCACCTTTTCATGAAATCACATGTCTATTATTTTTTTTAATTGCTTTATAACCAAAACTGGTTATTATGCAAAGGAGTATAGACTAATTAACTTTAGAATAAAAACCATTAGGAGGTGACATCAGTAGATAAGGAAATAGATGGAATTAATATTTGCAAATGCACATGATCAAATAACACGTCATGTATTATAGTATAGATGGGCAGCCAGAGCAACATCTATTCTAAAGTCGTCCCACTTTAAAAATCTTTAAATATTTATTTTTTAATTTTTTTTATCAAATTTAGTCTAGATTTTGAATTTCTCTCATTACATGAACCTTAATGCACTATTTTGTGAATAGGCTCTTTAATTATGGAATCTAAATATAATTATTTATTTTTATTTATTTATATATAAAATATTTTACCAGGAAGGATACATTGAGATTTCTCTCATTTTCAAGTATGTCCTGGGACCACAAAACATTGCATTGATACAATAGTGTACAATAAAATACAAAAACAATAATAATACACAATATATGCAAACATTTAACATAGAACTGGTAGGAAATATATAATCAACCATGACAGGCACATTCTGTTTTGAGATATGTAGAGAGGGATCTCTTAAAGGATATTAGGCTTGGGGAAGTTTTTAAAGTGTGAGGGAGGTCATTCCATAATTGTGGTGCTCTGTAGGAAAAGGAGGAATGAGCTGCTTTCTTTTTGTATTGAGGCAAGCTAAATAATGTGCTCTTATTGGATCGGAGGTTATAGAAGGTGGGAATAGCAGGGGAGAGCATTCTGCTCAGGTAGGGTGGGAGATTCCCAGAAAGGCTCTTAAACACAAGGCAGGAAAGATGGAGGGTGCGTCTGGATTCCAGCGTCAGCCAGTTTAGTTCTTTTAGCATGTCACAACGGTGGGTCCTGTAGTTTCATTGTAGCACAAAGCGGCACAACGAGTTATACAATGTATTACGTTTATTAAGGTGAGTTTGCAGTGCAGGTGCGTATACTATGTCCCCATAATCCATGATAGGCATCAACATTTGCTGTACAATCTTTTCCTTTACTGTAGGGCTGAGGCAGGATTTGTTTCTGTGCAGGGCACCTAGTTTTGGATAAAGTTTAGATGCAAGTTTTTCTATGTGGAGGCCAAAAGATAAATTGGGGTCTAACAACATATCCAAGTATTTAAAAGAGTGGACTGCGATCAGTGTGCAATTGGATTTTGTTTTGATGCAAAGATGGGAATTTTGTAATTTGTGTAATTTAGGTCACGTTCCAAAGATCATTGTGACAGTTTTTCCAGTGTTTAGGAAGAGTTTGTTTTTTGAGATCCACTTTTCTACCTCTGTGAACTGGTCTTGGAGCACTGCTTAAAGCTGCAACAGATCGGAATTGTTTGCATAGATTACCGTGTCATCTGCGTACATGTGTACAGTTGAGGATTTGCAGACATTAGGCAGATCATTTATAAATAATGTGAATAGCAGGGGGCCGAGAATGGAACCTTGGGGTACACCACACGTGACTGGGAGAGGGAGGGAGTTGCTGTCAGAAATGGAGACATATTGTGATCAATCCGTTACATATGATCGAAACCAGGTTAACGGACGATCAGCAATACCAGAGTTTTTAAGTTTGAGCATTAGTATGTCGTGGTCTACTGTGTCAAAGGCCTTTGCAAAATCAAGGAAAATAGCTCCAGTTAGGTCTCCTTGTTCCATGCCAGTTTGGATGTCGTTGCAAACTTTTAGGAGGGCAGTTGTAGTGGAGTGATTCGGGCGAAAACCTGATTGATCAGGGGTCAGATAGTTAGATTGTTGGTAATACTCACATAATTGCGTATGGACGCATTTTTCTAAGATTTTTGACAATACTGGGAGCAAAGATATAGGGCGATAATTAGAAACCAAGGTTAACTCCCCATTTTTATGGATAGGCACTACTCTTGCAGTTTTCCAAAGTTTGGGTATGTATCCAGACACCAAGGATTCGTTAATTAGGGTTGTGACCGGTTTAGCAATTGCCGACGCACTGAGCTTCAACAGCATTGCTGGGATTTGATCAGGTCCAGACTGGTTTTTCCTTTTTAGATTATTAAGGTGTTTCTTAACGACATTGATGGGTACAGGTCTAAAATTGAACTTCTCTATATTGGGTCTTTGATGATTTAGTGGGGCCTGATCCACATTTGTAGTTTCAGGATGCGTGTCATTTATTAGTTTGTCAATCAGGGTGGTGGAGCATCCAACAAAATAACTATTAAAGGCATTTGTTACTTCTAAGGGGAGTTGCAGGGTATGGTTGTCCACAGTGACAGTGGGGGGTTGTGAGTGGATTGGAGGATTTTGTAAGTTATTTATGAGTTTCCAAAACTTTCTAGGGTTTAATATGTTATTGTTCAGATTTTCACAGAAATATTGGGCTTTGGCCAATTTTGTTTGTTTAGAGCATATATTTCGCCATTTTCTATATACACAGTGATCGTTCATAGAGCCTGTATGTTTGAATTTTGACCACAATTAATCCCGAAACTGGTACATTTGAATGAGGTCAGCTGTGATCCAATTCAGGTGTGCTCCTTTTACTCTAACCTTATGCAGCGGGGCATGTAAATTCCAAACTTGTAGGAGTTCAGACTGAAAGAATTCAACTGCAGAGTCTAGATTTGTTACTTCTAAGGGGAGTTGCAGGGTATGGTTGTCCACAGTGACAGTGGGGGGTTGTGAGTGGATTGGAGGATTTTGTAAATTATTTATGAGTTTCCAAAACTTTCTAGGGTTTAATATGTTATTGTTCAGATTTTCACAGAAATATTGGGCCTTGGCCAATTTTGTTTGTTTAGAGCATATATTTCGCCATTTTCTATATACACAGTGATCGTTCATAGAGCCTGTATGTTTGAATTTTGACCACAATTAATCCCGAAACTGGTACATTTGAATGAGGTCAGCTGTGATCCAATTCAGGTGTGCTCCTTTTACTCTAACCTTATGCAGCGGGGCATGTAAATTCCAAACTTGTAGGAGTTCAGACTGAAAGAATTCAACTGCAGAGTCTAGATTAGGGATTAAGTTTAATCTGTGCCAGGGTAGGTTCTGGATGTCAATTAGAAAAGATTGAAGATTAAATTTTTGAAGGATCTGGTGATTTTAACCTTGGGAGAGGATTTAGTTGCCTTTATTTTGCGCACGCAGTACACTAAGCAGTGATCACTGAAATTGTTAAGGAGAACAATTCGGTCAGGAGAAGTGGAGAGAATCCAGTCGAGCAGGGTGTGATTATGGCTTTTGATGTTTATGCGAGTTGGAGAGGAGATTAATTGCGTTAGCTGCAAAGATTTAAACAGTGAGTAACAACTATTATTTTTTGGATATAGCCAATCAATATTAAAATCTCCAAAAACCAAAATTTTGGGTTTTGAGCTATGGTTTCACTAAGGAGATGTGCTATGTCAGAAATGGAATGCACAGGGGAGCTAGGTGGGTGGTAGATTCCTGCAACAATGATTGATTTACTGCACGGGATATCAATTCAGCCAGAAAGGAAATCAAAGGTGGCAGAAGAGCTATATTTTTGTAAGGGGGTGTACTTTATGGAAATGTCAGCGCAAATTACAATGCCGCCTCCTCTCTTTTCTATGGCATGAATACCCATGTATTGCAATGGCAGAGTCAGGTATTTTTGCGGTTAGCCATGATTCAGAGATCACAATGATTTTGGTCTTGTAATGTGAACACCAAGCTTGCAGTGCATCGATTTTTGGTAGTAAGCTGCAAATATTACAGTGCACAAAGGCGAGGCCATTTTTAGCTGGAAGGCTAGGAATGGAATTTGTTGCTGGACCAAAGTTAGACTCTACATCTTTCCAAGGGCAAGTAACATAAGGAAAAGGAATTTGGAAATCATTTTTGTTTGGCCATATTGTGAATGTAATACTTTATAATTTTGTGAGGTGGGGGTAGGGGGGTTATTTTTAATAACCCTCCACCAGCACTCAGCAGATAAGTTACAGCAACAGAGCAGGCCATGGTGTATGATAATGTGTTTTCCAGTTTGAGGTGTGTGTTTATGGCGGTAATAATAGGAACAAAATTGGAGTGAGAAAAGAGTTATCATGAATAACAGTATGGTCATATTTGGATTCATGTTAGTGATACAAGATGTGTAGATGGGGAGGGGGAAAAAAGTATATACTATTGTTGTGTGATATGTAGCTATATGAAGGAAGAGAGGGTATGTATTCTAAAGGGTTAAGTAAAAGGAAGGATGTGTTGATTAGTGTTTGCACCTGTCATTTAATGAGAAATAAAGTAGTGTGGGAGACTATCTATAAATGAAGAAATGAGCCTGGGGTGGGTGGGTATGTACAACATACAACATATTCAAAATATTACAGGTAAATCTAAAATCAATATATTTTTCAAACTTTTCACAAAAATAAAAATGTATACATAAATAAATAGTGGAAAAGCAAAAACAATTGTGTAAAAATAAAGTAAAATAATATAGTCCTTCAATCACAGATGTTATCTTGAAATCTCAACCGGTCTGATTGAAGGACAATATGCTTTATCTTTTTTTTAACACAATTGTTTTTACATTAAAACTAAATATTAATGTTATCTCACAAACGTATGTATAATTTGTTATACCTTGCCTCTGGATGATTTTATTCTATCTTTAACAGCAACTCCCACCAGTGACAGTCTCTAGAAGCAGAGATTTGTCCACTATTCCTCCACATAAGTTATGACAAACTGCAGATATAAACAAACAGGACACCCAATCATTGACTGTACATTTTAGTGCACATACAACTAGATTACAAGTTTTGCACTATAGAGGGTGCGAAACGAACGCAACAAAAGTTGCGTTATTTCACCCTCCATAGCGCTGCCATTACGAGTTTTGAGAAAGCCGCCTTGTGCAAGCGATATGTGGTTTTAAGCTCCATACCAAACAAAATACAAGCGCTGCTTTGACGTGCTCATGCACGCTTTCCCTATAGACATCAATGGGGAGAAAGTGTTAGAAAAAAACCTGCGATCGCAGAATGAAAAGCTCTGTAACGCAGCTCCATTGATGTCTATGGGGGAAAAAAACTTACTTTTAAACCTAACACCCTAACATAAACCCCACATCTAAACACCCTTAATCTGCTGCCCCCGACATCGCCGATACCTAAATAAATCTATTAACCCCTAATCTGCCTCCCGGACATCGCCGTCCCAGAAATAAATCTACTAAATCCTAATCTGCCGCTCCCAATATCGCCGCCTCTATACTAAATTTATTGACCCCTATTCCCCCGCACCCCAATATCGCCCACACTATAATAAAGATATTAACCCCTATTCCCCTGCTCCACGACATCGCCGCCACTAAATAAAGTTATTAACCCCTAAACCTCTGGCTTCCCACATCACTGCCACTAAATAAACCTATTAACCCCTAAACTACCAGCACCCAACATCGCCAAAAACTAAATTAAACTATTAACCCCTAAACCTAACACCCCCCTAACGTTATATTAAAATTACAAGATCCCTATCGTAAAATAAATAAAAACCTACCTGTATAATTAAAAAAAATCTAAATTTAAACTATAAATTAAACTCAAATTAAAGTAACTACAAATTAAATAAACTAAATTACAAATTAAAAAAACCTAACCCTACTAAAAAAATTAAATCTACAATTACCAAAAAATAAAAAATACTAAATTACAAAAAATTAAGCACAAAAAAAGTACAAACAATAATGAACACTAAATTACGAAAAATAACATACAAAATTATCCAAAATAAAAAACAATTACACCTAATCTAATAGACCTATAAAAATAAAAAGCCCCCCCCAAAATAAAAAACCCCTAGCCTTCAATAAACTACCAATAGCCCTTAAAAGGGCTTTTTGTAGGGCATTGCCCTAAGTTAAACAGCTCTTTTACCTCTAAAAAAATACAAATCCTTCCAACAGTAAAACCAACCACCCAACCAACTCCCCAAAATAAATAAACCTAACTAAAAAAAAAACCTAAGCTACCCATTGCCCTGAAAAGGTATTTGTATGGGCATTGCCCTTAAAAGGGCATTCAGCTCTTTTCATTGCCCTTAAAAGGGTATTTAGCTATTTTAAGATAGCCCAAACCCTAATCTAAAAAAAAACCCACCCAAAAAAGTTTAAAGAAACCTAACACTAACCCCCGACCATCCACTTACAGTTTTTGAAGTCCAGACATCCATCCTCATCCAAGCAGCGAAGTCCTCATCCAGGCGGCGAGAAGTCTTTATCCAGGCGCGAGACCTTCATCCATCCAGGTGGCGTCTTCTATCTTCATCCAGGCGGCATCTTCGATCTTCATCCATCCAGGCGGCGTCTTCTATCTTCATCCAGGCGGCATCTTCGATCTTCATCCCGGCAGCACGGAGCAGCTCCATCCTGAAGATATCCGGCGCAGAGCATCCTCTTCATATGGTCACCACCGTACACTGAATCTTCAATGCAAGGGAGCCATTTCAAAATGGCGTCCCTTGCATTCCTATTGTCCGATTTGATTTTTTAAATTCAAATCAGCCAATAGGATGAGAGCTACTGAAATCCTATTGGCTGATTTGAACAGCCAATAGGATTTCAGTAGCTCTCATCCTATTGGCTGATTTGAATTTCCAAAATCTAATCAGCTAATAAGAATGCAAGAGACGCCATTTTGAAAAGTCTCTCTTGCATTGAAGAGTCAGTATATGGCGTCGACCATATGAAGAGGATGCTCTGCGCCGGATGTCTTAAGGATGGATCCGCTCCGCGCCACCGGGATGATGATTGAAGATGCCGTCTGGATGAAGATAGAAGATGCCGCCTGGATGGAGGAAGATCTCACCGCCTGGATAAAGACTTCTCGCAACCTGGATGAGGCTAAAGGTCCGGACTTCAAAAACTGTAAGTGGATCATCGGGAGTTAGTGTTAGGCTTTTGTAAACTTTTTTGTGTGGGTTTTTTTTAGATTAGGGTTTGGGCTATCTTAAAAGAGCTAAATGATCTTTTAAGTGCAATGCCCATACAAATGCCCTTTTCAGGGCAATGGGTAGCTTAGTTTTTTTTAAAGATAGGTATTTTATTTTGGGGGGTTGGTTGGGTGGTGGGTTTTACTATTGGGGGGTCTTTGTATTTTTTTTACAGGTAAAATAGCTGTTTAACTTAGGGCAATTCCCTACAAAAGGCCCTTTTAAGGGTATTGGTAGGTAATTGTAGGCTAGGGGTTTTTTATTTTGGGGGGGCTTTTTTATTTTTAGGGCTATTAGATTAGGTGTAATTGTTTTTATTTTTGATAACTTTGTAATTTAGTGTTTGTTATTTTTGTAATTGTAAATTTAATTTTTTTAGTAGGGTTAGGTTTTTTTATTTGTAAATTACTTTATTTCATTTGTAATTTAGTTTATTTCATTTGTAGTTAGTTTAATTTTACTCTAATAGTTATGTTAGTTTAATTTATAGTTTTAAATGTATTTATTTTTATTTCACAGGTAGGTTTTTATTTATTTTAAGATAGGATCTTGTAATTTTAATATAAAGTTAGGGGGTGTTAGGTTAAGGGGTTAATAGTTTAATTTAGTTTTTGGCGATGTGGGGGGCTTGCGGTTTAGGGGTTAATAGGTTTATTTAGTGGCAGTGATGTGTGAGGCCAGAGGTTTAGGGGTTAATAACTCTATTTAGTGGCTGCAATGTCGAGGAGAGGCGCAATAGGGGTTAATATCTTTATTATAGTGTGGGCAATGTTGGGGTATGGGGGAATATGGGTTAATAACATTAGTATAGTGGCAACGATGGCAGGGAGCGGCAGAATAGGGGTTAATAAATTGTATTAGTGGCAGCGATGTCAGGAGCACCAGATTAGTCTCTAATAGGTTTAAAATAGTTTTTGCGATGTTCCGATCAGCCAATAGAATGCAAGCTCAATCTGATTGGCTGATTGGATCAGCCAATCGGATTGAACTTGAATCTGATTGGCTGATTCCATCAGCCAATCAGAATTTTCCTACCTTAATTTCCGATTGGCTGATAGAATCCTATCAGCCAATCGGAATTGAAGGGACGCCATCTTGGATGACGTCCCTTAAAGGAGCCTTCATTCGTCGGTAGTCCGTCGGTAAAGAAGGATGTTCCACGTCGGCGGGATGAAGATTGAAGACCCCGCTTGGAAGATGGCATCGGCCGGATAGAAGACTTCTTCAGCGCCTCTTGGAAGATGACATCGCCCGGATGGAAGATTTCTTCAGCGCCCCTTGGAGGATAACTTCTGCCGCTACGGATGTCCACTTCGGTTTCATCGCTGCTCGGCTGAGTGAAGACGACTCAAGGTAGGATGATCTTCAGGGGATTAGTGTTAGGTTATTTTATGGGGGGTTTTGGTTAGATTAGGGTTATGTGGGTGGTGGGTTTTAATGTTGGGGGGGTTGTATTTTTCTTTTACAGGCAAAAGAGCTGAATTCTTTGGGGCATGCTTCACAAAGGGCCCTTTTAAGGGCTGGTAAGGTAAAAGAGCTTTGAACTTTTTTAATTTAGAATAGGGTAGGGCATTTTTTTTATTTTGGGGGGCTTTGTTATTTTATTAGGGGGCTTAGAGTAGGTGTAATTAGTTTAAAATTGTTGTAATATTTTTCTAATGTTTGTAAATATTTTTTTATTTTTTGTAACTTAGTTATTTTTTATTTTTTGTACTTTAGTTAGTTTATTTAATTGTATTTATTTGTAGTTATTGTATTTAATTAATTTATTGATAGTGTAGTGTTAGGTTTAATTGTAGATAATTGTAGGTTTTGTATTTAATTAATTTATTGATAGTGTAGTGTTAGGTTTAATTGTAACTTAGGTTAGGATTTATTTTACAGGTCATTTTGTAATTATTTTAACTAGGTAGCTATTAAATAGTTATTAACTATTTAATAGCTATTGCACCTGGTTAAAATAATTACAATGTTGCCTGTAAAATAAATATTAATCCTAAAATAGCTACAATATAATTATAATTTATATTGTAGCTATATTAGGATTTATTTTACAGGTAAGTATTTAGCTTTAAATAGGAATAATTTATTTAATAAGAGTTAATTTATTTTGTTAGATTTAAATTATATTTAACTTAGGGGGTGTTAGTGTTAGGGTTAGACTTAGCTTTAGGGGTTAATACATTTATTAGAGTAGCGGTGCGGTCCGGTCGGCAGATTACGGGTTAATTATTGTAGGTAGGTGGAGGCGACGTTGGGGGCGGCAGATTAGGGGTTAATAAATATAATATAGGGGTCGGCGGTGTTAGGGGCAGCAGATTAGGGGTACATAGGGATAACGTAGGTTGCGGCGGTGTACGGAGCGGCAGATTAGGGGTTAATAATAATATGCAGGGGTCAGCGATAGCGGGGGCGGCAGATTAGGGGTTAATAAATATAATATAGGGGTTGGCGGTGTTAGGGGCAGCAGATTAGGGGTTCATAGGGATAACATAGGTTGGAGCGGTGTACGGAGCGGCAGATTAGGGGTTAATAATAATATGCAGGGGTCAGCGATAGCGGGAGCGGCATATTAGGGGTTAATAAGTGTAAGGTTAGGGGTGTTTAGACTCGGGGTACATGTTAGGGTGTTAGGTGCAGACTTAGGTAGTGTTTCCCCATAGGAAACAATGGGGCTGCGTTAGGAGCTGAACGCTGCTTTTTTACAGGTGTTAGGTTTTTTTTCAGCTCAAACAGCCCCATTGTTTCCTATGGGGGAATCGTGCACGAGCACGTTTTTGAAGCTGGCCGCGTCCGTAAGCACCGCTGGTATTGAGAGTTGCAGTGGCGTTAAATATGCTATACGCTCCCTTTTTTGGAGCCTAACGCAGTTCTTCTGTGAACTCTAAATACCAGCGGTATTTAAAAGGTGCGGGGAAAAAAAAGCCAGCGTAGCTAACGCACCCCTTTGGCCGCAGAACTCTAAATCTAGCCGTGAGTCAGTTGCTCCTTCAGCATCCTTACAAGGGCAGCAACATCAACAAATAGATTACCACCAGGCAATAGTTCCCTATTGCAAAGGAAAGCATCTAATTTGCTCGAGAGGTGGGTGAAGTGGGGAATGACTTGTGCCGGTCACAATAATAATAATAACAAAAATTACTTATACAATTAAATTTTACATGCAGACCAGTAAATCTCTAGGACACTGTGCCTTCTTCTCTTCTGTTCAACTTCAGGGCTTTTCTTCTGCTGCTGCCAGCCTGCAAGTCTGAATGAAATATCTCCCCTCTGCTTAACAACACACAACCCTTGAGGAAAGCAAAGCAATTCTAAAAGCACACTGCACAGCGTGTGCCAGCTATCCAACCCACAAAAGTTAAATAATCTGATTATTGGACTAGAAGACTATCACTGTGACAGTAATCCAACCCACAAAACAAAAGGAATCAGCTGACAAGAAGTTAGTAGAAGAATATGACACTACGCTCATTTTAATAAAACAAATGTATTCAAATTGATTCATTGTCATTCGTTAATTATGTTATGTTGATTCATATTGGTCAAAAAAATATCCAAGTTATACAATACATAACCATACTAGTCCAACACCGAACTTACAACTTTTACCTTTTCTATCTCACGCATATATTAATTATTTGTAAATTATATCTCATTATCTACAGATTTAGTGGTTATTTGTATTTCATAATATTATTTACACCAAGTCAGACAACTGCGCCACGCCCATCCGAATGAAACCGAATAACTCTGAACAATTCAAATCTTTCTGAACAAATTCATTCGGAATAGTATGATTTCATCAAGGATTTGATTTGTATATTTGAATAGGTCCGAATCTCAGAATTGAATCAATTTCATCTGAATTTGAATTCATAACGAAACGAAACAAACATGTCTATTAAACATGCAAATTATGTTACAGGCATATTCATCGTCTTCCTTCAAACATTTACAGAAGGAAATAAGCAGCCAATGGGAAAGAAGAACATCTTAAAAAATGTTTGATTGCCTACCCAATATAAAGCCAATTAAATGGTCTGAATTTTAGTTTAAACAAAAATCACTTTTATCAGTTGTAGTTTCAGTGTTATAGTGTATGAATGTTTGCTTATTTTGGGGTTCAGGGAGAGAAGGATGAGAAGAACCAGAGAGTGTGGAAAGATTGATGTCAGGGGGATTAAGACGGGAGTGGGAAAGAATAGGGACAGGGTAGAATGATGACACAAAACAACAAGTAGAATTAATTATTCTAAAAGAAACTCTGTATGCATGTAACATGGTTATGAGAAATTTTATTTCGATAGAATTATGATTCATGAAAAAAAAAGAGGTGTCTTGATAATCACATGGGTGCAGATGGCTGATAGGACGTTGGGCCCTCTTCATGCATAAAATACTTTTTCACCATTTAAAATCCTTCCAGATTTAAGAAGGAATTAAATATTTGACAGTGCACCCTTATGGCAGTTAAGACAATGCTCATCATGCTTGAAAAAGGTTAGTTTAGTAATTCCACTAACAATATCCTTTGATGACAGGTCAGGCAGAGATTGCAAATTAATAGGGGTGTGAATCTGGATACTTAAATAGGATCTGAATGCAGAAGAAGGCAGCCATTCATGGCATTCGGCTCTTTTAAGAGCCAGATTTCTTCATGTTAAGGTGCAACACACTATGATCTGTGCAAATTGAGATATTAGTGTGTTGAACTTTTACGAGAATAAATCCAACGCTGAAAAGAATGGAATGCACATCCCTACAAATTAACATTTTAGCCAACCCAAATTTAGTTTATTAATGTTACCCAATTGGTCTGTCTCATACCCTGGTTCTTTAATTTGATTCCCTCTCTCTGCTCCTTTCCCTTGCCCAGGCTATTTCACAGGCTGGGTCCATCTAACTTCTTAACCCACTGTTTCAGTTTCCCCCACAAACTAGCCCCTCTCTCCATCCTTCAGAACCTCCATGTAGCAAACACCAAACCTCTTTCCTGGCCGGGCACGCGTCTTCACCAGTGTCAGGTGGAAATGCTGTTGTTTCTTGAATGTAAAGTACCTGAACTAAATAGCTGAGAGGCCCCACTTACCAAAATACTCTCAAGTTTAAAACACACAGTAGAAATGTAGAAGGAAAGGGAAAGAGAGTAATATGATCAAGCTTAGAAATACAATTCTCAAAATTGCTTAAATAAGTAACTCGCAATGCAAAAGAAACACATTACTGTTAAAAGACAACACACCCCATTGGATCAAGATAATTGCAATCTGTGACCTAAAGTGTCATGGATAGGTTAAGTAGCAGCGGTCTTAAGACCACTGTTACTTAACTAGCCTTTTAGGCTGACTCTAAACGAGACTGAAACGTTGGGGCTCCAAAGCAGCTATCTCTTCTTGTTAAATGGAGCCCTTTTTTCAAACAGCCAAGGTAAAAACTTCTTAGACAAATACAATATTAATCCAAATTGTCAGAGTAATGTCTAAAGCAAAACACAGTCAAATACAAATGCAAATTATCAGGGTATGGGAATATCTCTTGGAAAACACAGTTTAATGAAGAGACACACAAATCCAAATGATTAAAATAGCAAATGTCTGAGTTACTAGAATACAAAAGCATAAAAGTTCCAAAACACCCAAAACAAAGCACAAAACAGAGACTCAGAACATAGAAAAGGATGCACAAGTACATACTGTAAGTAGAATACACTAACAACACAGACAGAGCACTACTTATTACAAATAGCACAGTGCACACTAAGGGGCCTATTTATTATGTGTCTGTCCGACATGATCCGATCAGCAGATCATGTCCGACAGACATCGCTGAATGCGGAGAGCAATACGCTCTCCGCATTCAGCATTGCACCAGCAGATCTTGTGAACTGTTGGTGCAAGGCCTCCCCTGCAGATTTGCGGCCAATTGATGTCTGTCCGCCTCCTCAGAGCAGGCGGACAGGTTATGGAGCAGCGGCCTTTAGACCGCTGCTTCATAACTGGTGTTTCTAGCAAGCCTGAAGGCTCGTCAGAAACACGAGCCCTCGAGCTCCATACGGAGATTGATAATGGGCCCCTAATAATTAAAACAAAAACACAGATATGACAATCCGTCGAGTAAATACATTCGTTTGGATACTGCCTTTTTGTGGCAATCACCTAAGAATAAGAGTTGTAACAAAAATAGATAGATAAAATAGATAGATGCATGCAATTCATTTATCTTAATCAGAAAGGAAATGCACTTAGAGACCATTATATGTGGAGAATGCTGTACTACAATAGGGTGATCATTTTCTTTTCTTTGGCCTCACAGAAGACTACAAACATTTAGTACACTGGTCTAAAACACCAATTGAACATATTATATCAGATACATAACTTCTGTTTCAAGTCACAAAAGCAATTTGTTTCTCTCATATATACTGATTCTGAAGATTTCCCCTGGGTGAGGGCACAACTCTGTGTTTCTAGGTACCCAATGTTTAATTTATGAATATCCAAGAATGATAGAAGCCTTATTGCACACATAAATACAGTATTGCTGTATGCAGGTACAAAACACACAGAGCTTTAGGAAGATTTCTTACCATATGCATATGTGCTATAATGTATGTGTTAAGCATCATAACGTTCTATTTGCTTTAACATATTCTTTTTAACTTTCTAAAAGCATTTAGCTGGTTACATTTAAAGAAAACTGTTTGGCTAAGCTCCACTTTACACATTTGAGCACTTAACCATATGGAGCATTAATTAAAGTAAAAGAGCTTGTAAATGAGCAATATGAAACACTTTCTGATGTTGTTCTCTGATTATATCAAAGCCATATATTCCTTGCAAACATATGAACATTTATATTGTACAGTGGATGGAAATCAAAATATATGGTTCATAGCTGTATTCCAGTAATTGGTTGTTTTCAGTTGGAGGCGTGCAAGAACATTCTTATGATGATTATAATTAGAAAAACTAAACTGTTAAAATAAACTGGGGAAGATTACAAGCGGAGCGCTAAATTATCGAGTGCTCGCAAAAGGGCAAATTTGCCCGTTTGCGGGTGCGAGGTAATTAACCAGCCATTAAATGTGACTGGTGATTGCTACCACAACCTCGCAGTAGCAATTAGCACTCCATAAATTAACCAGAGATTAGATCTCTGATTAATTTTCTAAAAGTGCCAGAAATGCGCTCAAAATAGAGGACACTATAACTTTTATTTTAAAAAAAATGTACCTTTTAAAAAATTTAAAAAATAACTGCAATAGGCAGTTTTGGGGCTTTAAAGTTGGTGGGAGTGGGATGTTAGAAAAAAAAGGCACTGAAAAGCCTATGGAAGCATGCTCTCGTGAGCGCAATACTTCCTAGCAATGTGAGCGCGAGCTCTCGTTCACATTGCAATTTACTTGTAATACCAGTGCAAATTTAGTGCTTCACTTGTAATGTATCCCACTATTGGGAGGGTGCAATTAATAAGGGAAATAGATGTGGAGCTAATTTAGGTTTTTCCTCTGTATAAAGGAGTTATTTGAGAAAAGTTATTGTACTTACTTGAATATATACATCCTTAAAGAGACATGAATTTTACCATGACAAAATATGTATGAGCAATTAAAGGTAAATAAGGTTCAAATTTACAATTTGCAAAAGTAGTCACATGCTATCAGGTTGCATGCACATTTATAAAGTTGAAATGAGGTTATACCCACCCAGAATCTGATAAATTATAAATTTGATAAATATGGATTATATACTGCCTGTTCAAAGGGACATCAAGTCAAAATACACTTTTATGATTACGACAGAGCATGCAGATGTAAGACACTTTCCAATTTACTTTCATAATCACATTTTGCACAGTCTTTTTTTATACATACTTTCTGGGGAACAAGCTCCTACTGAGAATGTACACAAGCTCAAAGGGTATATGTATACTAGTCTGTGATTGGCTGATGTCTGCCACATGATATATGGGAGCAATACATACATTTTCCAGAAATCTACTGCTTATTTGAAACTAGATGTTATTGTACTGTCTTTTTATTATGCACTTGTTTATAAACTCCAGAATTCTTATTGTTTAAAAAGTTAGACAATCCCTTTATTACCCATTCCCCAGTTTTGCACAACCAACACAGTTATATTAATATACTTTTTACCTCTGTAAATACCTTATTTAAGGTATCTAAGCCTATGCAGACTGACCATTATTTCAGTTCTTTTGACAGACTTGCATTTCAGCTAATCAGTGCTGACTTTTAAATAACCCCATGGGAGTGAGCACAATGTTATCTATAACGAACACACACATTTTTTTAAATGCACTTTTTTTTAAAATGAGATAAGAGGCAGCTTTCAAGATCTAAAAAATTAGCATATAAACCTAGCTTCTTTTAGCTTTCATCAAAGAATAAAAAAAGAACAAAACAAATTTGGTAAGAAAAGTAAATTGGAAATGTTTTTAAAATTCCATGCCCTATCTAAATCATGGCAGTTTAATATTGACTATGTTGTTATAATAGTTATTCTAAAGAACAAAGCACAAGTAAAAATATATGTAAGTGTCAAATAACAAAGTGAGGGACGTTTTGTATCCTCCAATCGGCTTATACTGTGGTGTGTTTCAAATGAGAACCACTCTTTTACAATAACAGTTCTCTATGAATAAGATTTGTACAGAGTGCTCTGTGTTACAGTCTCGTTCATCCATCTACGTGTTTCAGCTGAATATGGCCTTTATCAAGACGGGGCTTCGTCAGGGCGTACTGACATCACAGGACAGTACGTAACTTATTGCTTTAGGGACGTCCAGACCACTGATGAATAGTGAAATGTTATTGGTCATTATATTGCAATAGTAATTACGACTGGAGTAACAAATTTAAACTGAGCATTAAAAAGATTAGTGCATTATTATGGCGTTCATAAATTCTAGTGAAGGTAAGTATAATGTGATATCAATATCAATAGTGAAAGGCATACATTGGAACTAAGCTAATGCATCTTAATTCACATATGTCAGAAATGGGTTATACATAGATATAACATATATACCTATGTATCTATCTCCTCAGTAAAAAAAACAAGCAAAGGGATACAAGTACATAGATAGACATCATTTTAGAGGTACATTATATACAATTTATATTTTCACAAAGAAAAACAACATGATACCTTTATTTTTACTTCAACCTAGCAACCACACTGTATTAATCCAATGGCTACTACGATCAAATCATTGGTACATGATACAGTACACAGAAATTATTGACCAACAGGAATACCTCTTTTTAAGGTTTCCGGATGATGACTCCAGTCATCATCCGGAAGCCTTAAAAGAGGTATCCCTGTTGGTCAGTTCCTTCGGATCAGAAGGAACTGCTCAACAAGATCATCCTTTGAGAAACATGCTAATGAGATGAAAGATAGATTCAGCAGAAGAGGTTATTACAAGAGATGTGTCAATACGGCGGAAAAAAGAGCAAGCAGTAGTAACAGAGATGTCCTTCTTTACAATAGGGATAAAACTAATAAAGATAAAAATGAGAAAGGCCCGAGGTTTGTTACAAAATGTAATTGCCATTGGAATACACTAAAAAGGATATTGAAAGATAACTGGAAGCTGACATCACAGGGATGGCATCAAAAAAAATTAGACAGTAGCATAGCTAGACACTATCTAGAGTGCCATGAGAGTGTCACTAAAATGTATAGGGATAGATAAAGGCATAGTAAATGGAAGAGTTGACCAGGACAAATGTCTATTAAGAAAAGAGTATAGATGGACGTATTGGCTAAAAACCCTTTCACTTCACGGCCTTAATGAAAAGATAGATTATTCATGTTTTTTTGGGGCAATAATGTATGCATATGTATGCTCAATAATTTCTGTGTACTGTATCATGTACCAGTGATTTGATCGTAGTAGCCATTGGATTAATATAGTGTAGTTGCTAAGGTTGAAGTAAAAATAAAGGTATCATGTTGTTTTTTCTTTGTGAAAAATATAAATTGTATATAACATACCTCTAAAACTATGTATATCTATGTACTTGTATCCCTTTGCTTGTTTTTTACTGAGGAGATAGATACATAGGTATATATGTTATATCTATGTATAATCAATTTCTGACATATGTGAAATATCAGTTAATATGCATTAGCTTAGTTCCAATGTATGCCTTTCACTATTGATATTGATATCACATTATACTTACCTTCACTAGAATTTATGAACGCCATAATAATGCACTAATCTTTTTAATGCTAAGTTTATATTTGCTACTCCAGTCGTAATTACTATTGCAATATAATGACCAATAACATTTCCCTATTCGTCAGTGGGCTGGACGTCCCTAAAGCAATAAGTTGCATACTGTCCTATGATGTCAGTACGCCCTGAGGAACCCGTTGTATAGCCAATGGGGGTGAAACCCGCATAGGCGTGGCTACACAATCTGATGTCGGAAGAATTTGGAGTTGATGGCGCCTAAGCATAGGTTTTCTTTTTCAATTGCGAAAAGCTGTTTCTATGGCAAGTTGTTAGTAGTCACTGACTACTTCTGCTGCAAGCACAGGATCCATGTTTCCTAGAGTATGATGACACATAGTCATAAGGAGAGGTATTGTTCAAGTCAAAAATGGAACCGCTAAATGTGGAGCCTATCTGAATGATTGGCAGGTGAAATATAATAATTTGCCTCTTGTATTTACTCTCTGCGTCTTTATGGACTATCCTAAGTCTATCACAGTGGGACATTGCTAAATACGTATGCTTGCTTCTATGCCACTAATTCATTTGCCTAGCTACTTGCTGAATGCTTAACTATCTGCCTAACGCTTTTCTTTGACTTGCATGGATGTGTGCTTTTCCTACAGCTTACTAACAAGTGAGACTAACAATGGAATAAATAAGCATTGAAACTGTATCCATTACCATCTGCTTTGTATAACAACAACATTAATGCCATCTTTGTGATTATGGTGCATGCATAGATCCCCAAGTTTACCTGGCCAGACATATAGGGTTTGGTTCAGCAGGGTGTTGCATGCTATGTGAATCTTCTGCACATCAGACGTGTCTATTTCACATATGCTGTATATATATGTTTATAACTGTTTAAGTACTTATATTTTATTTGCACTTTGCATGTAAGGATACGTGTATGCTTGCCATGATGACCGGATATTCCTCAATTGTACTGTCTGCCGCATATCATATTTTTTTCCTTTAACGCATAATATCTCTATGCTGTTTACATTGGAAATATTCACCAAAACGTATGTCTCTCACTACTAGATGTTAAGGCACAAGTGTTAAACAATCTAAATGTAATTTGTATATAGGCATGGTAGGTATCCTGGCCATGTTTATCCAATCTTTATTTTTTTTAGCTTTTATATTTTACAAGTATATTTTTTTTAATGTTATGCATCATTGATTAAATAAAAACAAGAACAATGAGGCAGATCATATTCATGTAGAAAAATGTCCACAGCTACTCTCATCTTATTATTATCGGTTATTTGTAGAGCGCCAACAGATTCCGCAGCGCTAATCTTCTTAAACAGGATTTCTATAATTGTCACACCTACTAGTTATCTGCATATTCCTAACTAGCTATAAAAGGTACCCAGGATTAAAGGATATAACATATGATGTATGTTACTCCTAATTAATCTTACATTTAATATAGATATTCCTATCTCTCCCAAGAATATAAAAGTTAGTGTGGGTCTATACAACATGAGCAGTTGAACTGCAGAGAGAGGAATAACAACTGAAGCAAATAAATGCACACAACTTGAAAATAAAGCCAAGATGAATAGTAACTGGTAGGTAAGTATGAGATAACTGAAATATGAGTTCGGAGCAGTTTTGGTTAATTAACTAACAAAGAAAACTCCCAGGACATAGGTAAATGTAAATTAACAGCATACAGTTTTAAGCATATGAGGAATCCAAATACAAATGTTAAATTGATTAGAAAGAGGAGAGTTCAATATATTATGCACTCTGAGTCCCATTAAATTGAAGTATTTGTATTTCAGAGAATCACAGCAACAATTAATAAGCAAAATCACTTACAAACTACTCCAAAGAATCTTGCAGCTGTCTGTGTCAGAAAAGTGCTGTGTTTGAGACCAGACATTCAGCTGCTGATCCAGATTGGTAGTGCTGACTTAACCTTTAGGAAACAAATAGCAGAAGTGTTTGTTAAAGGATTCCTCCCATATTGTAGATTACCTTTAAATCTCCTGGAAAAACCCCACATACTGAGAGGCTTAGAGCAGAAGGAAAAACAAACAGGTATGAAGCAGAGAGGTAACTTCACACAGTTTTGTTTAGACTTGAACTGAGGTTGCAAGACAATATCCAAGCAGTTTCTTAGGGGAGTGTCAGACTTATATACACAGCCAGAGTCAGGAAAGTTAATTATGCCAGAATTAAAGGTACAGCAGCACTTAAACATGACAGGACCCCCTCTTCAATGGAGCCCTCCTGGGCGAGCACAGGGTTTGGTTGGGTGGTTTTGATGAAAGGATCGAACTAGATGAGGAGCAGAGATGTCAGCCGCTGGAATCCAGGAGTCTTCAGAGGCATCATACCCTTTCCATCTTACAAGGTATTGCAGGTGACGTCTGTGAAACCGTGAATCTAGGATACTGTGCACTTCATATTCCTCACGACCCTCAACAGAGATAGGTGGAGGAGGCTGGGGATCCTGTTAGGAAAAGGATTATCCTTGAAAGGTTTCAACAGTGAAATGTGGAAAGTAGGGTGGATGAGGAGATGAGAAGTTAATTGAAGTGTAACCGCATTGGCATTCAGAATTTTCTGGATCTGAAATGGTCCTATAAATAGTTTACTCAGTTTTTTTTGACAGGGTCTGGAGCCTGAGATTTTTGGTTGACAACCAGACTTTATCCCCAATTTGATAAGTAGGGGGGGCGTTCTCTTATGTTGATCATAGTAGAACTTATGTCTACGTTGAGCTGACTTTATGTTAGTATATATGATGTGTGAGGCATTCCTGAGATTAGCAAGAGTGTCAGTAACTGCAATGTTAGTAGATGGAGGTGAACGTAAGTTGTGGAAGAGAGGATGAAATCTGAAGTTTGCATAGAATGGGGTATGGTTGGTCGAGGCATTAAAAGAGTTGTTGAAAGCAAACTCAGTGAGAGGAATGTAGTTAATCCAATCATCCTGTAAATTGGAGGTGAAGCATCTTAAATATTGCTCTAGCCACTGGTTAATCTTCTCTGTGAGACCAGTGGTCTGGGGGTGATAAGCACTACTATATCTGTTTTGTATGTGCAGGGTCTTACACAATTCTCTCCAGAACCTTGAGGTAAATTGAACTCCTCTATCTGTTTTGATACTGACTGGTTTTCCAAATTTCCATGTAATTTTTCTATATTGCTAATGAAGATTTGGGCAGTTTTGATAGTAGAGGGTAAAGAAGTTAAGGGTATAAAGTGAGCCATCTTTGTAAACTGATCGACTACAACAAGGATAGTGTTATGATTCTGAGATGAGGGTAATACGACTAAGAAGTCAATTGAGATGGATTCCCAAGGATGGTCAGGTATGGGTAGAGAGGCCAAGAGTCCATAAGGAGGCTTCCTGTCACATTTAACATAATCATAGATGTTTTTTGTAACTTGGGCAACCAGAGCTCTCTTTGAATAAGCTCCAAGGTTCTTTGTATCCCCGGATGACCTGCTAGAGGAGCATCATGTATTTGTTTTAGTATCTCTAGACAAAGAGAAGGAGGTACATAGGGTTTTTGGTCTTTGTAGTATAAGTGGTTTGAGTCTTGTTGTAGGAGATGGTAGGGTATAGTGTTATCACTAGACATTGCATTCTTGACTTTAGATTCAAACGAGCCATGCAAACCGATAATATGATCCTGAGGTATGATGTAGGATGCTTCATTAGGTTCAGGAAGAGGCTGTATTCTGGAAAGAGTGTCTGCTTTCCCATTGGCTGAACCTGGACGATAAATGATGATGTAGTTAAACCTCTCAAAGTAAAGACTCCATCGGACTTGTCTGGATGATAATGTTTTATTTGATCTGAGATATTCTAAATTGCGATGGTCAGAGTATACCATAACAGGTAAGATTGTTCCCTCGAGTAGATGTCTCCATTTCTCAAATGCATCCTTTATAGCAAGCAGTTCTTCTCACCTATGGGATAGTTGGTTTCTGCTGGAGTTAGGCTCCTGGAGTGATATGCAATAGGATGGACGATGTTGGTCTCAGGTTGTTTTTTAGAACGTACTGCTGTACAGCTCCTAAAGCGTATTCAGAAGCATCCACTTCTAGTATGTATTGTAAGTTAGGATTTGGCATCTGCAAGATGGGTTTGGATGTAAATCTTCCCTTCAAATAATGAAATGTATTCTGAGCTTCTGAGGACCAATGCTATGGAGTAGTTCTGGTGAATCTTGTTAGCGGTTTAACGATAGCTGAATAATCCTTGAGGAATTTTCTGTAAATGTTTGCAAAACCTAAATTTTTTTGTAGTGCTTTCTTGTTATTAGGAGTTGGCCAGTTAGTTATAGATAGTATCTTGTCATCCTCCATATGAATACCACCTGGCGTGATTTTATATCCAAGGAAGCTAATGTTGATGGAATTGAAAATGCACTTCTAAAGTTTAGCATAAAGACGATGAGTATGCAATCTAGCCAAAACCCAATGTACATGCTTGATGTGTTCTGTTTCAGTGGTGGAATAGATCAAGATGTCATCCAATTAAATGACTAAACAGACATCAAGTAAGTCTCAGAAAATAACATTTATAAAAAACTGAAAGGTTGCTGGGGCATTACGTAGCATGAAAGGCATGACTAAGTACTCATACAGACCATACCTGGTGCAGAAGGCGGTTTTCCACTCATCTCCTTTTATGCGTTATAAGACCCTCTAAGGTCTAACTTAGTGAAATGTTTTGCCTTTTGTAACCTTTCAATCAATTCTGGGATGAGAGGCAGAGGACAACATTTTTTC
This sequence comes from Bombina bombina, assembly GCF_027579735.1. NCBI lineage: Eukaryota > Metazoa > Chordata > Amphibia > Anura > Bombinatoridae > Bombina > Bombina bombina. The sequence goes on from NC_069500.1 coordinate 285,168,673, forward strand.
ACAGTAATTTTATTTAAAAGATGGTAATCTATTATAGGACGAAGAGATTTATCCTTATTGCGGACAAAGAACATTCCAGCTCCTGCAGGTGAAGAGAATGGTCTGATAAATCCTTTCCTGATATTTTCCTCTAAGTATTTTTTTATTTCTAATAATTCAGGTTCTGAGAGTGGATACAAATGGCCATGTGGAATTGATGCTTCTGGGATAAGGTCAATGGGACAATCATATGGCCTGTGAGGTGGTAACGATTTTGCTTCAGTTTTACGAAAGACGTCCTTGAAATCTTGATATGGTTATGTATTGGAGGTTGGGATGGTTGTACTATGAGTACATGTTAAAGACAGGTTTGATTATAGTAAAGAGAGTTTAAATGGATTTGTGAATCATGCCAAGTAATTGTTGGTGAATGGAGCTACAGCCAGGTAATACCAAGGATTACTGGATAAAAAGGTGAAGGAATTATATCAAATGTTATATGTTCACTATGTCCATCTAGTAGTCATCTGTAAGGGGATAGTTTGATGCATGATGGGCCCATTGGCTAAAGAAGTTTCATCAATGACTCTAACTGGGAGAGGTGAAGATTACTTGATAATGGGTATCTTGTGCATCTGTACAAAATGAGAATCGATGAAGGTTGTACATGCTCTAGAATCTAGAATGGATTCAACTTGTTGAAGTTCTTGGTACCACTGTATAACAATAGGAAGGGTACAATATGAGGATGGTTTAGTCTGAATGGATAGACAAGTGGAATTTATTTTTTTTCTTACCAGGGTGAGTTTTCCTCAGTAGAGATCAATTCTTTACATCATGGCCCTTTGAAGTTTGGTAATGATATAAATTGAGAGTTCTCCTCCTTTGTTTTTCTTCAGTGGTCAAGGGTCCACTGACCACTCCAATCTCCATGGGTTTAGAGCTAGGTTGTTCGCAAGGGTAGTCTAAATCAGCTCTAGGTGTTTTTCTAGACATTACAAGTGTCATTAACTCCTCCAATGTTGGGGGTAATTTAAGCCTTGCCAACTCATCTTTCAAAGCTTCAGAGAAGGATAGACAAAATTGATTGCGTAAACTGATGTTATTCCACTCTGAGTCTCGAGCCCATCTTTTAAATTCAACTATAAAGTCTTCTACTGGCCTCTTGCCTTGTTTCAGACTCCTTAGTGCGGTTTCAGCAGTAATCTGTGTATTGGAATCTGCATAAAGGGAGGACATGGCGGAAAAAAATTGATCCAATGAGTTGAGAATTGGGTCTTCAGTTTCGAGGAAAGCATTAGCCCATACCGTGGGTTCACGTCTGAGATAAGAGATTGCACTACAAACTTTTATGCGGTCTGTACAATACATTTTTGGCTTTAACATAAACATAAGCTGGCAGGCATTCTTAAATTCACGGTACTGGAGGCGGTCTCCAAAAAAAAATCTGGAGGACTGACAGCAGGTTCAGGTAATTCAGTTGGTAGTAGTTAAAATTGCCTTAATACTTTCCATATGTAAATCTTGAAACCTTTGATGTAATATATCAACTCTCTGTGATAAGTTTAAGACGTGTGTTGCCATTTCAGATTGCTCCATTTTAGAGGTAAGAACTGACTTACTCAGGTAGAAGAAGAAAAAAAATATATATATTTTTTTTTATTTTTTTAAGGCTTGGATATTTTGTCACACCTATTAGTTATCTGCATATTCCTAACTAGCTATAAAAGGTAAGTGTGTACGTAGGATTAAATGATATAACATATGACGTATGTTACTCCTAATTAATCTTACATTTAATATAGATATTCATATCTCTCCCAAGAATATGAAAGTTAGTTTGGGTCTATACAACGTGAGCAGTTGAACTGCAGAGAGAGGAATAACAACTAAAGCAAATAAATGCACACAACTTGAAAATAAAGCCAAGTGGAATAGCAACTGGTAGATAAGTATTTGAGAATGTTGCAGATAACTGAAATATGAGTTCAGAGCAGTTGTGGTTAATTAACTAACAAAAAAAAACCATGGCAATATTTCTCATAATTGAAATTGGGAAACTGCTAAGTTTCAAGCATATCCATAATATACAGGTTGTCCCCAGGTTACAGACATCCGACTTAAAGGGACAGTAAACCTTAAAAATAATGTTATATAATTCAGCACATAGTGCAGAATTATATAACATTATATTAGCGCAAACATTGTAAAACCTAATTTCCCCTTTGAATTTTAAAAAAACCTGCTGTTTTACAGACCCGCTCTCTGTGATCTTCTGAGTGGGTCTGTTTTTTTCAAACAGCGCATCGGGCCAGTTGTATAGTCACAGCCCGGCCCAACCGCGCCATAGCACTAAGTGCAGCTCGCTCCTGCTGTCTGACAGAGCGTACTTACAAACTGAGAAAATAGAGCTTAATCACCAGTCAATCTTTCCAGGATAACCGAAAATACTCAAAATCCAATTGTCACAAGGACAGAAAGTGGTGTGAAATTGTCTGAACAGGGGCACAGATAGCAAAACAAACTTTCCCCTATGCTATCCAAAACAAAAAAAAAATGTTTAGCTAGTGTTTCACCTAAAAAAGTGCCTGTTCCAACTTACATACAAATTCAATTTAAGAACAAACCTACAAAACCTATCTTGTTCTTAACCTGGAGACTGCCTGTAATACACAGTTGCAGAACTCACTTTACAGACCACATTTTCTAAAACTTACACTCACTGTGCAGAACAGGAATTGCAAAACTCTCTGTTACTGTATAGAACAGGTTTTGTCTGATTGTTGTTGGAAACAAGACAGAATGGCAAAAACTAATTTCCTGATTATGACAGCGATTGCTGAGAAAACCCAATTCCTAAAGACCATACTCTATTTTACAGTCATTAAAATGTATGAAAAAGAGAAAGACTGTAATAACAGGGTTTGCTAAATGCCATTTCTCTATGTTTTTATAGGGATTAACATTTATATTAAATACAAGTGAAGGAAGAAGAAAAGGGGTGCCTCTTAGTGTGTTACGTTGAATTTTCAAAGATGTGAAAAGGAAAAAGGTACACTCACCAAATATGGTGGCACCCGTACCGAGACTGAGTGCAAATGGGCCGGCTAACACTTATCAGCTGTTAGCACACTGACCACAGGTACTTCGTCAGCACGTCTCCACCGGATCTCTTGTCCTGGTAATTTTTACCGCATCGATTTGCCGGAAGCAGGTAGTTACAAGACAGCTCGAACCGGAGTGCTGCAGGACTACTGTTAGTGTCAATATGTGTAAAGATACAACTAATGACCAAATCTCCGTTAGACAATTTTATTGCTAAAATTATCATAAAATTGCAAGAAAATGTTACGCGTTTCTTGACCGTTTTAAGGTCGTTTAATCATGCAAAAGAGTATATAAAACAACTAACATGCAGTCTTTAAATACACTCTAAAATCCGTTGACTGGAAATGGTGTGGTTTAAAATGGGCCAATCAGGGACATTTACCTCCCAATAAATAACATACACAAATGAAAAAAACACAATATATATTGTTACATATTGATTAAAAGCCTAAAACAATAAAAACCATTGGAATTGTTCAATTGTTGGTATGACTAAAAAATAATAAAGTATATGAGAGATTGTGTTATGATCAATACAGAGACAATGTAAAACAAATGAACCAATTGTTTGTGAACAATCTAAGATTGCGTGTTAGTAGCTACATTTCTATGGTATACAATTGTAATGATCCATCTATGTAGTAGTTTTGTATCCTAAATTTGTTGAGAATGAGAGAATATTGAATCTGTGAAGTGGATTAGATTCAAAGGTATGTGGTTCCACATTGGTTCGTGTATTCGGGTTGTGACATAGAAAAAAGGAATTTTCTTGTAAAAATTAGACTAGTCAATGTAGCATCAAAAATGTATGTGAAAATGCACGTAAGTAGTGTTGAATTTTTTTTGGCGATATTGATTATAAAATCTGAGTGTGAGAGTATGAATGGTGTGAATAATGTTATGTATATGAAATGGAAAAAAGGAAAATGACATTGAAAATATGAATATCAGAGATAAAAAATCAATACAAAAACTTGTGAATAATTGGAAATACTTGTGGATGACATAATAAAATGTAGAGAAATATGTGTATGTGTAATGGTAGTGTGTAAGGAGAATATGAAATTGTAGGTATGTCTATGTGTGATGGCAATGAAAAAAAAAAAAAAAGTTTTATAATAAAAAATGTATAATATAATTATTTGAAAACCTGTAAATGATTGAATTTAGTATATAGTATACGAAATAGTGATATAATGGTGGTGTAAATATAATTTGAAAAAAAAAGGGGGGGTGGTTTATTGATAATTTTTTAATTGAAAGGTACCACATCGATATATTGGCATTAAATCCTAATGGTGATAATGTTTTTAACTCGCTGTCTGAGTCTTAAAAGTCTATTGTAATCATTGGATTTCGGATTGGATTTGGCGCCCCCTTCAGGATATCACTTCTTGATTACCTGTTTTTTTTTTTATGATTAAATTCAAGTGATTACATCTTGAATAGTCTCAAATATTTGTTTTAAAAATGTTAAGACTTGGCTGATATCTTTTTCTTTAGCAACTCAACATAAATGTCTTGTATTTATAAGGTGTTTACTGTCCCTTTAATTATTGCACTTTTCTGACTGCTTTTTCTTTAAGTGCATTTGAAAACCAGGTATTAATTGTTATGTTATGCAATTTAAGTGCAATTATCCAAGGCATTACCTGTTTTATGAAAGAATCATCACTGGCTTTACAATTTAATAATTCTTATTGATGTTTTATATACATTAAAGTCAGATCTATTCTACCATAAAATGTTTAAAGTGATGGTAATTTATATAGTTTGGTAAGCCTGATTTAAAAAAAAAAAATCTGATAAACAGTCGAGTCACTAACTTTATTTCAGAAAAAAAACAATATGGTTTTTATAATTGTCAGGGTTTTTCCATGCTTTGTTTGCCATGTGCTGCTTGCAGCCATTTTACTCACCTCTCTTGCTTACTCTGGTGCATACTGTGTGATCCTGCTCATTTCCTGCACTTCCTTTTATGGCCAGACTGGTGTACATCATCCGTGTGAGACAGGATGCAGTCTCAGAATTGTGATGTCATCACTTATTATTTAAAGCTCCTCTGTCCAGTATGCTTTGTCCTTGCATTGTCTCAGACCTGTTTGTGAGAGCTCCTCTGTATTACCTGGCTTTCTGACGTCCCTCATGGTTCCTGATCCCTGGCTTGTTCCTGACTCTGCTGTTCTCCTTGTTCCTGATTCTGGCTCGTCTGACTACTCGCTTTGGCTCCTGACTCGGCTCATCTGACTACCAGCTCTGGTTTTGATTCCTGGCTTGTTATTTAACTTGTGGACTTTTTATTATTTTTTTGCTGTTAATAAAGGTGTGATTATTTTTGCACTTCTCGTCTCAGTCTGATTCCTGGTACCCTGACAATAATCTTTCATTCGTACTACTGTATTGCGGCATCCGTTTGCTCCACCCCCCTTGTTGTTCCTGCTTTATGTATAGCATCGTTGTAGAGCGGTCCCACTTGAACACATACACTAAAGAACTTTTTATTTTTCTTTCTTACAAATATACTAGAATGCCACGAATGTGAATGGATAGCAGAGATAACATCATTAAAAAAAAAATGAACACTGACTGGCAGGGCTGCCGGAGCGTACATTACAATTGGAGCAGTTTGCTTTAGTTTACATAAATAAAAGGTATTATTTATATTTTTGATGAATAGAACACCTATTTATATTTATAGCTGCATCGATTGATGATAGTCAGACTATTATTTGATAGGCGTTTCCATGGGCTTAAAGGGACATTAAACCCACATTTTTTCTTTCATGATTTAGAAAGAGAATGCAATTTTAAACATCTTTCTAATTTACTTCTATTATCTAATTTGTTTTATTCTCTAGATATTCTTTGCTGAAAAGCATATCTAGATATGCTCAGTAGCTGCTGATTGGTTGCTGCACATAGAAGCCTCGTGTGATTGGCTCACCCATGTGCATTGCTTTTTCTTCAACTAAGGATATCTAAAAAATGAAGCAAAATAAATAATAGAAGTAAATTGTAATGTTGTTTACATTTGTATTCTCTATCTGATTCATGAAAAAAAGATTTTGGGTTTAGTGGCCCTTTAAGAGTACTTTTCCCTTTAGTTTCACTATTATTATTTGATTTATATTCTAAGTGGCCCAAGAGAGCCACAGATCCATCAGCTATATTAACTATATTAACCCTAATTATATTAGGGTTAATATAGTTAATATCGTTATTATATTATATATATATTAAGTATAATAACCCTATCTAACTCTAACATCCCTAACTAAATTCTTATTAAAATAAATCTAATTAATATTAATATTATTATTTAAAATATTCCTATAAAATAAATATAAACCCTAAAATAGCTACAATGTAATTATTAATTACATTGTAGCTATCTTAGGGTTTATTTTATAGGTAAGTATTTAGATTTAAATAGGAATATTTTAAATAATAATATTAATATTAATTAGATTTATTTTAATAAGAATTTAGTTAGGGATGTTAGAGTTAGATAGGGTTATTATACTTAATATATATATATAATGTAATAATGATATTAACTATATTAACCCTAATATAATTAGGGTTAATATTGTTAATATATATATAATATAATAACTATATTAACTATATTAACCCTAATATAATTAGGATTAATATAGTTAATATAGCTGGCGGCGGTATAGGGGGATTAGATTAGAGGGTGATACATTTATTATAGGTAGCGGCGGTGTAGGGGGATTAAATTAGGGGTTAATAATTTTAATATAGCTGGCGGCGGGGTAGGGGGATTAGATTAGGGGTTAATAATTTTAATATAGCTGGCGGCGGTGTAAGGGGCTCACATTAGGGGGTAGTTAATGTAGGTGGCGGCGGGGTAGGAGCTCACATTAGGGGGTAGTTAATGTAGGTGGCGACGGGGTAGGAGCTCACATTAGGGGGTAATATAGATAATGTAGGTGGCGGCGGGGTCCGGGAGCCAGGCTTTAGGGGTTAATAACTTTATTAGGTGACGGTTAATACATTTTTTATTGTTAGGATAGTGAAGGGGGATAGCGAGAAGAGGGTTAGACATGTCGGCTATGTTTGGGAGGCGTGTTAGACAGTATGGGAGATTTAATCATTTAGTCCAGTTTTGTAGGCGCCGGCAGTTTCTAAAGTGCCGTAAGTCACTGGCGACTCCAGAAATTTGTACTTACGCAGATTTATGGACATCACTGGTTTATCCGACTTACGGCACTTTAGCATCTGACGGCGCCGTATATTGGATAGCTCGAGTTGCAAGCTGAAACTACAGGCAGCGGGGGTTCCCTCGCTTGCGCCGCAAACTACGATCTATATCGGATCGCGCCCCAGAAGTGCTACTGGGGACCTGCGGAGCACTGCTGGTCCAGAGTGGAAACCACTGCTTATTTAATCAGCAGCACTATTGAAAGTACTCTTCTTTTTAAAAATGTGATCACAGAAATCCTATTAGTGCAAACGATGTTTTGCAAGTTAAAAAGTTGTGTTTTTAAAAGACGCCATTTTCCTTATAAGGTACCCTATCTGGTGAAGGTTTAAACTGTGTATTCCTTCTTCATCAGAGGAATTTGATACTTCAAAATGTGTAAGGATCATTGCAAGGACCCTATAGCCTTGAACTTTATGATTCCTGAGAGACACCAAGCAACTTTAAGAAAAGTGTAGGTTGTAGACATGTGCAACGCAAAAAAATTTGTTTAGTTTCATTGTCATTAGTTAAATAAATCATTTCATTTCAGCAAATTAGTTTAGTTTAAAAAAAAATTGTTTCAGCAAATTAGTTATGTTAAGTTAAATCGTTTTTTCGGATCCATTCTTTATTCATATGCATTATTCTTTTCTGAAGTTTAGAATAGAATAATGCATATGAATAAAGAATGGATCTGAAAAATGAAAGGATCCGAAAAAACGATTTAACTAAACATAACTAATATGCCAGCGATTGCCAAAACAAAATTATCTAAAACCGCCGCCACCACCCACATCGCCGACACTAAATAAAACTATTAACCCCTAAACTGCTGTCCTCCCACATAGTCAACACTAACTAAACCTATTAACCCCTAAACAGCCGCCCCCCCACATCACCAACACTACCTAAACCTATTAACCCCTAAACCGCAGTTCCCCCGACATCGTCGATACTAACTAAATCACTAAATAAAGCTATTAAACCCCTAAACCACAGTTCCTCGACATTGCCGACACTAACTAAACCTATTAACCCTTAAACTGCCATTCCCAAACATCGCTGACACTAACTAAACCTATTAACCCCTAAACCACAGTTCCCCGACATTGCCGACACTAACTAAACCTATTAACCCGTAAACTGCCATTCCCAAACATCTCTGACACTAACTAAACCTATTAACCCCTAAACCACCGTTCCCAAACATTGCCAACACTAACTAAACCTATTAACCCCTAAACCGCAGGTCCCCGACATCGCCGACACTAACTAAACATATTCACCCTTAAATCCCCATTCCCTAACGTCGTCAACACTAAGTAAAACACTAAATAAATCTATTAACCCCTAAAACGCCATTCACAAACGTTGCCAACACTAACTAAACCTATTAACCCCTAAACCGCCGGCCCCCACATCGCAACAACCTAAATTAAACTATATTAACCCCTAAACCTAACACCCCCTAACTTTAACATAATTAAAATAGACCTAAATTAAAGTTACAATTTAAAGAAAAATAAAACCTAAACTAGCTACAATATAACTATTTACTAATTACCTAGTTAAAATAAATACAGTACAAGCTTACCTGTGAAATAAAAATACCTAAGCTTACACTAATAAAACCTAACATTACTAAAAATAAAAAACCTAACATTACTAAAAAATTAAAACTACAATTAAAAAAAATAATAAACAATAAAATAACAAAAAATAAAAAAACTACTATTACAAAAAAAACAAACGAAATTATCCAAAAAAAATAAAAATTATTCCTATTCTAATACCCAGTTTTTTTTTTTAAAAAAACACCCCAAAATAAAAAAAACTAATCTATAATAAACTACCAAGGACCCTTAAAGGGGCCTTTTGTAGGACATTGCCCTAAAGTTAAAATCTCTTTTGAAAAAATAAAATAAAGACAAACACACCCTAACATTACAAACCCCCACCCCCCCAAACCCACAAAATAAAAATAAACCTAATCTACCCATTGCCCCAAAAAGTGCATTTGTATGGGCATTTCCCTTAAAAGGGCATTCAGCTCTTTTTCGGCCCATTAAAAATAAAAAATGCCTAATCTAAAAAAAAAAAAAACACCCCAAAAATAAAAATCCCATTACAAAACATAACCAACAAAATTATCCAAAATAATAAAAATGTCCTATTGGCTGATTCAAATCAGTCAATAGGAAGGAGAGCTGCTTAAATCCTATTGGCTGTTTAAATCAGCCAATAGGATTAAGCAGCTCTTATTCCTATTGGCTGATTTTAATTTTTGAGCCAATAGGAATGCAACGGTAACCCAATATAAAAGGGATACATTGCATTGAATCCTCACTCTGACATACAAAGTCCTCAACTGCACAGCCCTCCCCTATATCTTAGACCTTGTCTCCAGATACTCTCCCTCCCGTCCGCTTCGCACTCCTCATGACCTCCTAATCTCCTCCTCTCTTGTTAGCTCTTTACACTCCCGCTTACAGGACTTCTTCAGACTGACTCCCATCTTGTGGAACTCTCTGCCTCGCTTCACAAGACTCTCCCCTAGTTTTGAAAACTTCAAGCGCTCCCTAAAGACTCTAGTGTTCAGGGATGCATACAACCTACACTAACCTTTCTTTATACTGTTTCCTCTCCTCCATTGATATCCCCTTGAACTCCCTTAAGAGGTAAGCTTAAGAACCATGCTGTTTGTAGATCATCTTCTTTAGAGCTGACTACAAAAGTGCGACTCTTGGCAGGGCGCTTTACCCGTCTAATCCCTATAAATGTTTGTTTGTATTCTGCCTGTTTATAGCACTGCAGAATCTGTTGGCGCTCTACAAATAACCGATAATAATAATAATAACAAAGTGTGCGGCGGACGATCGCATGAAGAGGACCTCCAGGTCAGACCAATAGACTTACGCCTGGACCTCCACCCCCGCGCATCGACCACTCCGCCTCCACAAGGATGAAAAAGATGCCGGTCCCACAATGAATGAACATGGAGCTGCCTGGATGAAGATGCTTCACCGCTGGGATGAAAATAGATCACCGGACTTCAGCAACTGTGTCACCGGACTTCAGCAACTGTGAGTTCCGATTTTGGGGTTAGTGTTAGTTTTTTTTGGGGTTGTTTTTTTTTTAAATTAGGGCTTTTTTTATTTAATGGGCTGAAAGAGAGCTGAATGCCCTTTTAAGGGCAGTAAATGAGCTGAATGCCCTTTTCAGGGCAATGGGTAGATTATTTTTTTTAGTTAGGTTTTTTTTTATTTTGTGTGTTAGGGGGGGTTTGTAATGTTAGGCGATATTTGTTTTAATTTTTTGGAAAAGAGCTGTTAACTTTTAACCCTTTAAGGGCTATTGGTAGTTTATTATAGATAAGGTTTTTTTTAATTTTGGAGTTTTTTTTTTTTTTTTTAAACGGGGTATTAGAATAGAAATAATATTTGTTGTTTTGAATAATTTCATTTGTTATTTTTTGTAATGGTAGTTTTTTTTTATTTTTTGTAATTTTAGTGTTTACAATTTTTTGTAATTGTAGTTTTAATTTTTTAGTAATCTTAGGTTTTTTTATTTTTAGTAATGTTAGTTTTTTATTTTTAGTAATGTAAGGTTTTATTAGTGTAAGCTTATGTTTTATTTTTATTTCACAGGTAAGTTTGAAATAGTTAGTTAGTTAATAATTGTAACTTTAAAGGGACAGTATACTGTAAAAAAGTTTTTCCCTTAATGTGTTTACAATTGCTTTTTTTACCAACTGCAGAGTAAAAATGTATGGAAATTCGATTTTTAAGTTTTTTTTGTGTATATTAATGCTCTGATTTTGTGTTTTGAAGCCACAACCTAATAAAATGGGTTGAGCTTGTATGTATAATCAGATCTCATTACTGTATCACATTGTGTACATATACATTCTTCTTTATATTATATCTGTCCATAAAACAATCACCAGTACTTGGAGAGAACAATGAAAAATCAACATTTTATTACCTTATCTCTGCTATATCCCACTGGGAGAGTAATCTCTTCTGCTGGCTGTTTTTACAAAGCTGATCTATATCTTGGATCTGCGTCCACAAACTTTCAGAATAGGTGGGGATACCACATGCTAAATCAACTATTTCAAATGCCAATATAAGGGTAAAGGAGATACTTGTAAACAATTTAATACACCTCAGCAGGTAAAGTGGATCATTAGGAACAAATTAAAGGGGAGAACATTTTTGAGTAAACTGTCCCTTTAATTTAATTCTATTTTAATTATGTTAAACTTAGCGGGTGTTAGGTTTACGGGTTAATAGTTTAATTTAGGTTGTTGCAATGTGGGGGCCGGTGGTTTAGAGGTTAATAAGTTTAGTTAGTGTTGGCGATGTTTGGGAATGGCAGTTTAGGAGTTAATATGTTTAGTTAGTGTTGGCGATGTTTGGCAATGGCGGTTTAGGGGTTAATAGGTTAATTTAGTGTTTCAGTTAGTGTTGGCGATGTCAGGGAACTGCAGTTAAGGGTTAATAGGTTTAGTTAGTGTTGGCGATGTTTGGGAAAGGCGGTTTAGGGGTTTATAGGTTTAGTTAGTGTTGGCTATGTCGGGGAACTGTGGTTTAGGGGTTAATAGGTTTAGTTAGTGTCGGCGATGTTGGGGAACTGCGGTTCAGGGGTTAATAAGTTTAGATAGTGTTGGCGATGTCGGGTAGCGGCGGTTTAGGGGTTAATAGCTTTATTTAGTGATTTAGTTGGTTTTGGTTATGTCGGGGAATGGCGGTTTAGGGGTTAATAGCTTTATTTAGTGATTTAGTTAATGCTGGCGATATCGGGGAACTGCGGTTTAGATTAGAACAATGACAAATTCCTAAAATGAATAATGGATCCAAAAATTCTGAATTTTTCGGGATTTTAATTATTGTGCCGATTCGGAAATTCGGATGCATTCAAATCTCCGAATTGGCTGAAATTCATCCGAAAACTAAATTCAGACGAAACGAAATGCACATGTCTAGTACCTTGATAGTGTCTGACTAATCTTAAACTCTGTGCTACAAATACCTCATATCTTATTAAAGTTATTAAATATGAGCAGAATTTATATACATACATAGACATATTTAGATGTATATATATTAATTCCTTTTATCCTTGCAAAGAATAAAAACGCTGCACTCACCGGAATATAAGAAAAGATCCAATTTAATCACATCACAAGTGAGAGAACACTTGGATACAGATATCAAACCCATTGAGAAAGGTACCAGTCCGGTACCGAAATGTTTGGGGGTATATGTATTTTTGATACTGATTAGACATGTGCGTTTCGATTTGTTCCGAATCCAAAATTCGGACGAATTTGTTAAATTCGGAGATTCGGATCGATTCGAATTTCCGAATTACGGTAGTACCAAATCTACTGAATAAATCTGAATTAGTTCGGATTTATTTGGTAAATTCGGATGGCCATGGATTACACTAGTATTGTACAGTATATTAGGTTTTATCATTCTGCTGTGGGTTGCACCTAATATTCAGTACATAATACTAGTCTAATACACAGCACATTCCACCTAACACATACTGAAATTCCGAATTTCTGAACCGAACCGAATCGAATTGAATCCAACCAAATTTATTTGAATCCGAATGTATCCGAAACAAATTCATTCGAATTTTTCCAAATTCGAATAGATCCGAACCGAAATTCGAAAAATCTGAATCGATCCGAACCGAAACTCATTTTTCGACCATGCACAAGTCTAATACTGATGTGATGTGATGAGTGAGTGCAGCGTTTTTATTCTTTGCAAGGATAAAAGGAATTGCTATATGTTTTTTTACGCAGCACCCTGGCAGCTGTTATTGGATTAAGTGAGTGCACCGGTAACTGGACTTTTAGATGTATATATATATATATATATATATATATATATATATATATATATATACAGGGAGTGCAGAATTATTAGGCAAATGAGTATTTTGACCACATCATCCTCTTTATGCATGTTGTCTTACTCCAAGCTGTATAGGCTCGAATTAAGCATATTAGGTGATGTGCATCTCTGTAATGAGAAGGGGTGTGGTCTAATGACATCAACACCCTTTATCAGGTGTGCATAATTATTAGGCAACTTCCTTTCCTTTGGCAAAATGGGTCAAAAGAAGGACTTGACAGGCTCAGAAAAGTCAAAAATAGTGAGATATCTTGCAGAGGGATGCAGCACTCTTAAAATTGCAAAGCTTCTGAAGCGTGATCATCGAACAATCAAGCGTTTCATTCAAAATAGTCAACAGGGTCGCAAGAAGCGTGTGGAAAAACCAAGGCGCAAAATAACTGCCCATGAACTGAGAAACGTCAAGCGTGCAGCTGCCAAGATGCCACTTGCCACCAGTTTGGCCATATTTCAGAGCTGCAACATCACTGGAGTGCCCAAAAGCACAAGGTGTGCAATACTCAGAGACATGGCCAAGGTAAGAAAGGCTGAAAGACGACCGCCACTGAACAAGACACACAAGCTGAAACGTCAAGACTGGGCCAAGAAATATCTCAAGACTGATTTTTCTAAGGTTTTATGGACTGATGAAATGAGAGTGAGTCTTGATGGGCCAGATGGATGGGCCCGTGGCTGGATTGGTAAAGGGCAGAGAGCTCCAGTCCGACTCAGACGCCAGCAAGGTGGAGGTGGAGTACTGGTTTGGGCTGGTATCATCAAAGATGAGCTTGTGGGGCCTTTTCGGGTTGAGGATGGAGTCAAGCTCAACTCCCAGTCCTACTGCCAGTTTCTGGAAGACACCTTCTTCAAGCAGTGGTACAGGAAGAAGTCTGCATCCTTCAAGAAAAACATGATTTTCATGCAGGACAATGCTCCATCACACGCGTCCAAGTACTCCACAGCGTGGCTGGCAAGAAAGGGTATAAAAGAAGAAAATCTAATGACATGGCCTCCTTGTTCACCTGATCTGAACCCCATTGAGAACCTGTGGTCCATCATCAAATGTGAGATTTACAAGGAGGGAAAACAGTACACCTCTCTGAACAGTGTCTGGGAGGCTGTGGTTGCTGCTGCACGCAATGTTGATGGTGAACAGATCAAAACACTGACAGAATCCATGGATGGCAGGCTTTTGAGTGTCCTTGCAAAGAAAGGTGGCTATATTGGTCACTGATTTGTTTTTGTTTTGTTTTTGAATGTCAGAAATGTATATTTGTGAATGTTGAGATGTTATATTGGTTTCACTGGTAAAAATAAATAATTGAAATGGGTATATATTTGTTTTTTGTTAAGTTGCCTAATAATTATGCACAGTAATAGTCACCTGCACACACAGATATCCCCCTAAAATAGCTATAACTAAAAACAAACTAAAAACTACTTCCAAAACTATTCAGCTTTGATATTAATGAGTTTTTTGGGTTCATTGAGAACATGGTTGTTGTTCAATAATAAAATGAATCCTCAAAAATACAACTTGCCTAATAATTCTGCAATCCCTGTATATATATATATATATATATATATATATATATATATATATATATATATATATATATACATATACATATATATATATATATATATACATACATATATATATATATATATATATACTGTATACTGTGTATATATATATATATATATATATATATATATATATATATACAGCCATTTGCAAGTGAACACCTTGTCATATACCATATGACCCTATTAACTTTTTTATTAATATTTATATGTATATTTTATATTAGATAGTGTTTATTGCAACTTTATTTTTGTCAACACCCTTTACACAAGGGGCTCTATTACTTATGCGGCTTCGCCCCGCAAAAGCCGGCGACACCTTTTTTTAATGGTTTTGGTATCCAATATTAATTTAGATTTATTTATTTATAAAATATTCTACCAGGAAGGATACATTGAGATTTCTCTCATTTTCAAGTATGTCCTGGGTCCACAAAACATTGCATTGATACAATAGGGTACAATAAAATACAAAAACAATAATAATACACAATATATGCAAACATTTAACAAAGAACAGGTAGGAAATATATAATCAACCATGACAGGTGCATTCTGTTTTGAGATATGTAGAAAGGGATCTCTTAAAGGATTTTAGGCTTGGGGAAGGTTTGAAAGTGTGCGGGAGGTTGTTCTATAATTGTGGTGCTCTGTAGGAAAAGGAGGATTGAGCTGCTTTCTTTTTGTATGGAGGCAAACTAAATAATGTACTGCTAATGGATCGGAGGTTATGGGAGGTGGGGACAGCTGGGGAGAGCATTCTGCTCAGGTAGGGTAGGAGCTTCCCAGAAAAGCTCTTAAACTCAAGGCTGGAAAGGCGGAGGGTGCGTCTGGATTCCAGCGACAGCCAATTTAGTTATTTTAGCATGTCACAATGGTCGGTCATTATAGCACAAAGCGGCAGAACGAGTTATACAATGTATTAAGTTTATTAAGGTGAGTTTGCGGTGCAGGTGCATTTGCTGTACAATCTTTTCCTTTACTGTAGGGCTGAGGCAGGATATGTTTCTGTACAGGGCACCTAGTTTTGGATAAAGTTTAGATACAAGTTTTTCTATGTGGAGACCAAAACATAGATTGGGGTTTAACAAAATACCCAAGTATTTGAAAGAGTGGACTGCGGTCAGTGTGCAATTTGATTTTGTTTTGATGCATAGATGGGAATTTTGTAGTTTGTGTAATTTAGGTCCCATTCCAAAGATCATTGTCACAGTTTTGTCAGTGTTTAGGAAGAGTTTGTTTTTTGAGATCCACTTTTCTACCTCTGTGAACTGGTCTTGGAGCAGTGCTTCAAGCTGCGGTAAATTGGATTTGCTTGCATAGATTACTGTGTCATATGTGTACAGTTGAGGATTTGCAGACATTAGGCAGATCATTTATAAATAATGTGAATAGTAGGGGGGCAAGAATATAACCTTGGGGAACACCACAGGGAGTGAGTCACTGTCAGAAATAGAGACATATTGTGATCGATCCGATACATATAATCAAAACCAGGTTAGTGGACGATCACCAATACCTACGTTTTTTTAGCTTGAGCAGTAGAATGTTGTGGTCTACTGTGTCAAATGCCTTTGCAAAATCAAGGAAAATAGCTCCAGTTAGGTCTCCTTGTTCCATGCCAGTTTGGATGTCGTTGCAAACTTTTAGGACGGCAGTTGTAGTGGAGTGATTCGGGCAAAAACCTGATTAAACAGGGGACAGATAGTTAGATTGTTGGTAATACTCACATAATTGCGTATGGACACATTTTCTAAGATTTTTGACAATGCTGGGAGCAATGATATTGGGTGATAGTTAGAAACCAAGGTTATCTCACCACTTTTATGGATAGGCACTACTCTTGTAGTCTTCCAAAGTTTTGGTATGTATCTAGACACCAAGGATTCTTTAATGAGGGTTGTGACAGGTTTAGCAATTGCCGGCGCACCTAGCATCAACAGCATTGCTGGGATTTGATCAGGTTCAGAATGGTTTTTCATTTTTAGATTATTAAGGTGTTTCTTAATGACATTGATGGTTACAGGTCTAAAATTGAACTTCTCTATATTGGGTCTTTGCAGATTTAGTGGGGCCTGATCCACATATGTAGTTTCAGGATGTGTCATTTATTAGTTTGTCAATCAGGGTGGTGGAGCATCTGACAAAATAATTGTTAAAGGCATTTCTTACTTCTAAGGGAAGTTGCAGGGTTTGGAGTGGATTGGTGGAGTTTATAAGTTATTTATGACTTTCCAAAACTTTCTAGGGTTTGATATGTTATTGTTCAGATTTTCACAGAAGTATTGGGCCTTGGCCAATTTTGTTTGTTTAGTGCATATATTTCGCCATTGTCTATATACGCATATAAATGCGGTACATATATTTCACCCAATAAACTAACATGGGACCGCGTCGCAAATCGGTATCACATATTAAGCGCAAGGACTTACGTGGCGAAAATTGAGAAACTTTACTCCTTTTTCACCTCGCCACACAAAGGCAGCCGCAGCAAGCCTTGCACTGAGTATGTGAGCACCGTAACTCCCATAACTGCCTGAAAATATAAACTAAACCCTAGCATATGCGCAATATCTATCTACCTGTTAACCCCTAAACCGCCAAAGCCCACAACGCAAATAATTAAACACTAAGTCCCCTAACCTAACACCCCCTAAACTAACCCCATTACATAAATTAAACTAAAACTAAATTACAATTAAAATACAAAAACTAACATTATTTTAAAAATAAAAAAATAACTTTAAATTAAGCTCAAATTACAGAAAATAAAAAAGCGAAAATTACAGAAAATAAAAAACAAAATTATTAAAAATAAAAAAATTATACCTAATCCCTATCAAAATAAAAAATCCTCCCCAAAATAAAAACACTCTCTAATCTAATGCTAAACTACCAATAGCCCTTAAAAGGGCCTTTTGTAGGGCAGTGCCCAAAAGAAGTCAGCTATTTTCCTTAAAAAAAATACTAAGGGCTCCATGTACGAAGCAGCGAAAGCTGCTCCGGAGCCTTTGCGGGGCAGGTTCGCATATGCGAGCCTGCTTCCCGCAATGTAAGAAGCAGCGGACATTAGACCGCTGCTTCCTACAGCCTACGCCACCTCTTAGATGGCGAAGCAAAATCACAGAGAGCATGCTCGCTCTCGGTGATTGACAGACCCTTCAGTCGCGTGATTGGTCGCGCGATTGAAGGGGCGGCATTACACACTCCGATGAGTGTGTAATGGTACATACGGGCAAGTGGATCAATAGATCCGCTGCCCGTGTGTAGCGGAGGTGGGCGGACAGCTTCGCGAGTTAAGAAGCTGTTTGCCCGCCTCTTAGTACATGGCGCCCTAAGTCCTCCCTAACAGTAAACCCCCCCCACCCATCAAACCCCCCCAAAATAAAAGAACCTAACACTAAAAAACCTAAACTACCCATTGCCCTGAAAAGGGCATTTGTATGGGCACCTCTTAAGGGCTACTGGTAGTTTAGCATTAGATTAGGGGTGTTTTTATTTTGGGGGGCTTTTTATTTTGATAGGGATTAAGTATAATTTTTTTGTTTTTTATAATTTTGTTTTTTACTTTCTGTAATTTTAGCTTTTTTATTTTCTGTAATTTTAGCTTAATTTAAACTTAGTTTTTTTTTATTTTTAAAGTAATGTTCGTTTTTTTTTATTGTAACTTAGTTTTAGTTTAAATTATATAATGGGGTTAGTTTAGGTGGTTTTAGGTTAGGGGGCTTAATGTTAGTTTAAGGTGTGCAGTACACCTATAACGACAAGACTTGTAATACCGGCGTTAGACCCAGCCCTGGAGAAATGCCTATTTAGGAAGGGCATTTGACCCCAGAGCAGGGCTAGTGAGCAATAACGGTTAAGCTGCTGGTATGGGGGCGGGCGCAGGAGAGGGCTTAAGAGAGACTGTGAGCAGGAAGTAGGCTCACCTTCTATCCGGACCTGACGGTGAGAGGAAGCTCCCTCCCTCCCTAAGTTACGGTTGAGGAGGTTAATTCTTGTCGCAGCCTGGTGGGCGGGGCTTGCCTTTGGTGGTCTGTGGAGTTGGCTGGGATAGCTCCTGCCATGCAGGAGAGGTCTATTACGGTTCCTGAGGGGACCTTCGGCAGGGAAGTACAATGAGTTAATGGGCAAGCCCCGAGGAGGGGGGATTGTTAACGTTAATTTTATTATGGAGGTTATTTAACTGTGTTTGTTTATATGTTATGAGAATTTGTTAAAAAAACAAGCTGCGGCCTTTTTACCCCATTTTGGTTGTTGTGTGTGTTCTTTATTAGAATAATGAGGTCCCGAATAAGGGTGGTCATGAAAAAGCAGCGTTATGAGCTATAATGCTGCTTTTTCACTCATAACGCAAAACTCGTAATCTAGCTGAAAGTTCTTTACTTATTAAAATCTTTACATATTCTATTTTAGCAGTCTTTACAGTTTAATGATTTTCATATTATTTATATTTTACAATGCTCATACTAGTACTTTGTATAATTAAGGCTAAGGGGCAGTGTGTAACAACAAATGTACACACATACATACAAATAAGCACATACATACAGAACTGTGCAAAAGCTTTAGGCATGTGTAAAAACATGCTGTAAAAGTAAGAATACTTTAAAAAATAAAAATGTTAATAGTTTATTTTTATCAATTAACAAAATTAGTGAACATAAACAAAGTGAACAGAAGAAAAATCTGAAACAAATCAATATTTGGTGTAACCACCCATTGCCTTCAAAACAGAATTGGTTCTTCTAGGTACATTTCTTTTATAGTTTTTTCAAGAACTTGGCAGGTAGGTTGGTCCAGACATCTTGGAGAACAAACCACAGATCTTCTTTGGATTTAGGCAGCCTCAGTTGCTTTTGTCTCTTTGTCTAATCCCAGACAGACTTGATGATATTGAGATCAGGGCTCTGTGGGGGCCATACCATCAATTCAAGGACTCCTTGTTCTTTTTTTTACACTGAAGATAGTTCTTAATGACTTTGGCTCTATGTTTACGGTTGATGTCAAGCCACAGAACACATTTGTGACCAATACGATGCCTCCCCGGTGCTATTACATGATGGATAAATATCTGCTTGTACTTCTGAGCACTGAGGAAACCTTTAATTCTTACCAAATCCACAACTCTATTTGCAGAAATACAGCCCTAAAGTCTGAAGAAACCTCCCTCATGCTTCACTGTTCTCGCAGACACTCATTCTTGTATTGCTCTCCAGATGTTTGGCATTAATCTTCCTTCTGCTACAGCCAGATATTTAAAAAATTGACTCATCAGTCCAGAGCACCTAGTCCCCCTTTTCTGTGTTTTCATGCATAGTTGAGTCACTTGGTCTTGTTTCCATATTAGAGGTATGGCTTTTTGGTCTCTAGTCTTCCATAAAGGCCTCTTATGACCAGACTGTTTTGGACATTAGATGGTTGTACCAGGGTCCTCCTGGTTTCTGCAACATCTGAGCTGATTTCACCGTTAGAAATCTTCCAATTGTGAAGAGAAGTAAGCAGGATGTGTATTTAATTTGCTGCACTAAATTTCCTTGGCCGACCACTTCATCTATGGTCTTCAGTGTTGCTTGTTTCTTTGTGCTACTTCAGGAAAGCATTGACAGTACGTCTGGAATTTTTTGTCTACCTTGAAATTTCTGTCTGGAAGATATCTTTCTGATGCAGTATAACTATCTTTTGTCTTGTTGCTGTGCTCAGTCTTGCCATGGTGTATGACTTTTGACAAACTGTGTTCAGCAATCTCAACTTGTTCGTAGAGTTTAGCTGTTCCTTACCCAGTTTTATTCCTCCTACACAGATGTTTCTATTTCAGTTATTGATTGTGTTTTAACCTTCATATTAAATGGATGAGCATTAGCACCTGTTTGGTAAAATTATTTAATCATGCACATGAATATATGCCTACAAAGCCCCTGAACTATTTTTAATTGATATCAATAAAATATTAACATTAAAAACTTTTTAAAGCATTCTGACTTAAAAGCATTTTTATGTACCTGAAATTGCTTTAATAGAGAGAGACGCTGATCTGGAGGGCTCTCAATCCAGTATCCAGCCTCTGCATAACATTATGGGCTCCCAGCAGGCTGTAAAGCTTATTTGCAATGCAATGGGTAAAGATCCACAATAGTGTAGTATGTCAAATCCAATGTGAATACAAAAGGAAAATACTCACTGGGAATTAAATCATAGTTTCAATTGGTTTATTGTAGCATAAATTCTGATCACAGCTTCAGTTATAAAAGTACTGCATTATTCAGCTTAGCTCAACGAGTTTCAATGATACTCAATCCTCTTTATCAAGATCATGTTAATATTCCCAAAAGAGCTATAATACATGTTAAAAATACTTGGTAGCTATAATCACTTTGGTCATTTTAACATGCTCTTGTAAAAGACAATGGAGTACCATTAGAAAGTATTAAGCTGAGCTGAATAAATCTGTACTTCTTCTTAATGGAACTGTGACCAGATTTTATTGTAATGTATCTCAAATAAATCTGCACTTCTTCTCAATTGAGCTGTGATCAGAATTTGTGGTGCAATAGTCCAGTTGAAATTTAGATTTAATTCCCAGTGAGTATTTTCTTTTTGAATTCTCATTGGGTTTTACATACTACACTATTGTGGATCTTTCCCATAGTGTTATGAAGAATCTTTACATCCTGCTTTGAGTCCATAGGGTTATACAGAGGCTACAAACTGGATTGAGAACCCTCCTGGTCAGCTCCTCCTTCTATTAAAACATTCTTGAGTGACGGTCCAGGGAGAGACTGTAGGAAGGCAGCAGTCTATTGTAGAGGGGAGTAATGTTCTCTTGGTTTTTTTCTATATTGATATCTGCTACTGTAATTGTTTTGTTTTTTTTCACACTTGTCTAAACTGTATGTTCAGTAGTGTGTGTATATATAGTGATATCTAGATAGAAAGATAGATGGATGATTGATGATAGTTAGATAGATAGATAGATAGATAGATAGATAGATAGATAGATAGATAGATAGATAGATAGATATTTGTGCATATGTTTTTTTATAAAATTTCTGCTACTCATTGTGGACAATCAGGAAAAATTTTAAAGACAGCTGCCAAAAAAATACATTAAAAATAATCAAATCAGGTAGATCACAGAAACATAGAGGACTGGATATTAAACAGATAAAGTTCATGGATATTCTCTCCTTGGCTGTTTCTGTCTTGCATATTTTGAATGTGTTTTTCTGTATCTTCAAAGCTTCAACCTACATTTTATATATCAACTATGCAATACATCAAACACAGTCTCAAGGGAAATATCTGTGTTCCAATGGATAGAGAGCAGAGTGATGTGTTCATTATGCATACCATTTTCTATAAACTATGATTGCACTTCAGTTAACAAATGTGATGTGATAATGGATTGAGGGAGGTTTTATGGAAGCATGTTAATGCTCTTGTGGCTCAAAAGCAGTCACTCTGGTAGAAGAAGGGTATTTTAAATTCTAAATCAAAGATAAGTTTGTCCATCACACAGTAAAGTACTACATTTTGTAAGGTAATTTCATATACTTCTATCATTTGTTTTACTTAAGCACATTGCTAATGGGTTGTTGAATTAACGAATTATCGGAATCTCTCATAAATGTGATTTAAAAATCGGATATTTGGTACATATTGCTAGGAAATAAAACTTAAACCTATGCTAAAATAAAAGAATTAGGATTCTAAAAAGTTAAAAAAAAAAAAAAAAAGAAGATTTGAAAATGATGTAATATTTAGTTTTTGCAGAGAGAAGTTGAGAAAAAGTTAACTATAAATATAGTCTGGTCTGTGTTTTCCAAACCAGAGGTGAATTTGTATATGATTTGAGGTAACATGTTTGTATGCTTTATATATTACATAAACCAGCACATTCACTGGAGGATCCAGACATTTGAAATTAATTTTATGGCTTTCTCTGACCTGTCAAATCATAGCATAAACCAGTTTTGCAGACCAGTGATACTCAGCAATGAAGAACAAAACACAAACTTTTTTATGAACCCTTTCATATTTGATTTTTATGTCGCTCATCTTTTTGATTTATTATTTAAGGAATTTCCGAACTTTTACAGCAACAATTTCAAATATATTTTTAGAATCATAGAACTTTAATGTACATTGACAAGTTTGGGACCCTTAAATACTTACACCTAGATTTAGAGTTCTGCATTAGCCGTCAAAAGCAGCGTTAAGGGGTCCTAAAGCTACTTTTTACCGCCCGCTGGTATTTAGAGTCAGCCAGGAAAGGGTCTAACACTCACTTCCCTACCGTGATTCCAGGCTACCGCAGATCCCCTTACGCCAATTGCGTATCCTATCTTTTCAATGGGATCTGCCTAACGCCGGTATTTGGAGTCTTGGGAGAAGTGAGCGGTAGACCCTCTACCGACAAGACTCCTACCGACAAAAAAAGTCAGTAGTTAAGAGCTTTCTGGGCTAACACGGGAATATAAAGCTCTTAACTACTGTGCTCTAAAGTACACTAACACCCATAAACTACCTATGTACCCCTAAACCGAGGCCCCCCCACATCGCCGCCAATATAATAGAAAATTTTAACTCCTAATCTGCCGACCGGACACCGCCGCCACCTACATTATACCTATAAACCCCTAATCTGCTGCGCCTAACTTCGCCGACCCCTATATTATATTTATTAACCCCTAATCTGCCCCCCCCAACGTCGCTGCTACCTAACTACACTTATTAACCCCTAATCTGCCGACCGGACCTTGCTGCCACTATAATAAATGTATTATCCCCTAAACCGCCGCACTCCCGCCTCGCAAACACTATAATGAATAGTATTAACCCCTAATCTGCCCTCCCTAACATCACCGCCACCTACCTACAATCGCCGTCACCGCTACTATAATAAAGTTATTAACCCCTAAACCTAACTCTAACCCTAACACCCCCCTAACATAAATATAATTTAAATTAAACGAAATAATATTCCTAAAATTAACTAAATTAATCCTATTTAAAACTAAATACTTACCTATAAAATAAACCCTAATATAGCTACAATATAACTAATAATTACATTGAAGCTATTTTAGGATTTATATTTATTTTACAGGCAATTTTATATTTATTTTAACTAGGTACAATAGCTATTAAATAGTTAAGAACTATTTAATAGCTACCTAGTTAAAATAAGTACAAAATTACCTGTAAAATAAATCCTAACCTAAGTTACAATTAAGCCTAACACTACACTATCATTAAATTAATTAAATAAATTACCTACAATTAGCTAAATTAAAATACAATAAAATAAACTATTCTATAATACAAAAAAAAACACTAAATTACAAAAAATAAAAAGAATTACAAGAAGTTTAAACTAATTACACCTAATCTAAGCCCCCTAATAAAATAATAAAGCCCCCCAAAATAAAAAAATTCCCTACCCTATTCTAAATTACCAAGTAACCAGCTCTTTTACCAGCCCTTAAAGGGGCTTTTTGCGGGGCATTGCCCCAAAGTAATCAGCTCTTTTACCTGTAAAAAAAATACAACCCCCCAACATTAAAACCCACCACCCACATACCCCTACTCTAACCCACCCAAACCCCCCTTAAATAAACCTAACACTACCCCCCTGAAGATCTCCCTACCTTGAGTCATCTTCACCCAGCCGGGCTGAAGTCTTCATCCGATGGGGCAGAAGAGGACATCCAGACCGGCAGAAGTCTTCATCCTATCCGTGCAGAAGAGGGTATCCGGACCGGCAGACATCTTCATCCAAGCGGCATCTTCTATCTTCATCCATCCAACGAGGAGCGGCTCCATCTTCAAGACCTCCGGCGCGGAGCATCCTTCCTGGCCGACGGACTAACGATGAATGCCTGGTCCTTTAAATGACGTCATCCAAGATCGGAACAGCCAATGGAATGCGAGTTCAATACGATTGGTTGATTGGATCAGCCAATCGGATTGAACTTCAATCTGATTGGCTGATTGCATCAGTCAATCAGATTTTTTCTACCTTAATTCCGATTGGCTGATAGAATTCTATCAGCCAATTGGAATTCGAGGGACGCCATCTTGGATGACGTCATTTAAAGGACCAGGCATTCGTCGTTAGTCCGTCGGCCAGGAAGGATGCTCCGCGCCGGAGGTCTTGAAGATGGAGCCGCTCCTCGTCGGATGTATGAAGATAAAAGATGCCGCTTGGATGAAGATGTCTGCCGGTCCAGATGTCCTCTTCTGCCCGGATAGGATGAAGACTTCTGCCGGTCTGGATGTCCTCTTCTGCCCCATCGGATGAAGACTTTGGCCTGGGTGGGTGAAGACGACTCAAGGTAGGGAGATCTTCAGGGGGGTAGTGTTAGGTTTATTTAAGGGGGGTTTGGGTGGGTTAAAGTAGGGGTATGTGGGTGGTGGGTTGTAATGCTGGGGGGGGTATTGTATTTTTTTTACAGGTAAAAGAGCTGATTACTTTGGGGCAATGCCCCATTAAAAGCCCTTTTAAGGGCTGGTAAAAGAGCTGATAACTTTGGTAGTTTAGAATAGGGTAGGGAATTTTTTTATTTTGGGGGGCTTTTTATTTTATTAGGGGGCTTAGATTAGGTGTAATTAGTTTAAACTTCTTGTAATTCTTTTTTATTTTTTGTAATTTAGTGGGGGGGTTTTTGTATTATAGAATTATTGTATTTTATTTGAGGTATTGTAGGTAATTTATTTAATTAATTGAATGATAGTGTAGTGTAATGGTGGTAATTTTGTACTTATTTTAACTAGGTAGCTATTAAATAGTTCTTAACTGTTTAATAGCTATTGTACCTAGTTAAAATAAATACAAAGTTGCCTGTAAAATAAATATAAATCCTAAAATTGCTACAATGTAACTATTAGTTATATTGTAGCTATATTAGGGTTTATTTTATGGGTAAGTATTTATTTTTAAATAGAATTAATTTAGTTAATTTTAGGAATATTATTTTGTTTAATTTAAATTATATTTATATTAGGGAGTGTTAGGGTTAGGGTTAGAGTTAGGTTTAGGGGTTGATAACTTTATTATAGTAGCGGCGACGGTGCGGGCGGGAGATTAGGGGTTAATAATTGTAGGTAGGTGGCGGCGATGTTAGGGAGGGCAGATTAGGGGTTAATACTATTTATTCTAGTGTTTGCGAGGCAGGAGTGCGGCGGTTTAGGGGTTAATACATTTATTATAGTGGCGGCGAGGTCTGGTCGGCATATTAGGGATTAATAAGTGTAGGTAAGATAGCAGCGATGTTGGGTGGCAGATTAGGGGTTAATAAATATAATATAGGGGTCGGCGGTGTTAGGGGCAGCAGATTAGGGGTTCATAGGTATAATGTAGGTTGAGGCGGTGTCCGGATCGGCAGATTAGGGGATAATAGTATAATCACAAAAGGAAAAAATAGGCAGGCACTACTTCAATCCGTGAAATATAAAAACATATGTGATGCTTTATTGAGGTTCCAAATAAAAACAACAACACATGCAGACAGGCAGTAAGGAGACTAAAAGTCTAACATGTTTCGCGCCTCCAGGTGCGCTTACTCATAGACTGACGTCTATGTCTATACTCTAACTCTTTATAGGCCCAGGAGGCAGCAAATATTAACCCCCTAAGGTCCAAACAGAGGAAAAAACAGAGTAAAAACAATATCCAATGTGACACTTTCTGTTAACTGCTAGATAACTTAAGAAAACATGCACAGAAATAAATGTCCTAAAACGTAACTCAATACTTATATAAGTTTGAATTTAAATTTAGATTTGACAGTGCAAAAACAACTGTTTACGGAATCTAGCAAAATTTTACAAGATTTATCATGATAGAAGAAACATACCCTCATTTAATATGTCAGTATTTTTAAATTTCAAAAGAGCATACATGATGTAGTGTGATCAGGCATAACCCTCTAAAATATACTACAGCAATGTTAAGCTGTTATTGCAACCGATGCCTAGGCACATGTATTAGAACTAGGGTAAAACCAGACATTGGATCTTTTTGATTGACATAGTATCAAATTCATAGTGTACATATATAGTATAGTATAGTACACTGTGTATAGTATTTAAAACATGATAATAAGACAGATGTTAATGCTATGTATCAATGAAAAAGTTTATGTCGCACTCACGATTCATACCATATGGTAGACGTGTGCATAATTTTAAGATCCAATAAAGTTCCTTTTTCTCTAGGATTTTATCCCTATTGCCACTTCTAGGTGGCACATGAGCAATGTCTATAACTTGAAAAGATAGACTAGCTTTATTGGTTAAATGAGTATTGTTAAAATGATCTGCTACTGTGGAATCCTTGCTATAGTTTTTTACATCTCTAACATGTTCATTGTAATGTGTTCTTACAGTGCGGGTAGCTCTACCTACGTACTGTAAAGAACAAAGATTACAAGTAAGGAGATATATGACAAATTTTGCACCACAATTAGCATAAAAATCAATAGGGTAAGTTTTCTTATTGAATTGACATAAGAAAAAGTCCTGCTGAAGAATATTAGGACATGCTAAACAACTTCTTGTTACCACAAACTACCTTTTTTGTTTAACCAGGTAGTGGATTGAAGTTTGTTATCAGATTTTACCAAACTAGGTGACAATGTTTGTGCCAAAGTTTTAGACTAAAAAACCTAAAAACCTAAAAAATTGGAGAATGTGAGAACTACCGTTAAACATTCAGGTGCTAATACGAATGTTAAATCGAAGCATTTAGATACTGATTTTGATGAGGCCATCGTATTTTCTACACCCTTCAGTCAACAATACCATCAAGTGGTTAAAATAATAAAAAAACATCTCAACTTACTTAAGCCTGATGAAATATTACAGCCATTTATCAACAGGTGCAAATTTGTGCCAAAAAAAACTAAAACTTTGGCACAAACATTGTCACCTAGTTTGGTAAAATCTGATAACAAACTTCAATCCACTACCTGGAAGTAAGCGCACCTGGTGGCGCGAAACATGTTAGACTTTTAGTCTCCTTACTGCCTGTCTGCATGTGTTGTTGTTTTTATTTGGAACCTCAATAAAGCATCACATATGTTTTTATATCTCACGGATTGAAGTAGTGCATGCCTATTTTTTCCTTTTGTGTTTTCACTTGTGGTTTGATCCACCGCTACTGGCTACGGCACTCCAGGTGTACAGGTAAACTATCCCCTTCAATAATTCAGGGTTTCCGGTTCAGCTTAATTTGTCAAGGTTGCGGTTCACTTCACGCTGTTAATAGTATATTGCAGGTGTCAGCGATAGCGGGGCAGCAGATTAGGGTTAATAAGTGTAAGGTTAGGGGTGTTTAGACACGGGGTTCATGTTATGGTGTTAGGTGCAGACTTAGAGAGTGTTTCCCCATAGGAAGCAATGGGGCTGCGTTAGGAGCTGAACGCTGCTTTTTGCAGGTGTTAGGTTTTTTTTTCAGGCCAAACTGCCTCATTGTTTCCTATGGGGATATCGTGCACGAGCACGTTTTAGCTGTTTACCGCTACCGTAAGCAACGCTGGTATTGAGGGTTGAAGTGGAGCTAAATTAGGCTCAACACACCCTTTTTTGAGCCTAACGCAGCCCCTCAGACAACTCTAAATACCAGCGTTGTCTTAAGGGTGCATTGGGAAAAAAAGCAGCGTTAACTACGCGGGTCTTTACCGACAAAACTCTAAATCTAGCAGATAGTTTTTTTTATTATTATTAATATTTTCTTCAAGAGTCATTTCTTTTAGAAGAGACCTTTTAGTCGAAGGTGGAAAAAACACTACTCAGGATGTACATTCAGAGGCCAATTTAACAAAGGTCTTGCGGACCTGATCCGACAGTTCGGATCAGGTCCGCAAGACCTCGCTGAATGCGGCCCCCTGCAGACTCACGGCCAATCAGCCGCCAGCAGGGAGGTGTCAATCAACCCGATCGTACTCGATCGGGTTGAATTGCAGCGATTCCTGTCTGCCTCATCAGAGCAGGCGGACCGGACAGGGTTATGGAGCAGCGGTCTTTAGACCGCGGCTCCATAACTTGTGTTTTTGCGAGTCTGAAGACTCGCCAGAAACACGGCCCTTTAAGCTCCATTTGGAGCTTGATAGATAGGCCTCTTAGGATTAACTATGCATTTCAATAAAAGTGATTAATTTATTATTTTTTAGATTTCTCAGATTATTATGTACTTAAAATAAATGGGAATTAAATGGACACTGAACGCAATTTTTTTCTTTTGTGATTCAGATAGAGCATGCAATTTTAAGCAACTTTCTAATTTACTCCTATTATCAATTTTTCATCATTCTCTTGCTATCTTTAGCTGAAAAAGAATGCATCTAAGCTATTTTTTTTGGTTCAGAACCCTGGACAATACTTGTTTATTGGTGGGTGAATTTATCTACCAATCAGCAAAACCCAGGTTGTTCACCAAAAATGGTCCGGCATCTAAACTTACATTCTTGCATTTCAAATAAAGATACCAAGAGAATGAAGAAAAATTGACAATAGGAGTAAATTAGAAAGTTTCTTAAAATTGCATGCTCTATCTGAATCACGAAAGAAAAAACTTGGGTTCAGTGTCCCTTTTAATGTTGAAACATACAATATTGGATATTTTTCAGTTTCCAAGAGTGGTAAAAGTTTATTGAGCTAATATGATAAAATAAAGATATCAAGCTATGGAAAAATGTACTAATGTTACTGTATTTTTCAATTTTTAGAATATCATACATTTGTACTTAATAATATAAAGAAGCTTTGATATACGAACAACAATATTAAAAAATAAAATAAAAAAAATAGTAGTTGCTGTCAGATATTTAGTGGCCTTGATTGAAAATACTTGGTAAAACTATTTTACTGCAACAACTCACTTCAACATTGTCACTGGAAAATGTTAAAATTCAAATAGATTGGTAACGGCCTTTCTTCAGAGAAACAATATCATATTTATTGAAATTAGCCTCTATAAAAAAATAATGGAGATAATGTAAAAAAAAGTTCAAGAAAATAAAAGAGAGACAACCTCATCATTTTTTTATTATAATACACGACTGCTGGACAAGACCTTTTTCACAGGCAATCGCATATTTTCTAAATCCTGCATGCTGAGTCACGGTTTAGGTAAAAAATCCTGACCACAATCTGAGAGAACACCTCAGAAAACTCACAGTCAAAACCACTCCATCCAGCAAGACTACTTAAGTCTTAAGATACCAAAACAATATCTATATATACATATCTATATTTGTACATTGAAAGTAGGACTAATACTATGAGGTATTTCAAAATACCAGCAAAATCAAAAGTTATTAGGCATGGTTATGTTTATTTAGGCCTAGATTTAGAGTTGGGCGGTAGCCATGAAAACCAGCGTTAGAGGCTCCTAACGCTGGTTTTGGGCTACCGCCGGTATTTGGAGTCAGTCAGGAAAGGGTCTAACGCTCACTTTCCAGCGCGACTTTTCCATACCGCAGATCCCCTTACGTCATTTGCGTATCCTATCTTTTCAATGGGATCTTTCTAACGCCGGTATTTAAAGTCGTGTCTGAAGTGAGCGTTAGAAATCTAACGACAAAACTCCAGCCGCAGAAAAAAGTCAGTAGTTATGAGCTTTCTGGGCTAACGCCGGTTTATAAAGCTCTTAAATACTGTGCTCTAAAGTACACTAACACCCATAAACTACCTATGTACCCCTAAACCGAGGTCCCTCCACATCGCCGCCACTCGATTAAATTTTTTTAACCCCTAATCTGCCGACCGCTACCTACGTTATACTTATGTACCCCTAATATGCTGCCCCTAACACCGCCGACCCCTATATTATATTTATTAACCCCTAACCTGCCCCCCACAACGTCGCCGCCAGCTACCTACAATAATTAACCCCTAATCTGCCGACCACAAAGCGCCCCCACTTACGTTATCCTTATGTACCCCTAATCCGCTGCCCCTAACACCGCCAACCCCTATATTATATTTATTAACCCCTAATCTGCCCCCCTCAACGTCGCCTCCACCTGCCTACACTTATTAACCCCTAATCTGCCGAGCGGACCATACCGCTACTATAATAAATTTATTAACCCCTAATTCGCCTCACTCCCGCCTCAATAACCCTATAATAAATAGTATTAACCCCTAATCTGCCCTCCCTAACATCGCCGACACCTAACTTCAATTATTAACCACTAATCTGCTGACCGAATCTCGCCGCTACTGTAATAAATGGATTAACCCCTAAAGCTAAGTCTAACCCTAACACCCCCTAAATTAAATATAATTTAAATCTAACGAAATAAATTAACTCTTATTAAATAAATTATTCCTATTTAAAGCTAAATACTTACCTGTAAAATAAACCCTAATATAGCTACAATATAAATTATAATTATATTATAGCTATTTTAGGATTTATATTTATTTTACAGGTAACTTCGTATTTATTTTAACCAGGTACAATAGCTATTAAATAGTTAAGAACTATTTAATAGCTAAAATAGTTAAAATAATTACAAAATTACCTGTAAAATAAATCCTAACACTACACGATCAATAAATTAATTAAATAAAATACCTACAATTATCTACAATTAAACCTAACACTACACTATCAATAAATTAATGAAATACAATATCTACAAATAAATACAATGAAATAAACTAACTAAAGTACAAAAAATAAAAAAGAACTAAGTTACGAAAAATAAAAAAATATTTACAAACATTAGAAAAATATTACAACAATTTTAAACTAATTACACCTACTCTAAGCCCCCTAATAAAATAACAAAGACCCCCAAAATAAAAAAATGCCCTACCCTATTCTAAATTACAAAAGTTCAAAGCTCTTTTACCTTACCAGCCCTTAAAAGGGCCCTTTGCGGGGCATGCCCCAAAGAATTCAGCTCTTTTGCCTGTAAAAAAAAACATACAATACCCCCCCAACATTACAACCCACCAACCACATACCCCTAATCTAACCCAAACCCCCCTTAAATAAACCTAACACTAAGCCCCTGAAGATCTTCCTACCTTATCTTTACCATACCAGGTATCACCGATCGTTCCAGGCTCCAAAATCTTCATCCAAGCCCAAGCGGGGGCTGGCGATCCATAATCCGGCGGCTGAAGAGGTCCAGAAGAGGCTCCGAAGTCTTCATCCTATCCGGGAAGAAGAGGCGATCCGGACCGGCAACCATCTTGATCCAAGAGGCATCTTCTATCTTCATCCGATGACGACCGGCTCCATCTTGAAGGCCTCCACCGCGGACCCATCTTCTTCTTCTGACGACTTCCCGACGAATGACGGTTCCTTTAAGGGACGTCATCCAAGATGGTGTCCCTCGAATTCCGATTGGCTGATAGGATTCTATCAGCCAATCGGAATTAAGGTAGGAAAATTCAGCTTGGCTGATCGGAACAGCCAATAGAATGCGAGCTCAATCTGATTGGCTGATTATATCCTATCAGCCAATCGGAATTCGAGGGACGCCATCATGGATGATGTCATTTAAAGGAACCGTCATTCGGCGAGTAGGCGTCGGTTGAAGAGGTTGGATCCGCGTCGGTTGGAAAGAAGATGGCTCCGCTCCGCTCCAGAAGAAAGAAGATTGAAGATGCGGCTTGATAGAAGACTTCATCCCGATGATGGACTTCCGACTTCAGCCCGATGATGGAGTTCTTCAGCCGCCGCTTGGATCCAGACTTCAGCCCGAGGATGGACGTCACTCTTCAGCCCCCCGCTTGGGCTTGGATCAACACTTCCGAGGCTTGGATCAAGACTTCCGAGGACGGATCGGTGAACCTGGTATGGTGAAGATAAGGTAGGAAGATCTTCAGGGGCTTAGTGTTAGGTTTATTTAAGGGGGGTTTGGGTTAGATTAGGGGTATGTGGGTGGTGGGTTGTAATGTTGGGGGGGTATTGTATGTTTTTTTTACAGGCAAAAGAGCTGAATTCTTTGGGGCATGCCCCGCAAAGGGTCCTGTTCAGGGCTGGTAAGGTAAAAGAGCTTTGAACTTTTTTATTTTAGAATAGGGTAGGGCATTTTTTTATTTTGGGGGTCTTTGTTATTTTATTAGGGGGCTTAGAGTAGGTGTAATTAGTTTAAAATTGTTGTAATATTTTTCTAATGTTTGTAAATATTTTTTTTATTTTTTGTACTTTAGTTAGTTTATTTAATTGTATTTATTTGTAGGAATTGTATTTAATTTATTTATTGATAGTGTAGTGTTAGGTTTAATTGTAGATAATTGTAGGTATTTTATTTAATTAATTTATTGATAGTGTAGTGTTAGGTTTAATTGTAACTTAGGTTAGGATTTATTTTACAGGTAATTTTGTAATTATTTTAACTATTTTAGCTATTAAATAGTTCTTAACTATTTAATAGCTATTGTGCCTGGTTAAAATAATTTATATTGTAGCTATATTAGGGTTTATTTTACATGTAAGTATTTAGCTTTAAATAAGAATAATTTATTTAATAAGAGTTAATTTATTTCGTTAGATTTAAATTATATTTAACTTAGGGGGGTGTTAGTGTTAGGGTTAGACTTAGCTTTAGGGGTTAATCCATTTATTACAGTAGCGGCGAGATTCGGTCGGCAGATTAGGGGTTAATAATTGAAGTTAGGTGTCGGTGATGTTAGGGAGGGCAGATTAGGGGTTAATACTATTTATTATAGGGTTATTAAGGCGGGAGTGAGACGGATTAGGGGTTAATAACTATATTATAATAGCGGTGCGGTGCTCTCGGCAGATTAGGGGTTAATAAGTGTAGGTAGCTGGCGGCGACGTTGTGGGGGGCAGATTAGGGGTTAATAAATACAATATAGGGGTCGGCGGTGTTAGGGACAGCAGATTAGGGGTACATAGCTATAATGTAGGTGGCGGTGGTGTACGGAGCGGCAGATTAGGGGTTAATAATAATATGCAGGGGTCAGCGATAGCGGGGGCGGCAGATTAGGGGTTAATAAGTGTAAGGTTAGGGGTGTTTAGACTCGGGGTACATGTTAGAGTGTTAGGTGCAGACGTAGGAAGTGTTTCCCCATAGAAAACAATGGGGCTGCGTTAGGAGCTGAACGCGGCTTTTTTGCAGGTGTTAGGTTTTTTTTTCAGCTCAAACAGCCCCATTGTTTTCTATGGGGATATCGTGCACGAGCACGTTTTTGAAGCTGGCCGCGTCCGTAAGCACCGCTGGTATCTAGAGTTGCAGTGGCGTTAAATTATGCTCTACGCTCCCTTTTTGGAGCCTAACGCACTGAAAACCCAGCCATTCTGTGAACTCTAAATACCAGCGGTATTTAAAAGGTGCGGGGGAAAAAAAGCATGCGTAGCTAACGCACCCCTTTGGCCGCAGAACTCTAAATCTAGGCGTTAGTATTTAATTGCATTGTGATATATGCATATTAGGAAAAGTATGAAATTGTAGCCTTTGATATGCACTATTTATGATTTTTTGTTGTTAAGTGAGTAAAACCACACGTTCCTTGCATGGCTTCTTTCTACTTTCTCTTCTTTCTCATGCCACAAAACAATACTTTTTACATTATATTATAAACCTGTAAATATCTCACTAAGCACAGCTCACTGCAATGTGGTTCCTCCATAAATATTACACTTCCTGTATATTTATACCTATCCATGGTTTAGCGAGCTGATGCATGACTTGTAGAAGTGAGGTAATGCAAGCTTAACAAAGATAAGTGCTCTGCTCAGGAGGCATGGTGTGTTAGTAATGGTCCTTGGCCTGTCACTTCCCCATCTCCCACATGTATTTGTAGAGAGCAGAGTGGCGAGGGGGAGAGGCAGTGCTATTAATAAAGAACTAGTAGGAGAAAACAGGTAAGAGATTGGGGGAGGTTATTTAAAGGAACATTGTACACTAGATTTTTCTTTGCATAAATGTTCTGTAGAAGATCCATTTATGTAGCCCATCTGCGAGTGTTTTTGTAACAATGTATAGTTTTGCTTATTTTTTAATAACATTGTGCTGATTTTCAGATTCCTATCCAAGCCCCAAAGTATCACTTGTAGACCCATGTCTACAGATTTGTGCTGCTATTGTTTGTGTAATCTGTCTTTTCATATGCAGGGAAGTAGTAGTGTTAAACTGGGAGCTTCTAAGTAAGATTTTAAAAGTTTTTATACTAGATTTTTAGATCAGTATCTTTGCATGTTCTTTTTTTTTTTAGTAGTGTCTATTACATGCAGTTATATAAAAAGTGGTGTACACTGTCCTTTTAAGTACTTACCATTGAACTGCGAAGAAAGAGGAAGGTGATCTAACCTACTTCAGAATCCAGGCCTAAGTAGTGGAGCCAAGTTATCTTTTTACTCTTGCTTCCAGAGGTAGGCCTAGCTCCTTACTTTCCAGGGTCATGTGAAATCTCACAATTTTTCTTGGAAAATACATTTTTTCCTGATGGTCACAACCTGGTGTCCTATTGCACATTGTGCTTCCCCTATCAAGACATCATCTGTGCCTCACAAATTCCTCCCCTATATAAGAAGTAGGCCCAACAGTAGCAAAACGAATGACCTGGCACTTCTCACTACATCTATTAATAATTTAGGCCAGCCCCAAATCCATGCTACCACTATCCCTACCCAAACAGTGGTGCAATCAGCACCTCAAATTGTGCTGTCTCTAGCGTCAAGTTGGTTAGGTTATAATACTGCCATCACAGACCTCCCTTAATGTCTACTACCATGTTACTACACCCAACTGCAAGTCACAAATCTAGGCCAGTCAGTTTGACCTCAATTGCAGGGAAATTAATGGAAACTCTTTTAAAGGAAAGACTTGTAATATAATATAATTTAATATAATTATATTATATTATATATATATATATATATATATATATATATATATATATATATATATATATATATATATATATTTGTCTGGAAGCTAGGGACCCATACTGTGATATTTCATTGTGGTATTTTAATGCAATTCAATTGTGAATAAGGTTAATTCTAAAGGTATATTTGGTTTGCTTTGTAAAGAATATTATAACAGTTTTAAACTTGTATAGTTTGATTAATATCTGGTTTTCTATAGATATAATTCAATGTATCTATAAATTTTAACTAATATAAAGAATTTAGGAATTTACATTAATAAATTGTTTTGTATATGCATTTTATTGGCGGGTCATTTTAAAGAATAATTATTAAATATATTGTATTATAACCCGGCCATATACTGACAGATCTATACAACATATGTTGCATAGGCATGGAGGGAGTATGGTTTTTGGAAAATCTAGCATCAAGAACTGTGGCCACTTGCTTAGTAAAACCAGAAAGTGAGTTTAGAGCTAAGACAGGCACAGCAGACAATAACTTTCAGTATAATGATAGCAATAACATTAGTAACAGTATTAAAAGATTTTCTGGGTGTATAACAACAAAAAAGGGCCAGAGGCAGCATTGCAGCTTAAGGCACTTGTTTATATTGCAAGGTGAACCATGCAGATTTAGGGCTCCATGTACTAAGCCGTCAATTCATCCGTCATTTTAGACGCGGATAAACTCGCCGTTACTCGCCGCGGGTGAAATGGTGTCCGCTGTCACTATGTACTAATAATCCCCCAATAAATAGACAAGTCTAGCCCGCCACGAGCAGTGGCGGATTATTGATAAATTTGATGCCTTGCTCGCCGCGACTAAGCTGATGTACTTAACTTTCAGTTGAATTGTCTGGCCAATTATTAACACGTGACATGCAAGGTGTCACGAACATCATAGTAGTCGCAGGTGTCACGAACATCATAGTAGTCGCGGGAATAGAATTTTGCTCCTATAAAAGTTCAACTTATCTAAACAACTTTATTATTGTTCAAAATTTTTTGAAGAGTGATAACAGAGCGTTATTTTTGTAATATTTATTTACAATTTGGATATGGCTTCATCTGGATCTGATAATATATAAATATTAATATAAAAATAATTATAAAGATTGACAACTATACAATACAAATTTAAAATATAGATTACTCTTTAATTACAGTCGACAAATTTGGCGCAATTTATGTACATGGAAATGAGAGACAAATTAGACGCCAGTTATGCTGTACAATGCTGATATTACTGCCTTTTATATATGTCTAGACTGGCGTCTAGATTGACTTTCCTATTGTTTTGTACCTAAAAGGTGGCGAGGCAAAAATAACGAGGTGGGAGCGGAAATTGTAGCGAGCGGACAAATAGATTTTTTAGTACATTCGTTTTTGGCGAGTTGGTGGTCAAATGTGTCTAATTACAGTGAAAAATGGAGAGGTAGCGAGGTTTGGCGGATAAGTACGCTCGCAATTTTAAAGATGCGAGTTTGAACATAGTTGACGACTTTGTACATATCAGTTTGCGAGTTTTGACGCGAGATTTGTTGCGGGTAGCTCGCTGACTGCTTAGTACATGGAGCCCTTAGAATGCCCAAGGGCCAATACGAGTTTATTTTGTGAAATTCAAGGAAGGACAAACAGCATAATCCCCTTCAACCTATTCAAATATACAGTCCAGTTAACATATAAGTAATAAAAAAAAATACTGCTAAAGAACTACAGAAAACCTATACGGGGCCATATTCCTAATTAAATCATTAGAACATGGATTTCACATACCAGAAACTAAATTAGCCATGTAGGGCAGGCAACACAATTTATTATCAGCATCCTGATGAAGTTAAGAAAAAGACTGATAAAGAGGCTTGCCAGGCTGACAGGTCCTTACAAAATGTCAACCATTGAAAATATAGTAGTATAACCAATTGGGCTAGTGTCCAAGAAAGAGCAAAGAAAATCCAGGTTGATTCACCATCTGTCATACCCAAAAGGGGAGTCTGTGAATAACGTCATAGATAAAACCATATGTATCAATCATTTGATTACGCACTAAGCATGATCAAAACACAGGGGTCTGGTACTGAGTTAGCAATGCTTGACACAGAGTCAGCTTTTAGGCTGTTCAGACAACTCCAGCTTTATTGGTATAAAGTTCCAAGGCAACTACTATTTTAACAGATACCTCTCTATGGACTGCTAAATTTCATGTGCTTACTTTGCAACTTCATATATGACATGTTAACAGCTGGCGTAGGAAAAGGAGGAGTGTCCTGTTGATAGCTAGGGTGGGTACTGGCAATAGTGCTTGCTATTACAAAATTTGAAGGAGCTATTGGGACATCTAAGTTTACCAATTGCAGATGAGAAAATAGAGGGTATGGCAATGGTCCTAATTTTCTTCAGCATTCGCTTTGACGCACATTTAAAAGAATGTAGGCAACATCAAGATAAGGTACACAAGTCAGTACAAATAGGCACATTATCTAAAGGGAAAACACCAGTGGGTTTACTAGTAAAAGTATTACAATTCAGGAAAAGGCTACACAGTGTGGTGATAGTGTTAAGCTTGGATTAAAAAAGAAATATAATGCGCTCCTTTAGGATTTTGGCAGTCACCACAGTAACAACTAAATGAGTTACCCCTGAATTAATACAGCAAATGGGCAGATGAAAGTCTATTTTTTCTAAAATTATACATAAGACAATAAAAATGAAGGGAGGGGGAAAGCGGCACAGTGTGATGATGCATGCTTAATGCATATGTATAATTTTTTAAATTTTTGCTTCCAAACTGAAAAAGAAAAGTCAACTTTACTATGAATCATCGGGCATTCACATATACACTGGTCAGTAGTTTTAGCAGCAAGTGAAGGCCTACAGCAACTAGGTTTTCACATGAATAGAGTCACACTGAGGTGACTGGGGGAAAAGCTAATGAGGTGGGAACAGTTCACCCACATTATAATTCAAGCAATGGCAAAATGGGGTTCCCCTGATGTACTGCTTGGTATCAATGACATAGACTATTGGCATAACCTGGACTTGATAGTAGCTATCAAGTTGGATATCAAATGGTTGTTAACCAGGTGGAAATATTGTAGAATAATATGGTGCCCAATAATATCAAGAGTGCAATGGAAAGGTTTAGATTCTCAAAGAGGATAGTACAGAGCAAAGAAATGAATTAACTGTGCATTCATGCAATTCATATTACTGTAAGGAACACCTAGTACTCATGAGGTGGTCAGGCATGAGAGAATTAAAGCAGATAATGAGGAACTATACAGACCTGATAGAGTGTATCTATCAGAGTTTGGCATGGATATGTTCCCAGAAGACACCTACTACACCCTGGAGAGGATAGTGAGTAAAGTTTACTTTAGAAATTCTGGATGTTATGGTCCTCTCTTTTTGTTGCTGGCTGTAATAATCAGCTAGTAAGGCCTAAGCAGTCCACAGGGTGTAGGTAGGCAGGAGGGCAACTCTTACTGATGAACCTGGACTTTCCACCTGTACCTTAGGCATCTGGGGTAGGCAAGAGGGCACCGTATGAAGGTTGATAGGGGAAGTAGGCTTCCCCTTAATTAAGATCAGTCAATGTTTGCCACATAGTTTTAATTTCCAGCTAATGGACTCATTACCTAGATAAGATGGTTTAAGTCACCTAAAAAAGTTTCCCTTAATTACGCCAACAAGAGAGGTCTGGTGAATTTCTTCCTTAATTGTTATGAGAGAAGAATATTTAAACATTAATGGCCTAATGTGGGTAGACAACAGATCACTTGGGGCTATATTACTTAATGAAAAGAAGTGAGGTAATTCAAGCTTAACAACTGCACTGCCCAGGAGGCATGCTGGGTTAATAATGGGCCACCTGCCCTGGCCTGTCCCTTCACCATCTCCCACATGCATCTATATAATAAAGAGCCAGTAGGAGAAAAAGTGGAAGAGATTAAGGGAGGTTATTTAAGTACTTACTGAAAGACGGAAGAAGAGAATTAATTATCTTTTCTATTTATCCATACTCGGGTTTAAGTAGACAATATTTACTGATGTTGACATGTTGTTCTTTCTTCCCAATAGATAACCAAGTTGTAAGGATGACCACAATGAGTGATAAGTGGAGCAACAAAGACAGATTAAAGATTTGCTAGTATACGGTGAGATTGATTTGTTAACGGAGATAGATGGCACAGGGCAGTAATTGGTAGTGAGTAAGGGTGCATTTTTGGGAATGACGGATGCATGCAGTGCAGGTGGCCAGGAGGACCAACCAACCTCAAGGGAGAACCCATACTTTCCATATGAGCCTTAGGCCTTGCATTTTGCGCTTTAGGTCTAATGCAGTGTCAGGTTAGTACATATAAAGAATTGCTAATCTCAAAGCACATTTTGGAAATATTACATATACAAATATTTAAAAAAATAATAATTATTAAAAAATATTATACAAACTGTACAATATTCTATATGACCATATAATATATCCATATTTTTACAGTATATATTTATATATACAGTATATTAATTTTAAATAATTTTTTTTAAAATTATTTATTTAATAATTCAAAAATGAATTTTGAGATTAGCAATTCTTCACGTGTGTTAACTTGACAGGGAATTAAAGTACGAAACATCAAGTACGAAAGTACGAAACATCAAGCCTGTTACGCATATCTTAAAATCCTATGTTCTTCACATAGAAATGTTTTTATTTTTTTAATTAAATATATATTTCTATATACATGTGATAATGTTAATGTAAAATAGATATCTATACCTATATATAGCTAAAGGAATAGACATATAGGTATAGTTATATACAGATACATATAGAAATATGTATTTACAATGGAAATAACATTGTTCTGTATGTGAGGAACATTGGAATGTGAAATATGAATAACTCCTGTCGGGTTAACGCACAAGTGATAGGTGTTAGGTTTTTTTCTTTTGTGCTGTTAATTAACTTCCAAGGGGAGAATACGTTAATGCAGATGCAATATAGTGAAGTTCAGAAGTTAGCACGCATTGGGTTTCGCTCGCTTGCAAACTTTTTACTTTCAACTAGCAAAACATGCGCAAACCCAACGCATGCAAAAATTATTCTAGCAAAGTTGATGCTAGGGAGATCTAAATAGGGCGCTACTTGTAATCTAGCCCTTAATAAATTCAAACACATTGGGCAAAGGGTTGTTTTATTGAAGAAAACATTATTGCTAAGTTGAAAGAAAACCCTATTGCTTGAGCGCAATTCAAGCTAACACTCTCCAGGTTAGTATGTCCTCAGAGCTCTGGTTAACTGTTTTGCAAAGCAAAAAAGTCTCACAAAACACATCAAAAATACATTACAAAGTACAGTTACACTCATAACACCATGTAATAAAAATTATTTAAAAAAAATTGTACACATAAGTTACAAGGGCTCAAAGATGTGAGATCTCAGGTGTTAGAAAGGCAGGCAAAGGGCTTTAACATAGAGATACAGACATATACATCTCTAAAGATGTATGTGTGTATATATATATATATATATATATATATATATATATACTAGGCAATAAGCCTGCCCAGTGGGCAGTCTATGTTTAAAAAATAGAAACCCCCAAGCTAAAGTTCCAAAAAAGTAAAAATAGTAAAATTACAGAAAAAAAATAAACAAAGCTATCCAAAATAAAAAAATTAAACCTAAGCTAATACCCCTATAAAAATAATAAATCCCCCCTATATAAAAACACCCCCAAATCTAATACTAATCTACCAATAGTGCTTAAAAAGGGCCTTTTATATTTATATTTTTGTAAATATTTTATTATATCTTTTCATGTGACAGCACTAAAGAAATTACACTTTGCTACAATGTAAAGTAGTGCGTGTACAGCCTGTATAACAGTGTAAATTTGTTGTCCCCTCAAAATAACTCAACACACAGCCATTAATGTCTAAACCGTTGGCAACAAAAGTGAGTACACCCCTCAGTGGAAATGTACAAATTGGGCCCAATTAGCCATTTTCCCTCCCTGGTGTTATGTGACTCATTAGTGTTACAAGGTCTCAGGTGTTCAGGTGTGAATGGGGAGCAGGTGTGTTAAATTTGGTGTTATCGCTCTCACACTCTCTCATGCTGGCCACTGGAAGTTCAACATGGCACCTCATGGCAAAGAACTCTCTGAGGATCTGAAAAAAAGATTTTTTGCTCTACATAAAGATGGCCTAGGCTATAAGAAGATTGCCAAGACCCTGATACTGATCTGCAGCACCATGGTCAAGACCATACAGCGGTTTCACAGGACAGGTTCCACTCAGAACAGGCCTCGCCGTGGTCGACCAAAGAAGTTGTGTGCATGTGCTGAGCATCATATCCAGAGGTTGTCTTTGAGAAATAGACATATAAGTGCTGCCAGCATTGCTGCAGAGGTTGAAGGGGTGGGGGGTCAACCTGTCAGTGTTTAGACCATATGCCACACACTGCATCACATTGGTCTGCATAGCTGTCATCCCAGAAGGAATACTATTTTGTTTTAGTAGACAACCCAAAGTATTGATCTAGGCCCATTTTGGTATATTTCATGCCACCATTTCACCGTCAAATGCGATCAAATTAAAAAAATTGTTACCTTTTTCACAAACTTTTTTACAAACGTTATGTTTCCCACTGAAATTATTTACAAACAGCTTGTGCAATTATGGCACAAATGGCTGTAAATGCTTCTCTGGTATCCCCTTTGTTTAGAAATAGCAGACATATATGGCTTGGCGTTGCTTTTTGGTAATTAGAAGGCCGCTAAATGTCACTGCGCACGAGACTTGTATAATGCCCAGCAGTGAAGGGGTTAAATTAGGTAGCCTGTAGGGTTAATTTTAGCTTTAGTGTAGAGATCAGCCTCCCACCTGACACATCCCACCCCCTGATCCCTCCCTGACCCCCTCAAACAGCTCTCTTCCCTCCCCTCCCTTACAATTGTCACCGCCATCTTAAGTACTGGTAGAAAGTCTGCCAGTATAAAAATAAAAGGTTTTTTTAAAAAAGATTTTTATATATAAAATATATATATTTTATATAACGTGTAGGATCCCCATTACCCCCCAACTGCTCTGATCCCCCCAAACAGCTTTCTAAGCCTCCCCCTCAACCTATTGGCCGCCATCTTAGGTACTGACAGTTGTCAACCAGTACCCAGTTTACTAACAAATTTGCGCTTTTATTAACAGCCCATTTTCTGTAGTATAGCTCCCCCCACCCTCAATACCTTACACCCTCCCGGATCCATTTCAAAACCATTTTTCCTCCTCCCTCTCCCTTTCCCTATCCCTCTCTCTTCTTTTCCTTTGTGATTTATATCCGTGTGCATGTGCTCCAGAGCCCCGCCTCCTCGTGCGTTCACGAACACTGGGTTACAGAATCCGGAACAAGCACTAGCGATGGGCCACCCACCCACCTCCCTGCAATTGCTCCCATCCACCATTGCTGGCTGATTGCTGGCTGATGCAGAGAGGGCCACAGAGTGTCTCTCTCTGCATTGGATGCTTAAAAAAGGTATTACAGTGATGCCTCAAGGGGTTAAATTAGGTAGCTTGTAGGGTTATTTTAGCTTTAGTGTAGAGATCAGCCTCCAACCTGACACATCCCACCCCCTGATCCCTCTCTGACCCCCCTCAAACGGCTCTCTTCCCTCCCCTCACAATTGTCACCGCCATTTTAAGTACTGGCAGAAAGGTTTTTTTTGTTTTGTTTTTATTTTAATATTTTATATAAAGTATAGGATCCCCCATTACCCCCCAACTGCCCTGATCCCCCCCCAAACAGCTCTCTAAGCCTCCCCCCTCAACCTATTGGCCACCATCTTAGGTACTGGCAGCTGTCAACCAGTACCCAGTTTGCTAACAAATTTGCCCTTTTTTAGAAATAATATATTAACAGCCCATTTTCTGTAGAATAGCTTCCCCCCCTCAATACCTTACACCCTCCGGGATCCATTTCAAAACCATTTTCCTCCTCCCTCTCCCTTTCCTTATCCCTCTCTCTCCTTTTTCTTTGTGATTTATGTCCGTGATCCTGAGCCCCACCCCCCACTTTCTTGTGCGTTCACGGACACTTGGTTACAGGATCCGGAACAAGCACTAGCGATGGGCCACCCACCCGCCTCCCTGCAATGGCTTCCACCCACCAATGATCGGCACCATCGCTGGCCGATGCAGAGACGGCCACAGAGTGGCTCTCTCTGCAATACCTTGGAAGCGGCTGGAAGCGATCACAATCGCTTCCAGAGCTTCAAACCCCAGAGGACGTGTCAGGAACATCCTTGGCACTTAAGGGTATT
Organism: Bombina bombina; assembly: GCF_027579735.1. Lineage (NCBI taxonomy): Eukaryota > Metazoa > Chordata > Amphibia > Anura > Bombinatoridae > Bombina > Bombina bombina. The sequence continues at coordinate 285,212,652 of NC_069500.1, forward strand.
TTTTTGTAGGACGTGTCTAAAAACGTCCTTGGTCGTTAAGGGGTTATTTTGAGGGGACAACAAATTTACACTGTTATACAGGTTGTACCCTCACTACTTTACATTGTAGCAAAGTGTAATTTCTTCAGTGTTGTCACATGAAAAGATATAATAAAATATTTACAAAAATGTGAGGGGTGTATTCACTTTTGTCTATATGTCTATATGTGTACATATATATTTATGTATTTATATGTGTATATGTTTTGTGTATTTACAGACATAAATTTACACATATAAACACATTAATACATATGTATAAACATAAGACATACAGTATATATATAATTGCATTGGAGCCCTTTGCAGTTAAAGGGGCAGTAAACACCAAAATTGTTATTGTTTAAAAAAGATAGATTATCCCTTTATTTACTATTTTTCCAGTTTTGCATAACCAACACTGTTATATTAGTATACTTTTTACTGCTATGACTACCTTTTATCTAAGCTTCTGCAGACTGCCCCCTTAACCCAGATATTTTGATAGACTTGCATTTCAGGCAATTAGTGCAGACTCTTAAATAACTTCCTGGGAGTGAACACTATCAGCCAGATTATGAGTTTTGCGTTATGGCTGCTCGCTAATATCGTGTGCGTTATTTCCATTGCGTATCTTTTATAACATAGTTATTACGAGTCTGAAAACAACCTTGTAACGTGTTGCGGTAACACGAGTACCGCGTTTATTTAATAAGCGTAATCACGGGGGCGTTAAAGATTCTCCCATAGAGATCAATGCTAAATGAACTAATCACAGATTTTTCATCTAACACTCGATCTCATGAGAAATACACACTGCTCTGTCATATTACGTATACGAAATTATGCACAACAAAAACACTCAGTTTAAATGTACAAACAACAATCGCTCATGCAATATAGCACATACGCATTCAACATTCAAAATCGTAAGCAAAAAATGATGCACAACATTTACACTAAACGAGGAATCACTAAATACGTTGAGATCTTGCAACACGGAACAAAACAACATGAAAAAATAATTGCACACTGATACACAAACACACCATTTGCATTGCAGATTATGTAACATTAGTATAAATAAACAATTACTGCACTTGACAAATACGAGACCATCACAAATCAGCATTTACATTTAGAAATACTACTTTTGGAGAATGTTATGCAAAACGATCACTATGACATCATCGCATTATACACATTACACAAATACAAACTCAATATGAGCATGCGCAAATTCAAACAACTAATACACATTGCACACATAATAATTACAAAGAAAGTACACCTAAACCTCCTTTACTTTGCAAACCGGTACATCATTAAACATTTACATAGGGTATATAAGCACGCTATAAGCATGGCTTCTTTGACTGTATTGCTTTTTCAAGTTAGGTGCAGGTCTAGGCGTTGGAGGGTTTGGAGAGATTTGAGAGTAGAGAGATTTAGTGTGATTTAGTGAGAGTTAGTTAGTGTGAGAGTTAGTGTGAGAGTGAGTTAGTGTGAGAGTGAGTTAGTGTGAGAGAGTGAGTTAGTGTTAGAGAGTGAGTTAGTGTGGGTTAGTGAGCGAGAGTTTGTTTGGGTGAGTGTGCAAGTGTTTTGTTCCTACATTCATTATATAAACACATTTGCACGCAAACACATTCAATACATACATACACTTATCACTAACACTACATACACTCCATACCCCATTCCCTCTCATCTTACACTCCATACCCCATTCCCTTTCATCCCATAACCCATTCCCTTTAAGCCCATACCCCATTCCCTTTCATCCCATACATTTTTGTTTTCTTCAAAAAACTTTTTGTTTACATATCCTCATTTTCGTCTTTTTCAACATATATGTTTGTCTGTTCAATACTCCTTACCCTCTTTTATTTATATCCCATTCACACTTTCAGCACATTTTACTTTTTGTTCATTATTTTGACCCCCTTTCTGGGGGCTGAGTTTAGGGATGAGCTTGTAAAGGAGATTAGGCAGGGGTTTAGGCAGGAGAGAGGGAGGGGGAGAGGAAGGGGGAGAGAAAGGGGGAGAGGAACTGGAGAAGAAGGGAGACATGAAGGGGTGGGTGGACCCAGCCACATTGTGGAATGAACAAGTGGCTGGGCCCAGTGGTGTGCAGCATAGACAGGGAGCCTCATAATCCGGGGAACAGAGGCTCACATTGCATGGGAAGCCCAGGCAGAGGGAGGAGAGATATACTATGGATGAGAAGGAGGCCCTCATAGAGGCTTATATGGAAAGGGCTAAGAGGCTGCAGGCACCGAGGGCAACCCATTCAGGTAAGAGGAAGTTGTCGAATGAGATCAGGAATGCCGTTAATGCAGTGGGGGTCTATAACAGGGATGTGAAGTCTTTTCAGCACTGTTACCGGGATTGCAGAGCTGAACTGAAAAGACAGCTCACAAGGGGGAGGGTATAGCTAGTAGGAACCCGTGGCAGACCGGAAATAATCTTTGAGTTCTCCCGCTGGGAGGAAATGCTGCGTCCCAACATCTCCGAGGTGGCCATAGTCGGTATAAGAGGAGTTGACACAAGGAACCTGCCCCTATCATCTGCCAGTAAGCTCATTTACTAATCTCTTTACATCCACCTCATAACCCATTCACACGCAAAAATTATTTAAGGATATGACTAACGCAATTACGCTTTTTTATACATTATTACGTAAACGCATTCACAATTACCTTGCAAATGTTGCATTTCAAGAAAAGCCATCACATTAGTATCTAGTCTACAGATTAGGTGTGCATTTAAACAGATTTAAGACAAACGCAAAACAACATTCAGATTGACCATATAGATATCCAAAGACGTGTTTGCAAATACTGAAATCGTATTGATTGCTTTTGCTTCCAATAGAATTACGAAGGCAGCCTCATTAATACACTTTCAAATAGAACATTTACATCTTTATTTGGAACTGTGCTAATATCTCAATTTCTTTCTCTTTCAAATATACAGAGTCTGAGGTTGGGGAGGAGGAAGCACAGCACCCACAGGCTCCTCCTTCATCCAGGCATGAGAGGAGTGCAGATGAGTCGCCACCTCGGGAAGACCTGGAAGATATCCCTGCACTATCACCCCCTGAAGAAGCCCCTGCTGCAGAAGAGATCCCTGCAGCAGCCCCTAGTGCAGCAGCAGCCCGCCATGCACCAGCAGCCCACCATGCATCAGCTCCTCAAGAGAACATCCCCCTAGAGATACCAGAGGTGCAGATCTGGAATGATTTCCTCGAGGAGATGCGTGCCTCCCGGAGGGAACAGGTGGAATACAGAGTGTACCTGACAAGATTACTGAATGAAATTTGCAAAGGACAAAGAGATATTTTGAATAATCTTAAGAATATGTTGCAGGTCCCCGGGAGGTGCCAAACGCACCATCTGCTCCAGCCCCATCTGCTCCTGGGCCTCCTCCATCTTCTTCTCTGCCTCAATTTCCTCCTTAGCCTAGTGATCCCTTAACCACTCACAGTACTCCTCCTCCCCCTCTTCCCCAAACATGTCCTATGATAACTCGTTGGAGGGGGCAGTTGCCCCCCCAGACCCTCAGTTTTGTGGGAAGAGGGGAAGGAAGAGGAAGTAATTTGGTATATATTTTTATTTATTTAATGTGTAAAGGATAGGTATGTGATGATGTGGTCTTCTTACACTTGTGGAGCACACTCTGTATTTAATCCGCTTCTATGGGACTGGGTCCATGGAGGCATATTGTTTGCAGAGTGTGTTTTACAAGGCATATTGTTTGCAGAGTGTGTTTTACAAATGTGTGGAGACCACATCATCACACCCTGTCCTTGTTGATTACATTGATTGGTTTTTGCGATGTGATGTCCAAACTTTTCTCCTAATCTCAAACCAAATGACCATTACAATTATACATGATGGCATATCACTGTTTTGATGCCAACAACACAGCTTAAAGGGACAGTCATAGCATGAATTATTGTTGGTTACAAAGAAAACCCTTTCTTACGCATTATCAAGTTTGGAATAATAAGACTGTTATAGAAATACAAGTTTTACTTCTGTGATTAACCTTGTATCTATGCCTCTGCAAAATGACCCCTTATTTCTGTTCTTTTGACAGTCCTGAATTTCAGCCAATCAGTGATCACTCCAGGGTAACTATACTGCATGAGCTCAATGTTTTCTATATGAAACACATTAACTAATGCCCTCTAGTGTTCAAAATGCATTCAGATTAGATGCACTCTTTAAGGTCTAAGAAATGAGCAGATGAACCACCTAGGTTTAGCTTTCAACTAAGAACTTCAATAGAACAAAGATAAATTGGGGATTATAGTTTAATAGAGATTTGAAAAAAAATGCATTTCATATTTAAATCATTAAGGTTTTGCTTGACTTGACTGTCCCTTTAAACAAGAACATATGCTAACATATATTAATCCTTCAGACTTGTTGGTATATCTACACGTACTTGTTAAAACAAGAAAATATTTTAATAGGATACTAAGCCAGTATGCCATATTTCTCTCAACGTGTTAAATAAAGTGTATTTTTTCAAGCTACTTTATATAGTGTTTGAATTTTTTAATAAATACATTTCATTTAGAAGGAGTATGAAAGAAGAAAATTCACTTACATGATTTTGAGAGAGTCTAACATTTTAAACAACATTCACACTTACTCACATTCTTTGACTCTTATATTGTTATCCTTTGCAGAAAGGTTTATCAAGGACTGCTCTGCTGATTGGTGGCTGCATATACCTACTGATGGTCATTGACTCACCCATGTGTTTACTTAAAATATAGTAGTGTATTGATGCTCATTCAACACATTATACGAAGAGACTGAAGCACATTTGAGAATAGAAGAGAATTGCAAACCGGGTTAAAAATGTATGTTAAAAAAAAAAAAAAAAAGTGGTTTCATGTCCTTTTAAGAGTTACATTAGAAATAAATGCTCACAGTACTATATTTGGAGATCAACAATGTGGAAGCTATACATGACACGATACTGAGCATTTACATTAAGAAAAAATATCAGGACATATCATCTACAAAAAGTAGACATCTCAAATATTTATCATATGATAAAGGTCAATGCATATTGATTATTATTATTCAAATACAAAAGCGCATCTTTAGGAATTATATATGTAGAAAATTCAATACAACACATCAATTATTTAGTAAAGTTAAAATATTGTTGACAAACATATTAAACAAGATGGAGTATATTCATGGATTTGTACTTGCCTCAAAATTTATTCTGCATGAAAAACATATTGCCTTCATTCATTTCTTCAAAGAGACAGCCATCCAAAGATATTTTTGTGTTCTTTATCAGCTATGGTTCAACAACGTACATGATTGACACAATCCATAATCCAAGAAAGTCATGCTTTTAAACTTGTGTTCTCATTCGCAAACGTGGGTTACGTGGAAAATCCAATATTGCGGTAGAACGTAATCCAATCAGACGGATTTAACACCTTGGCATGTGACGTCTTAATCAACATGGTGCATCCGAGATCGCGTAAAAACGTAATCCAAACGCAATCCAATCAAAGGACGGATTTTACAGCTTTGCATGTGACATCTTAAGCAACATGGCGCATCCGAGATCACGTAAAAACATAATCCAATCAAAGAACGGATTTTACAGCTTTGCATGTGACATCTTAAGCAACATGGCGCATCCGAGATCACGTAAAAACATAAACCAATCAAAGAACGGATTTTACAGCTTTGCATGTGGCATCTTAAGCAACATGGCACATCCGAGATTGCGTAAAAACGTAATCCAATCAAAGGACACATTTTACAGCTTTGCATGTCAATAAGAAACATATTTATATTTAAAAACTAGTATGTGCTATATTGTTATCTATGAAACATGTTTGTTTCATGTAATGCACGCTAGATAACAGAATACTGTATATGAAATATAATCCATTTTTGGTAATAACTATATATTTCATTAGAATAGGAAGATTATGAACTATTTATGAAGCAGCAGGGTTTAAATGGACATGAAACCCACATTTTATGTTTCACGATTGGACAAGAGAAGCACATGACCACAGATCGGACCTGAAAAGGAACTGTTACACAACGGACTACTTGATTGAGGACTTTATACCACTGTCTGTTCATTGGTCTAAATATTCAAGAAATGTTTTGATTGGTTAAATAACGTATCAATACTAAACTAAGCCTCTATTTTTAAACTTTGATGGTTTTTTAATGATTTTCTTTAAAATATATTTTTATTCATTTTTATTCTCAGGAATAGTTTACTATTGATGCATATATATAGTATTAAACATTTTATGAAGTTTTTGTGAGTCCAATTTCCTGTGCTCAACAGGAAATTGGAACTAATTGTTCACCTGTATATAAACCAGCCCTGTAGCCACAGCAAACACACTCAATACTTGGTTTTACTTACCTGTTTTACTTATTTTAATGTATGCTCTTGATAAAGACGTGTAATACGTTGAAACGCGTTGAGCAAATAAAACCTTTTATCCTTTGTTGAAAGATTGTCAAGATCTTGTTTTGCTGGGCTGAGCTGGAATCTCCTTATTTATGGAGTAAGTTACTACATTTTTTTCAATTACATACTGGATACTTTTGTCATTTGGGTCTCTATTCATTTATAGTCCACTTTTGGATAAACCTGAAAATTCAGTATTTGAGTCCAGGAATCTGTGGACTCTTGCCATCTGACGCTACGTTCCCTTTCAGCTGTAAAGATTCATCTTATGGAGTGAGTATACTGCACCCATATTAATTGGCTTCAATATATGCATCAAGCCTTTTTTCTCTTTACTTACCAGAGAAAATCACTCAATAGACCAGCGCCATCTACTACTACTATCTATATATGCAACCAACAATCAACATCTCAAAACTAGGTTCTCTGCTACTCATGATCTTGCAAAGATAAATCTTTTAGCAAAGTATATCAATAACATGAAGCAAATTAAATAATAGATGTAAATATGAAAGTTTATAAAAATTGAATTATATATCTGAATCATGAAAGACCATTTTTTTGTTTCATGTCCCTTTAAGGATTAAAAACATAAAATATATTTTTTAATAAATTACATGAATAAATAAAGAAGAAAAATAACATATTAATGACATTCTTTTTATTATGGTAAATATGATACAGGAATGTCATAAAACATAAAGAAATAAGATAACTTTTTATCAAGTCATAATGAGAAATCAGCCCCATTGGAGCCATCTGACAAGGTGACATAGTGCATCACAGTCCTTGGAGGGAGTTGACAAGGCAAAACAAAGGCCAACACAGCCCCATTGGAGCCATCTGACAAGGTGACATAGTGCATCTGTAACAGTAGTAAATAAATTATAGCGAATCCCTAGGAAAAAGGGAGAGTACTATGTTAAATTACAAAACCCAACTGTGGATACTAGTATTTACGTTATCTAGGCTTAATATATTATTGTGTGGAAGAAACCTTGCTTCAGGAAAAACACTTAGGTAACAGATATGTGCTAAAAAGCATATATAGGAACCATGGTTCCTGCAGATTATATTGGTGCTTCAGTGAAGTAAACCCTCTATTGCTGCGGGACGCAACTGGTTCAGCAGAGGATACGTGACATGTAGTAGAAATACAAGTAACAAGTTAGCATAAGTTATGAAGGTAAGTAGAATATAACTAGGTATTTGCCTTACTTATCAAGTGGCTGGAGAGAGTGCCTGGAGTCTAGATATCGTTTTCCAGTAGGTCCGATGGTGAAACAAAGTAATGGCAACCAGCTGGAGGAAGAAGGAACAGCCGTTTGGTGAGACTTCTCCGGCGTGTGACGTCACCGCGGAGGGATATCGTAGTTCCGGAGAATACATGGCAGAGAACAAAATCAGCTGGATACGATGAGGAGATCAACGGCTTGTAAGCGTAGTCAGTAGCTGTTCAGCCTAACAGCAAGGTAATCACAGGGAAGGTCCGAATAGGACAAATAGAGCAAAATGATTTATTACCAAGCAATGAGTAAAAAGAAAGGGTGACTTTTATAGCAGGAAGCTGTGTAATCGTAATGCCCCTTAAAGTGACAGAGCCAAAAGGAATAAACATAACACGGATCTATGAAAGAACTCCCCCGCCAAGGATCCACTCCGGGGATCAGGGTCTGGGTCTACCAGGGTGTCTCTGATGAAATTGAGATACCAACCGTGGGGCCGACAGATTACTAGCGGGTCCCCAGGAGTCTTCCTCATCAGGATAGTCTTTCCAATGGATAAGATATTGCAAAACACCCCTGCGGCGTCTGGAGTCCCTAATGGAATGTACCTCATATTCAGCTGATAAGTTACTCACAGTTGAAGGATCGATCTGGGAAGTTTCTGTATCGCGGGTAGGACGATACGGCTTCAGTAAAGAAACGTGGAATGTAGGGTGAACAGACATCCTAGAAGGTAAAGCCAGAGTAACTGCATTCTGGTTGACGAATGACTTGATCTCATATGGACTGATATATAAAGCAGATAACTTTCGAGAAGGTAGATGCAGCTTTAAATTGCAAGTTGATAGCCAAACTTTATCCCCTACAACATACGGAGGTGTTGGTGACCTCTTTTTGTCATAATAGAACTTCTGATAACGCTTGGCTTCTTGGATGTTGTTTTGGACTTCTGAGAAGGTCTGTGAGATAGTGTTTACAAGGTCATCCACTATGGGACATATGCTGTCAACCTTTAAATCATAGTGGAATGTAGGATGGAATCAATAGTTTACGTAAAACAGTGAGAGTTTAGTCGAGGTGTGGATAGTGTTATTATACGCGAATTCTGCATAGGGTAACAAAGACAACCAATTATCCTGTTCTGAGTTGCTAGAACATCGTAAGAACTGTTCTAACCATTGGTTAGTTCTTTCTGTTTGGCTGTTCGTCTGCGGATGGAATGAGGTACTCAGTGTCTGTTGGATCTTTAGTGTTTTGCATAATTCAGTCCAAAATTTACTAGTAAATTGTGAGCCTCTATCGGATGTTATAGAGTGAGGTAAACCATGGAGTTTTATAACGTTTTGTATGAGGAGTTGAACCGTTTCTGCAGAGGTTGGGAGTTTAGTTGTGGGGATAAAATGAGCCATCTTACTAAATAAGTCAACGACTACCAAGATTGTGTTGTTGTTGGAAGATTTGGGTAACTCTACTATATAATCTAGAGCTATGTCTGTCCAAGGTCTGTGGGGAGTAGGTACGGATAGCAGTTATCCATAAGGACGAGTGGTTACGTTTTTTGATGTTATACATGTTTTGCATGAAAGTACATATTGTTTAATCTCTTCAGTCATTTTTGGCCACCAGTAATCCCTTGTAATTAGGTCAATAGTTTTTTGACAACCGGGGTGTCCGGCTAAAGGACTGTCATGGGGAGTGTTCTGTTTGTTTTTAAAAATTGGAGGTTCCTATGGCCATTGTATATTAGTATAGGAATCTCGGTTCCCTCCAATAAGTGACGCCAATGCTCTAAAGAGGATTTTATGGCTAATAACTCTTTCTCACCTATAGCATAATTAATTTCAGATGGAGTCATAAAACGGTAATAAAAAGCTATTGGATGTAAAGGATGTTTAAGTGAGAGTCGTTGTGATAAGACTGCTCCGATGGCGTAGTCGGAGGCGTCAACTTCTAGAACATATTGGAGGGATGAATTAGGAAAAGTAAGTATGGGAGCTGTGGTGAAATGATGTTTAAGCTGGTCAAAAACCCTCTGGCATTGGGTTGTCCAGGTGAATTTTGTATTGTTTTTGTTAGATTAGTGAGAGGTCTTGTTAAATATGCAAAGTTTTTAATGAATTTTCTGTAAAAATTGGCGAACCCCATGAAACTCTGAATTTGTCTTTTTTTGGTGGGAGCAGACCAGGAACGAATAGCTTGAATTTTGCTATCCTCCATGTTTATACCTTTTGGAGTAATAACATAACCCAGAAAGATGATGGTATCAGTGTGAAATATGCATTTTTCAGGTTTTGCATATAACTGGTTCTCACGTAATCTAGAGAGTACTGATTTTACGTGCTTAATATGAACTTCTCTGGATTTGGAATATATTAATACATCATCTAAATAAATGACAACATAGATGTCCAATAAATCCCTGAATATGTCATTTATTAGATGTTGGAAAGTGGTGGGGGCGTTGCAGAGGCCGAATGGCATCACAGTGTACTCAAATAATCCATATCTCGTACGGAAAGCTGTGAGCCATTCGTCCCCTTGTCGCACACGGATGAGATTATATGCACCCCTTAAATCCAGTTTGGTAAAATGGGTAGCACCCTGCAGTCGCTCTATGAGCTCAGGGATAAGAGGCAAAGGATATCTGTTTTTTATTGTTCTACGGTTTAATTCTCTGTAGTCTATTATTGGTCGTAGACTACCATCTTTGTTTTTAACAAAGAACATTCCGGAACCTGCAGGAGAGGTAGAAGGTCTTATGAACCCCTTCCTGAGGTTCTCGTCAAGGTAAGCTTTTAAATTATCCAATTCAGTACTGGATAAGGGGTATATATGACCGCAAGGTATGTCTACACCTGGTATTAGGTCTATGGGGCAATCATATTTACGATGGGGTGGAAGATTTTCAGATTCTTTCTTACAGAAAACCTCTTTAAAGTCTAAGTACTCCTGAGGTATATGTTCCTCTAAAGTATGCAAAATATGGTGAGTAATGAAACAAGTTGATTTACAGTATTCTGAGGTGAATTCTATAGCAGAAGTCTCCCAAGAGATTTTTGGATTATGTAATCTTAACCAGGAGTAACCAATAATTAAAGGGATTATAGCAGATGGTAATACATCAAAACTAATAAACTCAGAATGGTTAGACTCTGTGGTAACTCTTATAGGAATGATTTGAAAGTGTATGGGACCTGAAGAGATCTGGGCACCATCAATAACTCACACAGTCACAGGATTTTTCTTTTTTATAAGTGGTATTTTATTTAACAGTGAGTAATTTAAATCTATATAATTAACACCCGCTCCAGAGTCAATAATCGCCGTGGAGGTTAGTCGCTGGGTCTCCCACTGTAAAAGAATGGAGAGTGAGCAATGGCTATTATGTGGGGGTTTTGACTCATAAGAAATATTCATTAAAATATTCTTACCCCTTTTTTGGCATGCTAGTGCGGGACAATCTTTCACAGTATGGTCAGCGGCACCACAGTACATACATAAATTGTTGCTCCGTCTCCTAAGATTTTCTTGAGGGTTTAGTGAGCCCCTCAGGAATCCTATGTCCATAGATTCATGTGCCTCCCTAATAGGTGTTTTAGTGTGTTGAGTTACTTGAGAAGTAATTCTTTTGGGAGTGGTGTCAGTGGTACTACGCTCTTGTCTGCGTTCCCTTAAACGCCTATCTAAACTAATGCATAGGTTAATGAGAGCTTCAAAACTATCTGGTAGTTCCACCCTGGCCAATTCGTCCTTAAGGGCGTCAGATAGTCCTAGGTGAAATTGTTTTTTTAGTGAAAGCTCATTCCACCCAGTATCTTTTGACCATTTCTTGAAATCAGTTATGTAATTCTCCACTGGTCTTTTGTGTTGTTTTAGAGACCGCATTGCTGTTTCAGCGGTAAGCTGCTTAAAAGGGTCATCATATAACTGTGACATAGCTAAGAAGAATGAGTCTAATGAGTGCAGTATGGGGTCATTTGTTTCAAAAAAAGAGTTTGCCCAGGTAGGTGGCTCCCCTCTGAGGTATGAAATGGTGGTAAGGACTTTAATATGGTCAGTGGGGAAAGTCTTAGGTTTTAGCATGAATAAAAGATAACAAGTAAAAAGAAAGGGTGACTTTTATAGCAGGAAGCTGTGTAATCGTAACGCCCCTTAAAGTGACAGAGCCAAAAGGAATAAACATAACACGGATCTATGACAGTGTCACAGTCCTTGGAGGGAGTTAACTTAGCCCTTAGGATAAATCCATTATCTGACAAGGTGAAATAGTGCAACAGGCACAACAAAAACTAGAAAAATGGCCAAATGGCAACAAATATAAACAACAATAATAAACATAACATGTGGATGGAAAATTCATATCTGCTCCCTCGGGCCCGCTCCGGTTCCTCTACTTAATGAGGCATCAGAATCACCTTCATCATCCTGAGCCCGTCCATGCATTGCCTCTAGCTGCATTATTCGGGCTAGAGTCAAGCGCTGAAGCCGCAGCTGGATACGCATGGTGTCATGCATCCTTCCCAGCAACCGATAGGAACTCAGCATGGTTTGCTCTATCTTTGCTAGAGCCTCTAGCGTAAACCATGCTGAGTCACAACCTAAACAAAAATAAATATTAAAAATTAATAAGAATTTAAGAACATAATAAAAATATTGCAAGGAGACATTGTACTAATTTAAATACAATCATTATTATAATAAAATATACTATAGAGAAGAAGTATTAAACATTAAATATGTTCTTGATCGATAAACCATTAAGACATTATTACAAAAATAAACATTATCAATCTTATGATTTTATAATATATTTATCTTTTGGATAATATTTTGGTACGCATGTATGCATTTGAGATTGTAATGCAATAGAGTTATTTTAGACACATGCCCATGGATTGATTTGTTAAAATCCAACAATTGAATAATATGGGAATGTGTTATATTATCAAATCTAAATGGCCACTCCACCTAGCCTTTGAAACCAGGTAAACACTGATTTACATATATATTTCAGTGCTTGCCTTTGTAATCTTAAATGGAATAATTTGAAGCTTGATGGTTCAATCAATTACTATTCAGAATATATATACATGGTAGATACTACCATTCATATTAAATATTAAGAATATAATTTTATCTATCTGACATTACATTTTCAGAGTATGTTTTGTGAATCTCTCTTTTACATTAGGATTAAATGTATGTCATCCCAATATTAATAGACACATTCAGAAATGCATGCTTTAGTTTTGAGGAATTTTAATGTTTGATTGAAATGGACAGTGCACACATAAATCTTTTTAAAATACATTTACATATCATACATCATGAAATTAAATCAAGGAATTTCAACACGATTATGTTTTATGTATACTTAGAAATTGCTTTGAAGTTCTAAACAATGATGACATAATGATATGGTCTGCATCTAGGCACTCAAATGAATAGCATAGAATTTTGCATGTAATATGCATGTGACATCATGATGTCATTACTGACAAATCATACATACATTTGAAACAAAATAAAAACATATGTTCATGCTGCATGATATAGAAAGTGGGGCAGTAGTGTATTTGAAAAGAATTGAATAATATATTTGAAAGGTACAAAGCTGTAGACTTTATTTTTCGACAATAGTATGATTTAGAAACAATACACGTTATATTAGGGTGACCATATTCCCGATTTAAAAATGGACACATATGAAAAATGCATAGGTCAGGGTTCTTATACAAAACATTTCTTGAAACAGCCTTGAAAACAGCCCTGACCAATGTATTTTTAATATGTGTCCCTTTTTAAAGCGGCAATATGGTCAACCTACGTTATTTACATGTTATAAATATTTGACGTACCATCAGACTCCAAGGGAGCCACTTCTTCCTCCATCGCACATGTTACATCAATCTCTGTAAAACATATGTTGTGTACACGTTAAAATCAAATATTATAACATGTGTTACTGGTGCTCAAGGACACAAATCAATGTTGCATTAAAGAGATACAGAACAAAAGTTAGGAATTACATCATTTTGATGGAGCATGCAAATGAAATAAGATTTATAATTATCGATGAGTAATAATGAAATTTTAGGGTCTGTATTTTGAAAATATTCACAAAAGCAGAGTACATGAAACATTCAAGAGTTCTCATATGGGTATCGCTTGATGATTGTTGTCTAAATTTATACTAAATATAAACATGTTCTAGCCATGTTCTGAAGCACAAAGGTGTAGACTAAGAAGCTTTGAGATCTTAATATTAAACTAAATATATATATATATATATATATATCAATAGAGGAGTACATGATAAGTTTTATTCAAATGGAATGCTTCATCAGAATCATGATCCGGATATTTGTGAAAAATATACCTTCAATGACATATGAATGAGTCAATAGACTTACCAGAACCCTGCAAAGGCAGGTTACCATCAGTGCTGGATCCCTCTGTGCTCGTCACAATAACTAGTTCTATTAATGATATTAAAAAATATTAGGGAACACACGGCTAGATTATGAGTTTTGCATTAGAGGCTATGCGGTGCTAACGAGCAGTTTATGCTCACCGCTCACTTACAGACAGCGCTGGTATTACGGGTTTTTACAAACCAGACAAGAAGTGAGCGTTGAGCAAAACTTTGCTCATTACCGCACTCCAATTCCAGCGCTGCTTACGTTAGCGGTGAGCTGGTGTAACGTGCTCGTGCATGATTTCCCCATAGGAATCAATGGGGAGAGCCAGCTGAAAAAATGTCTAAAACCTGCAAAAAAGCAGCGTAAAATTTCTTAACGCAGCCCATTGATTCCTATGGGGAAATGAATTTTATGTCTACACCTAACACCCTAACATGAACCCCGAGTCTAAACACCCCTAATCTTACACTTATTAACCCCTATTCTTTCGCCCCTGACATCGCCGACACCTACATTATAATTATTAACCCCTAATCTGCCACTCCGGACACCGCCACCACCTACATTATACTTATGAACCCCTAATCTGCTGCCCCCAATATCGCCGAACCCTACATTATATTAATTAACCCCTACTTTGCTGCCCCCAATGTCGCTGCCACCTACCTACACTTATTCACCCCTAATCTGACACCCCCAATGTCACCGCCACTATAATAAACATATTAACCCCTAAACCGCCGCACTCCGCCTCGCAAATATTAGTTAAATATTATTAACCCCTAATCTGCCGGCCCTAACATCACCGCCACCTACCTACATTTATTAACCCTAATCTGCCGCCCCCAACATCACCACCACTATACTAAATGTATTAACCCCTAAACCTAAGTCTAACCCTAACCCTAACACCCCCTAACTTAAATATAATTAAAAGAAATCTAAATAAAAATTCCTATCATTAACTAAATAAATTCCTATTTAAAACTAAATACTTACCTGTAAAATAAACCCTAAGCTAGCTACAATATAACTAATAGTTACATTGTAGCTATCTTAGGTTTTTTTTATTTTATAGGCAAGTTTGTATTTATTTTAACTAGGTAGAATAGTTATTAAATACTTATTAACTATTTAATAACTACCTAGATAAAATAAATACAAAGTTACCTGTAAAATAAAACCTAACCTAAGTTACAATTACACCTAATTACATCCGCGTTGATCAGGTCCATCTTCAAGACATCCGACGTGGAGCATCCTCTTCATCCAACGGCTAACACAGAATGAAGGTACCTTTAAGTGACGTCATCCAAGATGGCGTCCCTTCAATTCCGATTGGCTGATAGAATTCTATCAGCCAATCGGAATTAAGGTAGAAAAAAACCTATTGGCTGATGCAATCAGCCAATAGGAATGAAGTTCAATCCTATTGCTGATCCAATCAGCCAATAGAATGCAAGCTCAATCCTATTGGCTGATTGCATCAGCCAATAGGATTTTTTCTACCTTAATTCCGATTGGCTGATACAATTCTATCAGCCAATCGGAATTCAAGGGATGCCATCTTGGATAACGTCATTTAAATGACCAGTCATTCAGTCTTCGGATCAAGAACGAAGAGGATGCTCCTCGTCGGATGTCTTGAAGATGGACCCGCTCCAATCGTGATGGATGAAAATAGAAGATGCCGCCTGGATGAAGACTTTTGCCCATCTGGAGTTCCTCTTCTGCCTGGATAGGATGAAGACTTCTGGTCATCTGGAGGACCACTTCTGCCCGGTTGGGTGAAGATATCTCAAGGTAGGGTGATCTTAAAGGGGTTAGTGTTAGTTTTTATTAAGGGGGGATTGGATGGGTTTTAGAGTAGGGTTGGGTGTGTAGGTGGTGGGTTTTAATGTTGGGGGGGTATTGTATTTTTTTTTACAGGTAAAAGAGCTGATTACTTTGGGGCAATGCCCCGCAAAAAGCCCTTTTAAGGGCTATTTGTAATTTAGTATAGGGTAGGGATTTTTTATTATTTTGGGGGGCTTTTTTATTTTATTAGGGGGATTAGAGTAGGTGTAATTAGTTTAAAATTGTGTAATTATCTTATTATTTTCTGTAGTTTAGTGGGGGTTTTTTGGTACATTTTTGTAGTTTATTTTTTTAAATTGTAATTAATTTAATTTAATTTAATTGTAGTTAAAGGGACAGTCAAGTCCAGAAAAAACTTTCATTTTTCAAATGGGGCATGTAATTTTAAGCAACTTTCCAATTTACTTTTATCAACAATTTTGCTTTGTTCTCTTGGTATTCTAGTTGAAAGCAAACCTAGGAAGGCACATATGATAATTTACAAGCCCTTGAAGGCCACCTCTATTTTATTTACTTTTCACAGCAGGGGAGAGCTAGCTCTTGTAGGCCATATAGATAGCATTGTGATCACGCCCGTGGTTAGTGGCAGACACTGCACTTATTGGCTAAAATGCAAGTCAATAGATAATAACTAAAAGTCATGTGATTAGGGGCGGTCAGAAGATGCTTAGATACAAGTTAGTCACAGAAGTAAAAAGTGTATTAATATAACAGTGTTGGTTTTGCAAAACTGGGGAATGGGTAATAAAGGGATTATCTATCTTTTTAAACAACAACAATTCTGGTGTTGACTGTCCCTTTAATGTAGGTAATTTATTTAATTATATTGTAGTGTTAGGTGTAATTGTAACTTAGGTTAGGTTTTATTTTACGGCTATATTTGTATTTATTTCAACTAGGAAGTTATTAAATAGTTAATAACTATTTAATAACTATTCTACCTAGATAAAATAGATACAAAGTTGCCTGTAAAATAATAATAAATCCTAAGATAGCTACAATGTCTTAAGACCGCTGCTCCTTAACTCGTCTGAGGCTGCGGACATCAATCCGCCAGATCAAATATGATAGGGTTGATTGACACCCCCTGCTAGCGGCCGATTAGCCGCAACTCTGCAGGGAGCGACATTTGCACAAGCTGTCTCCAGAACTGCTTGTGCAATGTTAAATGCCGACAGAGTATGCTGTTGTCATTTAGCAATGCAGGGCAAACATGATTCACTATAGCGAATCATGACCACCTAGAGTATGATAAATCTACCCCTATGTGTCATCATCTTGAAAAATACCCTGCAGTTATATTATAGTATAATAGAAATTTAATTTATTCAAAACTTTATAATTGATTTCACTAAAGATTTCAGAAAAAAGTAGTAAAATTAGATGATCTTGTGCCTATATATATATATATATATATATATATATATATATATATATATATATATATATATATATAGAGTGTGTATATATATATAATTTCATATATTATACCTGCAGTTATCCTACCCTGTTTCTTTTTATTGTTGCTGTTAAGTCTCTCATATATTACTTATGCTCTTTTCCTGAGCTAAGGCATCTATGATTCTTCACATCAGCTGTTCTATAGTTTGAATGTGCCTAAAAACTGTGCTATTAAATTTATTAATGTTAGTATAAAGTTGAAATAGATGTAAAAAAATATAAATAATGAATGAATAAAACAAAATAGCTTGATTTTCTGAGAACAAAAAAACTTTTGATTCATGTCTCTTCTAAATCCCCAAAAGACAACTAGGCTAGAAAATATGCTCTAGGTATACTGAACTTTACATATTTTATGGATATCACTAATTAGTTCTTGATAATTCTCTATTATCCCTAAAAACTATTGAGTTTACTATTCTTGCAATTGATTTAATGCTTGAGCATATGCTGTCCCTGTCATTTTTTAGCTCCAGTTTCAGAAATACTGGAACGGTTTCAATCCACATAGTCACTTTCTTTGTTGGGAAAACTTGTGATATATGCCTATATAAACCTGTTTACCTTCACTTACAGGGGCACTAAACATATTGGGCTAGATTACGAGTGGAGCGCTAACAATTACTTGCAAGTGGAAAGGGGTTTATCGCAGATGTTTGCTTGCGTCTGGTTTTTTGCTCGTATTACAAGTTGAAAGTAAATGTGATTGCTAGAGTGCAATTGAAGTTAAAGCACACCAGGATAGCGTAACCACAGAGCACTGATAAACTTTTTTGAAAAACTAAAAAGTGTCACAAAACATATAAAAAAATATTACAAAGTAAACTTACACTCAAAACAACACCATCTAATTATTAAAAACGAAATTGCAGAATATTGTTGAGAGTTATAGGGCTCAAAGATCTCAGGGCTTAGAAAAAAGGCAGTCAAAGGGCTTTAAAGGGACATTATACACTCATTTTTTCTTTGCATAAATGTTTTGTAGATGATCTATTTATATAGCCCAAAAAGTTGTTGTTTTTTTTAAATGTATAATTTTGTTTATTTTTAAATAACATTGCTCTGATTTTCAGACTCCTAACCAAGCCCCAAAGTTTTATGAGAATACTGTCAGATACCTACTCCAGCTTGCTCCTGTTTGTGTAAAGGGTCTTTTCATATGCAAAAGAAGGGGGAGGGGGGAGTGTCTTATTTGCCACTTGCAGTGGGCTTTCCAACTACCTTTTCAACAGAGCTAAACTGAGAGCTTCTAAGTAAGTTTTGAAATAGTTTTATACTGGAGTTTTATATCAGTATCTGTGCATCTTATTCTTTATAGTAGTGTCTATTACATGCAGTCATATGAAAATGAGTGTATACTGTCCATTTAACATTGAGATACATACAGTATCCCACAAAAGTGAGTACACCTCTCACATTTTTGAAAAAAAATATTTTATTATATCTTTTCATGTGACAACACTGAAGAAATTACACTTTGCTACAATGTAAAGTAGTGAGTGTGCAGCCTGTATAACAATGTAAATTTGCTGTCCCCTCAAAATAACTCAACACACAGCCATTAATATCTAAACGGTTGGTAACAAAAGTAAGTAGACCCCTAAGTGGAAATGTACAAATTGGGCCCAATTAGTCATTTTCCCTCCCCGATGTTATTTGTTAGTGTTACAAGGTCTCAGGTGTGAATGGGGAGCAGGTGTGTTAAATTTGGTGTTATCACTCTCACACTCTCTCATACTGGTCACTGGAAGTTCAACATGGCAGCCTATGGCAAAGAACTCTCTGAGGATCTGGAAAAAAGAATTGTTGCTCTACATAAAGATGGCCTAGGCTATAAGAAGATTGCCAAGACCCTGAAACTGAGCTGCAACATGGTGGTTAAGACCATACAGCGGTTTCACAGGACAGGTTCCACTCAGAACAGGCCTCGCCATGGTCAACCAAAGAAGTTGAGTGCACATGCTCAGCGTCATATCCAGAGGTTGTCTTGAGAAATATACGTATGAGTGCTACCAGCATTGCTGCAGAAGTTAAAGGGGTGGGGGGTCAGCCTGTCAGTGCTCAGACCATACGCTGCACACTGCATAAAATTGGTCTGCATTGCTGTCGTCCCAGAAGGAAGCCTCTTCTAAAGATGATGCCCAAGAAAGCCTGCAAACAGTTTGCTGAAGACAAGCAGACTAAGGTCATGGATTACTGGAACCATGCCCTGTGGTCCGATGAGACCAAGATACACTTATTTGGTTCAGATGGTGTCAATCATGTGTGGCGGCAACCAGGTGAGAAGTACAAAGACAAGTGTGTCTTGCCTACAGTCAAGCATGGTAGTGGGAGTGTCATGATTTGGGCTTGCATGAGTTCTGCTGAGGTGCTACAGTTCATTGAGGGAACCATGAATGCCAACATGTACTGTGACATACTGAAGCAGAGCATGATCCCCTCCCTTTGGAGACTGGGCCGCAGAACAATATTCCAACATGATAACGACCCCAAAAACACCTCCAATACGACCACTGCCTTGCTAAAGAAGCTGAGGGTAAAGGTGATGGACTGGCCAGGCATGTCTCCAGACCTAAACCCTATTGAGCATCTGTGGGGCATCCTCAAATGGAAGGTGGGGGAGTGCAAGGTCTCTAACATCCACCAGCTCTGTGATGTCATCATGGAGGAGTGGAAGAGGACTCCAGTAGCAACCTGTGAAGCGCTGGTGAACTCCATACTGTGTATTTACAGCAAATATTTGACTTTACAATGTTATATTTAGGACCATCTATTTCTAAAAACCTAGATCTGCATATATCTATACATATATATATATATAATATTTATATATATATATATATATATATATATATATATACAAACATGGCCACAAATATTGGCACCCCTGCATTTCTGTCAAATAACATACCACTTCGCCCACAAAATTGTTTGCAATTACAAATGTTTAGGCATTCTCGTGTTTATTTCTTTTGTTTGTATTGGTATTACACAGAAAAGTGGAGAAAAAAAGCCACATCTAACACATTCTACGCAAAACTCCAAAAATGGACTGGACAAAATTATTGGCACCCTCAATTCAATATTTGGTAGCACACCCCATCAGTTAAATAACTGAAATCAATTGCTTTCTGTAACCATCAATGAGTTTCTTACACCTCTCTACTAGAATTTTGCCAACTGCTCCAGGTCTCTCAGATTGGAAGGGTTCCTGTTCCCAGCTGCTGATTTGCGATCTCTCAACAGGTGTTCTATGGGATTGAGATCTGGACTTATTGCTGGCCAGTTCAGTACTCTGCAGTGCATTGTCTTAAACCATTTCTGGGTACTTTTTGATGTGTGCTTTGGGCCATTGTCCTGCTGTAGGACCCATGACCTCAGATTTCATAATGCCATGCACACAGTCATGACATCCAGTGCCTGAAGCAACAAAGCAACCCCAAAACATTAGTGAACCTCCACCGTGTTTGACTGTAGAGACAGTATTCTTTTCTTTAAAAGCCTCATTTCTTTTTCTTAAAACATTAGAATGATAGGCTTTACAAAAAAGCTGTAATTTTGTTTCGTCTGTCAACAGCACATTCTCCCAAAAGGATTTTGGCTTCCTCAGGTAAGTTTTGGCAAACTCCAATCTGGCTTTTTTTATGTTTCTGTGCCAGCAGTTGGGACCTCCTGGGTCTTCAACCATAGGGTCCCTTTTTATTCAGATGGCCACATATAGTACAAGCTGACACATTTGTACCCTGTGTCTGAAGGTCAGCTTGAATTTGTCTGGAAGTTTATTGAAGTTCTTTATGCACCATTAGAACAATCCTTTGTAGAAATCTTTGATCAATTTTTCTCTTTTGTCTATGTCCAGGGACATTAGCTACAGTGCCATGGGCTGTAAACATCTTGACAATGTTGCGCACAGTGGACACAGGAACATTAAGATCTCTGGAGATGGACTTGTAACCTTGAGATTGTCCATGCTTTTCCACAATTTTTGTTCTCAAATCCTCAGACAATTCTTAGCTTTCTCTTCTCCATGCTCAGTGTGACACAACAGAAAGGTTGAGTCAAATTTTCACCATTTTAAATGGTTTGCCGTGTGATTTCTATATTGTCTGCACCTGTTAATTGATACAGGTGAGTTTAATTACAAATTACAGGAACATCAAAAACTTGGAATGCAATTATTTCTAACAATTTTGAGAAGGTGCCAATAAGTTTGTCAAGTCCATTTTTGAAGTTTTGCATAGAATGTGTCAGATTTGGCTTTTTTTCTCTCCCCTTTTTTGTCTCATACCAATACAAACAAAAGAAACAATCATAATAATGTAATATGTATATATATATATATATATATATATATATATATATATATATATATATATATATATATATATATATATATATATATATATAATGTGTAGAGAAAATTACTCATTGTGTAACCCATTTTCAAATCTAGACAAATCAGAAGACTTGCTTTTCCCACAAAACTCTCTGAATACATTGTTTCCAATGCAGCAAAGGATTCTGGGTAAGATATTTAAATGAGGTTCACAAATTTTTACTGTTAGCCTGCTTTTTAAGACAGACTTCCCTTTACGTCATAGCATCGCCTCATTACACAGCTTTTAAGCTTAGCTAGGGTGAGTACATAGGTATAGATTGGTAACGCTCTACTTTTAATCTGGCCCATTGTAATTACAAGAAATTTCTGTTGTCTTTCAACCAAATTAACATACCAGCCATGTGTAAACATTGCTCCTTCAGACACTACCTCCACTGTGATGGACATCATGTTTCTTGGTTTTCTTAAAAAACGAAATCAGTAACTGCCATGTATCAGTTAAGGTTTTAATTGACCAATCAGATTTGAATATTGAGATAAAACTGCAATGACAGAAAGTCAGACATCAAAGAAGACAGCTCACAACATAAAATGGAGTAAGCAACTTTTTTACCTGTTAAATATTGATTTGATTTGATTTGATTTAGGCATCATTTTTTTGAGCTAAATGTGATTTTTTAAAATTCAGTATCCATCATAATGGGCATCAGGTCTTGACTGATGTAAATAACATGAAAGTGGAGTTGGTATTGTTAGTATTGGTTTATGAATTTATTGCAATTGAAGACTTCAACACTGCTGGTCCAGAGTGGAGACTATTAAATGATTGTTTTGGAGACCGTGCAAAAATATAGCACTATTCAGCACTAAGTTGTATTTTATTTCAGACAATATCAAAGCAATGCTGGCAATGTTTGCAAAGTTTATACATATATCATTTTTGTTATACTTTTGTTGGACTATAAGGAATGTAGGAGAAATATTAGCTTTGTTTTTAAATTATATGTTCTAACAGTGGTAATGTTTCCTGAAAATTCTGCCATATATTCAATAAACTAACATTGTATGAGTTCTTTTTTATTGCAAAGCAATTGTACATGAAAAAATTGGCTCCCATTTGTACTCCTTTAGTAACTACAAGAGGTATTTCTGTTTGAATTGTAGGTGTTGGATCATAAAATACTTCCCAATACACTTCCCTTTGAGATAGTTGATTCCTAATTTCTGTAACATACTCTGAATTGTTCATAACAGAAATGTCCCCTCCCTTGTCCTTTGTTGTTTTTTTTTTTCATATCTTGGTTTTAAGGGGATTTACAGCTTTAAACTCGCCTTTTGATAAATTATAACCATTGAGTGAGTGAGGAATGGCTTTCTTACATTTTTCCAAATCCTTCTTAGCCAAATCCATATGTGTATTACCACTGTGATTGATATTATAGGAAATAAATGTACTCTTTAAACCAAGACTATTCAAATTTAGAGTAGATGCATTAACTTTTATTAATAACAACGGAAGAACACTTATTTGCAAAAAAAAAACACTTTCAGTTTGATAGATGTGAAAAACCTCTAAAGGTCTTGCTCCAGTTTAAATGGATCTAAGCTCTGTCTGGGGCTAAACAAAAAACCTTTATTAAGTAGAGATGGTTTTATCATTATTAAGTGGAAAATCTGAAATATTTATAACCAAGTCTTAGAATAGGCTGTCACAGTTCTTATCAAGGGTTACATCAGTCCCATTTATAACATTATCATCAGTCCCTCAGATTGTACCTCCTTTTATTTAATTTCTCCCCCCTGGAACCTCCTTGTGTCTCCCTGTGGCACTCATGTCCAGCTCTGCACATCTTTTCCTACCTTTGTGCTTACAGCTGCCCCTGTGACCACTCCTTCTGAGTCATTGTCTTTTAAAAAATTGATTGACAGAAAAATATGTCCCTGCCTGTTTTTCAATTTGTAGTTATCAGCAAAGATTATGGGCTTGTAGACGACTATTTAGCAATGAAGTAAAATGAAGGCAGGACATCAGGAAAGACTAAAATTAATTAAAAATTTGTGAGCTGCACGATTATTAGATATTGCTATTAAAATTTATTTTTAATGTGCCCCAATTACTATAGCACTGGGTACATGTGAAGAGCTGCTTGTCATATGCATGAGCTGAACTTAATTTTAAACATGGTAAGTGACGTAAGTGAATGTTTATGCCTAGATATAAGGATATAAATCTAGGAGCCAGCCCAAATTTTTTGATGCTGTAATGTGATGAAACAATATTTAGAAATTCTGGCACTCTCTTGCAAGCACAAAGCTAGATTTAAAGCAAAATGGAAGAGTTAGTTACAAGATTTGTGTTTTAAGACCAGCACCATGTATATATCACATGTCACTGCAAAGCTAATATACCTGGGTGCTCCCTAGAACACACAGACAGCTAAACTGCTCTCAGTGACCTAGGCAGTTAACCCAAGACAAGCCTGGGTGCAAAGCCCATAGAGAAAATTACAAAACAAAAATATTAACACAATACATAGAAAGTCTGACACTTGCAAGTACACAGCTAGATTAAAAGCAGAATGGAAGAGTAAGTTTTTATCTAGCTGTGTGGGTGCACATTGTGCTTGAATTTATACCTGGAGCAAATTTCCAGGGGATTCAAATGCCCCTCATTACCCCCTCTACACACCCATGTAGACAAAACAAATAGAGGACCCTCCTGCAAGGAACTTACAATATAGGAGATATTATTTTAACAATAAATATTCTAAATACAAATTAGCTATTTATAAATATTTTGCATAGTAACAATATTTGATTTTTTCTTCTAGTTACACAAATGCAGACTTTTTAAAAAAATACCTTTTTTTTTAATAATGATTAAAAAAAGGCATGCTTGCTTTATACAGTGAAATAATATTGTCAGTAAAAAGTATTTATATTGTTACATGACAATAAGGAAATGATTACAGATTCAAATGCATTGTTTTGCAAAATCATACTTAAAAATAGTTCATTACGACATAACAGACTTATTGTTAAAGAACAATATGTGAATAATTATGTATGCCAAGAAATTGCAAAAATAAAAATAAAATGGTCCTGAGAGTTTCTGCACACTGATGAGCTACTGAAGATTAACCTCAGCAGAACCATCCAATACAGCTGCTTTCAATGCAGAAAATAAATTCTCTGCAAAATATATATCGTAAAAAGAAAGCAGAACAAATAAATCTTGTTTTGCTGTAGGTATTTCTCTTGCGGATGTTAAAGGCAAATCTACAAATAGAACTGTGAAGATTGATCCAGAAAACATTTTGCCAAAAAAAAAAAAAAAAGAATTCTAAAAGTAATAAAGAGTGACATAACTAAAAACAGTTGAAAAGAAAACTTTTATATGGCATTCCTGATTACTTCTGCTCTAACAGTTTATTATAAAGATACACAGAATTCTCTATGAGAAGTTAGAAATGGCAGAAAAAAGCAAGTTAAAATGCTTTATATAATTTATTATTATTATTATTAGTAGTAGTATTATTTTTAATAATAGGGTTATTAGTTGTAGCCATCAACATTGGGCTCAAATTAAGAAGGTGTGAATGCAGCTTTGAAATGTATTTGGCTGCAGGCTCTTATGGGCCAGCCTGCAGCCAAGAGTTAATAAGCAGTAGTCATTAGACCGCTCCTTCTTAATCTGCTTCCCCAACTGTAAAGTGGCATTTCTCAATCCCCCAAGACGTCTCTGACTGGGGAGACTGACAGCCATGCCCATACTGGGGGAGGAGCTGCACACACAGCAAATTGTGTAATGTCAGGCAGACAAGGGCTGAGATGTTTGTCCCTGTCTGTCCGACCCTTGTTAAATTGACCCATTAACAAACTGTGTTTCTAGTTGGCCATAAATAGCTACATTGCACATTAAAGGCCAAATCACTTAATAGCTCTAAGCCATGCAACATTAATAACACATCACTCGATAATACATTAAAAAGTAATATTCAGTCAATGGCATTTCTTGCTTCTGCTAAACAATTTGAATTTTAATTGTATAAATTTTATAGCACTGGCAATAATATTTTTGTGCTACTCGTCTTTATGATCCTATGCAGCAAATACCCTAGACTACTGAATTCCCAATGCAATTAAACCCTAAACTGCCTAATCCCCATCACAGTTATCCCCTTAACCACCAGGGCTTACACCCCCAAAACATTCTCTGAACCCACTTATGCTAAGGGTTAAATGCTTACCTTATCACACTTACCCGATCCTCCTCTTGCCAGAGCCCGGCCATGCTAACTGGAGGCCTAGCAGTACGCTCGGCTCCCAGGACCTGCACTAAAGAAGAGGATCAGGTTAGTTAGTGTGCTCTCCAGAATGTGTTAAAGTAAGTATTTTATAAGCAGGTTTGATAATAGAACTAAATTGTAAAGTTGATTAAAATTGCATGCTCTTTCTGAATCATGAACTTTCAATTCTGACTTTGCTGTCTCTCTTTAACAAGTAGAATATTTGTTGTTTTTTTATTGGTAGTCATCTCTTACATTAAATTATTGGAAGTGTGGCTATAGGTATTGAATATTAAAGGGACATGATACCCATATGTTGAAGCACTTGAAAACCATGCAGCATAGCTATCAAAAGCTGACTAGAAAATATCACCTGAACATCTCTAGGTAAAAAGGAAGATATATACCTAAACATGTCCTAAGTATTCACACTACTTTGTAAAGGCACTTTAAGCAGCCAATCAGAATACTTGTCCCAGGACTTACAAGGGATTGTGCATCTGGCATGTGCAGGCATAGTCCCTATTCAGTTTAAGGAAGTTTACTATAAAATCTCACAAGATATCAGTGAAATCTCATGAGATCACAGCACTGCTGAGTGACTATTGTTGTTATTTTTTTTTTTTTTAACCTGCAGCTGGACAATAGCTGCACTTAATCTGGTGAGCTGAAAAAATGTACAGATAAAATATCTTCCTTTTTTACATAGAGATGTTTAGGTGATATTTTCTTGTCAGCTTTTTACAGTTATACTTTATCACTTTCAAGTGATTTAGCATATGTTCCTTTAGTTCACTGACACATGTAATAACCAATAACATTTGTTAGAATGTTGAAATTCAGTTCTTAAACAACAAGCTTCAAATGATATCTGGAATACCCAGACTAGATTGTGCATGAAAAGTTTACTAATAAACCTGTAAGGTATATAATTAAATATATATATATGTTCTTTCACCTACCAATAACTCTGAAGCTAGCTTAAAGGGACAGTCAAGTAAAAAAAAACTTTCATGATTTAAATAGGGCATGTAATTTTAAACAACTTTCCATTTTACTTTAATCACCAATTTTGGTTTGTTCTCTTTGTATTCTCAGTTGAAAGCTAAACCTAGGAGGTTCATATGCTAATTTCTTAGACCTTGAAGGCCACCTCTAATCTGAAAGCATTTTGACAGTTTTTCCCCACTAGAGGGTGTTAGTTCATATGTTTCATATAGAGCTCCTAGGAGTGAGCACTGATTGGCTAAATTGTAAATCTGTCAAAAGAACTGAAATAAGGGGGCAGTCTGCAGAGGCTTAGATACAAAGTAATCACAGAGGTAAAACGTTTAGTATTATAAATGTGTTGATTGTGCAAAACTGGGTAAATGCGTAATAAAGGGATTATCTACCTTTTTAAACAACACAAATTCTGTGTTGACTGTCCTTTTAATCAAACAGCCTGGGGTAATTCGTAGTGGCTTTACCTACTTTAACTTTGCTAACTTTTCAGCTGAAACTATTATTAATAATAATGATAATGGTACCTCAAGGCAGAAATATTTTATAGCTGAACAAACTAGACAGTAGGTCCTTTGTGTAATATACTTTAGTGCAAATGAAAATGAATATTAAGGGGTTCATATAACTTTTATACAATAATTACAATAGAATCTGCATAATTAATTAATTAGGTCAGGAATTTGAATCCCTATTTTCAAACCAAATTGTTTATTTTTTTTAAACAATAAATAATAAAAGCTATGTTTCAAATTAATACTCATTAAGCACTATTATAAAATGTAGGTAATATAACAATTCTATAATGCTTTTTGACATTCTTTTTCCCCCTGAGCTTATTAAGCTTATGATTCATTTATTTTGCCTGAAGACAAATCTAACCAAGAATGAATCTAAATTATTGCAATGAAACTTTATTTTAAATGTCATTCCCTTTTTTGTGAATTATGATGTTTAAAATAAAATGTGTTCATCTAATTTTTGTATTTATATTGAAATAGGAATTCACACAGCAATTATATAAATCAAACAATTTATACCAGGGGTTTGTAACATATGCAAATAAGCTGTGTGTGGCATATCTGTTAATAGAACTCATACTGCTTTACCAAGGGGTGTTTGAAACCAGGCATTCAGTATATCTGCCTAAGAAGCCAGATGCAATAGACAGCAGCTTGGCAGCCTAGGGGATATAATGGTATCAGGCTAACCTAG
This sequence comes from Bombina bombina, assembly GCF_027579735.1. Taxonomy (NCBI): domain Eukaryota; kingdom Metazoa; phylum Chordata; class Amphibia; order Anura; family Bombinatoridae; genus Bombina; species Bombina bombina. Next base: position 285,240,961 of record NC_069500.1, read on the forward strand.
GGCTCTAAGATGTAGGAATATGTCTTACAGAAGGGCAATGAGTCTGATCTGACATTTGTTATTGTAACTGCAAATAATAATAATAATAATAATAATAATAATATCAAACTTGTCAAAATGTGATGCTGACACCCCTATTCACTTTATAATAATAAAGACCCCTGGTCAATGTTTTCCTTTTTATTATTTTAATCTGAAATCTGACGAGCCTTCCATATTTAAAAAGAAAAAAAAAAAAGAGATCACCTTTGGCACACACTTTGCAATGCTTAATAGCAAAATACAGTGGTCATGCAGAAGAGGCCATAAACAAAAAGAAAAATAAATCTTAACTTTTAATGACTACTATGTTAAAAGGGTATATGCTTTGTCACATTAAATTTTTTTTATATAGAAATATACAAACATATCAGGGCTGCTAAAGTATTACAAGTAGTACTAACACATTAATCCACTTTGAAAAAGCTCTGGCAAAATGGCCATCAGGCATGTGACTGCTGTGGTATGTTTGGATATTTGATTTAATTTATGCTTGATTTTTGTGATCACTTAGTTACTAAAAGTTAAGCTTTCTTTTTCTTTTTGGCCTCTCCTGCATGTCTACTGTGTTTTGTTATTCACCATTGCAAAGTGTGTGCCCAAGGTGTTCTCTTCTTTCTTCATTTTTCACGTTTTATATCAATTTTGAATGCACCAAGCACCCCCATATGTCCCTAATAAAGGCTTTTTCTTGCTTAGGACATTTTGGGTTTGAATTTGAATACAATATAGGATTATAAATTACATCTTTAGATTCCCTCTCTTTTTATTAATTATTGAGTCCTCCATATTGTATTTCCAGTAATCTCTATGAAGTTCACCATCTTATATTTGGAGAACTGGTGTCAATCAGAAGGACAACAGGACATTCTAATTTTAAGGCTGTTCTCAGTGGTCTAAGAAGGTCTTTAAGTATCAACCTGTATTGATAAACTGTAAAATGGTTCTGGCATTCCTGGAAAATGAGCACAGAAAATATTATTTCCATATGTTCCTCAAGTTGTTTATTATGTAAAACAAGATCTTATGTCTAATTTTATTCTGTTGCCAGATTTCATGGAAGGACAACAGACACATATTGGGGTAGATTTACTAAAGGTCAAGCAGACATGATTCGCTGTATCAAATCATGTCCGCTCAACCTCGCTAAATGCCGACAGCATACGTTACTCATACGGATTGGTGATTTCAGTCCCCCACCTAAAAGGTCATTTAAGATATACTGTACATCAAAGGTAGAAAACAGTGTTAGAAAAATAAATAGAAATACCCTAAAGCAACATACTCTAGAGTTTTTTTTTTTTTTTTTAAAAGCTTCCATTTAAGTAAATACAACATTTATGTAATAAGCAAAACTAAATGGAAGATGTTAATACTTGTGTATTTTATGTTAATTTAACGGGTTATTATAATAGAAAAATTATATGCTCTACTCTTTATAGAACTTGTAATTTTAAGACTATCGAATCTGCAGTACTGTGTGTTGAACCCCTGCAAACACACGTTAGATGTACAACTAGCACTGCTAATTGCATCAGTGGTGTTTTCACGGTGCACTGCTGGTCCCAAGCGGTATTTCTACTGTGTGTTTAACCCTATTACAGGGGTTAAACCCACAGTACTGCAGGGCTGATAGTCTTAAAATTACATGCTCTAATGGATTAGAGAATGTTATTTTCCATCTTAATACGAGGAGAGTCAACGGCTTCATTCATTACTTGTGGAAATACAGAACCTGGCCACCAGGAGGAGAGAGTTCTCATTCTCTTCCTTTTCCTGACCGTCGGTTGCAGCAGACGAAAACAGTTTCTCTGTGGCCCTGGGTCATAGGAGGTGGTGAATGCCCCGGCCATTGGGGTATAAAGGTGCCATTTATTTTTTCTGTAGTCCAATTAAAGGTGCAAGCTATGGAGGACTCTGATGTGTTAGAGGGTACTCCCTCTTTACCTAAATCTAATGCCTGTGTTTATTGTAAGGAGGTTTCGGTATATCCGCCTGCTCAAATATGTTCCACACAAAATAGTGATATCTAAAAAGAACAAGTTGTTTAGTACCACTGAGCGATCCACCTCTGAGGACTCTCTGTCCCACGAGGGGCGTTCCCTACAATCAACTCCGTTTACACATGCAGCTCCCCAGTGCTCTACTCATCCTTCTGCTGTGGCCGCCAGATTTTGCTAATCAGTTGCAAATGGCGGTGTCTGTGGCCTTCAGTGCTTTACCTCGCCCTGCTTAACGCAAGCAAAAGGTTACAAATTGCTATCCTTCCCAGGGGTCATCTACTCTGTTGGATGTCTCTGAGACTAGATTATCCGCTGATGCACAGGACTCTGATACTTCAGAGGAATCTTTCTCTGGTTCAGAATCTGCGGCCTCTAAACCTCCAGCTTCAGAGGAACCAGACTTTAGGTTTAGAATGGAGCATTTACGCTTTTTATTAAAAGAGGTGTTGGCTACTCTAGAGGTTCCAGAACCGAAGTTACCGTAGGAACCTTCTATTCCTAAACTTGATAAAGTTTATGAGGACAGGGTGGTGCCTCAGACTTTCCCAGTTTCTATAAAGATGGCGAATATTATAAAGAATGAATGAGAGAGACTTGGTTCATCATTCTCCCCTTCTTCTTCATTTAAGAAATTGTTCCCGGTTTCTGATTTTTAGCTAGAATTGACGGGATCTGTGCCTAAAGTTGATGGAACTATCTCCATGCTCACTAAGCGCACCACTATCCCCCTCAAGGATAGTTCGTTGTTTATGGAACCCATGGCTAAGAAATTAGAGACTCTGTTAAGAAAGATGTTTCAGCACACTGGGTTTATATTTCAGCCTGCAGCGGTGGTCGCTGCGGTGGCAGGAGCCTCTACCTATTGGTGTGATTCTCTGTCAGAAGTGATCGAGTTGGAGACTCCCCTCAATGAGATACAGGAAAGAATTAAGGCCCTGATGGTAGCTAATTAGTTTATCTATGATACAAATATGCAGATTATTTGCTTGAATGCCAAGAAATCTGGCTTTTCTGTTCTAGCCCAGAGGGCCCTGTGGTTGAAGTCGTGGTCTGCTGACATGATGTCCAAATCTAGATTGCTTTCCCTTCCATTTAAGGTAAAGGTTCGTTACGATCCAGGCCTGGACTCTATCATATCCACGGTCACGGGGGGGTAAGTGCGCCTTTCTACCACAGGATAAGAAGAATAAACCTAATGGTTCTAATTTTCATCTCTTTCGTTTGGATAAGTCCTAATGACAGCAGCCTGCCACGAAGCCCAAGCAGTCCAAGGGATGGAAACCATCTCAGTCTTGGAATAAGACGAAGCAGAGCAAGAAGCCTGCTGAGACAATATTGGCATGAAGTGGTGGCCCCCGATTCATCTCTGGATCTCGTAGGGGGCAGACTATCTCTTTTCATGGAGGCATGGATGAGAGACGTACAGGATCCTTTGGTTCTGGAGGTTATTGCCCAGGGATACAGGATGGGTTTCAAAACTTACCCTCCGAGGGGAAGATTCCTCTTGTCAAATCTATTGTCAAGACCAGAGAAATGAGATGCCTTTATAAAGTGTGTGAGGAATCTCTCCTCTCTAGGAGTAATTGTACTGGTACCTCTAGCAGAAAGAGGTCTAGGGTACTATTCAAACCTTTTTGTGGTCCCAAAGAAGGAGGGCATATTTAGCCCGATTCTAAACCTAAAGTGCTTAAACAAGTTTCTGTCGGTCCCATCGTTCAAGATGGAGACAATAAGGTCTATTCTGCCCTTGGTTTAAGAGGGTCAGTTAATGACTACAATAGTCTTGAAGGATGCTTACCTTCATGTACCAATACACAAGGATCACTTCAAGTTTCTAAGATTCGCTTTTCTGGACCAGCATTTCCAGTTTTTAGCTCTTCCCTTCGGTCTGGCCACTGCTTCAAGAGTCTTTACGAAGGTTCTGGGAGCTTTGCTCTTGGTGGCGAGATCCAGAGGTATTGCAGTAGCACCTTATCTAGACGACATCCTGGTCCAGGCTCCATCCTGCCGGCTGGCAGAGGACCATTCGAGAGCTCTTCTTCTTCTTCTTTGATCTCATGGATGGAAGATAAACTCAGGCCTAAGACCATCATGGGAGATTGTGACAACGGACGCGAGCCTCTCAGGATGGGGAGCTGTTTGGTGTGTCAGGAAGGCACAGGAGAGGTGGAATCAGGAGGAGTCGCTTTTTCCTATCAACATCCTGAAACTTTGAGTGATCTTCAATGCTCTGAGGGCTTTGCCCCTCCTGGGTTGGTCCCAGTTCATCAGATTCCAGTCGGACAACATTACCTCGGTGGCTTACATCAACCATCAGGGGGAAACGCGAAACTCCCTAGCCATGAGGGAAGTATCTTGGATTCTGGAGTGGGCGGAGACCCACAACTGCTCACTGTCAGCGATCCACATCCCGGGTGTGGACAATTGGGAAGCGGATTTTCTCTGCAGACAATCGTTTCATCTGGGGGAATGGTCTCTTCACCCCGGAGTGCTTGGGGAGATTTGTAACAGATGGGGGACACCGGAGATAGAGCTCATGGCATCCAGACTCAGTTTTAAGCTAGCCAGATATGGGTTGCGGTCTAGGGATCCCCAGGCAGAACTGATAGATGCCTTAGAATTGCCCTTCAAATTCAACCTAATCTACATATTTCCACAGTTACCACTTCTACCTCGAGTAGTAGCCAGCATCAAGCAAGAGCAAGCATCAACTATTCTGATTGCTCCGTCGTTGCCGCGGAGGATGTGGTTTGCAGATCTGGGGGGGATGTCATTGTCTCCTCCATGGAGGTTGCCCTGTCGCAGGGATCTGCTGGCACAGGGCACCTTTGTGCATCAAAATCTAGATTCTCTGAGGTTGACTGCGTGGAGATTGAACGCTTAGTCTTAGCCAAGAGAGGGCTTCTGAGAGTGTGATTGATACTCTCATTCAAGCCAGGAAGCCGGTCACCCGACGTATCTATCATAAGGTGTGGAGGACCTACTTACTCTGGTGTGAGACTCATGGATATCCCTGGCATAAGGTCAGAGTAGAATCTGGATTATTGGGAAAGAACCTTAGTAGGGGTTTCAATTAGCACTGCTTCCTATAGGGTACGTAATAAAAGTCAAAACTTTATTGGTAATTAAGTTAAAAAGGAGGGTATAATCTCCTAAATTGTCAAATAAACCAACCAACATAAAGATATAACTGTGATGTATAGTCACCCCCCTGTTTCCTGGCCGATAACAGCATACCTTGGCTTCAGGTGACAGGGATGACTAACATCTAGATAAAGTTTAAAAAAGTGCAAAAGGACATGCACTTTGAAGCACAAACGCGTTTAGGCTGTCTTAGCAGCCTTTCTCAATGTGAAATGACAAACTGAGGCCCGGGTACTACCCCTTAATATACCTAAACCTATACCTTTATTGGCCAATAGTATTGTTGTAAAAATTCTACACCCCCTGGTTGACCACTCATGTACATCTACATGTCATAAGGTGGGCGTGTAGTTCAAATGTGTTTCAATGTGTTACCAGCTCGTGTATGTCATATTTTTGTTTATATGCATGTAGTGTCCTGCTTCTCACGATTTAGTGATTATCGATATCCAAGACATCAAGCTTGTAATTATATTGTGATGCTTATACGTCAAGCACTCACAATACAAGCATCACACACTGAACTAAGTCCGATCCGGTGGTATCATGTATCTAGCATAATTGTGGATACGCAAATTGTTTTTGACACATCTATATGTGTATGTTACTGCGTACAGCCTCTATATGTAGGTACACGTTAGTACATAAGTCTTGCAATGTCATGTGATACTGGAATGACACTTAATCAATATGCTATTTCCACAGTCCACGTGATGTCATTTTTCAATGGGCATGTTATGTGGCCATATAGTGATTGAGTGCCAATTAGAGCCAATCATATGAGTGTTTCTGTAGTGTTCACTTTTACCTTCTATATTTACTTATCAGTATATGTTATTCTATTAGTATTATGCCATGTTGGTTAGACATAGCAGAGGTTCACTATATCTCTATTTGTCATAGTGTCATGTCTTTACCATTGTGTTGACATGTGGGCTAAACAATAAATGTGTACTTGGTCTATTTGCTGGGTCATATGAGAGGTAATTTTTACCCACCATAGCGGTGTTTTGATTTATTCATGGGTTATACCTTATAACCAAGGCAATCTATTATAGCAAATCAATGTGATATCTCCCTGAATGTTATCATATAGTGGGCAGAAAGAACTCTTTCCTCCCCCTATGAGAAACAGCAGTACCCACATACTCTGATACAATAACAATTGTACAATGCTTGTGATATGAAAATAGATATTAAAAATTATATAGGTTGTGTATGGGCAGCACTTAATGATGGTCAAATTTCTTTCAGTGTATTATGTATCATAGAGTAGTAAGTAATTTCCTTGTTCTATTTAGGACCAAGTTACCATATCCAAGTCTTACCATGATATCAGCGTATGTTGACATGGGACTTATACTCAATTATACATATTATATATCCTTACTATGTAGTTACGGATGTTGCATGATTCCAGTAATGTGATCTTAGAATTATGGTATCAAGCTTAATGTTTTGTTTAATTAGTAAGGATGTAACTGGCTTGCAAGAATAGACATTTTCAAATTCAGTTGATTATGGTGTATTATTGTTTTTTTTTTAGTGTTTTATGTAAAGAATAACATCCTAGGTTATTACTATCAGCCATCAATCCAAATGGAAATATATACTACTCAAAAGATACTCAAATATTTATAGTTATTACACCTATTCAAGATACAGTTTCTACGTTATAACATAGGTCTGAGGTGATATTATTCTTAGTTATAATTTTTATAAGAAGACCCAGTAATCGTTAGCTTCATTCATCCCATTGGGCATAACTGTGTTCAGTTTGAAAATCCAATTAGTTTCTTTCTGCAATAGGATTTTCTCACAACTACCACCTCTGATTCCTGGTCTAGCTTGTTCAAGACCCCAACATTTAAAAAATGTTGTTTTTCCAGCATGACATTTAAGAAAATGCCTTGCCACACTGGTTATTTGTTTCCCCTTTTCCATGTTTTTTTGAGCATTACGTATATTGCTTAAATGTTCAGTTACCCTGACACTCAGTTTGTGTGTAGTCATACCTATATAAAGAATGTCACATGAACACGATAAGCAATATATTACGTTAATACTCTGACAATTGATATGGGTTTTAATTTTCCAGTTTTTATCAAATCTATCAGTGATGGCCTCTTTTTTATCATAAATTGGCATGTTTTACAATGCCCACATTTCTATCAAAGTGGCTTGTTGTCAGATTATCAGTTAGATTATTGGCCCATCTGAATGTAAATGAGGGTCTAGCAGGTAGAAGTGTTTGTAATTTTTCATCACTTTTCAGAACATGTCAATGTTTATTGACAATAGCAGTCAATTTCTCACTTTGGCAGTTATACGTAGATATAAATCTGAGAGTGATTGAATCTGATATTGCCAGCTCTTTAGGTTTGAGGAGTCCAGACCTCTCCTCGGCTAGTGCTTTTTGATAGGCTCTAGCTAGGAGTTTTTTTAGAATAACCATGTTTTAGTAATCTATCTCTTAACTCAAGGGCTGACTTCCTGAATGATTCTAAGTTAGTGCAGTTTCTTCTAATTCTTAAATATTCCCCATATGGCAAGCCTTCTACTGTAAAAGGCTTGCCATATGGGGGATATTTAAGAATTAGAAGAAACTGCACTAACTTAGAGCCGAGGACAGGTCTGAACACTTCTACCTGATAGACCCTCATTTACATTCAGACAGGCCAATAACCTAACTTAGTGCAACAAGCCCAAAAACTGCCTAGTGCCAATTTATGATCAAAAAAGATGCCATCACTGATAGATTTGATAAAAACTGGAAAATTAAAACCCATATCAATTGTCAGAGTATTAACGTAATATATTGCTTATCGTGTGACATTCTTTATATAGGTATGACCACACGCAAACTAAGTGTCAGGGTAACTGAACATTTAAGCAATATACGTAATGCTCAAAAAGACATGGAAAAGGGGAAACAAATAACTAGTGTGGCAAGGCATTTTCTTAAATTTCATGCTAGAAAAACAACATCTTTCAAATGTCGGGGTCTTGAACAAGCTAGACTAGGAATCAGAGATGGTAGTTGTGAGAAAATCCTATTGCAGAAAGAAAATAATTGGATTTTCAAACTGAACACAGTTATGCCCAATGGGATGAATGAAGCTAACAATTATTGGGTCTTCTTATAAAAAATATAAAAATTGTAACTAAGATTAATATCACCTCAGACCTATGTTATAACGTAGACACAAGAAACTGTATCTTGAATAGGTGTAATAACTATCAATATTTGAGTATCTTTTGAGTAGTATATATTTCCATTTGGATTGATGGCTGATAGTAAAAAGCTAGGATGTTATTCTATACATAAAACACTAAAAAAAATGATACACCATAATCAACTGACTTTGAAAATGTCTATTCTTGCAAGCCAGTTACATCCTTACTAATTACACAAAAGATTAAGCTTGATACCATAATTCTAAGATCACATTACTGGAATCATGCAACATCCATAACTACATAGTAAGGATATGATATAATATGTATAATTGAGTATACTGATATCATGGTAAGACTTGGATATGGTAACTTGGTCCTAAATAGAACAAGGAAATTACTTACTACTCTATGATACATAATACACTGAAATTAATTTCACCATCATTAAGTGCTGCCCATACACAACCTATATCATTTTTAATATCTATTTTCATATCACAAGCATTGTGCAATTGGTATTGTATCAAAGTATGTGGGTACTGCTGTTTCTCAAAGGGGGAGGAAAAAGGTCTTTCTGCCCACTATATGATAACATTCAGGGAGCTATCACATTGATTTGCTATAATAGATTGCCTTGGTTATAAGGTATAACCCATGAATAAATCAAAACACTGCTATGGTGGGTAAAAATTACCTCTCATATGACCCAGCAAATAGACCAAGTACACATATATTGTTTAGCCCACATGTCAACACAATGGTAAAGACATGACACTATGACAAATAGACATATAGTGAACCTCTACTATGTCTAACCTACATGTCATAATACTAATAGAATAATATATACTGATAACTAAATATAGAAGGTAAAAGTGAACACTATGGAAACATGATTGGCTCTAATTGGCACTCAATCACTATATGGCTACATAACACGCCCATTGAAAAATGACATCAAGTGGACTGCGGTAATAGCATATTGAGTAAGTGTCATTCCAGTATCACATAACATGGCAAGACTTATGTACTAACATGTACCTACATATAGAGGCTGTACGCCGTAACATACACATATAGATGTGTCGAAAACAATTTGCGTATCCACAATTATGCTAGATACATGATATCACCGGATCAGACTTAGTTTAGTGTGTGATGCTTGTATTGCAAGTGCTTGACTTCTAAGCATCCCAATGTTATTACAAGCTTGATGTTTTGGATATCGATAATCACTAAATCGTGAGAAGCAGGACACTACACGCATATAAACAAAAATATGACATACACGAGCCGGTAACACATTGAAACACATTTGAACTACACGCCCACCTTATGACATGTAGATGTACATGAGTGGTCAACCAGGGGGCGTAGAATTTTTACAATGATACTATTGGACAATTAAGGTATAGGTTAAGGTATATTAAGGGGTAGCACCCGGGCCTCGGTTTGTCATTTCACATTGGGAAAGGCTGCTAAAACAGCCTAAACGCGTTTGTCCTTCAAAGTGCATGTCTTTTTGCACTTTTTAAACTTTATCTAGATGTTAGTCATCTCTGTCACCTGAAGCTAAGGTATGCTGTTATCGGCCAGGAAACAAGGGGGTGACTATACATCACAGTTATATCTTTATTTTGGTTGGTTTATTTGACAATAATACTCTCCTTTTTAACCTAATTACCAATAAAGTTTTGACTTTTAGTATGTACCCTATAGGAAGGAGTGCTAATTGAAACCCCTACTAAGGTTCTTTCCTAATAATCCAGATTTTGTATATTAAATGGGGGTAGCACCGGAATGTATAATGAATATTCCATTAATTCCTATATCCACTTAAACTAGTGCCAGTAATCTCAATTCACTTGTATAAGGTCAGAGTATCCAGGATTCTTTGCTTCCTCCAGGAGAAGGGACTTGCCGCCAGTTCCTTAAAGGGACAGATTTCAGCTCTGTGTTGTTACACAAGAAGCTCGCTGAGCTTCCTGATATACAGTCTTTTATTCAGACTCTATTGAGGATCAGGCCTGTATTTAGACATTCTGCTCCACCTTGGTGTTGAAATCTAGTTCTTAGGGTTTTGCAGAAGGCTCCGTTTGAGCCTATGCATTCTCTTGACATTAAGATACTGTCTTGGAGGGTTCTCTTTATACTGGCTATTTCTTCGGCACGCAGAGTCTCTGAGTTTGTGGCTTTGCAATGTGAGCCTCCTTACCTGGTTTTTCACACCGATAAGGCTGTTCTCCACACTGGGTTGGGTTTTCTCCCTAAGGTTGTGTCTGATCAAAACAATAATCATAAGATTGTAGTTCCTTCCTTGTGTCCTAACCCTTCTTCTTCAAAGAAACAGTCACTTCATAATTTAGATGTGGTTCAAGCTTTGAAATTTTATCTTCAGGCTACGAAGGATTTCAGACAGACTTCAGCATTGTTTGTTGTCTATTCGGGAAAGCTCAAAGGGCAGAAGGTTTCTTTCACTTCCCTATCTTTTTGGCTGAGGAGCATGGTTCGCTTGGCTTATGAGACAGCGGGACATAAGCCTCCTCATAGGATTACGACTCACTCAACTAGAGTTGTGGCTTCTTCTTGGGCTTTCAAGAATGAGGCCTCTATGGAGCAGATTTGTAAGGCGGCTACCTGGTCCTCCTTACATACTTTTTCAAAGTTTTACAAATTCAATGTTTTTGCTTCGGCTGAAGCTGCTTTTGGAAGAAAGGTTTTGCAGGCTGTGGTGCCCTCAGACTAGGGTCTGCCTCCTTTTTGCCCTCCCGTATTTTTTCATTCAGTGTCCTCTAGAGCTTGGGTATTTGTTTCCCACAAGTAATGAATGAAGCCGTGGACTCTCCTCATATTATGACAGAAAACATAAATTATGCTTACCTGATAATTTCATTTAAATCTGCACGAGGAGAGTCCACAGCTCCCGCCCAGTTCTCCATTGGGTAGACCTAAATTTCTTTAGATTTTTCTTCTGGCACCATTTATACCCTGATATTTCTCCTACTTTTCCTTGTTCCCTCGGCAGAATGACTGGGGATGAGGGGAGTGGGGGAGGTATTTAAGCCTTTGGCTGTAGTGTCTTTGCCTCTTCCTGGTGGCCAGGTTCTGTATTCCCACAAGTAATGAATGAAGCCATGGACTCTCCTCATACAGATGGAAATACAATTATCAGGTAAGCATAATTTTTGTTTTAACTATAGTGACCATTTAATAAAGTGATTTAAATGTCAAGTTGTAGTGTTGTGATAATGTATTTACTTCTTAATGCATTTCTAGTAAATGTTTTAGTAATAGGGGAATCATGCATTTAAAATGTATCTGTCCACTTATTGTGTATCACAAGAAAAGAGGTTTACACTTCAGATTTGAAATGGGCTCATTTCATGGCAAATCTATTGTGAAATAAATATCAGGTGTTATGATGGAGCAATTACTTATTTCCTGTTATTAGAGGCACTTTTAGGTTTGGCAGCAGCATACAATGAATAAATGTTCTAGAAAGGCATTACATTTAGGTTTTGGGTGTAATCCAAACTTATCAAGACATAAAAGTGCTGTAAATGCCAATTCAAAACAGCAGCAGTTAGAATTGAAAAGACAGTTTTATTAGCAGTGGACATTTTTTTTCTAGAAATAGAAAAAACAAGAAAATTGTAAACTAGTCTTAATAGAACTAGAATCAATTTAATGTAATTTTAATGATAAAAAAAAAAAAGCCAAACTGTTACGTAATAAACACATTTTGGAATAATACATTTAGGAAATAACAGTGCATTTATTTTATATGTTGGCAAGTTGAAACATGTTAACCCTAACTAAGCCTTCCCTTAGAATATACATTCATTAAATTATATTAAATTTGTGTCTATCTTTTTTTTTAACTTTATTATTCTGTTCTAACTAGATTTGTGCATTTTTATAGATTGCTGTACTGTTAGCAGACATTTAGGATTTTATGCAACAAGGCATTATCCCCAGACTAATCCATTGGTGCAATCTTTTGAGGAAAGACTATTTTATTGACTTAACAATTGATTAGAATTCATTTTGCAGATTACATTTCAAGCAGTTTTATTATACAAAATACAATAACGGAAAAAAGAAGCAGCCAAGATCCTTTCATTTAACAGATACGCAACAAACATGTATTATTGTTTTTACACTTGCTTGCATTTTTCTAACATAATTTGCATACATAATTGCCAATGCAGATGTATGGCTAGATTCTATCATTCCTGAAAACTTGATTGAGTCATAAAAATGAAAGAAAATGTTTTTTCTTCACAATAAAAACTTCAGGTAGGTTCTTTGAGAGAGTGATCAAAATTTCTTTAAAAATGGCACTCCTTGCTTTTCTGATGAAGGGAAGCTTAATACAATTTTTGAAATGTCCTTGTTAGACAGTTTCACAACTCATTAAACAACCTGTTTGTAAATAATAGTTTGTAATTTTTCTTTAGAAACTAAAAAAGTTGAGAAACTCTAGGGTCATAAGATAGTGATGCAATATGGAATGTTACATCTTGTTGCTATCACCATAAGGGTACTAGCTTTATATGTGGTTATTTGTTGAAGCATGGGCTAATGATTCAGAATTCAGTATTTTGTTTCCCTAGGTATTCACATTGCATAGCCCATGTGCAGTGCTGAGATATAGGGCTAGATTACAAGTGGAGAGATATTAGTGCTCCAATTTTTTAATACCAGCGCATGCTAATGTGTGCTGGTATTACAATTAAATTGCAATGCGAACATGAGCTCACGCTTGCATTGCGAAGAAGCATTGCACTCATGAGGGCGTGCTTCTATAGGCGCCTTTAGGAGCCTCGTTCTGATGCCGTCACAGATGGCATCAGAACCTAAGTACAGCAAAGGGGGTAAGTAGTGTAGCGATGGGCAGCATTTTTTAATATATATATATATATATATATAAATATATACATATATATTTATGTGTTAATATGTGTATATTCCAAAGAAAAAAGACAAAAAAAATCAAAAATTTGATGATTTATTGAATATATTTAAAATTCAAAAATAGAAATATGTGACAGCCTAGCCACTTGTTTGGGGAAAGAGCGCAGCACACTGGCTTACGCGTTTCGGCTGTTAGCCATAATCATAGCCTGATATATGTGTATATACATTACATTGTGGTCTATTAAAACACACACGCCTAGATTTAGAGTTCTGCGTTAGCCGTCAAAAGCAGCGTTAAGGGGTCCTAATGCTGCTTTTGGCCGCCCGCTGGTATTTAGAGTCAGCCAGGAAAGGGTCTAACGCTCACTTTCCAGCTGTGACTTTTCCATACCGCAGATCCCCTTACGCCAATTGCTTATCCTATCTTTTCAATGGGATCTTCCTAATGCCGGTATTTAGAGTCTTGGCTGAAGTGAGCAGTAGAACCTCTACCGACAAGACTCCAGCCGCAGAAAAAAGTCAGTAGTTAAGAGCTTTCTAGGCTAATGCCGGTTTATAAAGCTTAACTACTGTTCTATAAAGTACACTAACACCCATAAACTACCTATGTACCCCTAAACCGAGGTCCCCCCATATCTCCGCCACTATAATAATTTTTTTAACCCCTAATCTGCCAACCGCACACCGCTGCCACCTACATTATCCTTATGAACCCCTAATCTGCTGCCCCTAACATCGCCGACACCTACATAATATTTATTAACCCCTAATCTGGCCCCCCCCCCAACATCGCCGCTACCTACCTACACTTATTAACCCCTAATCTGCCGACCGGACCTCGCAGCTACTCTAATAAAGTTATTAACCCCTAAACCGCCGCACTCCCGCCTCGCAAACCCTATAATAAATAGTATTAATCTTTCTTATTTTTTGTAATTTAGTGTTTGTTTGTTTTTTAATTTAGTTTAGTGTATTTAATTGTATGTAATTGTAGGTAATTTATTTAATTAATTTATTGATAGTGTAGTGTTAGGTTTAATTGTAACGTAGGTTAGGATTTATTTTACAGGTAATTTTGTAATTATTTTAACTAGGTAGCTATTAAATAGTAAATAACTATTTAATAGCTATTGTACCTAGTTAAAATAAATACAAAGTTGCCTGTAAAATAAATATAAATCCTAAAATAGCTACAATATAATTATTCGTTATATTGTAGCTATATTAGGGTTTATTTTACAAGTAAGTATTTAGCTTTAAATAGGAATACTTTAGTTAATAATATTTAATTTATTTCGTTAGATTAAAATTATATTTAATTTAGGGGGGTGTTAGGGTTAGGGTTAGACTTAGCTTTAGGGGTTAATACATTTATTATAGTAGCGGCGAGGTCCGGTCGGCAGATTAGGGGTTAATACTTGAAGTAAGGTAGCGGCGACGTTGGGGGGGCAGATTAGGGGTTAATAAATATAAAATAGGGGTCGACGGTGTTAGGGGCAGCAGATTAGGAGTACATTGGGATAATGTAGTTTGCGGCGGTGTCTGTAGAGGCAAATTAGGGGTTAACAGTATAATGCAGGTGTCAGCGATAGCGAGGGCAGAAGATTAGGGGTTAATAAGTATAAGGTTAGGGGTGTTTAGACTCGGGGCTCATGTTAGGGTGTTAGGTGCAGACTTAGAAACTGTTTCCCTATAGGAAACAATGGGGCTGCGTTAGAAGCTTAACGCTGCTTTTTTGCAGGTGTTAGGTTTTTTTAAGCCCAAACTGCCCCATTGTTTCCTATGGGGGAATCGTGCACTAGCACATTTTTCCAGCTAGCCGCTACCGTAAGCAACGCTGGTATTGAGAGTTGAAGTGGCGCAAAATATGCCTTTACACTCCCTTTTTGGAGCCTAACGCAGCCCTTTAGAGAACTCTAAATACCAGCGTTGTTTAGAAGCAGCACTAGAAAAAAAAGACGCATAGCTAACGCACCCCTTCGGCCACAAAACTCTAAATCTAGGCAACAGTTTCCATAGACAAAAATGTAAAGGCACATTTCAGTGCTGTTTTTTTTCTAACATCCCATTCTCACCAACTTTAAAGCCCAAAAACTGCCTAGTGCAGTTTTTATTTATTAAAAATAAAATGCTACATTTTTTTTGATAAAAAACTATAAGAGACTCCAGCAAGGACTTGGGGGTCGATCCGATAAAAGTCGTCGCCCGCAAAAGCCGGCGACGCCAATATTTACGCTGGTTTGGTATCACATATAAGGCGTAACCTAGAAGTTACGCCCGTATATTTCTGCCGTCGCCCGTAGTTTTTTGGGCCATAGATAGGTATACCAAACCAGGGCAGTTTGGTATCCAATATGCAGCGTAAGGACTTGCGTGGCGAAAATGGAGAAATCTTACTCCATTTTCACCTCGCCACAAAAGCAGCCGTAAGAAGCCTTATGCTGACTATTGGAGCCCCGTAACTCCCTAAACTAGCTAGAAAATAAACCTAACACCTAACGCATGCGCAATGTCTATCTACCTGTCACCCGCGATCTGCTAAATAAAACCTAACACCTAACGCATGCGCAATGTCTATCTACCTGTCAACCGTGATCTGCTAAATAAAACCTAACACCTAACGCATGCGCAATGTCTATCTGCCTGTCAACCGCGATCCCCCCCCCCCGAAATCCCTAATAAAGTTATTAACCCCTAAACCGCCGCTCCCGGACCCCGCCGCCATCTACATAAACTAACCCCCTACTGTGAGCCCCTAAAACCGCCGCCATCTACCTTATCTATCCCCTAATCTGACCCCTTACACCGCCGCCACCTATATAAAAATTATTAACCCCTAATCTAATCCCCCTATACCGCCGCCAGCTATATTAATATTATTAACCCCTAATGTAAGCCCCTTACACCGCCGTCATCTCTATTAAAATTATTAACCCCTAATTTAATCTACCTACCCCGCCGCCAGCTATATTATCTATATTAACGCTAAGTATATTATAGTTAATATAGTTATTACATTATATATATTAACTATATTAACCCTAATTATATTAGGGTTAATATAGTTAATATAGTTACTATAGTATTTATATTAACTATATTAACTCTATCTAACCCTAACACCCCTAACTAAATGTATATTAAATTAATCTAATTCATATTATAAACTAAAATATTCCTATTTAAATCTAAATACTTACCTATAAAATAAACCCTAAGATAGCTACAATATAATTAATAATTACATTGTAGCTATGTTAGGGTTGATATTTATTTTACAGGTAAATTGTTAATTATTTTAACTAGGTATAATAGCTATTAAATAGTTATTAACTATTTAATATCTACCTAGTTAAAATAATTACCCAATTACCTGTAAAATAAATCCTAACCTAAGTTACAAATACAACTACACTATCAATAAATTAAATAAACTACAAATATCTATCTAAAAATACAATTAAATTAACTAAACTAAATTACAAAAAAAAAACAAACACTAAATTACAAAAAATAAAAAAAAGATTACAAGATTTTTAAGCTAATTACACCTATTCTAAGCCCCCTAATAAAATAATAAAGCCCCCCAAAATAAAAAAAATTCCCTGCCCTATTCTAAATTAAAAAAAGTTTAAAGCTCTTTACCTTACCAGCCCTTAAAAGGGCCTTTTGTGGGGCATGCCCCAAAGAATTCAGCTCTTTTGCATTTAAAAACATATACAATACCCCCCCATTACAACCCACCACCCACATACCCCTATTCTAAACCCACCCAAACCCCCCCTAAAAAAGCCTAACACTACCTGAAGATCTCCTTACCTTGTCTTCACCACACCGGGCCGAACTCCTCATCCGATCCGGGCGATGTCTTGCTCCAAGCGGCAAAGAAGAATTCTTCCTCCGGCGATGTCTTCCTCCAAGCGGCAAAGAAGAATTCTTCCTCCCGGTGACGTCTTCCTCCAAGCGGCAGCAAAGTCTTCTTCCTTCCGGCAGCATCTTCCATGAAGCGGCATCTTCAATCTTCTTTCTTCGCTCCGCCACCGCGGAGCATCCATCCCGGCCGACGACTGAACGACGAATGAGGTACCTTTAAATGACATCATCCAAGATGGCGTCCGCCGAATTCCGATTGGCTGATAGGATTCTATCAGCCAATTGGAATTAAGTTAGAAAAATCTGATTGGCTGATTGAATCAGCCAATCAGATTCAAGTTCAATCCGATTGGCTGATTGGTTCAGCCAATCGGATTGAACTTGAATCTGATTGGCTGATTGAATCAGCCAATCAGATTTTTCTAACTTAATTCCGATTGGCTGATAGAATTCTATCAGCCAATCGGAATTCGGCGGACGCCATCTTGGATGACGTCATTTAAAGGTACCTGATTCGTCGTTCAGTCGTCGGCCGGGATGGATGCTCCGCGGTGGCAGAGCGAAGAAAGAAGATTGAAGATGCCGCTTCATGAAAGATGCTGCCGGAAGGAAGAAGACTTTGCTGCCGCTTGGAGGAAGAAGTCGCTGGGAGGAAGAATTCTTCTTTGCCGCTTGGAGGAAGACATCGCCGGAGGAAGAATTCTTCTTTGCCGCTTGGAGCAAGACATCGCCCCGATCGGATGAGGAGTTCGGCCCGGTGTGGTGAAGACAAGGTAGGGAGATCTTCATTGGGGTAGTGTTAGGCTTTTTTAAGGGGGGTTTGGGTGGGTTTAGAATAGGGGTATGTGGGTGGTGGGTTGTAATGGGGGGGGTATTGTATATGTTTTTAAATGCAAAAGAGCTGAATTCTTTGGGGCATGCCCCACAAAAGGCCCTTTTAAGGGCTGGTAAGGTAAAGAGCTTTAAACTTTTTTTAATTTAGAATAGGGCAGGGAATTTTTTTTATTTTGGGGGGCTTTATTATTTTATTAGGGGGCTTAGAATAGGTGTAATTAGCTTAAAAATCTTGTAATTTTTTTTTTTATTTTTTGTAATTTAGTGTTTGTTTGTTTTTTGTAATTTAGTTTAGTTAATTTAATTGTATTTTTAGATAGATATTTGTAGTTTATTTAATTTATTGATAGTGTAGTTGTATTTATAACTTAGGTTAGGATTTATTTTACAGGTAATTGGGTAATTATTTTAACTAGGTAGATATTAAATAGTTAATAACTATTTAATAGCTATTATACCTATTTAAAATAATTAACAATTTACCTGTAAAATAAATATTAACCCTAACATAGCTACAATGTAATTATTAATTATATTGTAGCTATCTTAGGGTTTATTTTATAGGTAAGTATTTCGATTTAAATAGGAATATTTTAGTTTATAATATGAATTAGATTAATTTAATATAAATTTAGTTAAGGGTGTTAGGGTTAGATAGAGTTAATATAGTTAATATAAATACTATAGTAACTATATTAACTATATTAACCCTAATATAATTAGGGTTAATATAGTTAATATATATAATGTAATAACTATATTAACTATAATATACTTAGGGTTAATATAGATAATATAGCTGGCGGCGGGGTAGGTAGATTAAATTAGGGGTTAATAATTTTAATAGAGATGGCGGCGGTGTTAGGGGCTCACTTTAGGGGGTTATAGATTTAATATAGCTGGCGGCGGGGTATGGGAGCGGCGGTTTAGGGGTTAATAACTTTTTTTATTGTTAGGCTAGTGAGGGGGGATAGCGGATAGAGGGTTAGACGTGTCGGGCTATGTTTATTAGGCGTGTTAGACAGTGCGGGTGATTTAGACTTTAGTCAGGTTTTATAGGTGCCGGCAGTTTCTAACGTGGCGCAAGTCACTGGCGACTCCAAAAATCTGTACTTACGCAGATTTCTGGACATCGCTGGTTTGTGAGACTTGCGCCACTTTAGCAAGTGACGGCGCCGCATATTGGATAGCTCGATTTGTAAGCTGAAACTGCGGGCGACGCGGGTTCCCTTGCTTGCGCCACAAACTGCGATCTATATCGGATTGCGCCCTTGATCACTAGGTGGTGCTACAATAGGGTTAGGATTGGTTACCTGAGTGTAAGTGGGCCTATATAAGGACACACCACATGTCTTTAGCTATAATAGAACAACAAGTGAGGGGGCACTCTATGAATCTATATTGAATATAGTGGACAATATAGTGGTCAATATCCAGTTTTAGATTATATATCAAAATTGTGTGATAACTTTGTTAAACTACCAAAAATACATATATAAAGCATATATTTATACAATATATAAATCAAACATTACACAATTCATCTAGCCACTGCACATAAGCACATTATTATTCCCATTAGTGTGAATAACACATAATATTATAGATCTGTTGTTAGTATAGCATCCTATTACACTAGCACTATCAGTCCACTATTAGATGGAATCTAATAATACAAATAATATACTGAATTATAGATTTGGTATTACTATAACACATTATTTTGCTAGCACTATTAGTTCATTTATAGATGGAATATTACGCACTATTAAACTACACCTATATAATAAAATCCTATCTTATATATTTTAATTTTATTTAAAATAGGCCTTTTAGGTACTATTAGTAACATTGTATGGTTATTACTCATGATCATATAACGATGTATATTAGTTTAAACAAACATCTATAGTCAATCATCAAACACATACTATTATTCACATCACACTGCCCTTAGTTGACATGTATTTCATAGTCATTTTATATACATATCCGGTGTTATTAGTTACATCATATATATCCCACTGGTATTATTATTTCTTATTAAGGGCACCCTATCACTAAGAGAACTAGCATCACCAGTATAGTGTATTACACTACATGTCACGCCCTGTTGTTTATAGGGGTGTTAGCACTTTATTACTCATTCACTGTGAATGAGAATTCCAAGGCTCAATACAAGCCGTTGTCTAATTTGTTAGTACACATGTCATTTGGTTTGCACCATATTACTGGTCTAACACAATAACATCACTAAAAATGAGATACTCCGATTGGATAGACATTGGTAAATGAATAAGTCTCATTGATGGGGTCCAGCAGTACTCGAAGAAGACCGCAAAATATACGTGAAGTACAGCGTCTCATTCTTTGAGATCATAGAAGATCGTGAGCATTAAGCCAAATAAAAATACTGGGAAAAGGGGATAATGATTAAACCATAGGTACCCACAATTCACAAAGAGTTAATTAGAACAGAGGGCAATAGTTAAAAATCATCAACCGTAAGTATGGCATAAACGAAAGTTTAAGGGTTAAAAATATTATCCCCACGTAAGTGTCAAACAATAAACACAATTAAAGATATAAGATTTATGAACAGGCTACTTATGATGAATTGTATAACTATACATGTGTCCAATGCTGTTAACTCATACCTGCCTATATTATATGCCATGTGTTAGATGATGCACATATATATTTGCATAATATATAAAGCTTGTCACATATATGTACATATCTTTTGGGTTGCACTGTGATTGCATTTTATGTTTTATGCTTCTTTTCCTTTTTTTATATTGTATAACATTGTATGTGTCTCTACCTTAACTACAGGGTTGTTGTTAGTTACTAATTAATCATATAAATAATTTTGTATTTTTTTACACTCCCCAGTTTGGGTGTGTACTTGTCTACTATTGGTTAGAATTAGTTTAAATAATATGTCAGTTAAAAGGTGCTTTATGCCTGATGAAACAGTCAATGCTAAGGCTGAGAAATGTGTTGCATATTATTCTTTGTAACCACTGCTTGTTACATATTTTAAATTGTTTTTTAATAAACAACTTGTTTTAACACAAACATTGGTCCAGCACCTGATTGAGTAGCATAGCTACTGCACCTGACATTCGACTATTTGGATTATACCACTCACTGAGTGGGTTAGGACACACCTGCATCGGTTCCACTTCACCTGGAGAGGGTTAGCCGGTACACCCCAAGTTACCAGCCTGCTCCTACCAGTACATAAGTGTACTTGGGCTAAATGTGAGTATCCATTTGGCTTTATTTTCTTCTGTTTACCCACTCTGAAATGGTGATACACACATGAGGCGCCCCTCTGTTCTCTGTTTCTACTATGTCTTTAGCTATGCATGATTAAGGGCTGGTTGCCCGAAACGTCACTTTGTCTAACCCAGGTGTGATGAAATAAAATTTTTTACCTGCTACAAGTTGCTGCCGTCTGTGGACTTTGATTAATAAGGGTTTACAGCACCCTTGTGTTGGTGTGCACCTGACAGTATTGCTGTGCTATTCGAGTGAGTACAATATCACTATTTGCTGTTTGCTGTATTTTGCTTCTTGCACTCTGTCCAGAGATGTCTGAGAATGACAAGCCAGAGGACACTGGGTTACCTATGTTTGGATACACAGATGTGGATGCTGCCAGAATCGTTACTTAAGTAAAAGTCTCAAGTGAGCTCCTGAAAACACCTGAGACTGAAGTGAATGGCAAACTATTTGAAAGGCAAACTATAAAACAAACTGCTCTGGATCTCCATGCAGTAACACTCATGGAGTACTGCAAGGTAAAACGGATTCCAATAGGATTGCAAATTAATGTGTGCCCCACCTTAATGACAAACAATGTGGATTACTGTAAGCTATTCACTAGTATTCTCAAAAAGTGCTCCTATGACTTAATGATGCTTACCGTGGAGTTTCTGCAAAAAGAAATTGCCAAGCAGAAAACGGAGGTAGCCAGATTGAGGGAAGAGTTGAGTAATACCATGACCGCAGACACTTACAGCACCCTAATGAAGAATGTTGAGAAGGGGAAAGCTGAATATTGCAAAGTATTGGAGCACAGAAAGAGAATCAAGTTCCAGAGAAATGCTAAGGATTATGAGACCGGATTGGTCTACAGATGGTCATGGGACCAGGGGTCGGGTCACCGCTCACAAACCGGGGAGGGACGCAAATGGGTAGAGGGCCCTGCCAAGAGTTGCACTGTTGTAGTTGGCTCTTACAAACATCTGGGCTCATAGGCTTACATTCTAAGGGGTTCAAGGGAAAGCAATGGAGTTAGGAAAGGTTAGTGTAGGTTATATGCATCCCTGAATAGTAGAGTCTTTAGGGAGTGCTTGAAGCTGTTAAAACTAGGGAGAGTCTTGTGGAGCGAGGCAGGGAGTTCCACAAGATGGGAGCCAGTCTGGAGAAGTCCTGTAAATGGGATTGTGAGGAAGTAACAAGAGAGGTGGAGAGGATGAGATCGTGAGCAGAGTGAAGGTCCACAATTAAGGTGCAAATATGAAACTTTATAATCCTCAAGTTGAAACTTGTTACGGGAGAAAACAGTCTCAAATCAGTATCAACAATGAATGTGCTTTACATCAAGTGTATTGCACAATTAGTGTGCAACTCTTACTGTATTCCACATCTAGGAGTAAAGTCCTCTCCTCCTGAACCTTAAAAACCTTTGAGTTAATGTGTATTTAATTGTGGAAATTGCCCACTCCATTCACTATTTGTTGTGATCCATTGAGAGTGAATACATATACATATACTATAAATATCTTTGTCCAGTAAATGCAACAACTGATTCATGGCTCAAATGTATTTCAAAAGGTGCGTTTTTTGATACGTGGGATTATACACGTTTGTCAGCTTTAGCAGTACGCCCGTCTCCTGAAGTCTTCAGCACCGTAGTGTACAATGGTTGCTTGGTGGATACTGCAATCCTGTGTTTATGCAGATAGTCTCACAGTAAGGTTCAGCTGTATGGATTACCCAGAATCCCGGAGAGAAGACAATAGGCTAGTCAAAATGCAGAAACCTAGTATGTAGTGAGATGACAGCTTTGGTAACACACTCTGACGTGCATTTTCGGGACTCTTTTTCAAGGCTCCAGGAGAAGGGCGTACTGCTTATTGGCTGTTCAAATCAGCCAATAGGATTTCAGTAGCTCTCATCCTATTGGCTGATTTGAAAATGTCAGCCAATAGGTATGCAAGGTATCCCATTTTTAAACAGCTAATTTGCATTCAAGCATCAGTGTATGGCGGTGACTGTATGAAGAGGATCCTCCATGCTGGATGTCCGCGCCACCAGCAAAGATGCTCCGTGCCTCCACAACTCCCCGTCTCCACAGTTCCGTGCCACTGGGATGAAGATAGAAGATGCCCCCGTAAGATGTCGCCGCTTGAAAGAAGACTTCTCACCGCCTGGATGAAGATGGATGTCCGGACTTCAGGAACTGTGAGTAGATTTCCTAGGGTTAGTGTTAGGGTTTTGTTTTAATTTTTTTTTTTAAGATGAGGGATGGGCAGTAAAAGAACTGAATGCCCTTTTAAGGGCAATGCACATACAAATGCCCATTTAGGGGCAATGGGTAGCTTGTTTTTTTTTTAGACTTAGGCTTTTTATTTTGGGGGGTTGGTTGGGTGGGGGTTTTACTGTTGGGGGGACTTTGTAATTTTTTGTAGGTAAAAAAAGCTGTTTAACTTATAGCAATGCCCTACAAAAGGCACTTTTAAGAGCTATTGGTAGTTTATTGTTAGGTGAGGGGGTGTTAGGGGATTAGGTGTAATTTTTATTATTTTGGATAATTTCGTTTATTATTTTAATTTCGTTTATGATTTTTTTATTTTTTGTAATGTTATTTTTTTTCGTAGTGTTAGGATTATTTGATATTGTAATGTTAGTTTTTTTATTTTTCATTTATTTTATTTATTTAAAATAGTAATGTTAGTTTAATTTATAGTTTAAACTGTTTTTTTTATTTTAAAGGTAAGTTTTTATTTATTTAAAGATAGTTATAATGTAAGTTTAATTTAAGATTAGGAGTTGTTAGGTTTAGGAGTTAACAGTTTAATTTAGAGTTTTTCAATATGGGGGGCGGCAGTTTAGGGGTTAATAGGTTTAGCTTATTAGTATCGATGTGGGGGGCCGACAGTTTAGGGGTTAACAGGTTTAGTTTATTAGAACCGATATGGGGGGCCAGTGATTTAGGGGTTAATAGTTTTAGTTTATTAGTACCAATGTGGGGGCCAGTGGTTTAGGAATTAATATGTTAGGTTTATTAGTACCGATGTGGGGGGCCGCCGGTTTAGGGGTTAATAATTTTATTTAGTGTCAGCGATGTTGGGGGCGTCGGTTTAGGGGTTAATAATTTTAGTGTTTGCGATGTCGGGGGCGGCTGTTTAGGGGTTAATCATTTTATTTAGTGTCGCGATGTCGGGGGCGGTGGATTAGGTGTGTTTAGACTAGGGTTTTTTGATTAAGGGTGTTTAGACTAGGGGTTTATGTTAGGGTGTTAGGTTTAAACGTAACTTTCTTTTCCCCATAGACATCAATGGGGTTGCGTTACGGCGATAGCCATTCCACGATCGCAGGTGTTAGTTTTTCTCTAACACTCTCTCTCCATTGATGTCTATGGGGGAAAGTGTGCACGAGTATGTAAACTCAGCCCTTGGCTTTTGTGTGGTATAGAGTTTATTCCAACAATAACGCACAGCATGAGGAGGTTTTTCAGTAACTTGTAATGGCAGCGCTATGGAAAGTGTAATAACGCTATTATTATTATTATTATCGGTTATTTGTAGAGCGCCAACAGTTTCCGCAGCACTATAAACAAATGCGGAGTACAACAAAACATTTATAGGGATTAAGCGGGTAGAGGATCTTGCCAAAAGTCACACTGTTGTAGTCAGCTCTTAAGAAGGTGATCTACAAACAGCTGGACTCTTAGGCTTCAGGGGATAGCAAGGGAGGAGAGGAACTTGTATAAAGAAAGGTTAGAGTAGGTTGTATGCATCCCTGGACAGTAGAGTCTTTATGGAGCTCTTGAAGCTTTCAAAACTAGGGGAGAGTCTTGTAGAGCGAGGCAGAGAGTTCCACAAAATGGGAGCCAGTCTGAAGAAGTCCTGTAAACGGGAGTGTGAGGAGATAACAGGAGAGGAGGAGAGTAGGAGGTCATGAGCAAAGCGGAGGGGATAGGAGGGAGAGTATCTGGAGACAAAGTCTAAGATATAGGGGGGGCAGTGCAGTGTATTGCTTTGTATGTCAGAGTGAGAATTTTGTCTTTAATCCTAGAGGCAAGATGAAGCCAGTGAAGGGATTGGCAGAGAGGTGCAGCAGATGAAGAGCGACATGTAAGGAAGATGAGCCTGGCAGAAGCATTCATTATGGATTGTAAAGGAGCTAGGCAGCAGCTGGGGAGACCAGAGAGGACATAGTTGCAGTAATCGAGGCAGGAAAGGATGAGAGACTGGATTAAAATCTTAGTTGTGTCTTGTGTAAAGAAAATGTCTAAATTTAGAGATGTTTTTTAAGGTGGAAGCGGCAGGCTTTAGCCAAGGACTGAATGTGAGGAGTGAAAGAAAGATATGAGTCAAATGTGACCCCAAGATATCGGGCATGCAGAGTAGGAGTAATGATGGAGTTCTCGACAGTTATAGAGAGATTGAAGGTGGAGATTTAAGAAGAAGGGGAGAAATAAGGAGCTCAGTTTTGGAGAGATTTAGATTGAGGTAGAGAGAGGACATCCAGGAAGAGATGTGAGAAAGACAGTTAGTGACACAGGATGGCAAAGAAGGAGATAGGTCTGGTGCAGAGAAGTAAATTTGAGTGTCGTCAGCATACAAATTATTTTGGAAACCGTGGGACTTAATTAGGGAACCTAGTGATGAGATTGAGAAGAGAAGGGGACTAAGGACAGAACCTTGCATTACCCCGACAGAAAGTGGTGACACAGCAGAGGAGGCCCCAGAGAAGGCTACACTAAAGGTACGGTTTGACAGGTAGGAAGATATCTGCGAGAGGGCTGTGTCACAAATACTGAAGGATTGGTGGGTTTGGAGCAAAAGAGGGTGGTCAATGATAAAGCTATTTTTTTTGCGTTCTTTACGCACCTGGTTTAGTGCGCAACTTGTAATCTAGGTGTATATTTGCTTTACTAATTCTGCTGATAGGTCATTCTATTTAGTATCACCATTTAATTAAGGCCAAGAATAATATCCTTCTGTCAAGTTAGATTGTACCACACTCTGGGCTAGTTACCATTGAGCCGTTAAAAATAGAGCCGTAAGCTACCGAATCGGCCGACAGCTAAAAGTAATGTATGGCTCCATTTTAGTGCGGTTGCTCTTTTTGTCTAGGTGTAAATTAGCATTGTGTTAATGCATCCACCCGATGCCATTAACAGGTTACAATGGTAACCCAACCTTACACTACACTCAATCGCATATACGGCGCCACATACAAGTTCGGTGTGTATATTTTACCCGCCGCTCGCTGTTAAAATAAAATCAAACACCTAACGCATGGCAATATCTACCTCTCAACCACAACCCCCCACCACAATAACTAATGTATTAACCCCTAATACGCCAACCCCCATATTGCAAAGTATCTATTTAAAATATTAACCCCTAATCCGCCATGCCCCACAAAGCAATCTAGCTATTTAAACTATTAACCCCTAAACAGCCATGCCCCCATATTGCAAAAAACTAATCACTAAGCCCCCTAACCTAACACCCCCTAAATTAACCCCATTACATAAATTAAAATAATCCTAATTTACAATTAAAATAAAAAATCCTAAATTACAATTAAAATAAAAAACCTAACATTACTTTAAAAATAAAAAAACTAAGTTTAAATTAATCTAAAATTAAAAAAATAAAAAGTCTAACATTACATAAAATAATAAACCAAATTATCAAAAATAGAAATTTATACCTAATCCCTATGAAAATAAAAAAACCCCCCAAAACAAAAACACCCCCTAATCTAATACTAAACTACCAATAGCCATTAAAAGTGCCTTTTGTAGGGCATTGCCCTAAGTTAAACAGCTATTTTACCTTTAAAAAATAACTAAGTCCCCCAAACAGTAAAACAACGCCACCCACCAAACGCCCCAAAACTAGCACTAAAAAATCCTAAAATACCCATTTCCCCTAAAGGGGCATTTGTATGGGCATTGCTCTTAAAAGGGCATTCAGCTATTTTACTGCCATTAAAAGGGCATTCAGCTCTTTTAACGCCCATTAAATCCCTAATCTAAAAAATAAAAATATAAAAAAACCTAAGTCTAACCCCCAGATAGGTACTCACGGTTCCTGAAGTCCGGCGGTGAAGTCTTATTTCAAGCTGCGACCTCTTCTATCTTCATCCAGAACTGCGGAACTCAAGACCGGCAACTGAGGAACTGAAGACCAGCGACCGAGGAACTGAAGACCGGAAACCGCGAAGCCAAGGAGCATGGAGAATCCTCTTCGTACGATCACCGCCGTACACTGAATATTGAATGCAAGTTACGCGTTTAAATATGGCGTACCTTGCATTCCTATTGGCTGATTTGATTCTTCAAATTCAAATCAGCCAGTAGGATGAGAGCTACTAGAATCCTATTGGCGGTTCAAATCAGAAGAGGATCCTCCATGCTCCTTGACTCTGCGGTCACCGGTCTTCATTTCCTCGATCGCCAGTCTTCAATTCCTCGGTCACTGGTCTTCAGTTTTGCGGTCCTGAATGATGATAAAAGATAAAAGAGGTCGCCGCTTTGGAATCAGACTTCACCGCCGGACTTCAGGAACCGTGAGTACCTATCTGGGGGTTAGACTTAGGTTTTTTTTTTTATTATTATTTTTTAGATTAGGGGTTTAATGGGTGGTAAAAGAGCTGAATGCCCTTTTAAGGGCAACGCCCATACAAATACCCCTTTAGGCGCAATGGGTAGTTTCAGATTTTTTAGTGTTAGTTTTTTTTAGGGTGGTTTGGTGGGTGGGGGGTTTTACTGTTAGGGAGAACTTTTTTTTTTTTTTTAAATGTTAAAATATCTGTTTAACTTAGAGCAATGCCCTACAAAAGGCCCTTTTAAGGGCTATTGGTAGTTTAGTATTAGATTAGGGGGTGTTTTTATTTTGGGGGGCTTTTTATTTTCATAGGGATTAGGTATATTTTTTTTATTTTTGATAATTTGGTTTATTATTTTATGTAATGTTACACTTTTTGTCATTTTATATTAATTTAAACTTAAGTATTTATTTTTAAAGTAATGTTAGGTTTTTTATTTTAATTGTAATTTAGGATTTATTATTTTAATTGTAATTTAGGATTATTTTAATTTATGTAATGGGGTTAATTTAGGGGGTGTTAGGTTAGGGGGCTTAGTGATTAGTTATTTGCGATATGGGGGCATAGTTAAGCTGGTTGTAATTTTTGTTACTGTATCGGCAGCCTCCAACAGTGTATTAACGTTTTTCACGGACACTGGAAACCGGGTATTATTTAAAGATTAGCGGCTTCTGATACTTTTAATGGGACACGATAATGTTTTCGGCAGCCGGAGTCTGGTTGCCGAAATTGAGTTATAATGGACCGTTGGAAGCAGTCGGTGAACAATACTGCTTCTGACAACTTATTTAACAGTTTGCGAGTGCACGCAAACAAATTATGGCTCAATGGAAATGAGCCCTTTGTGTATAGGCCCCATAACATGGCTGCTTTATCTTGTAGAAGCTGATATTCTTGATAACCAGTGCTGCTTGTTGTTAATTTGTCTAGACATCTCTCTGCAAGGCAATGTCCTTTCATAAATTGTACAAATATAAATAAAAATAGACCACTACACTTGACTAGCTTTGAAATACAAGCTCCTTGTCCTATAATATAAAAGGCCAAGTGTGTTTGTCTGAAGCTGTCATTCAGTAGAGACAGCACAGGACAAACACACCTGGCCTTACCTGACATGCTGTTTGCTGCAAAAGTGGGCGTGGTCGGGTGGAGTGTGGGGGCGTGGCCAGCACAAGAGAGAGGGGAGAGAAATAGTAAGGGAGGGGGAGAGACAAAAAGAGATAGGAAAGAGCTAAAGAGAGAGGGAAGAGCAAAAGAGAGGGGGAGATGGAGCAAAAGAGAGGGGAAAGAGTAAAATAGAGGGAAGAGAGAGAAAAAGAGAGGGGGAAAAGTGAGAGCATAAGAGAGGGGAAGAGAGAGAACAAAAGAAGAGAGGGGGAGAGAGAGAGAGAAAAAGAGAGAGGGGAGAAAGAGCAAAAGAGAGGGGGGAGAGAGAGCAATAGAGAGGGGAAGAGAGAGAGCAAAAGAGAGGGGAAAGAGCAAAAGAGAGGGGGAGAGAGAACAAAAGAGAGAGGAAAGAGCAAAATAGAGGGAAGAGATAGAAAAAGAGAGGGGGAGAGAGAGCAAAAGAGAGGGGGGAGAGAGAGAAAAAGAGAGGGAGAGAGAGAGAGAGAGAGAGCAAAAGAGAGGGGGAGAGAGAGAGAAATAGAGAGGGGGAGAGAGAGAGCAAAATAGAGGGATGGAGAGAGAGAGCAAAAGAGAGGGGAGAGAGACAGAGCAAAAGAGAGGGGAAAGAGCAAAAGAGAGGGGGGAGAGAGAACAAAAGAGAGGGGAAAGAACCAAATAGAGGGAAGAGGGAGAATAAGAGAGTGGGGAGAGAGAGCAAAAGAGATGGGGAGAGAGAGAAAAAGAGAGGGAGAGAGAGAGCAATAGAGAGGGGCAGAGAGAGAGAGCAAAAGAGAGGGGAGAGAGACAGAGCAAAAGAGAGGGGGAGAGAGGGGAGAGAGAGAGAGAGCAAAAGACATGGATGGATAGCAAGAGCAAAAGAGAGAGATGAAGAGAGAGAGCACAAAAAAGGGGAGAGAGACAGAGCAAAGAGAGGGGGGAGAGAGAGAGAGCACAAAGGAGAGGGGAGGAGAGAGAACGCAAAAGAGAGGTGGGAGAGAAAGAGCTCAAAAGAGAGGTGGAGAGAGAGAGCACAAAAGAGAGGGGGAGAGAGAGCACAAAAGAGAGGGGGGAGAGCGCAAAAGAGAGGGGAGAGAGCGCAAAAGAGAGGGGGAGAGAGCGCAAAAGAGGGGGGGAGAGAGAGAATGCAAACAAGAGGGGGGAGAGCACAAAAGAGAGGGGGAGAGAGAGCAAAAGAGAGGGGGGAGAGAAAGCAAAAGAGAGGGGGAGAGAGGGAGTAAAAGAGAGGAGGAGGAGAGAGAGCAAAAGAGAGGTGGAGTGAGAGAGAGCCCAAAAGAGAGGGGGAGAGAGCACAAAAGAGAGGGGGAGAGAGAGCAAAAGAGAGGGGGGAGAGAGAGCAAAAGAGAGGGTGGAGAGAGAGCAAAAAAGAGGGGGAGAGAGAGAGCAAAAGAGAGGGGGGAGAGAGAGAGCAAAAGAGAGGTGGAGCAAGAGAGAGCGCAAAAGAGAGGGGGAGAGTGCGCAAAAGAAAGGGGGCAAGAGAGAGCAAGGGGTGGGACCTCTGTACTGCAAAAATTGGCCTGTGTAAATGGGCTTTAGGACTAGTTTAACTATAATCAATATAACAAAGTTGCATTCATTTACAACAAATCTGTTACTAAGCTTGTTAATTTCAGACCGCATTCTAGTTTTCTTGTGTTTATTTGGTGCAATACACAGAGGTTGCAAAGATATATAGCATCAGCATCAAATTGATGTGCTGGTATAATTCACAGAGCCTGTGATTATTTTTTTCCTACCGATTAAAAGGATTTAAATTTGTGCACAGTTTTGTGAGACTGCTTGAATCCTCTTTTCTCTTTGGCTATTAATAAACATTTTCCAAATAAACTTTAAAATAATGCCTGCCAACATAAGTTTTTACTTTTATACAAAATAAAGGTCAATTTGTTTTCGAAAGCCATGCAAAGCAGTTTGTATGGGTTTTTATTTCGCTTTTCAAATTTAAATGTCCAATTCAAAAACCTTTTAATTAAATCCTTTGTAATGGCTTCTTACTTTGGGTATTTAGAGAGTTCATTCATGGTATTATGTACAGACTTGTTGAGCCTATGGATTCCCCTGCTGTCAAAATCTATATTTCCATATTTTGATGTATTCCAGTCCATCAGAAAATGTTTGCTTTTTCTCATGTATTTTTGGGGTTTATCTATCTACTCGACCTCATCCCATTTTGGCCACTTTTGAACAGCACAATCATTTTTAGGGTTAATAAAAAGATGCAAATTAACTCAAAACACATTTTAAGCTATCAGGAGTTAAACCATTATTCAAATTATAAAAACAATCACTACATATTTTGGTTTAATTTCACTTTAACTATGTGTTTAACCAATATTCAACATTTATATATATTATCACTAAATACTTGGATTTCATCACCCATTAGTTATGTTTTAACCTATTATGATTATAAGATGTATATATAAAATCAACAGTGCAATTATAAAAAAAAAAAAACTCTATTCAAGCATTTTCCTTTTGGATTGTTTTTCACATTGAAAGGCACATTTGTCAGTGTCTGATAAGCAAAACTACAACCAGTTTATCATTGAGCACTCAAATGCATAACAATTACGCAATGTAGAAACTTAAAAACAAATACCCTCATTAAAAATGCAACAAATGCATAAATGACTACTACTACAAACATTCACCTAAATTATGCATTAAGTTATGCGCTTAACCCAGTGCGTAAATAATGCAAAAAATTTAGCGATACCATACTTTCCATAGCGCTGCCATTTCAAGATACAGAAAAACCACACAAAAGCCAAGACCTGGAGTAAAAGTGTTAGAAAAAACAACTGAGATTGCAGACTGGCAGTTGCTATAATGCAATAACGCAATAAGATAAAACCCTAACATAAACCCCTAGTCTAAATACCCCTAATACGCTGTCCCCTGACATCGCCAACACTAAATAAAGTTATTAACCCCTAATCCGCCGCCCCCGATATCGCCCACACTAAATAAAGTTATTAACCCCTAATCCGCCACCCCCAACATCGCCAACACTAAATAAACCTAGTAACCCCTAAACCGCCAAACCCCACATTGCCAACACTAAATAAACCTATAAAACCCTAATCTGCCGCCTCCCTGCATCGCAAATACTAAACTAAACCAATTAACCCCTAAACTGCCGATCCCCGTATTGCGAATACTAAAATAAACCTAATAACCCCTAAATTGCCGTCCCCCCACATCGCAACACACTAAATTAAACTATTAACCCCTTAACCTAACTTTAATTAAACTTCCCTGTGAAATTAAAAAAGCGATTTTAAAAACTAAAATAAACTTAAAATAAGAAACCTAAATTTCAAAATGAAAGAATACTAACAATACAAAAAAAAAGTATGAAAAAGAAAAAAATTCTAAGATTACAAAAAACAATAAACGAATTTAACCAAAATAATAAAAATGACACCGAATCTAATAGCCCTATAAAAACAGAAAAGCCACCCCAAAATAAAAAAAAAACCTAATCTAACAAGACACTACCAATAGCCCTTAAAATAGCCTTTTGTAGAGCATTGCCCTGAAGCAATCAGCTATTTTACATAAAAAATTACAAAGTCCCCCTAACAGTAGAAACACCCACCCACCCCCTCAAAATAAAAAAAAAAAAATAAAAAAAAAAATAAGCTACCCATTTCCCCTAAAGGGGCATTTGTATGGACAGCTCTTTAGTGTCCATTAAAAAATTAAAAAAGTTCTAATCTAAAAAAAAATCCCCCCAAAAAAACAACTAACACCCCAAAAAATGTACTTACCGTTCCCGAAGTCCGGACATCCATCTTATTCCAGGCAGTGAAAAGTCTTTATCCAGGCAGCAACATCTTCATCCAGCGCAGAGACATCTCCTTCTTTCTTTTTCTTTTTCATCCCAGTGGCGCAGAGCTGCGGCGGCACGGAGCTGAACGGGAATGGCAATGATCACGACATCTAGCGTGGAGCCTCCTCTTCATGTGATCTCCACCATACACTGAAGATTGAATGCAAGGTACCCCTTTTATATTGGAGTACCTTGCATTCCTATTGGCTGAAATTTTCAAATCAGCCAATAGGATGAGAGCTGCTTAAATCCTGTTGACTGATTTGAATAGCGTACGCGGTAATAAAATATCTTGCTGCACGAGTGCAAACTGAATTTGTGCTCATCAGGTTAGTGTTACTGATGTCCTAGCGTAAAGGGTTAGGGCTAAATTAAAAGTTGCACCAGACACAACATAAATACATTAAAATAAAGTGTTACACTCATTAATAAACTAGTACAAAATATACATATACATTTTAAATATACATACATATATACACACATATATACATATATATAAACATATGAAATAAACAGGTCCCACACTCTCCGCTGTGAAAACACAAACTTCTTTAATTGAACTGTGACGTTTCGGGTAGTTAGCCCCTTCCTCAGACAGATAACAAAAATAGTGCAACTTACTCCCCTTAAATACCCTCCACAATGTACTGTGAATGCTAAACACCTGCAGCTTCTCATCTGTGCAACTGAGCATGCTCAGAGATAACTACGGTCGCTGCATTGGGACAAACAACTAAAAGCAAAGTTAATAATGGAAAATGCCTGAAATTACAATGTAACAATGTTCATATAAACAAAACAAAAAACAGAAATGTAACCTAAGTAGCCCTGATATATGTGATAAATAATTCATCTTCACAATATGTAACTACTATGGCTACAAATAAATATTATATCTTAACTACTGAGAGGAATAAGTAAGATGTTACTTACAAAAAACAGGCAAGTAATGAATATCAAGTGTAATTATGAAATCCATACCCTGTAACAGGACATAATTAACTTGACCAGGGAGACAAACGAAACCTACCTACTGCAAAAATTGCTTTAACTAGGTGGGGATATGTCAAAAAGACATAAATTACAACAGGATGATATGATGATCACTAATACTGACTTACTGGTGACACTGGATGTCACCAGTTCGTATACTGCCATTCCTCATACAGGTGGCCTGGATGCCACAAGGAGACATTTAAATCGATACCCATATGTGGGTCCACCTGTGGAGGTAATATTACGTCTTCTCGAATTCTGCCTGGAATGTTATTATTTCCGTTTTGAACTGAGATTTTACTTACAGATTTCTGGAATGGCAATGGGGTTAAATATGGCCCCATCATATGCCAACATCTTTATGGCAGAATTTGAGCTATTTGACACTGATCTATTTTGTGACCCAAACATCAGGATGTTCAAGAGATATATAGATGACTTGTGTATCATTTGGACGGGCACCAGACATGAGTTGGATAACTGGTTTGCCCAACTAAACGGATCAAGTAAACACCTCAAATTCAAAATGAATGCTTCTGATACCTGTATTGAGTTTTTAGATTTGTTAATCTTCAAGAATGGTAGTCGCCTAGATACTACTCTATACACCAAG
This sequence comes from Bombina bombina, assembly GCF_027579735.1. Lineage (NCBI taxonomy): Eukaryota > Metazoa > Chordata > Amphibia > Anura > Bombinatoridae > Bombina > Bombina bombina. The sequence continues at coordinate 285,275,393 of NC_069500.1, forward strand.
GAGACAGATAGGAACTCCATCCTAAGAGCTGAGAGCTGCCATCCACTGGCCCTTAAAAGGGCACTGCCTATCTCCCAATTGAAGAGAGTGGTACGGAACAACATTACTGAAAGTAAAAAGTTGGAACAACTCCAGGAAATGGAGAACAAGTTTAACCAAAGGGGATATAAACGTAAAACCAATGAGGATATCAAATCTACTATGTCCACATTGACACAAGCTGAAGCATTGATAAAGAGAACCAGCGAAGACATACCTGACGTGGCTTTAAGGATGACGTTCGTGACCACATATTCTTCTGACAAGTGGCAAACACCCAGTATTCTACAGGAGAATTGGCACATCATCAACACAGATGAACGCTTACCCTTTAAGAATACCATCCATCCGAGGGTTGGTAATAAACGTTCAAGATCTTTGAAGGACTACTTGATGCGTCCTGACAATGTCCAAATTTATACCAACAAGACTTGGTTAGGGAAGCCTAAACATGGTTGTTTTAAGTGTATGAGTTGCACTACCTGTAATGGGTTGGTACAAACCACCCAATTTGTCCACCAGTGGCACAACAAACGCTATGCCATTATGCACAGAGTCACATGTACTACCAAGTTTATAGTGTACATGCTGCACTGTTGCTGTGGCAGATATTACATAGGCAAAACGAATGATGATCTGCGCACCAGTATGGTTAATCACAGGACATCCATACGTGCTGCCGTAGCCACTGGTGAAAGTGATCAGCCAGTGGCTAGACACTTTTTGTCTGCCAAACATACTGTGGCCGATTTGCGATATGTGATCATTGATCACGTCCCTCCCTTACTGAGAGGGGGTAATAGGGCCAAATTGTTGTTGCAAAAAGAGACCAGGTGGATTTACATCTTGGATACTTTAATACCTAAGGGCCTTTTTTTTTATATGAAATGTTTCTTGTAATGATCCTGTTTGTACATATTTTACACGTAATCATATATTGTGTAGTACAGCTAGCCATAGATTCATACTAATCTGATAGTCATACTCTGAGTCTGTCAGTTATTAGATTATACAGGGATGATTAAGATTGTATTCATAATTTTTATGTCTTTTTGACATATTTCCACCTAGTTAAAGCAATTTTTGCAGTAGGTAGGTTTCATTTGTCTCCCTGGTCAAATTAATTATGTCCTGTTACAGGGTATGATTTTCATAATTACACTTGATATTCATTACTTGCCTGTTTTTTTGTAAGTAACATCTTACTTATTATTCTCAGTAGTTAAAGTGTCAGTAAACGTTAAAAATAATGTTATATAATTCTGCACATAGTGCAGAATTATATAACATTATATTAGCCAAACATTTATAAAACATAATATACCCTATTAATTTTTTTTAAAAAACGCTGTTTTACAGACTCACTCTCTGTACTCTGCTGAGCGGGTCTGTTATATTAACTCAGCGCATCGGGCCAGCTGTATAGTCACAGCCCGGCCCGACCGCGCCATAGCACTAAGTGCAGCTCGCTCCTGCTGTCTGACAGAGCAGGAGTGAGCTGCACTTAGTCTTATGGCACGCTCGGGCCGGGCTGTGACTATACAGCTGGACCGATGCGCTGAGTAAATATAACAGACCCGCTGAGATGTATGTAATGGTAGAAGTTCCTGCATGTGTGTGTGTGGGGGTTTGTAAGGATGGAAGAGTGCCTGGGAGGTATGCACACAGGTGAAAGAGATGCTAGATCTGCTTAATTTAATTACATTTTGCAGCTTTAGAAAATATATATTTTTACAGGGAATAAAGTGGGTCAATGGAATAGTTTAGCCCTGATAACTAAAGGGTGACATATTTTAGTTACATTGTAGAAATACCAGATTTGCCTAGACTCTCTGAAATTGTTTAGGACATGTTAGCCATTGTGTAAAAAAACAAACAAATGTATTAAGTATCGGTGTGTAGTTTAAATTATTCATTTTTAATTTTCTTCCCACCATTATATATTCAAGAATCTGCTTAAACTCTGTAAAGATGGAACTATTCATAAAAAAATGAAGAACACTAATTTTAAGCCAAATCCTGGGCAACTATTCTATGGATGAAGACCTTTTGTGAGTGAAATGTTATATTCCTTAACCCCTTAATGACCACAGCACTTTTCCATTTTCTGTCCGTTTGGGACCAAGGCTATTTTTACATTTTTGCGGTGTTTGTGTTTAGCTGTAATTTCCCTCTTACTCATTTACTGTACCCACACATATTATATACCGTTTTTCTCGCCATTAAATTAACTTTTTAAAAATACCATTATTTTCATCATATCTTATAATTTACTATAAATTTTTTTATAAAATATGAGGAAAAAATGGAAAAAAACACACTTTTTTTAACTTTGACCCCCAAAATCTGTTACACATCTACAACCACCAAAAAAACCCCATGCTAAATAGTTTCTAAATTTTGTCCTGAGTTTAGAAATACCTAATATTTACATGTTCTTTGCTTTTTTTGAAAGCTATAGGGCCATAAATACAAGTAGCATTTTGCTATTTCCAAACTACTTTTTTTCAAAATTAGCGCTAGTTACATTGGAACACTAATATCTTTCAGGAATCCCTGAATATCAATTGACATGTATATATTTTTTTTTAGAAGACATCCCAAAGTATTGATCTAGGCCAATTTTGGTATATTTCATGCCACCATTTCACCGCCAAATGCGATCAAATACAAAAATCGTTCACTTTTTCACAATTTTTTTCACAAACTTTCGGTTTCTCACTGAAATTATTTACAAACAGCTTGTGCAATTATGGCACAAATGGTTGTAAATGCTTCTCTGGGATCCCCTTTGTTCAGAAATAGCAGACATATATGGCTTTGGCATTGCTTTTTGGTAATTAGAAGGCCGCTAAATGCCGCTGCGCACCACACGTGTATTATGCCCAGCAGTGCAGGGGTTAATTAGGGAGCTTGTAGGGAGCTTGTATGGTTAATTTTAGCTTTAGTGTAGTGTAGTAGACAACCCAAAGTATTGATCTAGGCCCATTTTGGTATATTTCATGCCACCATTTCACCGCCAAATGCGATCAAATTAAAAAAAAACGTTAATTTTTTCACAATTTTAGGTTTCTCACTGAAATTATTTACAAACAGCTTGTGCAATTATGGCACAAATGGTTGTAAATGCTTCTCTGGGATCCCCTTTGTTCAGAAATAGCAGATATATATGACTTTGGCGTTGCTTTCTGGTAATTAGAAGGCCGCAAAATGCTGCTGCGCATCACATGTGTATTATGGCTAGCAGTGAAGGGGTTAATTAGGAAGTTTGTAGGGAGCTTGCAGGGTTAATTTTAGCTTTAGTGTAGAGATCAGCCTCCCACCTGACACATCAGACCCCCTGATCCCTCCCAAACAGCTCCCTTCCCTCCCCCACCCCACAATTGTCCCCGCCATCTTAAGTACTGGCAGAAAGTCTGCCAGTACTAAAATAAAAGCTTTTTGGGGGGTTTAGGTTTTTTTAAAAAAAAAAAATTCTTCTGCTGTGTAGGACCCCCCTTACCCTCCAACCTCCCTGATCCCCCCCAAAACAGCTCTGTAACCTTCCCCATCTGCCTTATTGGGGGCCATCTTGGGTACTGGCAGCTGTCTGCCAGTACCCAGCTTGCACAAAAAAGGGCTTTGATCGTTTTTTTTTTTTTTTACTTTTTTTAACTGATTACACCTTCTTTATTTTACACCATTTTCTGTAGTGTAGCGGTTCCCACCCGCTCCCTCCCCGGCGTGCACTCGCCCGCCCCCGCCCTCCCGTGCACGCGCGCACGTCCGTGCGCGCCCCCGGGCATCCCCGGCCACGATCCCGCCCCCCTCCACATCTCCAGGGCCATCGATGGCCGCCACCCGCCTCCCGGTACTGCTCCCACCCACCAACGAAGGAAGCCACCGATCTCCGGTGCAGAGAGGGCCACAGAGTGGCTCTCTCTGCATCGGATGGCTTCAAAAGGTTATTGCAGGATGCCTCCATAACCGGAAAGCAGCTGGAAGCAAACAGGATCGCTTCCAGCTGCTTTCCACACCGAGGACGTGCAGGGTATGTCCTCAGGCGTTAACTGCCTTTTTTTTGAGGACGTACCCTGCACGTCCTCGGTCGTTAAGGGGTTAAAGGATCATTAAATGCAATAACATTGCAGAATCAAAAAAGTGCATTATAAAAAGATGTTGCAAAAGCTCTTACTCTGAATTTTGAATGAGTAGTAGATTTTTTTTAGGACAAATTTCAAAACTACTTAAAGGGACATGAAACCCAAAAATTTTCTTTCATGATTTAAGTAGAACATACAATTTTTAACAACGTCCCAGTTTAGGTCTATTATCAAATTTCCTTCATTCTCTTGGTATCATTTTTTGAAGGAGCAGCAATGCACTACTAGTTTCTAACTGAACCCATGGGTGAGCCAATGACAATCAGTATATATATGCAGCCACCAATCAGCAACTAGAACCTAGGTTCTTTGCTGCTCCTGAGCTTACCTAGATAAACCTTTGAGTAAAGGATAACAAGAGAAAGAAGCAAATTAAATAATAGAAGTAAATTGGAAAGTTGTTTAAAATCACATGCTTTTTCTGAATCATGAAAGAAAAAATTTGGGTTTCATGTCTCTAAGTTTGCTGGCCACCTGTATCATGTGACAGTCATCAACCAATCACAGACTGCATACACTGTGTACTTTTCTACATAGTCAGCTTTATAAAAAAGACTGCGCACAATTTGATAATAGAAGTAAACTGAAAAGTCTCTAACTGAATCATGAACGTTTAGTTTTTACTTTAGTGTCTCTTTAAGGTGTTTACTGTACATTTATGGGGTTAAACTGGATATGTGGATAGTTAGCTCTTTGTGACTAAGCAGTAACATTTTTAATTGTCATGAAAATGCCACGTTTGTGTAGGCCTTTGACATGCTGCAAGTTTGTTGTTTAGCTTGAGAGGCCTATTTATCAAGCCGTCAACTGTGCTGCATTCGCCGGGACCAAAACGCTCACCTAACATCGCGGCCGCGGACATGAATACGATCTCCATATTTATAAAAAAAAGCCGGCAAAAAGCCACGCACCAAGTACGGGGCGTTGAGCAGCGGACTGTTGTTAACTAGCAGTCATCAATCTCGCTGCTATTCGGCTTTTTCCCAACTTTATTCATATCCTCTCACTAAAATAAAAAAATGTTTAACCCCTATCCCACCACTCCGGGACCCAGCTGCAACTTTAATAAAGTTATTATCCCCTATTCCTCCACTCCCGGGCCCCGCCTCAACTTTAATAAAGTTATTAACCCCTATCCCGCCGCTCCCGGACCCCTCCAAAACTAAATAAATGTATTAACCCCTAAACCCCTGGCCTCACACATCACTACCACTAACTAAACCTATTAACCCCTAAACCACCAGCCCCCCACATCGCCATAAACTAAATTAAGCTATTAACCCCTAAACCTAACAAGTCGCTAACTTTACATTATAATTACCTCATCCCTATCTTATAATACATTTAAACTTACCTTTAGAATTAAAATAAACTATATTAAACTATTAATTAACCTACCCTAACTATTATACTAAAATTACATTAAACTATAAATTAACCTACCCTAACTATTCTACTAAAATTACATTAAACTAACAATTAAATTAACTATATTACATATTTAAAAACCTAACCCTACTCAAATTATTTAACAAAAAAATAAAACTCTCCTCTCACTCTCCCACAACGTTGAATCACAAATATACAATAATAGAATATAATAGCATTGATCCAAAGCACTTGTATCCGAGAACAGAACGTCAATTATACACAAATGTATGTGTGTGCACAGCGTGTGGCAGCCTCTGGTTCCCAATCAATTCCCTATCACAATCTCAAAATAAAAGATACTTCCAATGAATAATATAATGAAAGTCACTTACTGAGGGAAACTGAGCCGATCATGCTGACTTCTCACGCTGGCACCTTTCTGTGTAGTCATTCATCATTCTGTGTCCCATTCTGTCTCATGCCTTCCTGACACTACAAACAGTGTTTAATACATCCAGGCTCCCGGTGCTAGAAGCGGATCCACGCTGGCGCCCTTTATTTGAAAAAATACTCACAGTGTGCCCTGTAGGTACCTTAATGAAAGTCCCAAACTGTAAAGCTGAAATAACCCAGTCCGGCACCACTGGTTGAGTAAAATAGCGACCTCTTTATTGTCAAAATAGTTAAAAGATGGTGAGCACACCACGGGAAGAAAAGGCAATCATACCAAACAGTAGAAAGCTCAGTGTTAAAAGGTGTAACGGCTACAACCTGGCCCCGATGACGTCACTGACGCGTTTCAGTTATCAACCCGTAGTCATAGTTACCGTCATGGGGTCTAGGTAATCTTAAATAGGTACTACTGGAGAAAACAAAAGATTGCAACCCCACTACACAAGTAAATGGGGACTGCTGATTTGTACCTACACTTAATTTTAAAGTGGGTACCTGCTGGAGTGCTTATACAAGAATCAATGATTCAAAAAAGAATAGAGTCAGAAATGTAAATTTCTGGCTCCAGAAGCGGGATGCATTTATTTAGCACTTACTGTCCCCTAAATTAGGTATGGAACCTTGAAAAGGAAGAAAATGTGGGTGGAACAGCGTGTACCTGTGATTAAAACCTAACTTTTATTTCAACACTTAAAAAAAGAATTATGACATACAATTTAAAAACACAAATTTGCGTAGAACTTGAGAATAGAGGCTAGATTATACACGTGATTTAATACTTCTGGGGAAGTCCATAAATGAAAAAAGTATCAGTGTTCGGATACTATAATACTTGATTACGGTGATCTGAAGAACTAATATATGTATGAATTCTCTTGTCTCTCTAACAACTATGTTACTGTATCAAATTTTTATTGTACATACATATGATGTTACTCTGCATATTATGTCTCTCAAGTAGGATTCAATACCGCACACTTCCTCTATTAGGTATATATATCAGGTAGAGGTGGTATTTTATTGTATTAAATTGTATTAGTAAGAGAATAAACTTTTATTGTTACTCTGTAAATTTTAGGATTGATTTTGGTGTGGTATACACATGCATAGATGGTTCTTCTGTATATGGTGGGGTTCGGTATTAAGAAAAAATATATATAGCCGAAATAAGCTGCAGGAGTGCCTGCCTTTAGATATTATTGTCTTGTTTTTTGCATTGAGTACTGTGCATTAATGATTTTACAGTGATGCTTATATAGCAAATTTTCTCTCTTAGTACTTAGGAGAATAATGGGAGCATTCCCCTTATTTCTGGGGCACTGCACTCTGTACAAATGCTTTTATTTCTTTTCTCTTAATATTTTTTAAGTAAGTATCCCTGAAGAATCAAATCATGCATACAAACACATACAAACACATACAGTTTGTTGTTTGGGTCATTGGTACAGATAATTTGATATCGATAGTTGGAGATTATATTGGTTGATATATATGGAAGTGATCTAAGTGTGGCAATGTAACTTAGTTATTATTCTGCTTCTTTTTGAACGTATCTTTTTTATTTTGTATAGATACTTGCTGAGTGCTGGGATTACAATCTGCAAACAAGTTCGTTATTAGTTCTGTTTTTTATGGAATCAAATCGATATTGGGGTGATTATTCCTTCCCCTTATGATAAATATATTGACTTTGACTTAGGTACAGTTTTATGTGATTCAATTTGTTATATATGTCAGTATATTTCTTAATTTTTGTTGGAAGTCAGTGCACTTGACCTTCTATATTGTTTCTTCAATTGCTAAAGTTTGTGTATATGTTTGATACATTCAGCGATATATCCTAGTTTTTAGTATAGTATTTATTCACTATGTTATTTGCAAGTTATTGCAGTTCACTTATATTCTTAAGTAATGCTGCTGACTATATAATACCGTGATGATCTTATATATCTTGATCTGAATAGTTTACTTAAATAATCTCACTCGTATTATTATAGAGCTCTTAATAGTTATAATGTTAAGCAGACTATATAAATATAGGTCTCAGTTTGTTAAATGTAACGTCTGAGCTAAATTGTAATTGTCTTTTGTTTTCGAGCGGTATTGCTTGGGAGCCGGTATATTTTTTAGTATAGCAGCCTTGTGATCTTTGTAATATTGACTAGCGTCTAATAAACTATAGTGAAATTAGGTCAAATAATAATGATACTTCTATAGCAGCGGTTACTTGGTAAAGTTCAGAGCCACACTTTTTTTGCATTCACACCGTATTGTTGTATTGCTATCCTTGCATTCACACCATATTGTTATATTACTAAATGTAAAAGCATTCACTTCGGACTTCCCCAACTTATTTTAAATTGCTTCCCAATATTACTTCATGCATTCATTTTTACGATCTAAGTTCTACGTTCCTTTGCTTATTAAAAAACACACTAAATAGGTTGAAATAGAGATGTCAACCTCTCCCTAACATGTTTCGCCGTTTGTAATTCCGGCTTTTTCAAAGGGTGATGCGCGCAACAATCTTTGGTGATTTATTGGCTTTGCTCCACCCTTTCGTCAGTTGGTCGCCAATCAGAATCCCTAGGTGCTTGATTGACGGCTGTTTGAATCTCGTCAATCGCAAGTTAAATGACTTATTCTTTTAATATATTTGGATTGCTTCTTGAACTTCCATATACTATGTACTACTAATGTACTCTATAAAATTCTTAATGTATGTTTGTGAGGTGATTAAAATATTAGAGATCTGTGTCTGTTTGATTGATACCGTTCGTAACACATTCACATGTTGTCATAAGTACCTGCTGTACTATGGTGAATTATGATGTGTGTTTATACTAGGTATAATGTGTATTGATGAACTGAATACAGCCTTATACTTTACGTTAACATCTATCATATTATCTTAAGTTTAGATATGTATAATGATACCCCAAAAAATTATTTGTATCCTCATATCTATCGACATATCAACACCAATCTAAACTTAAGATAATACCTTTTCAAGGTTCCATACCTAATTTAGGGGACAGTAAGTGCTAAATAAATGCATCCCGCTACTGGAGCCAGAAATTTACATTTCTGACTCTATTCTTTTTTGAATCTTAAATAGGTACCTCTGCAGGTGTAAGCCGTTAACCTAAATATTCACACTTCAACATTTTAACACTTGGTATACTGAGCTTGTCAATAAAGATGTGTATGAAATATATATATAACGGAGGTCAACCCACATTCTCATTTGGGATTCTAAATGAATAAATAGCTGACAAATATCAATAGTACAAACGGAATATTCTGTAGAAAAACACTCCTACAAACCCCCTTTTTTATATAAAGTTTAAAATTGTAGAATCTTAGAGCAACAATATAGAAAAGCAATATGAAAATGCGGTATCCACTTATTAATCTCTATGTGTATCTAACCTCATATGTATTATTTCAGCGATATCTTACTTGTCTACATTTTCATCAGATAATTCAAATCTTCATCAGACAATTTAGAGACAGAAAACAACCAAAATAATTTATAAAGACTTATAAAAAGATCCTGCTGCTTCCTACTTTAGATTTTAATTAATACATTTTGTAATAGATGCTTAATTAAAAAATATATTCAGGATATTTTAATATGCCTTTACATAAATATTGGCTATGTACAATGCTTTTCCACAATTTCTATTGCTATTACCTTTAGGAGGTTGAAAACTTTCCTTAGATACAGTTAAACAGTTTTTCAATGATAACTTATACACTCCAACCATTCAGCCAATTACAATGTAGAAGTTTTATATTCCCACTAATGCGATTGCTTGTATACCCTATTCTTTCACCTTATTTCACATATTTCATATATATTGTTATTTCTATATTTATTTTACAATATCTTAAGAAACAATATATTATTCTCCTAACCAGCTTGTTCATACTTATTACTTATTTACATAGACCATATATATTGACGCCTAGATTTAGAGTTTTGTCGGTAACGACCCGCGTAGCTAACGCTAGCTTTTTTTTCCCTGCACCTTTTAAATACCGCTGGTATTTAGAGTTCACAGAATGGCTGCGTTAGGCTCCAAAAAGGGAGCGTAGAGCATAATTTACCGCCACTGCAACTCTCAATACCAGCGGTGCTTACGGATGCGGCCAGCTTCAAAAACGTGCTCGTGCACGATTCCCCCATAGGAAACAATGGAGCAGTTTGAGCTGAAAAAAAAACCTAACACCTGCAAAAAAGCAGCGTTAAGTTCCTAACGCAGCCCCATTGTTTCCTATGGGGAAAAACACTTCCTAAGTCTGCACCTAACACCCTAACATGTACCCCGAGTCTAAACACCCCTAACCTTACACTTATTAACCCCTAATCTGCCGCCCCCGCTATCGCTTACACCTGCATATTTTTTTTAACCCCTAATCTTCCGCTCCGTACACCGCCGCAACCTACGTTATCCCTATGTACCCCTAATCTGCTGCCCCTAACACCGCTGACCCCTATATTATATTTATTAACCCCTAATCTGCCGTCCCCAATGTCGCCTCCACCTACCTACAATAATTAACCCCTAATCTGCCGACCGGACCTCACCGCTACTATAATAAATGTATTAACCCCTAATCCGCCTCACTAACCCTATAATAAATAGTATTAACCCCTAATCTGCCCTCCCTAACATCGCTGACACCTAACTTCAAGTATTAACCCCTAATCTGCCGACCGGACCTCACCGCTACTCTATTAAATGTATTAACCCCTAAAGCTAAGTCTAACCCTAACACTAACACCCCCCTAAGTTAAATATAATTTAAATCTAACGAAATAAATTAACTCTTATTAAATAAATTTTCTTTCATGTAATTAGCAAGAGTCCATGAGCTAGTGACGTATGGGATATACATTCCTACCAGGAGGGGCAAAGTTTCCCAAACCTCAAAATGCCTATAAATACACCCCTCACCACACCCACAATTCAGTTTTACAAACTTTGCCTCCGATGGAGGTGGTGAAGTAAGTTTGTGCTAGATTCTACGTTGATATGCGCTCCGCAGCAAGTTGGAGCCCGGTTTTCCTCTCAGCGTGCAGTGAATGTCAGAGGGATGTGAGGAGAGTATTGCCTATTTGAATTAAAGCTAAATACTTACCTGTAAAATAAACCCTAATATAGCTACAATATAAATTATAATTACAGGTAGCCTTCAGTTTACGCCGAGGTTAGGTTCCAGAAGGAATGGTTGTAAATCGAAACCATTGTAAATTGAAACCCAGTTTATAATGTAAGTCAATGGGAAGTGAGGGACATAGGTTCCAGGCCCCTCTCAAAATTGTCATAAGTAACACCTAATACATTATTTTTAAAGCTTTGAAATGAAGACTTTAAATGCTAAACAGCATTATAAACCTTATAAAATAATCACACAACACAGAATATATAATTAAACTTAAAGTTAAAGGAACAAAAACATTTGCTAAACAGCATTATAAACCTAATACAATTATCACACAACACAGATTTCACTTGCATTTTTTCCACAAACAGTTCTTTCTATGCATTCCAATCTGGACTGATTTATAGACAGGAATATCTTGTTCCTTTGAAATCTGCTTGATAGCTCAGGTCTGGTTTAACTGATTAATTTCAGCTTGCTTGGCTTTGCTGCAACACAAGCGGACAGCTCCACCTACTGGCTATTTTAATAAATGCACTGCTTCTCAATGCTTTTCAATAGCAGTCACATGACTAGAAAAAAAGGTTGTTATTCTGAAACGGTGTAAATTGAACCGTTGTAAAACGAGGGTCACCTGTATATTGTAGCTATTTTAGGATTAATATTTATTTTACAGGCAACTTTGTAATTATTTTAACCAGGTACAATAGCTATTAAATAGTTAATAACTATTTAATAGCTACCTACTTAAAATAATTACCTGTAAAATAAATCCTAACCTAAGTTACAAATAAACCAGTGACGTGCAGTGACGTCAGAGGCTGGTGAGGCAGTGGCAGGATACGCCTTCATTCTTTAGATATCCTTTGTTGAAGAAATAGCAATGCACATGGGTGAGCCAATCACATGAGGTATCTATGTGCAGCCACCAATCAGCAGCTACTGAGCATTTTTAGATATGATTTTCAACAAAGGACATCAAAAGAATGAAGAAAATTAGATATTAGATGTAAATTGGAAAGTTATTTCAATTTGCATATGGGTTTCATATGGGTTTCATGTCCCTTTAAATGGTGTCTTGGAAAACTGGTCAACTTAGTAAACATCTGATTTTAGTTTAAAGGATTGTAACAGAAACTCTTGCCAGATAACACAATGCTTGCTCTGATTATGAGATCTAGAAATCCATGCCCATTAAAATATGTTTAAAACATACTTTTTACTTTAATGCTGCAAATTATGCTTATAGATTATTTCATTACATAAGGGATGAGAGTCTGAGGGGGAGGAAGAGAGACAGAGAGAGAAAGAGACCATGGGAGAGAACAACACATAAGGAGAGAGATGGATAGATAGAGAGAGACACACACACACACACACACACATAAGGGGGGGGGGGGAACCACTGCATTTTAAGTAATAAAACAGCAGAGCTACAGAGAGTTCATAAAATGAGTCTATAATTTAGTGTGAAGTACAGAGGCAAGCTGCTAAGTTAGTGGGTGTAAAGTTTGAGTAAACAAAATACAAAAACGACCCTGCTGTAAAAGAGTAAAAAAAAACACTAAACCACAATCATTAAATGATCATTTTCACTAACAGAATCCCTTTCAGTAAAATCTTACTTTAATAAGATGTGGATGAAACACTGCTCTCTGTGCCTCTTTTCCTGCTCTGTAAGGATTCAGGAAGTGACAGTGGCACATTCCACTGCACTTAGAGGGGAAGAACAGAACTCTCTTTTTCACTTTAGCAAAGCTAGCAGGTTCACAGGACAGCAACAAAATATATGAAAGTTGTTTTTTTCTGTTTTTGTTTTGTTTTATATGATTTAACATCCAGCCCCAACCCTATGTTCCACTTACTAATGTCTCTCGCTGGATTGGTTCAGCCCAAATAGGACTGCCTCAAATAAGCAGTTAATGGGCCATGCAATGATCTTAACCACTTGCATCCAGTAGATGGCGCAGCATGTTGTGTAATGGTGGGCAGACCTGCTTGTGCCTCTTCATTGCACAACATATAGCTGTGAGAAAAAAAAATGCTGGGAAAAAAAAATTACAATTGAAGCACTGCCTCACCTGCCTCTAGTGACTGCACATCACTGAATTAAACCTAACACTACACTATCATTACATTAATTAAATAAAATATCTACAATTACCTACAATTAAACCTAATACTACACTATCAATAAATTAATTAAATACAATACCTACAAATAAATACAATTAAATAAACTAACCAAAGTACAAAAAATAAAAAAGAACTAAGTTACAAAAAATAAAAAAATATTTACAAACATTAGAAAAATATTACAACAATTTTAAACTAATTACACCTACTCTAAGCCCCCTAATAAAATAACAAAGCCCCCCAAAATAAAAAAATGCCCTACCCTATTCTAAAAATAAAATAGAAAAGCTCTTTTACCTTACCAGCCCTTAAAAGGGCCCTTTGCGGGGCATGCCCCAAAGAATTCAGCTCTTTTGCCTGTAAAAAAAAAACATACAATACCCCCCCCAACATTACAACCCACCACCCACATACCCCTAATCTAACCCAAACCCCCTTAAATAAACCTAACACTAAGCCCCTGAAGATCTCCCTACCTTGTCTTCACCACACCGGGTCCCGATCGGTCCAGAAGAGCCTCCGAAGTCTTGATCCAAGCCCAAGCAGGGGCTGAAGAGTGACGTCCATCCTCCGGCTGAAGTCTTGATCCAAGCGGCGGCTGAAGAATTCCATCTTCGGGCAGAAGAGTAGATCCGGACCGGCAAACATCTTCATCCAAGCCACATCTTCTATGTTCTTCCATCCGATGACGAGCGGCTCCATCTTGAAGACTTCCAGCGCGGATCCATCCTCTTCTTCCGACGACTAGACGACGAATGAAGGTTCCTTTAAGGGACGTCATCCAAGATGGCGTCCCTCGAATTCTGATTGGCTGATAGGATTCCATCAACCAATCGGAATTAAGGTAGGAAAATTCTGATTGGCTGATGGAATCAGCCAATCAGATTCAAGTTCAATCCGATTGGCTGATCCAATCAGCCAATCAGATTGAGCTTGCATTCTATTGGCTGTTCCGATCAGCCAATAGAATGCGAGCTCAATCTCAAATAGGCTGATTTCCTACCTTAATTCCGATTGGCTGATAGAATCCTATCAGCCAATCGGAATTCGAGGGAAGCCATCTTGGATGATGTCCCTTAAAGGAACCTTCATTCGTCGTCTAGTCATCGGAAGAAGAGGATGGATCCACGCTGGAGGTCTTCAAGATGGAGCCGCTCGTCATCGGATGGAAGAACATAGAAGATGCGGCTTGGATGAAGATGTTTGCCGGTTCGGATCTACTCTTCTGCCCGAAGATGGAATTCTTCAGCCGCCGCTTGGATCAAGACTTCAGCCGGAGGATGGACATCACTCTTCAGCCCCCGCTTGGGCTTGGATCAAGACTTCGGAGGCTCTTCTGGACCGATCGGGACCCGGTGGGCTTAGTGTTAGGTTTATTTAAGGGGGGTTTGGGTTAGATTAGGGGTATGTGGGTGGTGGGTTTTAATGTTGGGGGGGGTATGGTATGGTTTTTTTTTTACAGGCAAAAGAGCTGAATTCTTTGGGGCATGCCCCGCAAAGGGCCCTTTTAAGGGCTGGTAAGGTAAAAGAGCTTTTCTATTTTATTTTTAGAATAGGGTAGGGCATTTTTTTATTTTGGGGGGCTTTGTTATTTTATTAGGGGGCTTAGAGTAGGTGTAATTAGTTTAAAATTGTTGTAATATTTTTCTAATGTTTGTAAATATTTTTTTATTTTTTGTAACTTAGTTCTTTTTTATTTTTTGTACTTTTGTTAGTTTATTTAATTGTATTTATTTGTAGGTATTGTATTTAATTAATTTATTGATAGTGTAGTGTTAGGTTTAATTGTAGGTAATTGTAGGTATTTTATTTAATTAATGTAATGATAGTGTAGTGTTAGGTTTAATTGTAACAGGTTAGGATTTATTTTACAGGTAATTTTGTAATTATTTTAACTAGGTAGCTATTAAATAGTTATTAACTATTTAATAGCTATTGTACCTGGTTAAAATAATTACAAAGTTGCCTGTAAAATAAATATTAATCCTAAAATAGCTACAATATAATTATAATTTATATTGTAGCTATATTTGGGTTTATTTTACAGGTAAGTATTTAGCTTTAAATAGTAATACTTTAGTTAATAAGAGTTAATTTATTTCGTTAGATTTAAATTATATTTAACTTAGGGGGGGTTAGGGTTAGGGTTAGACTTAGCTTTAGGGGTTAATAAATTTATTAGAGTAGCGGTGAGGTCCGGTCGGCAGATTAGGGGTTAATACTTGAAGTTAGGTGTCTGCGATGTTAGGGAGGGCAGATTAGGGGTTAATACTATTTATTATAGGGTTATTGAGGCGGGAGTGAGGCGTATTAGGGGTTAATACATTTATTATAGTGGCGGTGAGGTCCGTTCGGCAGATTAGGGGTTAATAAATGTAGGTAGGTGGAGGCGACGTTGGGGGCGGCAGATTAGGGGTTAATAAATATAATATAGGGGTCGGCGGTGTTAGGGGCAGCAGATTAGGGGTACATAGGGATAATGTAAGTTGCGGCGGTGTGCGGTCGGCAGATTAGGGGTTAAAAAATTTTAATAGAGTGGCGGCGATGTGGGGGGGCCTCGGTTTAGGGGTACATAGGTAGTTTATGGGTGTTAGTGTACTTTAGAGCACAGTAGTTAAGAGCTTTATGAACCGGCGTTAGCCCAGAAAGCTCTTAACTCCTGACTTTTTGCTGCGGCTGGAGTTTTGTCGTTAGATTTCTAACGCTCACTTCAGCCAGATACACAACAAAATTCATAGGGCAGTTTATACACTGTGACATCTCATATTCTTTTCCTGTCACACATGACATAAATTTGTCAGTAATAATTATATGCTCACAGGTCTTACATTTTCTACTCCCACATCTGTAAGTGCCCCTGTGTGACAACCATGAGCTACCTTCTCCTGTACTAACAGGCGGTAGCTGTGTTGGTGACAAAATATTTCCAATCGTGACTCCTCGTCTGTAAGAAAACCTGCACCCCTGTTCAATAACAGGTTTTAGCTTATTATCAGCAAGTAAAATCGGTAGATGTTTCCTCACTAATTTGCATACATTGTTATACTGATTACTATTATTTGTTACAAAAGTAACCTTGTTCTCTTCCTTACTATACACTTCTTTTCTTTTATCCATTAAAAGACTTTTTCTAGTATAGTGATCTGCTTGATTCCTCGCTCTCTTTATCAATCTATTCGAATAGCCTCTCTCTTTTAACTGCTCTGTCAATTTGTCACTTTCTCTTCGATAGATCTCAGAATTACTACAATTCCTCTTGATACAGAGGAATTGCCCCTTTGCTATAGCAAAGGGAACATGAGAAGGATGATTACTGGCCGCATGCAAGAGTGTATTTTTAGATATTGGCTTTCTGTACAACTGGCTTTCAATCAAGCTATTATCTGTACCCACCAAGGTAACATCTAAATAATTAATTTTGTTCTCATTAAATTCCATAGTAAATCTTAAATTTACATCATTTATATTTAGATATTCAACAAAAAGCAGCGCTTCTTCCTTGCTACCCGACCAAACAAATATCAGGTCGTCGATGAATCGCTTATAGATTTTGATCTTATCCCTGAAGGGGTTCCCCCCCCAAAGATGTGGTCGGTCTCCCACCAACTTAAAAATAGGTTGGCGTAAGAGGGGGCATACTTCGCCCCCATCGCCGTACCACACCTTTGGAGGTAGAAAACCCCCTCAAATGAGAAAAAATTGTGTTCCAGAAGGAACCGAACAACCATAAGTATATACTCTCTTTGTTCAGATGTAAATTAAATTTTTCTTAAAAAGCTGTCAATTGCGATAATGCCACAGTCGTGTGGTATCGTTGAATATAACGAAACAACATCGACTGTGAGCCAGCTGTAATAGGGTTTCCATTCCACCCCTTCAAGAATGTTAAGTAGATGTTTTGTGTCACGTAGGTGGCTCCATAAACCCTTAACCAATGGTTGTATTATGGAGTCCACCCATTCTGATAGAGGTTCTAAGATAGACCCGATTCCAGAAACAATCGGTCTACCTTTAATATCATCCAAAGATTTGTGAATTTTTGGTAAATGGTGGGGGGTCTTGGGATATTGCACTAGCAAAAATTGTGCTGTTTTTTGATCCAAAAAACCCTTCTCTACCCCCTCCTCCACCATTAACCCAATCTCTTGAGCAAAAAGCCTTGTAGGATCTCTACTTAATTTCAAATATGTGTCTTCATCCTCAAGTTGTCTTAAGGCTTCAGTCACATATGCTAGTCTGTACAGTACAACTGTGCTGCCTCCCTTGTCAGATTTTTTGTACACTAATTCCTTCCTGTTTTTAAGACTAGTGGTAACAACTCCAATAGCTTTACTTTTATTCAAATGCCTATTCTTCTTCCTGTTTTCAGACATAGTTTTAATATTTAAATCATTCAGTTCTCTTGCTATGGTCTTATGAAAAACTGTTTGGTATGATTGCCTTTTTTTCCCGTGGTGTGCTCACCATCTTTTAACTATTTTGACAATAAAGAGGTCGCTATTTTACTCAACCAGTGGTGCCGGACTGGGTTATTTCAGCCTTACAGTTTCAAATTATTTAAATCTACTATTAAAAATAATGATTAAATTATTAAAAATTATTAAAAATTGCTAAGTTACAAAAAAATAAAAAAACACAGTTTTACTGTGGGTTTTAATGTTGGGGGTGTTTGTATTTTTTTTACAGGTAAAAGAGCTGATTTCTTTGCAAAAGGCCCTTTTAAGGGCCATTGGTAGTTTAGTGTAGGCTAGGGTTTTTTTTATTTTGGGGGGTCTTTTTTATTTTGATAGGGCTCTTAGATTAGGTGTAATTCTTTTTTATTTTTGATAATTTATTTTTTTTATTTTTTGTAACAGTGTTTTTTATTTTTTGTAACAGTGTTTTTTTTTATTTTTTGTAACTTAGTAGTTTTTTTTGTAAAAATTTTGTAATTTAGTCATTTTTAAAAGTAGATTTAAATAACTTGAGTAGGGTTAGGTTTTTAAATATGTAATATAGTTAATTTAATTGTTAGTTTAATGTAAATTTAGTATAATAGGGTAGGTTAATTAATAGTTTAATATAGTTTAATGTAATTTTAGTATAATAGGGTAGGTTAATTAATAGTTTAATATAGTTTATTTTAATTCTAAAGGTAAGTTTTAATTTATTATAAGATAGGGATGAGGTAATTATAATGTAAAATTAGCGGGTTGTTAGGTTTCGGGGATTAATAGCTTAATTTAGTTTATGGCGATGTGGGGGGGCTGGCAGTTTAGGAGTTAATAGGTTTAAGTTAGTGGTAGTGATGTGGGAGGCCAGGGGTTAAGGGGTTAATAATTTTATTACAGTTGCGGCGGGGTACTGGAGCGGTGGGATAGGGGTTAATAACTTTATTTAGTTGCGGTGGGCTCCAAGAGCGGCGGGATAGAGGTTAATAACTTTATTTAGTTGCGGTGGGCTCCAGGAGCGGCGGGATAGGGGCTAATAACTTTATTTAGTTGTGGTGGGCTGCGGGAGCGGCAGGATAGGGGTTAATACATTTTTTGTAGGTGGCGGTGTTGTCGGGCGGCAGATTAGGGGTGTTTAGACTCGGGGTATATGTTAGGGTGTTAGGTGTAAACGTAACTGGTTTTCTACCATAGAAGTCAATGGGATAACTGGCAGAATCGAACATATGCTTTTGCTGCTTTCAGACTCCAATTGATTCCTATAGCATCCGCGGCCTCCAGGGTGGCGGATTGAAAGCCAGGTACGCTGAGCTAAAATAGTGGCGAGCGTACCTGTTAGAAATTTGCTAACTTTCAAAAGTTGTCAGATAGTGCCGAATTTGTATTTGGAACATCTGTAATGATGTAAGCATCGATTTGTGTCGGATTGATACCGGAAGATCGTATGTTACGTCACAAATTTCAACTTTTGCCGGTCTGTAGGCTTTGATAACTAGGTCGAATCAGGCTCGCCACAATTATGCTGCGGAATTCCAGCGTATTTGCGGTTGACGGCTTGATAAATATCTCTCATAGAGTTAATAAGTCAAATACAGTACATGTTTGGCTTATTTTAATCATTTTTATTTTCTTTCTACAACTGCTTGTTCAAAAATCCACTGTGAACCTGGAACAAGGAGAACATTTCCTGAAAAATAAAGAGCACTGAAAAAAATAAAGAGCACTGATCTTTGAAGATCATTTTTGGACAAGTACTTCCATAGACACACGGCCTATTTTGGAAACGTTTTTGTCTTAAGGTGTTTAATTTTTAGGAAATGTATACATTTATGGGGTTCAAATGGATATTGTATAGTTTACAATATAATTTTATTTTAATTATCTTATCAAAATGCCTTGCTTACTAATGCCCTTGACATGTTGCAAGTTTCATAGCTGTTCATATGCTAGTGTTAAAACAACATATAAATGTTTGGTATCTATACAGTCAGAAGACATAAGGGAAAGTCAATATTTTTAGTTCCCACACCTACTAATGCTTCTTTGATAATCTGTTGAATTTCTGGAACAAGGAAAAACATTCCGTTAAAAAAAAAATAAAAAAAATGAAGAACCCTAATCTTTGAAGCCAATTTCTGGATAATTCATGGACAAAGACCTCTTCTGTAATGTGATGCTCTTTATATTTATATGGTTATAGGGTTTGGGGTTTTGGGATTTCTTAAGTCCTAATAACTAAAACATATCTTTTTTAAGTTCAGTCAAGAAAATTATTATTTTTTCATAGACTTATTACAGCCTACGTATATATGGGCTGCACTAGCTTCAGGATTAAGAAATCATAAACATGTTTGGTATCTGTGTGTCCGCATGGGACATTCGTAAATACTAGGTATGTGTATTCAGATCCTTTATTTGGATCCGAATACGGAAGAAGAAGGCCAATCGAGACATTCGCCTCTTTTCTGAGCCAGATTTCTTTGTGTTAAAATGCAACACACTAAGATCTGGATTTGCACAGATGTTAATGTGTTTAATTTTCACAAGAAAAGACCCGAATGCCATGAGTTCCCACCTTCTTCAGCATTCAGATCCTAACAAATCATAAACAGAAACAAATCTATTAGACTAAGATGGAGCACATAAGTGTAGTTAAATGGAAATAACTAGTAGGTTACTAAATAAGATCTCCTTTTGAGAAAGAGAGAGGAAGAGAGAAAAAGATAGAGAAAAAGGGGCCAAATTATCAAGGGCCGAATGGCCCTGAATACCCCTGTTTCTGTGTGAGCCTTCAGTCTCGCCGGAAACAGGAGTTAAGAAGCAGCGGTTTTAAGACCGCTGCTCCTTAACTCGTCCTCCGCCTCTGAGGCGGCGGACATCAATCCGCCTTATTACATGTGATCAGGTTGATTGACACCCCGCTAGGGGGTGGCATTGCACAAGCAGTTCACTAGAACTGCTTGTGCAATGTTAAATGCCAACAGCGTATCATGTTTGCCAGACATTGATAAATCAGCACCAAAGAGAGCGAAACAGAGAGAAAGAGAGAGAGAGAGAGAGAGAGAGAGAAAGAGAGAGAAACAGAGAGAAACAGAGAGAGAAACAGAGAGAGAATAAAAAGCACAGTATAGAAGCTGAACGTCCCCAAAAACAACAACAACATATATCTTTACTTTATGCATGTAAAATTACAATTGAGAATTATGTCCAAATGTATAGAAACATTCTCAAACCCATTGTTTTTGATGATGGTTTTTTTTAAAGATTTTTCATAATAAAAATAATTTTCTTCACGGTAAGAAATGCATATAATTTAATTTTTTTTCAAAGATGCTTAATTTAAAATCTAAAATCTAAGGGCCAGATTCCAAGTGGCACGATAACAGTTACACGCGAGCGATAAGGGGCTTATCATGGCTATTTGCTCTCATCAGATGTGTAGTGCTCATGTTACAAGTTAAAAGTAAACGTGAGTGCAATTGAGATTAAAGCGACAGTCAACTCAATTTTTTTTATTGTTTGAAAAGATAGATAATCCCTTTAATACTCATTCCCCAGTTGTGCACAGAAAACACAGTTATATTAATACACCTTTTACCTCTGAGATTACCTTGTATCTAAGCCTCTTCTGACAGCAACCTGATCACATGACTTTTTATTTATTATCTATTAACTTGCATTTAAGCCAATTAGAGTTGCGTTGCGCACAACCCACTGGCGTGAGCCCAATATTATCTATATGGCTCAGATGAACTAACACTCCTCTGTTGTGAAAAGCTAATAAAAAAATGTGATAAGAGGCTGTCTTTAGTAGCTTAGAAACAGGCCGAAATTTAGAGGTTTAAAGGTTATAAAGAATATTAATATAACAATGTTGGTTGTGCAAAGCTAGGGAATGGGTAGTAAAGACAATGGGCCCGATCCGATATGCAGCGTCACCCGCAAAAGCCGGCGACGCCGAATTTTGCGCTGGTTTGGTATCCTATATATGGTGTAACCTAGACGTTACGCTCGTATATTTCTGCCTTCGCCCGTAGTTTTTTGGGCCATAGACAGGTATACCAAACCCGCAAAGTTTGGTATCCAATATACAGCGTAAGGACTTACGTGGCCAAAATGGAGAAATCTCACTCCATTTTCACCTCGCCACAAAATGCAGCCGTAGTAAGCCTTACGCTGTGTATTGGAGCCCCGTAACTTCCTAAACTACCTGCCAAATAAAACCTAACACCTAACGCATGCGCAATGTCTATCTACCTGTCAACCGCGATCCCCCGCCACAATCCCTAATAAGTATTTAACCCCTAAACCACCGCTCCCAGACCCCACCGCCACCTACATTAAATGTATAACCCCCTAATGTGATCCCCCTACACCGTCGCCACCTACATCACATACCCCCTAATGTGAGCCCCTTACACCGCCGCCATCTACATTAACTACCCCCTAATGTGAGCCCCTTACACCGCTGCCATCTACATTAACTACCCCCTAATGTTAGCCCCTTACACCGCCGCCATCTACATTAACTACCCCCTAATGTGAGCCCCTTACACCGCCGCCATCTACATTAACTACCCCCTAATGTGAGCCCCTTACACCGCTGCCATCTACATTAACTACCCCCTAATGTTAGCCCCTTACACCGCCACCATCTACATTAACTACCCCCTAATGTGAGCCCCTTACACCACCGCAATCTACATTAACTACCCCCTAATGTGAGCCCCTTACATCGCCGCCATCTACATTAACTACCCCCTAATGTGAGCTCCTACCTTGCCGCCAGCTTTATTAAAATTATTAACCCCTAATCTAATCCCCCTACCCCGCCGCCAGCTATATTAAATTATTAACCCCTAATCTAATCCCCCTACACCCCCGCCAGCTATATTAAAATTATTAACTCCTAATTTAATCCCCCTATACCGCTGCCAGCTATATTAAATACATTAACCCCTAATCTAATCCCCCTAAAGTAATCACCTCTATTACCAGCCCTTAAAAGGGCCTTTTGTGTGACATTGCCCCAAAGTAGTTAATATCGATATTATATTATATATATATTAACTATATTAACCCTAATTATATTAGGGTTAATATAGTTAATATCGTTATTATATTATATATATATTAACTATATTAACCCTAATTATATTAGGGTTAATATAGCTAATATCGTTATTATATTATATATATATATTAAGTATAATAACACTATCTAACTCTAACACCCCTAACTAAATTCTTATTACAATAAATTTAATTAATATTAATATTATTAATTAAAATATTCCTATTTAAATCTAAATACTTACCTATAAAATAAACCCTAAGATAGCTACAATGTAATTAATAATTACATTGTAGCTATTTTAGGGTTTATATTTATTTTACAGGTAACTTGGTATTTATTTTAACTAGGTACAATAGCTATTAAATAGTTAATAACTATTTAATAGCTACCTTGTTAAAATAATTACCAATTTACCTGTAAAATAAATCCTAACCTAAGTTACAAATACACCTACACTATCAATAAATTAAATAAACTACAAATATCTAAACTAAAATACCATTAAACTAAACTAAATTACAAAAAAACCCCCACTAAATTACAAAAAATAAAAAAGAATTTTAAGCTAATTACACCTATTCTAAGCCCCCTAATAAAATAACAAAGCCCCCCAAAATAAAAAAAAATTCCCTACCCTAATCTAAATTAAAAAAGCTAACAGCTCTATTACCTTACCAGCCCTTAAAAGGGCTTTTTGCGGGGCATGCCCCCAAAAAATCAGCTCTTTCTTGATCGGAACAGCCAATAGAATGCAAGCTCAATCTGATTGGCTGATTGGATCAGCTAATCGGATTGAACTTGAATCTGATTGGCTGATTGAATCAGCCAATCAGATTTTCTTACCTTAATTCCGATTCGCTGATAGAATCCTATCAGCCAATCGGAATTCGACGGACGCCATCTTGGATGACATCATTTAAAGGAAACTTCATTAGTCGTTCAGTCGTCGGGCCAGATGGATGTTCCGCGTTGGAGGGCTGAAGAAAGAAGATTGAAGATGCCGCTTGGAAGAAAACTTCGCCCCGATGGAGGACCTCTTCTTTGCCGCTTGGATGAAGACATCGCCGGATGAAAGACTTCTTCTTTGCCGCTTGGATGAAGACATCGCCGGATGGAAGACTTCTTCTTTGCCGCTTGGATGAAGACATCGCCCGATTGGATGAAGAGTTTGGCCCGGCAGGGTGAAGACGACTAAAGGTAGGGACATCTTCTGGGGCTTAGTGTTAGGTTATTTTAAGGGGGGTTTGGGTGGGTTTAGAGTAGGGGTATGTGGGTGGTGGGTTGTAATGTTGGGGGGTGGTATTGTGTTTTTTTACAGGCAAAAGAGCTGATTTCTTTGGGGCAGGCCCCGCAAAAAGCCCTTTTAAGGGCTGGTAAGGTAATAGAGCTGTTAACTTTTTTAATTTAGATTAGGGTAGGGAAATTTTTTTATTTTGGGGGGCTTTGTTATTTTATTAGGGGGCTTAGAATAGGTGTAATTAGCTTAAAATTCTTGTAATCTATTTTTATTTTTTGTAATTTAGTGGGGTTTTTTGTAATTTAGTATAGTTTATTTAATAGTATTTTAGTTTAGATATATGTAGTTTATTTAATTTATTGATAGTGTAGGTGTATTTGTAACTTAGGTTAGGATTTATTTTACAGGTAAATTGGTAATTATTTTAACAAGGTAGCTATTAAATAGTTATTAACTATTTAATAGCTATTGTACCTAGTTAAAATAAATACCAAGTTACCTGTAAAATAAATATAAACCCTAAAATAGCTACAATGTAATTATTAATTACATTGTAGCTATCTTAGGGTTTATTTTATAGGTAAGCATTTAGATTTAAATAGGAATATTTTAATTAATAATATTAATATTAATTAAATTTATTGTAATAAGAATTTAGTTAGGGTTGTTAGAGTGTCAGGTTGTCATCCTCTCTATGTATACAACATAACAAACTTCTCTCACTTTAGACCCAGCAGCTTACTCTCAACAGCTTTATAAGGCTCACCTGCCTTATTCTCATTGCTTAGTATTGGTGACAGATAGTATCCTTACAGCCATCCTCTACCTGAAGAGCTATTTTACAAGCTCCCTCTTGATCCAGCTTATTTTGTTAACGCTGTTCACAAAGCACCTACTGCTTCATCCTCACAACCTCCACGCCTCACTCTGAGCTGCAGCATTCTCCTTCTTGCAACGGCCGCAACTTACACTTAAGTTTATACCGGTAAGAACATCTGCTACATGTATACATTTCTTGTGGAAAGTGTTAAGCTGCCATATATGAACTTATAAGCGCTTGGATAAAAATATATGCATATATTACAAGGACTGTTATCAGAATCTCTGCAAACAATCTCTCTAAATTTAAAATCCATTTTGTGCACACTACAAAAAGCACTCTTGGCGCTTCATTATAGTTAAGCTGACAGCTTGTACTATTTCCTAGATATAAAGGGCTGTTATAACTTCTCTATTTCAGACTGCAGTTTTCAGTAATACTGATATTTGGTTTTGTATTTCACATTTGAACTGTTTGCTAGTTTTCCTGCCACACCTATTCAGTGTATCAATATACACATGTGGTGGCTATAGGAACTACTAACAAACGCCTTCAATATATTATATCCTGCTGTATGGTTTTATGGACTCAACTATGCTGCCAGATTTCTCTATGCTGCATCCATTAACCAGTTCAGCAACATACACAAATTTATCTAGCTAAATCCCAGCAGTTGTGGTTCACTTGTCTAACATGGCCCAAACATTCTAAATTCTTTTAGAGATATTAAGGTTGAGCCTGACAGAATACTAAGCCAATTACAACATGGACCCAGCTGGGATCAACGCCCATATGCAGACATTAAACCAAAGGGTTGATATACTAACAGAAGGTTTAAATACACTCAAGGCTGAGAATGATACATTAAAAGCATATATTAGGGATGTTGTTGATAAAAGACTTCCCATAATAGAGCCTCAGGTCAGTCCCCCTGAGAAATTTCATGGTGATAGGTCTCTCTATAGAGATTTTAAAAATGCCTGTTTACTAATGTTTTCTCTCAGACCCCACACTTACCCTAACGATAGAGCTAGGGTTCTCACGGTTATATCTTACCTAAGGGGAGAGCCCCGCACGTGGGCTAATGCTTATTTTGAGAGCAATGATGATATATTGAATTCCTTAGAATTTTTTTTTACTGCGATGGGTCAACTCTATGAGGACCCATACAAACAAATCACTGCAGAAAATGCTATGAGAAGTCTTACACAAAAGAAAAGAGTAGTTCAAGACTACATTACTGACTTTAAAAAATGCGCAAAAGATACTTTATGGAATGATATTTCATTGAGAAATCAATTCAGACTAGGTCTCTCTGATGGAATAAAAGATGAACTTTCTAGATTAGAGTTACCACCTACACTTGAGGAATTAATGACCCTTACTATAACAATAGACAGACGTCTTAGGGAACGACAGCAGGAGAGGTCTTATCACGACACATACCCAAAGAAAAAGACAACACCTCACATAGTCAAACCTACATCTGAACCTATGGACATAGGTATGATAAAAGGTCCTCTGTCGCCTGAGGAAAAGATCAGGAGAAGAAGAAACAACCTCTGTTTGTATTGTGCATCTGATAACCACACTGTCAAAGAATGCCCAACTCTCCAGAGGCAAAACAAGGGTAAGACTATTATGCAACCATTCTGCTGCAGTACTCTGATACAACCATCATCCTACCTAAATTTATCCCTTCTATTACAGTGGGACCATCACCGAGTCAACGCTTCCGCGATAATTGACTCAGGAGCAACAGCCTCATATATAGATAAACAATTCACACATGTAAATAAAATACCTTTGGTGCACAAATGGACTCCTGTTTCTTTGAGAGGCATTGATGGCAATCCCATCACTTCTGGCCCAGTAGAATTTCAAACAATCCCCCTACTAGTAGTGACCGCAGAACATCACAGGGAGTATATTACATTCGATGTTATCTCCTCGCCTATTTCACCCATAGTTTTAGGCATTAGTTGGCTCACTACACATAATCCTCACATTAACTGGGCTAATCAATCCCTTACGTTTAATTCCAGTTTCTGCTTGTCTACCTGTTTTCCAGTCACTGTTTTACAAACCACTGAAGACTTCCAGGATGTCAACATTCCTGAAGTTTACCAGGATTATGCCGATGTGTTTAGTAAAACAGATTCTGAAAACCTGCCTCCCCACAGGAAATATGATTGCCCGATTGAAATCATACCAGGCTCTGAAATTCCTTTCCGGGCATATATTCCCTCTATCAGAGCCAGAGCTCAAACACTTGAAATCATACCTTGATGAAAATTTAAAAAAAGGATTTATACGTCCTTCCACATCTCCGGCCAGTGCCGGTATATTTTTCGTAAAAAATAAAGATGGGTCTCTTAGACCAATTGTCGATTACAGGCAGTTAAACAAAATAACAGTCAAAAACCGTTATCCCCTGCCCCTCATTCCAGAACTCATAGAAAGATTGGAGGGGGCTAAATTCTTCACAAAATTAGACTTAAGGGGTGCATACAATCTCATACGGATTAGGTCAGGCGATGAATGGTTGACGGCATTTAGGACCCGCTACGGCCTATTTGAGTATGTCGTTATGCCGTTTGGCCTTTGTAACGCCCCTGCAACCTTTCAGCACCTGATCAATGACCTATTCAGAGATATCTTAGATGTCTATATAGTTATTTACTTAGATGACATCTTAATATACTCTAAAACTTATCAAGAACATGTCCTCCACGTAAGACAAGTCCTCTCTAGGCTCAGAGGTAACCATCTATATGCAAAAGCTGAAAAATGTTTGTTTAACTCACAGTCTATATCATTTTTGGGTTATGAAATAACTTCTTCTGGTATTCGTATGGAAAACAAAAAGATAGAAGCTATTCTAAACTGGCCTATTCCCAAAACTAAACGCCAGGTACAATGCTTCATGGGTTTCGCGAACTTCTACCGCAAGTTCATAAAAAACTTTTCAAAACTCGCAATACCTTTAACAGCCCTAACAAGAGCGAATACACCTTTTAAATGGACCCAGGAAGCTCAAACTGCTTTTGACTTCTTCAAACAAAGATTTACTACAGCACCTATTCTGCGTTTCCCCAATATGAAACTTCAGTTCATACTGGAGGTTGACGCCTCCAACCTCGCCATTGGGGCCATCTTGTCACAGAGAGAAGATTTAACAAAACCTCTGCATCCTGTAGCTTTTTATTCCCGTACATTAAATACAGCTGAACAAAACTATGCCATTGGTGACAAGGAACTTCTTGCAATAAAACTTTCATTAGAACATTGGCGTCACTTGTTGGAAGGGGTCACAATTCCTACATTAATTTACACAGACCACAGGAATTTGCAATACCTGAAAAGTACTCGTACCTTGTCAGCTAGACAAGTCAGATGGAATCTTTTCTTCTCTCGCTTCAACTTTCTTATCACTTACCGACCTTCTGGAAAAAACCAGAAAGCTGATGCTCTTTCCAGAATTGCATCTGAGACTTCAGTATCCACAACGGAACAATCTATTATCCCAAAGGATAAATTCCTTCTATTTACTTTTGAATCTTTACCGACAGTCCTGAAAGAACAAAACAAAGATCACAATAAACCATTACATATGATACAACTCCATCCAGACGGTTGTTATTACCATGGTTCAAAACTATACATTCCACCATCACTCAGACCCTCGCTACTTCGCTCTGTCCATGAATCATCTCTAGCGGGTCATCCTGGGGTTACCAAAACCCATGAGTTAGTCACAAGACACTACTGGTGGCCTCATTTGTATAAAGATATCAAAGAACACGTTCTTTCTTGTCCTGTCTGCACTATCTCTAAAAGAGATAAACATCCACCTTATGGCTTGCTCATGCCTTTACCTACCCCTACAAGACCATGGTCTGAAATCGCATTGGATTTCATTGTCGATTTA
Organism: Bombina bombina; assembly: GCF_027579735.1. Taxonomy (NCBI): domain Eukaryota; kingdom Metazoa; phylum Chordata; class Amphibia; order Anura; family Bombinatoridae; genus Bombina; species Bombina bombina. The sequence goes on from NC_069500.1 coordinate 285,304,201, forward strand.
CCTGTGTCATCCAGAAACACTACTATCCTCGTCGTAGTGGATTTATTTACCAAAATGTGCCATTTTATACCCTTTACCAAACTACCAACTGCAATGGAGACCATACATTTATTGCTTAATCATGTATTCAAGCATCATGGTCTTCCCACTACCATTCTCAGTGACCGTGGTACACAATTTTCCAGCAGATTATGGCAAGAATTTTGCAAAACATTCTCTTTACAAAGAAAACTCACTACAGCCTACCATCCTCAGGGAAACGGTCAAACCGAAAGGTGCAACCAGTGGTTGGAACAATTCCTCAGGTCCTTCTGTTCTTCCCAGCAACATCACTGGTCTGACTTTATATCCTATGCTGAATTCTGTTACAATAATACGCATCATTCTGCAATTAATCAAACACCCTTCTTTGCTAACTATGGATTTCATCCTCGGTTCCACCTACTGCCAACATCCGATACCTTATCGCCCAGTATTTCCCAATTATCTGAAGATATCTCTTCGAACTTCAAGAATATTGAATTAGCTATAGTTAAAGCCAAGGATCAGTACAAGAGGTATTATGATCGCCGAAGATTGCCTGCTCCTCACTACTCACCAGGTGATTTGGTCTGGCTTTCCACCAGGAATATGAAATTGAATACACCCTCGAAAAAACTCTCTCCTCTGTTTGTTGGTCCATACCCTGTTGAGAGAGTTATTAACCTCAATGCTGTTCGTTTGACCTTACCGAATTCCCTTAAAATCCATCCGACATTTCATGTTTCCCTGCTGAAACCCTATAAGGAGCTCCGAGCCTCGACTACTGTAACTCCTCATCCTACTGTTGCTATAGACCCTAACCTAGAATATGAGGTTTCCTCTATCTTGGACTCTCGTCGAAGGAATGGTCGGTTGGAATATCTTATACACTGGAAAGGTTACTCTTCTGATGAAGACTCCTGGGAACCGGCCTCTAACATTTCTGCTCCTCGACTTGTATCCCGGTTTCACCAACGCAATCCGGATAACCCTCGACCCTGAGCACCGGGAGTTGCTCCTTGAGAGGGGGGTCCTGTCAGGTTGTCATCCTCTCTATGTATACAACATAACAAACTTCTCTCACTTTAGGACCCAGCAGCTTACTCTCAACAGCTTTATAAGGCTCACCTGCCTTATTCTCATTGCTTAGTATTGGTGACAGATAGTATCCTTACAGCCATCCTCTACCTGAAGAGCTATTTTACAAGCTCCCTCTTGATCCAGCTTATTTTGTGAACGCTGTTCACAAAGCACCTACTGCTTCATCCTCACAACCTCCACGCCTCACTCTGAGCTGCAGCATTCTCCTTCTTGCAACGGCCGCAACTTACACTTAAGTTTATACCGGTAAGAACATCTGCTACATGTATACATTTCTTGTGGAAAGTGTTAAGCTGCCATATATGAACTTATAAGCGCTTGGATAAAAATATATGCATATATTACAAGGACTGTTATCAGAATCTCTGCAAACAATCTCTCTAAATTTAAAATCCATTTTGTGCACACTACAAAAAGCACTCTTGGCGCTTCATTATAGTTAAGCTGACAGCTTGTACTATTTCCTAGATATAAAGGGCTGTTATAACTTCTCTATTTCAGACTGCAGTTTTCAGTAATACTGATATTTGGTTTTGTATTTCACATTTGAACTGTTTGCTAGTTTTCCTGCCACACCTATTCAGTGTATCAATATACACATGTGGTGGCTATAGGAACTACTAACAAACGCCTTCAATATATTATATCCTGCTGTATGGTTTTATGGACTCAACTATGCTGCCAGATTTCTCTATGCTGCATCCATTAACCAGTTCAGCAACATACACAAATTTATCTAGCTAAATCCCAGCAGTTGTGGTTCACTTGTCTAACATGGCCCAAACATTCTAAATTCTTTTAGAGATATTAAGGTTGAGCCTGACATAGAGTTAGATAGGGTTATTATACTTAATATATATATAATATAATAAACGTATTAACTATATTAACCCTAATATAATTAGGGTTAATATAGTTAATATATATATAATATAATAACGATATTAACTATATTAACCCTAATATAATTAGGGTTAATATAGTTAATATATATATAATATAATAACGATATTAACTATATTAACCCTAATATAATTAGGGTTAATATAGTTAATATATATAATATAATAACTATATTAACTATATTAACCCTAATATAATTAGAGTTAATATAGTTAATATATAATATAATAACTAAATTAACTATATTAACCCTAATATAATTAGGGTTAATATAGTTAATATAGCTGGCGGCGGTGTAGGGGGATTAGATTAGGGGGTAATACATTTATTATAGGTGGCGGCGGTGTAGTGGGATTTAGATTAGATGCAAAAGAGCTGATTTCTTTGTGACAATGCCCTGCCAAAAGCCCTTTTAAGGGCTGGTAAAAGAGCTGATTTCTTTGGGGCAAAGCCCCGCAAAAAGCCATTTTAAGGGCTGGCAATAGAGCTGTTTACTTTGGGGCAATGTCACGCAAAAGGCCCTTTTAAGGGCTGGTAATAGAGGTGATTACTTTAGGGGGATTAGATTAGGGGTAAATGTATGTAATATAGCTGGTGGCGGTATAGGGGGATTAAATTAGGGGTTAATAATTTTAATATAGCTGGCGGCGGTGTAGGGGGAATAGATTAGGAGTTAATAATTTATTATAGCTGGCGGCGGGTTAGGGGGATTAGATTAGGAGCTCACATTAGGTGGTAGTTAATGTAGATGGCGGCGGTGTAAGGGGCTCACATTAGGGGGTAGTTAATGTAGATGGCGACGGTGTAGGAGGATCACATTAGAAGGTTATACATTTAATGTAGGTGGCGGCAGGGTCCAGGAGCGGCAGTTTAGGGGTTAATGACTTTATTAGGTGGCGGCGGGTCCGGGAGCGGCGGTTTAGGGGTTAATACATTTTTTATTATTAGGAGAGTGAGGGGGGGATAGCGGATAGAGGGTTAGACGTGTCGGGCTATGTATGGGAGGCGTGTTAGACAGTATGGGTGATTTTATAACTTAGTCAGGTTTTGTAGGCGCCGGCAGTTTCTAAAGTGCCGTAAGTCACTGGCGACTCCAGAAATTTGTACTTACGCAGATTTCTGGACATCGCTGGTTTATCCGACTTACGGCACTTTAGCATCTGACGGCGCTGTATATTGGATAGCTCGAGTTGCGAGCTGAAACTACGGGCGGAAGGGGTTCCCTCACTTGCGCCACAACCTATAAACAATAACAAATTTTGTTTTGACTGTCCCTTTAACTTGAGTCGGCATAGCGCAACTTCAGAGCTCTGGTTAGCTGTTTGGCAAAACAAAAAAGGGTCAAAAAACACATAAAAATACTTGTAAAAGTACCGTTACACTCATAATAACACTATCTAATAAAAAATATTTGTAAGAAATTGCACAAAAATGTTATGATCTTAAAGATATGAGGTATATTATTATATATGTCTGTATATATCTACATCTATCTATAATCATCTATTTATATAGATATAAATATATATTTGTGCAGAAAAAAAACTGCTATATGTAGAAATATTTTTTTATGAATAAATAGAACATATTCTGATATTCACTTCTATTTTCAAATGTGCTATGTTCTCTTAGTATCCCTTGTTGAAATTGAATACGCCCATATTCTACACTAGTGGGAGCTGGCCAGGGCCGCCATCAGGGGGTGACAGGGGTGACTCCTGTCAGGGGCCCAATGGGCCAGGGGGCCCCATGAGGCAAGAACTAAAAAAAAAAAAAAAAAAAAAAAAAAATTTTTTTTTTTTTTTTTTTTTTTACATTTTGGCAGCCACCACCAGTGGGTACTACAGCAGAGTGCTAATTGAGCATGGGAATTGTTATTACAAGGAGTAAAGTATTAGCATTTGAGAGGATTTCTGATGCACTAAACCACTATGCACATACACATTGTCTGTTCCTTTTTAGGACATTGTGACCTTACTACTAATTATTCACATCTTTCTACAGACTTTGAGACTAACAAGACCTTTCCGGAAGTCACCAATCCACCATTTAACCTTTAAATTATTGTTTAGGCAGTTCAGGGCCCTTCCTTTCAGCCACTGCATGCTGTTGGCATCATTTAGTTGGCATCTTCCTTTGCATAAATATAATCAGAACTCCATATTTTGTTTTCTAAATCTAATTTTTTCACAAAACTGTAGTTTACCTCATTACTTGTCAGGTCAATGTAAACAAGTGCTGAGTGTCTGTGTCTGAGTGCGTTTGTGTGTTCCTTTACGTGTCTGCTAGAGTGTCTATATGTGAATCCTTATGTGTGAGTGTGTATTTCAGTGTATGAGTGTGTGTGTGTGTGTGTGTGTTACTACCTTTACAACAATTCCAATTTAAATAGACACTTAAGAATAAAGTGCATATACGTTTTAGTCACTTGGTCAAAAATTGCACATGTCAAAGGGGAGGGGGGGGCCCTGATCAATGGTTAAGTCAGGGGCCCCAAAAATTCTAGTGGCGGCCCTGGAGCTGGCTACTGATTGGTGCCTGCACATATTTGTGTTTTGTGATTGGCAAACTAGACGTGTTCAGCTAGCTGCCAATAATGCAATGATGATCCTTCAGCAAAGGATAACAAAATAATGAAGCAAATTTCATTATAGAATGAATAAAATGGAAAGTTATTTTAAATTGTATATTCTATATGAAGGACATTTTTGCGGTTTCCTGTCCCTTGTTTATCTTGGAGCAAAAAAACCCCAAAATATTCAGTGCATGTTAACACTGAATATTGTCTAAAAATATTTTTATTTATAAAGCAAAATTATATTCAACTAATACAGATATGTTATGAGTTTTGTGGCAATATAGATTAAATAAACTAACACAAAAGAAGTAGAAGGCACTGACCTTGAGCTTATAATCAAATATATAAAGCACATTTAATTCAAAATGCTTTCCAAGATTGAAGGGCATATGGAGGTCAAGTTTGTATGCTTAACAAAAGCCAATATTATGGGCTAGATTACGAGTGGCGCACTAACTGTTTATTGCAAGCAATAAGGAGTTTATCTTTGTGTGCTTCAGAAGTAGCGCGTTTATTACAAGTTGAAGTAAACATGTTAGGTTGAGCGCAATTGTGTTAGGTTGAGCGCAATTGAATTTAACGCGCAACCTAAAAGCTCTACGCCTAGATTTAGAGTTCTGCGGCCAAAGGGATGCGTTAGCTACGCGTGCTTTTTTCTGGCCGCACCTTTTAAATACCGCTGGTATTTAGAGTTCACAGAATGGCTGCGTTAGGCTCCAAAAAAGGAGCATATAGCATATTTACCGCAACTTCAACTCGCAATACCAGCGGTGCTTACGGACGCGGCCAGCTTCAAAAATGTGCTCGTGCACGATTCCCCCATAGAAAACAATGGGGCTGTTTGAGCTGAAAAAAAACCTAACATCTGCAAAAAAGCCGCGTTCAGCTCCTAACGCAGCCCCATTGTTTGCTATGGGGAAACACTTCCTACGTCTGCACCTAACACTCTAACATGTACCCCGAGTCTAAACACCCCTAGCCTTACACTTATTAACCCCTAATCTGCCACCCCCGCTATCGCTGACCCCTGCATATTTTTTTTAACCCCTAATCTGCCGCTCTGTAAACCGCCGCTACTTACATTATCCCTATGTACCCCTTATCTGCTGCCCCTAACACCGCCGACCCCTATATTATATTTATTAACCCCTAATCTGCCCCCCACAACGTCGCCTCCACCTGCCTACACTTATTAACCCCTAATCTGCCGAGCGGACCGCACCGCTATTATAATAAAGTTATTAACCCCTAATCCGCCTCACTCCCGCCTAAATAACCCTATAATAAATAGTATTAACCCCTAATCTGCCCTCCCTAACATCGCCGACACCTAACTTCAAACATTAACCCCTAATCTGCCGACTGGAGCTCACCGCTATTCTAATAAATGTATTAACCCCTAAAGCTAAGTCTAACCCTAACACTAACACCCCCCTAAGTTAAATATAATTTAAATCTAACGAAATAAATTAACTCTTATTAAATAAATTATTCCTATTTAAAGCTAAATACTTACCTGTAAAATAAATCCTAATATAGCTACAATATAAATTATAATTATATTATAGCTATTTTAGGATTTATATTTATTTTACAGGTAACTTTGTATTTATTTTAACCAGGTACAATAGCTATTAAATAGTTAAGAACTATTTAATAGCTAAAATAGTTAAAATAATTACAAATTTACCTGTAAAATAAATCCTAACCTAAGTTACAATTAAACCTAAGACTACGCTATCAATATATAAATTAAATAAAATACCTACAATTACCTACAATTAAACCTAACACTACACTATCAATAAATGAATTAAATACAATAACTACAATTAAATAAACTAACTAAAGTACAAAAAATAAAAAAGAACTAAGTTACAAAAAATAAAAAAATATTTACAAACATTAGAAAAATATTACAACAATTTTAAACTAATTACACCTACTCTAAGCCCCCTAATAAAATAACAAAGACCCCCAAAATAAAAAAATGCCCTACCCTATTCTAAATTAAAAAAGTTCAAAGCTCTTTTACCTTACCAGCCCTGAACAGGGCCCTTTGCGGTGCATGCCCCAAGAAATTCAGCTCTTTTGCCTGTAAAAAAACACATACAATACCCCCCCCACAACATTACAACCCACCACCCACATACCCCTAATCTAACCCAAACCCCCATAAACCTAACACTAAGCCCCTGAAGATCTTCCTACCTTATCTTCACCTCACCGGGTATCACCGATCGGTCCTGGCTCCAAAATCTTCATCCAACCCAAGCGGGGGCTGGCGATCCATAATCCTGCGGCTGAAGAGGTCCAGAAGAGGCTCCAAAGTCTTCATCCTATCCGGGAAGAAGAGGCGATCCAGACCGGCAACCATCTTGATCCAAGCGGCATCGTCTATCTTCATCCGATGAGGAACGGCTCCATCGTGAAGACCTCCAGCGCGGACCAATCTTCTTCCGACAACGTCCAACTGAAGAATGACGGTTCCTTTAAGGGACGTCATCCAAGAAAATCAGAATCAAGTTCAATCCGATTGGCTGATCCGATTTGGGGGTCTTTGTTATTTTATTAGGGACACTGAACCCACATTTTTTTTCTTTTGTGATTCATATAGAGTATGCAATTTTAAGCAACTTTCTAATTTACTCCTATTATCATTTTTTCTTCGTTCTCTTGCTATCTTTATTTGAAAAAGAAGGCATATAAGCTTTTTTTGGTTCAGACTATGGACAGCACTTGTATATTGGTGGATGAATTTATCCACCAATCAGCAAGAACAACCCAGTTTGTTCACCAAAAATGGGCCGGCATCTAAACTTACATTCTTGCATTTCAAATAAAGATACCAAGAGAATGAAGAAAATTTGATACTAGGAGCAAATTAGAAAGTTGCTTAAAATGTCATGTTCTATCTGAATCACAAAAGAAAAAAATTGGATTCAGTGTCCCTTTAAGTTCAACTAACAAATTGCACAAAACACATAAAAAATTTAAAAGTACAGTTACATTTATTATAACACTAAAAAAATTGCAATAAAAATGTATAAGGGCTCAAAGATATGAGGTCTCGGGTATTAGAAAAAATAGATATACATGCATATAGAAAATGCTCAGTTTTTTTTTTGGTTAGCAGCACTTTTTCACACAGATTACTTTCAAGTACTATTTTAAATATTACAAGATTAAACATCTGTATATTATTATGCTTTGAAGCATATGTTATAAACATTTAGATTTGTTAACATTTAAGAGATTATTTTATTGTTCTTTCAAGTTTTTTCCTTGTATCAGACCTGTATAGCGCTAAAATACTATGGCATCTATATATCAAGCCGTCAACTTACTTGCACCAATACGCTCGCCTAAGATAGCCTAACATCGCTGCCGCGGACCTGAATACGTTCTCCAAAATTATCAAAAAAGCTGTCAAAAAGCTGCGCACCAAGTACGGGGCGATGAGCAGCGGACTGTTGTTAACTAACAGTCATCGATCTCGCTGCTCTTCGGCTTTTTCACAGCTTTATTGGTACCCTGTCACTAAACACCCACACTATAATATACTGTTTTACCCCCTATACAGCCGCTCCCGGACCCCGCCGCAACTCTAATAAATGTATTAACCCCTAAACCGTCGCTCACGGACACTGCCGCAACTAAATAAAGTGTTTAACCCCTAAACCACTGCTCCCGGAGCCCACCGCCATCTACATTATACTTATTAACTCCTAATCTGCCGCCCCCTACACCGCCGCCACCTACATTATATTTATTAACCCCTAATCTGCCCCCCTACACCGCCGCCACCTACATTATATTTATTAACCCCTAATCTGCCCCCCCTACCCCGCCGCCACCTACATTATATTTATTAACCCCTAATCTGCCCCCCTACACCTCCGCCACCTACATAAAGTTATTAACCCCTAATCTCCCCCCCCTACACCACTGCCACCTACATTATACTTATTAAACTCTAATCTGCCGCCCCAACATCGCCGCCACCTACCTACATTTATTTATTTATTTTTTTTTTTTTTAAATAGTTTTTATTGTTTTAAAAGATAAATGAACAGAAGAGCATCAAAAGCATGTACATACATATCAATAGTACATACATCAGGAATAACAGGATTAACCAGAGGTAGTATTATATAAAACAATCACATAAAATAAGGAACACAAGAGAGAGAATGCTGGATGTTTAAGTCCATGTTCGGTGTCTGTTGGTCAATGATCTTATTCCCACCTCTCCATGGGAGGGTGCAAAAGTCCATTTGTTGTGGAAAAAAGACCCATATTATTAATAACCCATATAAGTCAGCAAACTCCTTAGTGTATAGATGTTTCATCATCATAAATGTTCATACCAAAATTATAGCTTAAACATAGAATATGACAATCAGAAATGTTAACCAGATTATACATAGAAAAAAAAAAGGAACTGTGTCAAGCTATCCAAAAAGGAGAAGAAATAAATAAAAAAAAAAAAAAAAAAAAAAGGAGGGAGGTATACACCGACAAGGGATATGAGCGGGAGAGATTGGGAGGGTTCAGATAAGGGAAAGAAAGGGGGAATGGGCAGGAGGATATTAGTAGCAACGGCTACAACTAACCCGAGGAACCTAAAGTCCCCAAAGTGTTTGTAGGGGGAATTACTCTGGGCGAAGTGCCCAAATTTGGGACTGAAGGTCTGTGGACCCGTGGACATGGGAGACATAGGACTCCATTCTTTTAACAAAATCCAGTATGTCCATCACCTGTTCCCACGCAGGGACAGTGCGTTGCAGCCACATACGAGCTACAGCTAATTTAACAGCTAGAAATAGGTAAATACAGAATAATTTCTGAGGTAGAGTCAATTTCCTAGGCAAGATGTGGAACAGGCATGAACTAGGGGACAGAGGTAAGTGGATATTCCCTGAAGAGCAGTATCGGATTGATTTTTGCCAAAGCGGCTGAATCTGACTGCAAGACCACCAAATATGTTAGGGCGTTCCCAACTCCTCGCAGCCCCTCCAACATTTGGGTGAATTGACTGCCGAGATTTTAAACAAACGGATAGGAGTCATATGCCATTGTAGCATAACCTTGAGAAATAACTCGTACAGGGTTATGAAGTGTATAGCTTTCTTGGTTAATTGGACAGCCATCCGCCATTGTTGTGGCTCTTTTGAAACCATCAGGGAAGATTCCCATCGCCGTACTGGAGGGGATTTATAGAAAACTGGAGGCTTCATGAGTGTAAGATACGAGATGGACAGAAGTTTACCGGGGGATGTCATAGAATCCCAGCGAACTTCCCAAGCGGTTTTAGACCTCAGTGGGCCCGCACCAAAGCCCCATGAGAGGAGAAAGCTACGTAGTCTCCAGAATTCAAAGTGCAATCGAGGAGGCGGATTAAACTTCCGAAGAAAGTCCTGGTAGTTTAGTAGCTTATCCCCTGCATAGAAATCTGCTATTCTAGTCAAACCCAAAGCGAGCCATAAGTTGGGATGGGAGTCTGGCAATGACAATAGCAGCCCCCTAAGGGAATGCGATGGCGAGGGATGCGGCGCTACGGTCGAAAGGTTGCGAACCTTATCCCAAAACTGCAAATTTGATTTGACAATAGGATTAGTCAAGAGGGCTGGCGTCCTAGAGTGTCTAGGGATCCAAACTAGATCTTGTAGGGTGAATCCAGCCGGGAGGGATGCTTGTTCAATCTCTGCCCATCGACTCTCCAACGGCAGCTTCCATTGGGTTACATGAGAGAGTCTGGCAGCCTCATGGTATTTTAGGATATTGGGGGCAGCCGCCCCACCAGCCAGAAGAGGTTGTTGTAGAATATTAGTAGCAAGTCTCGGAACCTTATTGCACCAAATGAATTTGTTACATAGCTGTTGGAATTTGTAAATTGTAGATCTAGGAATCGGGATGGGTAGGGAGCGGAATAGGTAGGTAAGCTTTGGTAGGAGGCTCATTTTGAAGGCCGCGATTCGACCCAGCCATGACAGTGACGGGACATTCCAAGTGTCGGTCGATTTTTCAATAGTTGACAATAAGGGATTGAAATTCAATTCTATCATCTTCGGAATACTATGTGAGAGATAAACCCCGAGATGTTTGATATGAGTCGTAGACCACACGAACTTATAAGTGCGTTTCAGTTCATTAAGAGTCCCGTCTGAAATGTTAATAGTGTACGCCTCAGTCTTGAGGACATTTAGCTTGTAGTAACTGACTAAGGAGAATTTATTCAGTAGGGAAAATAGATGGGGAAGAGAAGTAATAGGATCCGACACAAGCACTGTTAGGTCGTCTGCAAACAAAGCAGTCTTCTGCTCCGTGTGATGGATACATACCCCTCGGATTAAGGGGCATGACCGGATGGCCTCGGCTAAGGGTTCCATCATGAGGGCAAAAATAAGTGGGGACATTGGACATCCTTGTCTCGTGCCGTTCGTTATTGAGAAAGTTCTGGAGCAAAACCCCAGACCCCTGACTACTGCCGACGGGGTAGAGTAAAGAGCCGCGATTGCCGTGATGAAGGGCTCCGGAAGACCAAAGCGCCGCAGCACAGCAAACATATATTTCCAGTTCACCCTGTCGAAGGCCTTCTCGGCGTCCAACGACAGGGTGACACAGGGCAAGTGGGAACCATGAGCTTCAAGGTAGACATTCAGGAGACGTCTTGTATTGTCTGGGCCTTGCTGATGTAGGACAAAGCCCACCTGATCTGGTCTGACCAGCGCTGGTAGTAAAGAATTGAGGCGCGAGGCTAAAATCTTAGCGTACAACTTAACGTCTAGGTTCAACAGTGAAATCGGCCTATAGCTGCCGCAAAGGGTCAAGTCCTTTCCCTGTTTCGGGAGAGTAATGATAGTGGCCCTACCTACATTTATTAACCCCTAATCTGCCGCCCCCAAAGTCGCCGCCACTATATTAAATTTATTAACCCCTAAACCTGTCTAACCCTAACCCTAACACCCCCTAACTTAAATATAATTTAAATAAATCTAAATAAATATTCCTAGCATTAAATAAATTATTCCTATTTAAAACTAAATACTTACCTGTAAAATAAACCCTTAGATAGCTACAATATAACTAATAGTTACATTGCAGCTATCTTAGGGTTTATTTTTATTTTACAGGCAAGTTTGTATTTATATTAACTAGGTACAATAGTTATTAAATAGTTATTAACTATTTACTAACTACCTAGTTAAAATAAATACAAAAGTACCTGTAAAATAAAACCTAACCTACGTTACAATTACACCTAACACTACACTATCATTAAATTAATTCCCTAAACTAAATACAATTAAATACAATTAAATAAAATTATCTAAAGTACAAAAAAAAACAACACTAAATTACACTAAATTAATGAACCCTTCTCCCAACTGTTACAAATTTAATTATGCTAATCTGTTCATCTAAGGAACAATATACTAACACTTAAGACATTAGATCACCTTTTGAACTATTTACATCAAACCTACTCTGATACTTGACTGATACCATAGAATGAATCAACTAGTGACAGCTCTTGACCTTATCTGTCACCTACGTCTCCCCCTCCTTCCCCTACCTTTTCTACTTTTTCTCCCTGTCTTGCCCCCCTCCTGCAGAAAATGTAATTCTCAGTTGCAATCTTCTCCCCCACAATCCCTCCACTTAAAATTGCTACCCTAAACACTCAAGGCCTAAATTTGCCAACCAAATGTAGCCTCCTTCTTCACTACTTGAGAAATCACCAAATGCATCTTGCCTTCTTGCAAGAAACCCATTGGCAGACTGACTCCAGATTCCTACAAAACACTGCCTACTATCCATTTTGCATGTCAGACTCTTATTCAGAAAAAAAGAGGGGGCTAGCAGTCTTAGTCAACAGAGAAGTGACTTGTAAAATTGAATACACTGAAAAAGACCCTGAGGGCGATTCCTCATCCTGATTTGCAAAATCAATGCCATGCTTTGTACTCTCATCTCCGTTTACGCCCCCAATTCCAAGCATATGCTTTTTCTGCACTCCCTTTTGGAGAGGGTGGAGAAGATAAAAAGAGGGCATCTTTTTATGGGTAGGGATCTAAACTTGGTATCGGATCCCAATCTCGATAAGAAGACTCCTACAAGCCGCCCACATGATCATAATATCTCCTCTCAATCTAATGTATTCCTCAAACTAATTTACCAACATAACCTCTACGACGTCTGGAGTGTCTATCACCTTGCGAGAAAGATTTCTCCTGCTTTTCTATATATATACAAGTATGTGCAAAGATATATGTACAAATTCTAGCATTATTAATCATTTATAAAAACATATATGAGATAAAAGCATATCGTGACTTCTAGAAATACAAATGCACAATACTTTATGTGAGAGTATCATATAACAGCTTTTTTTGTATAACAAATAAATATAAAAATAACTTTCTATGAGATATTGTTTGTTGAGGTATAAATGTAGCTATTTCTTGGACATTAACAGTTGGAAAAAGAAATGTGCTTGTTCATGGAAAGTAATGAAATGGTATACATAATGTTGGGAAAAACCAGAATAACCGAGACATTGATGATTATTAGTTAACAACAGTCCGATGCTCTTCACACTGTACTTGACGCGCATGTTTTTGACGGCTTGTTTGATAAATAAGGGTATCATATTCAGATCCGCATCAGCGATGTCTGGTGAGCATATTGACACAGACGAATACACTGAGATTGACGCTTTGATAAATTGACCCCCTGGGGTTTTCTCAGAGAGAATCTTAGAGACGCTACCATCTGGGAATCTAGGTGGATTTCTGGTATGCAGCTGTTTAAACCACTGTCAACCCATTGCAGGGGTCTTATACAGGAATCACTAATCTTGAAAACCATGCATGTGCTAGCTTGGGAGGCGGAATGGAGACGGGAGTTCCCCCCTAAACAATGGACCCAGGCTATACAGGCAACTAAAAATGCTATACACTGTATCATGATGTACGAACTGTACTATAAACTACTTACCAGATGGCACCTAGTACCCTTTAAATTACAGAATAAAATCTACCCTTCTCATCCTCCATTGTGTTGGAGAAATTGTGATGAAATAGGGACCCCCCTACACATATGGTAGACGTGTCTACGACTGAGGCCCCTTTGGGCAAAAACTAAGAATTTGTGTACAGATCTGGACCTCCCCCCTCCTAATCAGGCAGGCACTGCTCTCTTACATCTAGACATCTCAGCTTTGCCTAAACACAAGCAGACCTTATTGATCTATATACTGATCTCGACCAAACTAATGATAGCTAGAAATTGGAAAAAAAACAGATCCCTCCTAAATGGCAAGGAGTTGTCGACAACCTAAACTTCCTCCAATCTACTAACGACCTAGTTAAAATAAATACAAACTTACCTGTGAAATAAAAGCAAAGCTGCCTTACACTAAAACCTAACATTACAAAAATAAAAAACCTACCATTACAAAAAATAAAAAACACTAAAATTACACACAAAAAACCCTACCATTACAAAAAATAACAAACAAAATAATCCAAAACAATAAAAAATAGTCATATTCTAATACCCTGTTTAAAATAAAAAAAACACCCCAAAATAAAAAACCCTAATCGATAATAAACTACCAAGGGCCCTTAAAAGGGCCTTTTGTAGGGCATTGCCCTAAAGAAATCAGCTCTTTTTCTACAAAAGAAAAACAAACAACCTCTAAGAGTATACAAACCCAACGTTCCAAACCCACAAAATTAAAATAACGTAAAACCTAATCTAAACATTACCCTGAAAATGGGCATTTGGCTCTTTTGCTGCCCATTAAAGATAAAAAAATGGCTGTTCTAAAAAAAAAAAAAAACCCCAAAAAGACAAAAAAAAAACATTATGCAAAATAACAAACGAATTATCCAAAATAATAAAAATTACTTCTATTCTAATACCCCGTTTTAAAAAAAAAAAACACCCCAAAATAAAAGAACCCTAATCTATAATAAACTACCAATAGCCCTTAAAAGGGCCTTTTGTAGGGCGTTGCCCTAAAGAAATCAGCTCTTTTTCTAAAAATAAAAAAACACCCCTTAACATTACAACCCCCCCCAACATACAAAATAAAAAAAACCTAACTAAAAAAACCTAATCTACCCATTGCCCTGAAAAGGGCATTTGTATGGGCATTGCCCTAAGCTCTTTTTCTTGCCTTTAAAAGGGCATTCAGCTCTTTTAAGAAATGTCCAAACCCTAATCTAAGAAAAAAAACCACCCCAAAAAAACTTAAAAAACACTAACACCTCTTTAGGTAAGCACAGTTGATGAAGTCCCGCTTGAACGATCTTCATCCCAGCGGCTCCATCTTCATCCAGGTGGCTCCATCTTCATCCATCGTGGGACCGGCATCTTCTTTATCCCTGTGGAGGTCAATGCGCAGAGGCGGACATCCAGGCGAAGGTCTAAGGCGGAGGTCCAGGCGAAGGTCCATGGCGGAGGTCCAAGGCGGAGGTCCAAGGTGGAGGTCCAGGCAGAGGTCTATCGATCTGACGTGGAGATCCTCTTAATGTGATCGTCCACCGCACACTGAGGATTGAAATGCAAGGTACCCCTTTTATACTGGGAGCGGCAGAATAGGGGTTAATATATTTATTATAGTGTGGGCAATGTTGGGGTGCAAGGGAATACGGGTCAATAACTTTAGTATAGTGGTAACGATATCGGGCAGCGGCGCAATAGGGGTTAATACTTTTTATTAGTGGTGGCAATGTCGGGAACGGCAGATTAGGGGTTAATAACTTTAATATAGTATTTGTGATGCGGGGGGCCTCGGTTTAGGGGTTAATAGGTAGTTTATGGGTGTTAGTGTACTTTGTTATACTTTAGTTATGAGTTTTATGTAACAGTTTTGTTGCGTAAAACTCATAACTACTGGTCTCAGATGGCGGTATGGATCGTGTTGGTATAGGGTGTAACGCAAGCTTTTTAGCCTCACCGCAAAACTTGTATTGGCAGCGCTATGGGTATCCCATGAAAAAAACGTCATTTTTTCGAGTGTAGGGCTGACGTTGCGCTACAGGCTGAAAGGCTATACCGACAAGACTCATAATGGCTGTGTTGCTGTTTTAACGCTGAAATTGACATTTTTTCAGAGTTAAAACACGAACACAAAACTTGTAATCTACCTATCTGTTATTTTCTGTAATGTTAGCTTTTTTATTTTTGTAATCTTAGCTATATTGTTTTGTAAAACAGGTAACAGGTAAGTTTTTATTTATTTTAAGATAGTTAGTATATTGTAACTTTAATTTAATATTAAACCTATTAGGGGTTAATAGTTTAATTTCAATGTGGGGGATGGTGGTTTAGGGGTTAATAGGTTTATTTTAGTGTTGACAATGTGGGGGGATGAAGCTTTAGGGTTAATATGTTTATTTTAGTAGTAGCGATGTGGGGGCGGTGGTTAAAAGGTTAATACGTTTATTTATTGTTGGTGATGTGGGGGGACGCCAGTTTAGGGGTTGTTAGACTAGGGGTTTATGTCAGGGTGTTAGGCTTTTGTAAAACTTCCTTTCCTCCATAGACTTTGATGTGGAATGAGAAAATGCGGTAGCGATTTCGCAATCGCAGGTGTAAAGTTTTTTCCAAAAATTTTTCTACATTGATCTCTATGTTGGAACTTGGATTTTGTGTGGTATGCAGTTTACCGCACCATACTGCATGACAAAAGAAAGTTTTATGGTGATTTGTAATGGTGGCGCTATGGAAATAGTGGTACGGACTCATTTTGCGCAGTATGTACTCAACGGGTATCCCACACAACTTGTAATCTTGGTGTATGTTTGCAGACAATATCTTTATGACTCTAACATCCCCCTGGAATCTCTCTCCACAGTACTGGTTAAATTACAAGACTATGGGGAGGTCTCAAACTTTCTAATAAATATGAATAAATCTGACTTACTACATATGAACCTGTCACACTTAGACATCATCAAAATTAGGGACAAATATTTGACTTCACCCTTCAATCTCAATCTATCAAAAATCTAGGTACTCACATTACATCCTAGACTGATAATACACGCAAGTTAAATTATACAAACCTTCTTTCAGAAATCCCAAAGCTGACCTCATGGTTTTCAAAGAATAATTATTGTGTGTGTAGAATAAACACTGTACAAATTATAATACTAAATAAAGTATTGTATGTTCTACAAACAATCCCTCTACCACGCATTGATACATGCCTACTAAACTGCAAAAGGTTATAAATAACTATATTTGGAAAAATAAACCCCACTGAATAAGCAAACCAACTATGTATGCTCCTAAGGAGCTAGGAGGCCTGGGGTTACTGAATCTTAAATTATACAAGAAGGTAATCTCATTACAGAGAATTATAGAATGGAGTACACATAATAATGTAAGTCCAAAGCACTGGATTGAAGTTGAGCATGACCTATCTGGGATTCCCCAGTTGGGAGGAGCCTGTTGGATGCTCAAAATGTGGCCTACTATCTAGAATAGCGAGATATCCCCAATTTCAGAAACGTTTCTGGACTGGATATCCACTTGCAAAACCACCTAAGGCATTACTTGTATAGTTTCCCCATTTTCAGCCATTTTGTCAAACCCTGAGTTTCAAGACGGCTTGACACATCCGCTTGATACAAAACCTAAATATAACTAGAATTATTCAAATATATTCTTTACTTAATTCTAATAAAATAAAACCTAAAACAGAGATAGAGCACATGGCACAGGGGTTCATGAAATTCTAGCAAAAATACCATCAGGTCAATTACTTTATTAATACTCATAGAGATAGATCAAATTTAATAAGACCTCTTACCAATTTTTTAAAAATATGTTGTACTGAATGCCCACAAAAGGGATTTATTTCCTCAATATACAAAGCATTACTTGCTGCCTCAGGTCACAATTTTGAGGGAAATAAATACAATTTTATCTAGTAATCTTTCAAACCTGTTTATTTAATGTTTTAAATTATATAACGTGTAATAAAGAAAAATCTAGGGCCAATATTATTCAATGCTACAAAGCAGCTTATAGCATCCCACTGGAAATCTACTGAGACCCCACTTTGACCTCAAGGAAAGGGTTTAGTCCACTCTGTCGCTAGAAAGATATTATCTTAAAACTAATCGCCTATAATTATATAATGACCTTGTACTTTATTAGGAATCCTACATGGGTAGCTAAACCACAAATTCCACTGCCTGACGTCTTCATCCCCCTTTTCTCACTCCATCCCACCACCCACCAAACCAGTGATTCAGAGCACATCTGTTCGGATAAAAAGATACACCAGCCTGGATATAAGTAGGTGAATATTCTTTTTCACTAAAATAAAAAATTACTGATCTAACATGGGATACATTTCCATTACAGTACACTGACCATATTAATTATGAATGACCGATAATGAATGTTATTTGAATTGCTTCATTACAATTGTTAAATAGTTTTGATATTATTGTTATTGTTTTTATTTTCTCCACACATTTATTCTAAGTGCCCAGGAAGAAGGACTTTTGCCCCTAAAATCACATTCTTGCAGGAAACGTTATCAGGAAACGTTATCAGTGTCTGGTAGAACATTAGCTATAGCAATTATATGTTTTCACATAACACAAGGATTTTCATCATGACTAGTCATGACTATCTTTATCTTCATGACAATTCCTCAGGACATAAAACCAGACAAGCAGATGGGAGAACTCGAAATCAAATGATTGACTGTTCTCTGAAACATGTTCCCATACATCATTTATACTGTTTATATAATATTGTAACCTTGTGGAGAATTATTGTTTTGTTTATATTCTTTTGAATAAAAAAACAATAAAATAACAAAAAACAAATTAATCTGAAAGTAAAGTTGATGCTTATGAAAATAACAACAAATTTGAGTATTTTGATAAAAGGTTGCCAAATTTAGAAGAAAAAAAAATTGTGACATCTGTAAGGCACAAATGTTTACAGAATTATGTTGGGACTTGAAACGGAATTTAATATACACCCATGAAACACCCTTGTTCAGCCTATTTTAAGAAAAATACAATTACACTTTGCTTTTTGTACTTATAAGTACGAATTTCTGTGTTTTTTTGCACATCTAGTGTACTTTAATTACAATTTAAACTGTCCATATTTAATACGATTTTTGTGTAATTTACAAAAAAATTACATTTTTTATTACATTTTTGGTGAAGATTTTTGATGCGTGAATTGTTCAATTATTTGTTTTGATTTTTAAATTATGTACACGTTTGTAATGTATGCATCTCCTTCCTATACGAAAAGATTATAGAATTTCACCAGCCCAAAGAGCTTTATAGAATAGGGCCCTAAATTATTGTTTTTATTAAATTAAAAGCATTTCAACATATTTTGAAGAACTACAATATGGTATTTTGTGTTGCAAAACAGAGATACAAAACACATTTTCTAGTAGCCATTAATTGCAAAAAAGGATGAGGACTCAGTTAAGAAGTGTAGTTCATTTTGCAGACTCCATGAAGTCCACTCACTTAATTCATATTCATGTTTAAATAATGAGGAAATATTTATTCTTTTTATAATATATACAATATGAAATGAATAACTTTATTGCAAAGATCTGCATATAAAATATACAGATTTAAAACTGTAATTTTGAAGCATAAGTTTAATTGTTTTGCAACCTATGGAGAACCTTATGGGGCATATTTATCAAGCTCCGTAAGGAGCTTGATGCCCCGTGTTTCTGGTGAGCCTTCAGACTCACCGGAAACACAAGTTATGAAGCAGCGGTCTAAAGATCGCTGCTCCATCACCTGTCCGCCTGCTCTGAGGCGGCGGACAGACATCGCCAGAAATCAACCCGATCGAATACAATCGGGTTGATTGACACCCCCTGCTAGCGGCCGATTGGCAGCAAATCTGCAGGGGCAGCATTGCAATGATAAATGCCGAGAGCGTATGCTGTCGGCATTTATCGATGTGCAGCGGACATGATCTGCAATATCGGATCATGTCCGCTCACACAATGATAATTCGGCCCCTATTCCTTGAAAAGCCTCCAGAATGTTGTATTTCCATTGTCATTACTGTGGCCAATTGGGGAATAGTATAAATGAGCACTTGCACATATCCACCAATCACTGTGCAGCATGAAGAAGAATGGTCAATTTGGTTAAGTAAATTGCTGTAACAAACTATACATTATTTTTATACATGAATGACCCTTTAAGACATGAAAATAATGATTTTAAACTCCTTTTTATTTTCCTAATTAACTATTTGTAACATCTATTTTTAATTTGATAAATTATGTATAATTAAATTCTGAAGTTTGTGTATATATGTAAAATGAGCTATGGACATGCATACATTCTGTCCAAATAAATTGAGTAAAACTGCATTCACATTAAAATGCATTTGGTGCCAAAAACCCATGAATAAATTGTGCACAATTAATGATTTAAGAATGGTTAGTAGAATCATTATGCATTGGTGAAAGAAAGGTTAATGTGCCAGCCCTTTTCAATATATTTCAGAAAAACACTTTAGTTTTGTTAGGAGAGATTTAATGATTTAACCTTGTCAATAGTCATGCAGTGTTTATACCAAAGCTGTAACCTTGGTTTTTAACCTTTTTTTTCAGATGTCAAAGTAATAGTTTACAACTCTGTCAGTCTGTGTGCATTCAGAACAGTGCAATGAATAGACGGAAATAAATAGCATTGTATAGCAATGTCTGTAGAAAGGTAGAATGATCCTGGGAGCAAGCCTGTGCAGTACTTTCTTTAAAAGGACATGAAGTCACAATTAAACTTTCATGATGTAGAGCATACAGTTGAACAAAACTTTCAAATTTCTCTTGTTATCCTTAAAACGTAGCTCGTTTGTATAAGAGCATATTTAGTATGATTTAGAAACATGCCTGTTGAGTACTATGAACCACATTTATCATGCCATGAACTTGCAGTTTGTGCATCAAAATATGCACCTGAATTGTATGTTAGCAACCAACAGCCGGTAATAAAAATCATAGAACATTCGTGTTATGGAAAATGCATGCAAATTTGCAATCATTATTCATATTAGATCACACAAATCCTTTTTTTACAATAAATGAGCTATTTAAACATACTAAGTTAAATTACAAGTGGTGCTATTTAGCAGCCCCACGGGGGGTACATTTTGCAAGAAGTTATATTTTTGTGTGTGGGGGTTAGCGTGTGTATTACAAGTTGAAAGCAAAACTTTTTCACACTAACTTAAGGACTTCTTCTCCCCATAGACTTTAATAGAGAGAGTAGAAGAAATAAATGATTAAAAATGATAAAAATAATAAAAAAAATATATATATATATATATATATATATATATATATATATATATATATATAAATATATATAATATGGATTATTACATTATATAATTGTTTACAGTATCTATTATAATTTTTATTAATAATTATTAATATATTTTTTAATATTTTAGATGTAATATTCCAATAATGCACCTTAAGATAACTAACTTCTCATGTGCGCTAACCAGACACCACTTTAGGCCTACATTCTGAAGCGCGTTACATGTATTTTACATTACTATGCTCTTCACATAGAATTTTTTTTTTAAATATATATCTAGATATATACGTAGATATATAGGTGAAAGGAACAGATATATATATATATATATATATATATATATATATATATATATATATATATATATATATAGATATATATTTATTTATTTAAAATAAAATGCAATTTTCCTGTATGTGAAGAACATTGGAATGTGAAATATTTTCAGTAAACACACAGTGAAACACATTATTTAATATTATTATTGAATTATTATTTAGACAGATATTTACATTATATCCCTTTGCAGTCCAATACATGGCTCTGTAGTACCATATACTTTTGAAACCTTATAAAACTATTACGCCTAGATTTAGAGTTCTGCGTTAGCCGTCCAAACCACGTTAAGGGGTCCTAACGCTGGTTTTTACCGCCCGCTGGTATTTAGAGTCAGTCAGGAAAGGGTCTAACGCTCACTTTCCAGCCGCGACTTTTCCATACCGCAGATCCCCCTACGCCAATTGCGTATCCTATCTTTTCAATGGGATCTTTCTAATGCCGGTATTTAGAGTCTTGGCTGAAGTGAGCGTTAGACCCTCTACCGACAAGACTCCAGCCGCAGAAAAAAGTCAGGAGTTAAGAGCTTTATGGGCTAACGCCGGTTCATAAAGCTCTTAACTACTGTGCTCTAAAGTACACTAACACCCATAAACTACCTATGTACCCCTAAACCGAGGTCCCCCTACATCGCCGCCACTATAATTAAATTTTTTAACCCCAATCTGCCGACCGCACACCGCCGCCACTTACATTATCCCTATGTACCCTTAATCTGCTGCCCCTAACATCGCCGACATATACATAATATTTATTAATTACACACAGAACATATACAGGAAGATAGAACTGCACCGATATAAGATGCAGTTCAAAGACCAGGATATAAGCACTAATAAAGACTCAATTCAAATACTAAAATAAGTCAAAGAATAGTGAAATTTATTACATATTTAAATGATCAAACAATGCATGGTGAAGTGCTATAATGACCTTAATACAATAAAAAAGAGATATAACAGCAATTAACCACATATCAACACCCCCACATATACACACAAAGGACAAACAGACAAACAAACAATACACATGGGCCCCACTTAACACTCAAAGCTAAACCTAAGCCGGCAAATGAAATAACAATTTAAAGTTCCATGATAAGAGATTGATGATGTAGATGAAGAAAATGACAACAAATGATAATAGTTACTCTGAACTGTTCATGGTTATGAGTGATGAGAAAAAACAGGATGAATCAAACAAATGAGGTATGAATGATGATGAATGTGGATGAAGAACATAAATCCAAAGGCTGAGGTGAGCTTGCAGGTGTAAGGTACAGCAAAAAAACAGCAACCAAACTGTGATATATCGTTATGGGTGGGGAGGTGTGGCGGACGTGCTCAAAATTGTTCAATAAAGGGTAACAGTTTCTGTGAGGGGCGAGTATCCGATAATCAAGTGAGGCATATGGCACGCACAACACTATACTTCAAGCCCCTGTACTGATCACTCATGCGATCCTCCAAATATACTCACGACCGCTTCAACAACCAACCACCACCTGTGAGACCGGCAAAGACCTCAAATCGCTTGTGCTGCAGAAAGCTGTGTTGCATCCATAGGATAGAGGGGACCCACGGTTAACCACGCTGCTCATTCTATTGGCTGATCGGAACAGCCAATAGAATGCAAGCTCAATCTGATTGGCTGATTGGATCAGCCAATCTGATTGAACTTGAATCTGATTGGCTGATTCAATCAGCCAATCAGATTTTTCCTACCTTAATTCTGATTGGCTGATAGAATCCTATCAGCCAATCGGAATTCGAGGGACGTCATCTTGGATGACGTCCCTTAAAGGAACCTTCATTCGTCGGGAGTCGCCGGAAGAAGAGGATGGATCCGCGTCGGCTGCTTCAAGATGGTCCCGCTACGCGCCGGATGGATGAAGATAGAAGACGCCGCCTGGATGAAGATGTCTACCGGTCCAGATGTCCTCTTTTTGCTGGATAGGATGAAGACTTCGGAGCCTCTTCTGGACCTCTTCTTGCTGGATAGGATGAAGACTTCGGAGCATCTTCTGGACGGATCGTGATACCCGGCGTGGTGAAGATAAGGTAGGGAGATCTTCAGGGGCTTAGTGTTAGGTTTTTTAAGGGGGGTTTAGGTTAGATTAGGGGTATGTGGGTGGTGGGTTGTAATGTTGGGGCGGGGTATTGTATGTTTTTTTAAATGCAAAAGAGCTGATTTCTTTGGGGCATGCCCCGCAAAATGCCCTTTTAAAGGCTGGTAAGGTAAAAGAGCTGTTAACTTTTTATTTTAGAATAGGGTAGGGAATTTTTTTATTTTGGGGGGCTTTGTTATTTTTTTAGGGGGCTTAGAGTAGGTGTAATTAGTTTAAAATTCTTGTAATCTTTTTTTATTTTTTGTAATTTAGTGTTTGTTTTTTTTGTAATTTAGTGTTTTTTTTTTTGTAATTTACTTTAGTTGATTTAATTGTAGATAATTGTAGGTAGTTTATTTAATTAATTTATTGATAGTGTAGTGTTAGGTTTAATTGTAACTTAGGTTAGGATTTATTTTACAGGTAATTTTGTAATTATTTTAACTAGGTAGCTATTAAATAGTTATTAACTATTTAATAGCTATTGTAACTGGTTAAAATAAATACAAAGTTGCCTGTAAAATAAAATTAAATCCTAAAATAGCTACAATATAATTATTCGTTATATTGTAGCTATATTAGGGTTTATTTTACAGGTAAGTATTTAGTTTTAAATAGGATTAATTAATTTAATAAGATTTATTTTATTTTGTTAGATTTAAATTATATTTAACTTAGGGGGGGTGTTAGGGTTAGGGTAAGACTTATCTTTAGGGGTTAATACAATTATTATAGTAGCGGTGAGGTCCGGTCGGCAGATTAGGGGTTAATAAGTGTAGTTAGGTAGCGGCGACGTTGGGGGGGCAGATTAGGGGTTAATAAATATAATATAGGGGTCGGTGATGTTAGGGGCATCAGATTAGGGGTACATAGGTATAATGTAGGTTGCGGCAGTGTACAGAGTGGCAGATTAGGGGTTAATAATATAATGCAGGGGTCAGCGATAGCGGGTGGCGGCAGATTAGGGGTTAATAAGTGTAAGGTTAGCGGTGTTTAGACTCAGGGTACATGTTAGGGTGTTAGGTGCAGACTTAGGAAGTGTTTCCCCATAGGAAACAATGGGGCTGCGTTAGGAGCTGAACGCTGCTTTTTTGCAGGTGTTAGGTTTTTTTTCAGGTCAAACTGCCCAATTGTTTCCTATGGGGGAATCATGCACAAGCACGTTTTTTAAGCTGGCCGCGTCCGTAAGCAACGCTGGTATTGAGAGTAATTAGGCGGTAAATTATGCTCTACTCTCCTTTTTTGGAGCCTAACACAGCCCTTCCGTGAACTCTAAATACCAGCGTTGTTTAAAAGGTGCCGGGGAAAAAAAACACGCGTATCTAACGCACCCCTTTGGCCGCAAAACTCTAAATCTAGCCGAATATATATATATATTTTTATCAGATAGTGTTTATATGAGTGTAACTGTATATTTTTTTTTATCCCTAACCCTTTACTTGAAGTTTTCAGTTGCGCTAAAATGACGACCGTTAAATTTGATTGATGTGTATACTTTTAACTTATAATACACATGCAAATTAACACATCTGTGATATTCTTATATTGGGCTCACTAACATTAGCGTTATGGACCCAGAGTATGGGTACATTTATTACACCTATTGTAATGCTAACAGAATGTATGTATGTACTAAACAGAAAGAGAAACCCTTATTAAACTAAAATAAAATCTTCAGGCACAACTTTTTTTTTGTTTACTTAATCTGTCGCTGTGCCCCTATATTTAGACATCCAACAATTTATATTAAAAAGATGTTGGATCACCCTGGAGTTCCTTCTCTTTTTGATGTTGGCAAGTTATGGTGAAGGCAGCAATAGTGCAGTGAATAAAGACAAGATAAGGCTGGAAATGGAGAAGTATTTTAACTAGATCAAAAGGATCCACATGGACCTAAAAAAAATATTGAGTGACCTTACCAAAAGACCACATTTTAGTATTCAATACTTAACATTTTTCACTAAAATTAGAAGATATTTTATTTTTTTCTGACAATGTATGTGTAATCTTATACTTGCCTAAAAGGTAGCAAAATAAATTAATAATTCAAATATAAAATATGTATACAAATAAAATGAATATAAATGAATGAATATAAAATAAAAATCTAGTTTTACTTTTACCCACTATAAATATCTATTTACTGAAAGAGACATAGATCTGTGAGATCTGAAAAAAAATTAAAACAAAAGTTGCTACCAGGTGATCATTTTTACTTTGACTATTGTGTGACAGCTGTAAAAAAAAATCCTGTATTTGAATGGACGGACATGTCTCTTTAAATAAGGGTTCTTATGATTTAGCTCTACATTTAATGTATAATAAGTTTTTTTGGTGTTGCAAATGCCCTACATAGGACTTATCAATGACCACTAGAGAGACCAGTCATTGGAAAAATAGAATTGCCTCTTTTAAATCCGAGTCTCACATGCTTCCAGTCCACCCACATTGTTCCATATTCAATTGTTGTAACTGAGATCAACTGATAACCACTGGTTTGTGACTTATAAGGTTAGTATTAGTTTTAATAAATAGGAGCTCATTTGCAGTAGTAACAGATTTCCAGAGTCACAGAAGCCTCCTTCTTAGCCTAACAACCTTTGGACAAGATTACAAGTCGCGCGGCAAATCAGTTGCAAAAACGCGCTCGTTATGGCTTTTTTGCATTTGGGTTGCACAGCTATTACAAGTTGAAAAATAACTTATTTTGCGTGCATGTTAAGCCGGGTAATGCAAACAGCCAAATCGTGTGCGCGCTCACGTATTCCCCATAGAAGTCAATGGAGAAGACACATCGAAATAAACCCTAATATGTTGCGCAAAATGCTTGACGTATCCTCCTCAAAAAGTGTACATGAAAATGCAATTATTTCATATTGCGAAAAAGTTTTCGTAACAGAATATATTCTAATTATTTATAAATAAATTAGTCTTAAAGCCTGATACATAGGCCAAAATCACCTCTCCCTTATCCCCCCTCCCTGCCGCTCTAAACCTTTTTTCTGCAGCGCAGAGGTCCCACCCACTCCCGCCCCCTCCAACCATGATCCACCAACCTCCCTTCTAACCCTCCCATGCCACCAATTTAGCCACGTAGCAGTTTCACCCGCTCCCGCCCCCTCCAGTGATGATCCGCCCATCTGCCTCCCTCCTAACCCTCCCACACCACTAACTTAGCCGCGTAGTGATCCTACATGCCCCACTCCAGCGATGATCCACCCATCCACCTCCCTCCTAACCCTCCCACATAAGGCCTCTGGGCCTTTCTTGCACAGACACGTACCACTGATCCTCAGGCACCACTACTGAGCCTCGCAGCGGACATGCACGCAGTCTCCTACCGATCGCCAGAACCTGCTTCTTACAGCCAGGTATGTTTGTCTCACAATGCAGTCTCTACTGCGCATGACTACATCGGACAAACATACATGGGCATCTATTTATCAAGCTGTCAACTTACCTGCATTCAACGGCACCAATACGCTCGCCTAAGATCACCTAACATCACTGCCGCGGACCTGAATACGCTCTCCAAAATTATCAAAAAAGCTGTCAAAAAGCAGCGCACCAAGTACGGGGCGATGAGCAGCAGACTGTTGTTAACTAACATTCATCAATCTTGCTGCTCTTTGGCTTTTTCCCAGGATTATTGGTACCCTGTCACTAAACACCCACACTATACTATACAGTTTAACGCCTATACCGCTGCTCCCGGAGCCCACCGCAACAAAATAAATTGTTTACCCCCTAAACCGCCACTCCCGGAGTCCACCGCAACTAAATAAATTGTTTAACCCCTAAACCGCCGCTCCCAGACCCCGCCACAACTAAATAAATTGTTTAACCCCTAAACCGGCGCTCCTGGAGCCCACCGCAACTAAATAAATTGTTTACCCTCTAAACCGCCGCTCCCGGAGCCCATCGCAACTAAATAAATTGTTTAAACCCTAAACCGCTGCTCCCGGAGCCACCTACATTATACTTATTAACCCCTAATCTGCCCCCCCTACACCTCCACCACTATATTAAATGTATTAACCCCTAATCTGCCCCCACTACACCGCCGCCACTATATTAAATTTATTAACTCCTAATCTGCCCTCCCATACACCGCTGCCACTATATTAAATTTTTTAACCCCTAAACCTAAGTCTAACCCTAACCCTAATACCCCCTAACTTAAATATCATTTAAATACATCTAAATAAATATTCCTAGCATTAAATAAATTATTCCTATTTAAAACTAAATACTTACCTATAAAATAAACCCTGAGCTAGCTACAATATAACTAATAGTTACATTGTAGCTATCTTAGGGTTTATTTTTATTTTACAGGCAACTTTGTATTTATTTTAACTAGGTGCAATAGTTATTAAATAGGTATTAACTATTTAATAACTTCCTAGTTAAAATAAATACAAATTTACCTGTAAAATATAACCTAACCTAAGTTACAATTACACCTAACACTACCACTATAATTAAATTAATTCCCTAAATTAACTACAAAATAAATAAAATTAAATAAAAGTATCTATATTACAAAAAAACAAACACTAAATTACAGAAAATAATAAAATAATTACAAAACTTTTTTAAACTAATTACACCTAATCTAATCCCCCTAACAAAATAAAAAAGCCCCCCAAAATAAAAAAAGCCCTACCCTACACTAAATTACAAATAGGGCCTTTTGTGGGGCATTGCCCCAAAGTAATCAGCTCTTTTACCTGTAAAAAAAAAATTACAACCCCCCAACATTAAAACCCACCACCCACCCAACCAACCATATTCTAAAAACCACCCAATCCCCCCCTTAAAAAAAACCTAACACTAACCCCTTGAAGATCACCCTACCATGAGACGTCTTCACCCAACCGGGCCGAAGTCCTCAACGAAGCCGGGCAAAGTGGTCCTCCAGATGGGCAGAAGTCTTTATCCAAGCCAGACAGAAGAGGTCCTCCAGACGGGCAGAAGTCTTCATCCAGGTGGCATCTTCTATCTTCATCCATCCAGCGCGGAGCGGGTCCATCTTCAAGACATCCGACACAAGCATCCTCTTCATCCGGAGTTTTCTTAAAAAATGATGGTCCTTTAAGTGACGTCATCCAAGATGGCGTCCCTTCAATTCTGATTGGCTGATAGAATTCTATTAGCCAATTGGAATTAAGGTAGGAAAAATTCTGTTGGTTGATGCAATCAGCCAATAGGATTGAACTTCAATCCTATTGGCTGATCCAATCAGCCAATAAAAAGCGAGCTCAGTCCTATTGGCTGAAGAGGATGCTCTGCGTCGGATGTCTTGAAGATGGACCCGCTCCGCGCCGGATGGATGAAGATAGAAGATGCCACCTGGATGAAGACTTCTGCCAGTCTGGAGGACCTCTTCTGCCTGGCTTGGCAGAAGACTTCTGCCCGTCTGGAGGACCACTTCACCCCGGCTTCATTGAGGACTTCGGCCCGGTTGGGTGAAGATGTCTCAAGGTAGGGTGATCTTCAAGGGGTTAGTGTTAGGTTTTTTTAAGGGGGGATTGGGTGGGTTTTAGAGTAGGGTTGGTTGGATGGGTGGTGGGTTTTAATGTTGGGGAGTTGTAATTTTTTTTCACAAGTAAAAGAGCTGATTACTTTGGGGCAATGCCCTGCAAAATGCCCTTTTAAGGGCTATTTGTAATTTAGTGTAGGGTAGGGCTTTTTTATTTTGTTAGGGGGATTAGATTAGGTGTAATTAGTTTAAAATTCTTGTAATTATTTTATTATTTTCTGTAATTTAGTGTTTTTTTATTGTACTTTAGATAATTTTATTTAATTTTATTTAATTGTAGTTAATTTAGGGAATTAATTTAATTATAGTGGTAGTGTTAGGTGTAATTGTAACTTAGGTTAGGTTTTATTTTACAGGTAAATTTGTATTTATTTTAAATAGGAAGTTAATAAATAGTTAATAACTATTTAATAACTATTGTACCTAGTTAAAATAAATAAAAAGTTGCCTGTAAAATAAAAATAAACCCTAAGATAGCTACAATGTAACTATTAGTTATATTGTAGCTAGCTTAGGGTTTATTTTATAGGTAAGTATTTAGTTTTAAATAGGAATAATTTATTTAATGCTAGGAATATTTATTTAGATTTATTTAAATTATATTTAAGTTAGGGGGTGTTAGGGTTAGGGTTAGACTTAGATTTAGGGGTTAATAAATTTAATATAGTGGTGGGTTGTAGGGGGGGCAGATTAGGGGTTAATAAATTTTATATAGTGGTGGTGGTGTAGGGGGGAAGATTAGGGGTTAAAAATAATAATGTAGGTGGTGGTGGGCTCCGGGAGCAGCGGTTTAGGGGTTAAACAATTTATTTAGTTGTGGTGGGCTCCGGGAGTGGCGGTTTAGGGGTTAATAAGTATAATGTAGGTGGCGGCAGTGTAGGGGGTGGCAGATTAGGGGTGTTTAGACTCGGGGTACATGTTAGGGTGTTAGGTGTAAATGTTACCATAGGAATCAATGGAATATCGGGCAGCAGCGAACATAAACTTTTGCTGCTTTCAGACTCCCATTGATTCCTATAGCATCCGCTGCCTCCAGGGCGGCGGATTGAAAACCAGGTACGCTGGGCCGGAATAGTGCCGAGTGTACCTGGTAGACTTTTTTTTTTTTTCCAAATCATTTTTTATTGAGGTACAACTGAAGTTTAACAGATATAGCCAAAAAATAGGATCAAATGGTACACAATCTGAACAATCAGGCTACTGTATAGTAATAAATACATAGTTCTTGAGACGCCATTTGGCGTTTACACATGTCAGTATTGGCACAGAGTATAAGAAATAAGAAATACAGAAAACATAGTATTTTTATTAATTGAACCAGAACTTGCATATATATATTGTAACCTCATTTTATATTTTTATTTATATATTCCCAGTCATGTAGGACACTTTAGTCTAGTGTCCTAACTTCAAATCATTCAGTGCAACCCAGTTATATCAATGATATCCCAATGGTGGGATCAAATCATACTTGGATCAGTGTTAAACTCACTTCTATAAAAGAGTAGGTCTATTGAGTTGAGTTAAGGTGCACATAGGTGAGAGCATCACAGAGAAAGGTCTTCTGTCAGTGGGATAGGAAAGAGGGGGGGGGGTAAGGAGTAAGGGAAGAAGGGAGAGAAAAAAAAATTTGAATCAGTCAACTGACTCCTAATTATAGATCTGATATTGTATTTGTTCATACGCCTATGGGCAATGCATCAAATTCCACTTACTCCATATTTCCTGGTAAAGTTCTAGCTTGTTTAAGCTTCTGAGTGCAAACTCCTCCATCTTTTTGATGTGATCAATAATTGTGATTATTTTTAGAGATGAAGGGCAAGATGTTTGTTTCCAATCTCTGGCAATGGCCAGCTTAGTGGCCATAAGAACATATAGAGTAATATTTTTATCTGCTTCGGACATTACTGGAAGTTTATGATGCAGGAGACCCACGGAGAGTATTAGGCTCAAAGAGATACCGAGCAGGTTAAGGGTATTGAATGCAAAATCCCAGGCCTCCCTAATTATGGGGCAGTCCCACCAAATATGGGCTTGTGTGCCTAGGTGTCCGCAATTCCGCCAGCACAGAGGGGATGTCGTTTTGTAAAATTTATTCAGAGTGATCGGGACGAAGTGCCATCGAGTGGTTATCTTGTAGTATAGTTCCCAAAGAGTTGCACTGTGTAAGATTGTTTTTGCTTTAATAATCTCACCAAGCCATATCCCAATCTCACTATCAATTTGTAGCTCTCTTTCCCAAGCCTTATATTGACTGTGCTTTGCTGGTTGTAGAGGCTTAATCATGAGATTATAGTGGAAAGAGAGAGAGCCCCTTAGTAATTTGCCCAGGTTCCATCTTTGCTCCCAACCAGTAGGGCTTCTTGCAGGTTGCCCCGATAGTCCCCAAGCTTTAAGAATACTCGCAAGTCTGATATATTCGAACCTCAAGGAAGAAGATATGGAGAGGTTAGTCTTCACCACATCAAATGGTAAGAGTGCTTCCCCAGTGTATAGGGATGTGGTGGACATGTTAGCAGCTTCAGACCAATCGATCAGATGGGTCTCTGGCATAGAGATCAGAATGTTACATAATTTATAGAGGGGTGAAGGGTGAGGGGCAATAGATTCTAAGTTTTTTCTAGAATCCCAATGTATCAAAGTGTTCAAAATGATAGGGTGAGATATCCGAATAGTTGTACGTACATGCACCGGGATCCAGGGAAGGTCAGAGAGCAAGACATTTCCAGGAAGGAGGCACTGCTCAACCTCAAACTACCTGGGCTGATCAGCTCTAAGACTCCAACTCATAAGATGAGCCAGGCGTGCAGCGTCATGGTAGATTAAAACGCTAGACCTCCTCTATGAGTAGGCTGTTGGATGGTCGCCGTAGCAATTCTGGGCCTCCCTCCTTTCCAAACGTAACTTGAAATTAGGCTCTGAAATTTATTTAAAATCGGTCTCGGAACCGTAAGAATTATGCACCGAAATAGGTATGTGATTTTTGGGAGTAGCGACATTTTGACTGCAGCAATTCGGCCAGTCCACGAAAATTCTCTAAACTCCCAGCTCTCAAGGAGCCTCCTGAATTCCGGCACTCGGTCAGTGAAGTTTTTCTTAATTACTACATCAGGGTCTGGCCCTAGGTGGATACCTAAGTGTTTAATAGAAACATCAGACCACAGGAAATCAAATTTTCTTTGTAAAAGTTTCAACTCTGAATTTGGGATATTGATATGAAGCACCTCAGTCTTTGAGTAGTTAAATTTGTAGAAGCTACATTTAGAGAAAACATCTAAACACTTGGAAACTGCTGGTAAAGATGTGGATGGAGACGTGAGAAGTAAAGTCACGTCGTCTGCGAATAGCGCTATCTTGTGAGATGATCCTCCACACTTTATACCTGTAATATCAGAATCTTTTCTGATGAGCTGAGCCAAAGGTTCTATCGCCAATGCAAATAGCATCGGGGATAGGGGGCATCCCTGCCTGGTTCCGTTTAGTATATTAAATGGAGCAGACTGAAAACCAACTCCGATAATTTTTGCTGTAGGGGCTGAGTATAATACTTTTACCGCTCGGATAAACTGAGGTGGTATGTGGAAAGCTTCCAGTGTTTACCAGAGATAGTCCCACCTGACTCTGTCGAACGCCTTCTCAGCATCTAGTGACAGAGCCAGGAGGGTAATCTTCCTATTCTTAGCCTCATATAATATGCTAAATATCCTTCGGGTATTATTAGGGCCTTCTCTATTTGGGATGAATCCCACCTGGTCTGAGTGAACCAAGGTACATATGACCTTAGCCAATCTATTGGCAAGAATTTTAGAATAAAGTTTTATATCTGTATTGATTAGAGATATCGGTCTATAATTCTGACAAAGGGTAGGGTCTTTATTTGGTTTTAGTATGGTGATGATGTCTGCTTCTAAGAATTCATCTAGACATAACCCGGTATCCATAAAAGAGTTGAAGGTTCTAAGTAATACTGGCTCTAATATTTCGCTAAAAGTTTTGTAAAAGTGACCTGTATACCCGTCCGGGCCCGGGGCTTTGTTACTTTTAAGCTGAGCAATTGCAATCCTTAATTCCTCCATGGATATCGAGGACCGCAGGATAACCTCCGCCCCTTTGTTGATTTTAGGGAGTTGAAGCGTTCCTAGGAGAGTGCTTATTTCTGCAGAGGAGTATGTCTCCAATAAGGTTTCTTTAGTTAAGCTATATAGCCTGGTGTAGTAGGTTCGAAACAATTCTACAATGTCTCCCGGAGATGTTGCTATTTTGCCCTCCAACGAAATGGAGGGTATAGCGCGTTGGACTTGTCTCATTCTAAGTTTGGATGCCATCAAAGTGTTAGCTTTGTTGCTGAGATAGTAATAGGTTTGCTTAAGGCTAAAAAGGATTTTTTGTACTTTAATAATTTCCAGTTTATTGAGCTCCTCTCTCAAAAGTTTGAGCTGTCTCACGCCTTGCACCGAAGGGTTTGATTTAAGGAAGGAAGATTGACGCCTAAACTCACATGTGAGTTCCGCGAGCGATCTTCCCTGAGTTTTTTTGGAAATTGCTGCTTTATTAATTAGGATCCCCCTCATAAAATCTTTAAGAGAGGCCCATACAAATTGTACGTCAGTTTGTTGTGTGTCATTATTCTGTAAGAATTCTTGTAAATTGTTTCTAATTTCCTGAAGTGTGTGGGGATTTGTTAATAACCACGCTTCATATCTCCATTTTTTAGGTGGAATGATAGGAGAGGGGAAGAAGGATATTATCATGGGGTCATGGTCAGACCAAGAGATGACTTCTATTTTAGAAGAGTGAATTTCATTAAGGGTGTTTGCCTCGACAAATATATAGTCTAATCTAGAGAACATCTTGTGGGCACCAGAATAAAAAGTGAAATCAGTGTCTGAGGGATGCTCAGCTCTCCAGGCATCATGAAGACTATATTGTGCAACTAAATTCCTAAATGCGCTAGACAAGGAGTTAGTTGCTCTGTCTGGTGTCGGTCTTACAGTCCCCCTTCTGTCTTTTAAGGGATCTAATACTAGGTTGAAATCCCCACCTATTATTAGGGTGCCTTGCCTGATCGTGGCAGTGAGCTTAAGGACACGTTTTAGAAAAGGTATTTGTCTGGAGTTCGGGGCATATAGATTTACCAAGGTATATTTTAGATCATTAATTTTACAGATAGAGATAATAAACCTAGCCTCCGGGTCTATTTCAGTGTGTATGATTTCAACTTGAAGAGTGTCTTTGAATAAGATGGCAACTCCTCTAGATTTAGTGATATAGGAAGCCTCTAGTTTCTTAGAATTTTTTTTAAAGGAGAATGGGATGCCTGGAGATCTAATCCAATCTCCTGCAGAAAAACCACGCTAGCTTTGAGTTTTTTAATAGTGGCGTAAAGTAGACTTCTCTTAGTCGGAGAATTGAGGCCTTGCACATTATGAGTTATAACATTCAATTCCATATTGGAGGGGAGGTGAGAAGAAAAAAAAAAAAAAAAAAAAGGGGGAGGGGGTAGGGTTAGAGGGAAGGTAAGGGAGGTGCAAGGGAAAAGAGGTAGCAAAAGTGTACTAATACTCTGAGACCC
Organism: Bombina bombina; assembly: GCF_027579735.1. Lineage (NCBI taxonomy): Eukaryota > Metazoa > Chordata > Amphibia > Anura > Bombinatoridae > Bombina > Bombina bombina. Next base: position 285,338,725 of record NC_069500.1, read on the forward strand.
AAGCACAGGTATGTATAAATTTTAATTTTAATTTTAATAAATAGGTCTAATTTTGTAATAGTGAAGCTAGGGCTTTTACTTTTATAGGTCCTGGGTGCACTGAAAGCTAAGAAGGGGAAATAGAATAATAAGTATAACTTCAAGGGGGGATTAGGGGGATATTCAGCGGGTAAGCACCGCTATGAGTTAGGGTATTAAGATGTTAAATACTATAAAATTCTGAATCATAAATTATAACCATAAGTTAAAGTGATAAAGTAATAAAGTAAAGGTCGTCTCCCCCCAAAAGGGGGGGGGGGGGCAACCAATTTGTAACTCTAACAGTCGATAAAACTTCAAACTCAGAGTCAGCCAAACGTAAGGAAAGATCTGGCGGGACTCTAGTTCTAACTATAATAAACTAAGACAGAACTTAATCAACGTTTATCCATACCTCATCTGACATGTACCTGGAATATAATTGAAAGCAAATTACAAACACGTGCACAGAGAAGACAAAAAGAACAGAATAGGTAGTATAGTTAAAGTTACCCATCAAACAAAATTACATTAAAGCATAAACAGATATTACATAAGTCATGTACCAGCTAGGTAAGAGTCTGTGAGGTATCCTAATTAGTTACCTGAATATGTATGCTATTCTTATTAGGTTGCTGACTTTAGGGTAATATTCTGCTGCTTGTTACATAATTCTAGGAGGTAGTGTGTATTACGTAATAGATTTAATTGGGAGCCTGTTATATAAACATGGGTTGAGGGAATAGAGTAACTAGTTAAAGAATAATGCAGTAACAGTTAGTCAAACATAACACCGATATAGTATCAGTAACCTACCTACTTTTTACTTGAGGTTTTAGTTAATGGAAGGTACATCCTGTATATATATATGTGTTTAATAAGAACTAGAGCAGTTACGGTAAGGGGAGTGTACTAATTACTTAGCTATATATAGGTTGCATCGTAATAATTGCATACTTGGAGCAGTATAGGTACATGGATGTAAGCAGTTGCGTTCCATTGTGGTAGTAGGCTACAATATAGGCAATTTAAGTGAGAACCAGACCATTATGTCCAGTAAACTATGGTCTAACAAAAGGGTATCTATCCAACTGTAGCCCTTATCAAATAATAGAAATGTTGTATCTGAGCAGAGCATATATGTGTCTGGACATGGTTAAAAATAATGTATCCGGAGGTGCAGTGGATATGTACATAGGACCTTTAGATGGGTATCATTTCAATTTAGAGGTTAATGTATACTATGTGAGTATACAATTATGGCATACTAGTAAATAGTATAGAATGGGTAAAATCTGAAATGGAAAGGATATCATTAATAGGCAGCATTTAACTTTAGAACAGAGCTTAGATGACTCCAATTTTAACACAGTACCATCAACCATAGACCAAGAAGATGTTGAATATAGAAATATTATGCTAGTGAGGGGCCAGACCTGTATGGGGAGGACAATATAAACCCATGAACAATTACACTTCAAGTAAGGGGGGGGGGTACCTAAAACTCAAGCACCTATGTAGGTAATTTACAACCCCCGTACCTTACAGTATAGAATCTTGAGGTTAGCATGAGATTAGACCTGTAAGGAAGGAATAGGGTTAGTTGAAAACTGTACTTTTATAAATGTCCCAAGAGTTGCAGGGATTAAGTATCATAAAAGGTCTCTTTCTCCAAAGAACTATGGAATTTGGGTGTAATATGTCTGGCATACAGCAAGTGTCAAGACTGTAGAGCATGTCCTTTATAAGAATAGTGTTTACTTGTCAAGCTGGGCAGTATTCCGTCTCTTAGAGGCAGGTGAAGATCTTCTGGGCTTGGGGCTGCAATCTGAAGTTTCCATTCTCAGAGTGGTGGATTCAGGATTTGTAGAGCCATTAGTAGGATAATCCTTTTGAACAAAGTTTAGCTCAGGGCTAGTAGAGGGTGTAGCCTGAGGGCTCTGAAGGAGATGCAGCTTGTTGAGAAGTTCCATTCCTTGTTTCAGGTTGGAAATAGTGAAAGAGAGACCATCATGTTGGAAAAATAGCCGTACTGGGAAACCCCACCTGTATTTTATAGAGTTCTTTCGTAGGCAGTGAGTAATAGGCTGAAATGATCTTCTCTTTGATAGTGTATGAGATGATAGGTCAGGAAAGAACTGCAGGTCTTTATAAGGTTCCGGTAGATCTTTGTTCATGAAGGCAGCTTTGAGAATTTTTTCTTTGAAAGTGTAATGATGTAGCCTCACGACAACATCTCTAGGCTGCGCCTTATTTGAATTTCGTGGTCGGATAGCTCTATGAGCCCTATCTATTTTTGATTCCTGATCTTGAGGGGAGCCAACCAATTCTTCAAACAGCTGTTCTAGGAATTTGATGAGATCAGCATTAGAGACACTTTCGGGGATACCTTTAAGGCGGACGTTGTTGTGCCTAGATCTGTCCTCTAGGTCTGCTAGTTTTACCTCAAGGTCCGAAATCATTTCTGCAAGTGACTGTGAGTATGCAAGGAGGTTTGAGTGGTCTGTTGCTAAGTCTTCATGTTTATGTTCTAGAGTATCAGTTCTGTCCCCAAGCGTGGATATTTCTCTCTTAAGATCAGCGACAGATGTTCTGATTTCCTGTTTTAGGGAAGAGTGGTGAGAATCCATTTTATAAAGAATTGATAAAGAATTAATGAGTTCCTTGAGGGTAGCATTTTCGGAGGTATAGCTAGAATCTTTCCCAGAAGGATGTGGTTCTTCCTCTCCTTGGCCAGATGGAGAATCTCTAGAGTCTTCATCTGAGAGATCTCTCTCTAGTAGGAATTTACTATGGAAATGATCCGCCACAGTTCTCTTTGGGCCTTCATTATGTTTGTTGTTCGTTTTCTTCCTGTGTGAATGAGACATGTTTTATGTTTCACTCGTGCTATGTGAATAGCAAAGTGGTGAGGCACTCCGTTAACAGGTTGTAGTACTCTGCAGCAAGTCGATATACACTTCTCCTCGGGGAGGTTGCCCTCACAGGGCGATCACGGGAAAGGATAAGGGGGTATGACCCACTGCCCAAACTGACAGCAGGAAACGGGAGAGGAGAGTGTATTTCTAGCCAGGGAGATGGGTTGAGGAAGATTTGTTTTTATAGTAGAGCGTATAGGTGCGTAGATTAATCAAAGATGTATCCTCACCTTGAATTGGCAAGTCGCCTTCAGAGGTATATGCAGGTATACTTAGACAGGGGTCCTCGACTATGTGTCTGCAAGTTGATGGAGTATTGCACCTAGTTCCTTTTTATTAAGGTTTATGAGTTAACCTTACAGTGATGCAAGATAGAAATACACAGATTGGATGTTTCTGGATACAGTCCCAGGGATATATGTATTAAACAAAATCCGTAGTAGCGTGTAACAGAATCTGAAATCCAATTGCAGCGTTTATTATAATTGGTTTAAAATAAGTCTCCCCTTACTGTAGATCTAGCATCAAAAACATGTTAATATAACTATTGTATCTATTAGGGAGAGTAGCAATGGCTTCCAGGATCTATGCCCCAGTCCACCTAAGTGTTCAGTATTCTTGTAAATTAAGCAGATATCTTGGCTATTTCAGGTTAAAAGCAGATGCAGTAATATTTATATTTTGCAGTCCATGCAACCAGGAGCACTTTCTTAACTGCAGCACCAGCTATGTATATGAAGGTGATTTCCTTATGAATACAGTCAGTGCTAATAACCTTCAGAATCACAATTTTCCTTTCTCATTGCAGAAAATATCATAGAGAAAAAAAAAAAAAAGAAATCTTCTCCTATCCCCAGCTTATAATTAAGGGACTTTCAATATATTTGTTGGAGAAGAAAGTATAATAATTCTTCAGCTCCAGCCAATCTCTTATCCAAAGCAAGAGAAGTATTCTAAATCCCCACGCTGCAGTTTCAGAGTTAGATATGGGGTCCCAAGAATTAATATTCCGGTATAAGATATAGTTGTTTAATTAAACTGAACAGTTCATGGGAGCTTGGGATTAACTTGCAAAGTAAAGCTGATTGTTAAGTAGCGTGTCTTACTTTCTTTTAATCTTAACTTTCTGTTCTTTCCCCCAGTATATGATCCTTTGGGTAAAACCAGTACAGTGTAATCGATAAAGACAGGTTCTTACCCCTCTTGATGTCTGTTGGTTTGTCGGCAGCTTCAGTTCACTTCGCTTGGAATTTGGCAGGTCTTGAAGAAGGTCAGGCCTCAAAATGGCGAGTTCACGCCAAAGAGTGAGTAGCGCTAAACTCCGCCACAGGCCCACATATGCTCCGTCCAGAACCGAGCTGGGAGCAGGGGTAAGGTGCCTCTAAGGTATAGAGGTAGAAGCCAAGGGTTAATTAGTTCTTAAGGCTAGAGGTCTGCACTGTCACCACTCAGCAGACCTGTATGCGGTAATAGGCTGCTGCTCCGGAGCGGAGCCCCGACCCTCCGGGCAGTAGTGATGAGTGATCGAGAGGTCAGTAGATGATCAGACCGGAGTCTGGCCGCAGGTGTTAGGCAGTTAGCCAGGTCAATAGCAGGGTGTTATGAAGCGGTTCCCCTCTGTCAGACCGGTGCCGATTGAGAGCGCACACAGCATAGAGATTTCACTTCGCCCAGATAAAAAATTCGCTCAAACACCTCCAGCATATGTTCTTAGAGTAATGACTAAGAAAAAGAGTCACTATATAGACAAAAAAAATCTACTTATATATATTTAAAATGTAAAAGTGAGAGAGAGCTCCTCTCAAGCACGTCTCTCCAGCTTGACGGTTAACTCCGCCCCCTACCTGGTAGACTTTTGATAACTAGCAAAAGTAGTCAGATAGTGCCGAACTTGCGTTTGGAACATCTGTAATGACGTAAGCATCGATCTGTGATGGACTGAGTCCGGCGGATCGTATGTTACGTCACTAAATTATACTTTTGCCGGTCTGTAGGGTTTGATAACTAAGGCGAATCAGGCTCGCCACAAATACGCTGCAGAATTCCAGCTTATTTGCGGTTGACAGCTTGATAAATAGATGCCATGGCCTTTATAATATAGGATATTTGTCTATACATGTGATGATTTATAGACAGATATATCTATTTATAGTGAGCTATATATACAGTATATGAATATATATGTCTATACAGGGAGTGCAGAATTATTAGGCAAATGAGTATTTTGACCACATCATCCTCTTTATGCATGTTGTCTTACTCCAAGCTGTATAGGCTCGAAAGCCTACTACCAATTAAGCATATTAGGTGATGTGCATCTCTTTAATGAGAAGGGGTGTGGTCTAATGACATCAACACCCTATATCAAGTGTGCATAATTATTAGGCAACTTCCTTTCCTTTGGCAAAATGGGTCAAAAGAAGGACTTGACAGGCTCAGAAAAGTCAAAAATAGTGAGATATCTTGCAGAGGGATGCAGCACTCTTAAAATTGCAAAGCTTCTGAAGCGTGATCATCGAACAATCAAGCGTTTCATTCAAAATAGTCAACAGGGTCGCAAGAAGCGTGTGGAAAAACCAAGGCGCAATATAACTGCCCATGAACTGAGAAAAGTCAAGCGTGCAGCTGCCAAGATGCCACTTGCCACCAGAGCTTTCAGAGCTGCAACATCACTGGAGTGCCCAAAAGCACAAGGTGTGCAATACTCAGAGACATGGCCAAGGTAAGAAAGGCTGAAAGACGACCACCACTGAACAAGACACACAAGCTGAAACGTCAAGACTGGGCCAAGAAATATCTCAAGACTGATTTTTCTAAGGTTTTATGGACTGATGAAATGAGAGTGAGTCTTGATGGGCCAGATGGATGGGCCCATGGCTGGATTGGTAAAGGGCAGAGAGCTCCAGTCCGACTCAGATGCCAGCAAGGTGGAGGTGGAGTACTGGTTTGGGCTGGTATCATCAAAGATGAGCTTGTGGGGTCTTTTCGGGTTGAGGATGGAGTCAAGCTCAACTCCCAGTCCTACTGCCAGTTTCTGGAAGACACCTTCTTCAAGCAGTGGTACAGGAAGAAGTCTGCATCCTTCAAGAAAAACATGATTTTCATGCAGGACAATGCTCCATCACACGCGTCCAAGTACTCCACAGCGTGGCTGGCAAGAAAGGGTATAAAAGAATAAAATCTAATGACATGGCCTCCTTGTTCACCTGATCTGAACCCCACTGAGAACCTGTGGTCCATCATCAAATGTGAGATTTACAAGGAGGGAAAACAGTACACCTCTCTGAACAGTGTCTGGGAGGCTGTGGTTGCTGCTGCACGCAATGTTGATGGTGAACAGATCAAAACACTGACAGAATCCATGGATGGCAGGCTTTTGAGTGTCCTTGCAAAGAAAGGTGGCTATATTGGTCACTGATTTGTTTTTGTTTTGTTTTTGAATGTCAGAAATGTATATTTGTTAATGTTGAGATGTTATATTGGTTTCACTGGTAAAAATAAATAATTGAAATGGGTATATATTTGTTTTTTGTTAAGTTGCCTAATAATTATGCACAGTAATAGTCACCTGCACACACAGATATCCCCCTAAAATAGCTATAACTAAAAACAAACTAAAAACTACTTCCAAGGCGGGCGGAGCCGACTAGCTAACAGAGCGGACGTGTGGGACCATAGCTCCTGACATAATAAAACATAAGTAAGATAAAACTACACAAAACTGCCTTAAATCACACTTGAAGGGAAAGCCCAGCTTAGTTGCAGCGGATTTGCCCGCAGTGGGAGAGAATGAGGAAAATTTGGAGACGCTAGTAACTTCTTAGCAATGGGCCCTCAGGCCGAGACCGCCAGAGCCGGTGAAACATTTGCCGCAATCGTACCCTTATTGCTGGAGGATTCATGATACCAGCCTGAGGTCATAGAGGCTAAAGGGGTTATTTACAACTGGAAATGGATAATCAATACTGTATCGAGGTGTAGTTAACCCTGCACAACATTACGAGGCATTGCTGTCTGGACTGGTGAGAACCACCCACTATTTAAGATGTCGGATGTTAAGAGCCCATTACAAGCTTTGTTCGAGAGCTACGAGTCTGCAATATTGGCCAGGTTTGATAACCTCTTGCTGAAAATGCAGTGTGTTGGAAGTCGGGGCTCGACTACTACAGGAATGGCGACGGGGGAGGTGGCCTCTGTTAGTCATCAAACAACTGCGCCATACTCTTCCGGCCAAGCATCGCAATTAAGTCAAGATATGACTAACATGAGAGCGAGTAGAGCCGACTATTTACAATCCCCTACCGAGCCAGACACAGCAGCGGGAACCGGTCCTATGTCTATAGCGGCGGAACTTGTGGAACCTGGAGATGGCTTTCAAGATCGGCAGCTTCCCTTTTGCTCATTCCCCCCAGAGAGTGGGGGCACCATCTACATGCTGACCTACGTGGAGACTCCCCTTCATCTGGCCCCGGTTGTTGGACGTGAAGTTCAGGCTGTTTTTTTGATAGCGGGCTCCCAAGATAGAGACACTGCTGCTCACCCATTTCGGGCCCTGAATGGGCTCTTTCATATGAGATCCGCAGCAACGGGACTTGCTTCAGCTGGACATAGAGAACCTGGCGGTTCAGCTTCCTCACTAGCCTGCAGGAAAGGAGTGGGCTGAGGAGAAGTTATTAAAAGCGGATCTGAATCTCAGGACATTAAGATGGTGTCTGCTGATTTTAAATCCTGCAATTACTTGAGCACATTCACTTCGCACTGTATACTATGTTTATGAAGCCCTTGGGCTGATTTAGCAATATAGTTATTACACTAAGTAAAACAAATATGATAAAATCTAGATCACAGTAGCCAAATTTATGAGAATAGGGGTCAGTCTAGTGTTAAAGTGGGCACCCTGAGAGCTGTAGAGAGTGATGCTTTTATAGCATATAACCAACAATATAGAACTAAACTAGTTAATTTTGATATGTGCTCAGGTTACCATCGAATTTAATAAACTTAGGGCCCTATTAGAGGTCTGGTTAAGATCCCTTTTCCATATATGCCCTGTAGAAAGAAAAAACCCTCATCTCTATTGTGGCCCCTTTCTGAGATTATGCACTGATGAGAGAGAAAGTATTTCCATCTGAAAATGACTTGAGAACCACTGTTTGCTTATTAAGTCATTTTAGGCTTCGCACGCCTCTTACTCCCCGTCCTCCCTTTTTCCCCCCTTCCTTCCTTTCCCCCCTCCCTTCCCACCCTCTCCCCCTCCCTTCCCACCCTCTCCCCCTCCCTTCCCACCCTTCCCTTCCTTTCTACCCTCCTTCCCTTCCACCCCCCCTTCCCTTTCTTGCCTCCTTTCCCTTCTTCCCTCTTTCCCCCCTTCCCTCTCTTCCCCCCCCTCTCTACCCCCCTCTCCCCCTCCTTCTTTTCCCCTCTTCCACTTCCTCCTTCCCTTCCTCCCCAACCTTCTCTTTCCATTTCCTTTCCCCCCCTCCTTGCCCCTCTTCCCCTCCCCGCCCCCCTTCCCCTCCCCCTTTTTTCTTTTTTCTTTTTTTTTTTAAGGAAAAAAACTGTGTGGGAAAGGATAATTACCTTATCCTCCGCACCCCTTTTGGCAGAGTTAGGTAGTCTCTGCCCTGTTCGCAGAGCCCTTACCGTATCCTGCACCTATATGAGCGTGAAAAAAGGGCTCTCCGGATGTTTACAATAAATAGATTTGTTAGGATTGTTTTATGTGTCTAATGTCTACAGACTGTTTGCTATCATAATCTTAATGTTGATGTTAGCTTGTTTATATGTTTGACAAATGTGTTAGAACTGCTGATGTGATGATCTAAGTTCGAAGATTTTGAGTGATTAATATATGCGATCGCCATGTATTTTCTCCAGATAGATTACTCTTTTTCCTGAGCTTGCAACCTTAGATACATAATCTTACTCATCTTGTACTAGCTGATCTAGGATGACTAGCTACATTTACTCCCCTACTAATTTACAGAGTTATGTGAGACGCAGTCACTACAGTTTTATTTTTCTAGCTCAGAGTGGTGAACCTGTGTACTTAATAATGTTCAATGTTTGTGTCTACCCAGGTTTGCAGTAGTAACAGAAGCCCATATCAATATATCACCTCTATCAGTTTGCCGAGTTGACTATAATACATTAACTAAGAATAACTTAAGTGCACTGCTGTACTTCTATATTTCAATAGTATCTATGGAATCCCAACTTTGACGCTATTTCATTCACATTGACACTAGACTCTTTGATTTTAGCTTTGTTTTTGGGTCCTCAGTGACTGGCTAAGGTGTCTGGCCCCCTAAGTGGGCCTGTTTGCTTGGAGGACATAACGATCCAACAATCTTAAAAAATGAGGTAACCAGAATATTATTTCCTGTTGGTTTGATGAGTGTTGATATTTCCATATGATGTATTATACTTGCTTGATATGTGTTATCCCTACAGGATGTGTATAGTTTGTATCTTTTCAGATATGACTGTATTGTAAAAGCTATTTTTACCTCAATAAAAATACATTTATAAAAAAAAAAAAAAAAAAAAAAAAAACTACTTCCAAAACTAATCAGCTTTGATATTAATGAGTTTTTTGGGTTCATTGAGAACATGGTTGTTGTTCAATAATAAAATTAATCCTCAAAAATACAACTTGCCTAATAATTCTGCACTCCCTGTATATCTTGAGATCTATATGTGAATATCTCTTTGAAAATCCCTCTGAGATATTGTTTAATGTGCATAAGATTGTAATGTAAAATATTTTCATTATCTCCATAGTCAAACATATCTCTTTACATATAAATCCATGTTTCTCTGTATATGTGTATGTATATCAATGTAAAATCCATTTATCTGCTTTTTCAATCACCCAAGATCTCATATATCTTTTAGCCTTTATAACTTTTGTGGACAATAATTTTTATTAAGCAGTGTTAATATGATTGTAACTGAACTGTATTTCTGAAGTGTTTTGTGAAACTTTTATGTTGCGCAAAACTGTTAAATACAGCTCTTCAAGCGCATAAACGATTGTTGCGTAAAAGGCATATGAGCGTGCACAATCATGATTTTTTAAAACTTGTAATAGCTGTGCAATGGAAATTTATTGTGAATAAACTATATCACATATGGTAAAGTCATAATGCTCGACTTGTAATCTTGCCCTTTATGCATAATAAGTTAACTTACTTCTGAGTACTTCAGCAATGTCAGCAAGGTACAAACACAGAGTTGCAAATCAGTTTAGCGATGCTAATAAGATAAAGTTTCCAGTCAGGGACATCATAGTCAGAAATACCAAAAGGTTACAGGTCCTGGAAATAAATACAGTTCAGAGGGGAGACAAGGTATAGGACTGTGGTAAACAGTGCAGACAAAGTACAAACCAGATCAGGACACTGTGATTATGATCAGGGAAAAAGAGACCACAGAGTCAAAAACATGCATACGATCAAACCAAAGAAGCAATGATAGTCAAAAGTACTGGCAAAGTCGAAGTTTAAAAAAAAGCTGAGTTCAAGAGTCCAGGAGGTAACAGATCAAATTACCAGGAGCACTTGCAGGAAACACATTGTCAGAGCACTTTTCGCTGGGTGGGGCTTTTTTACATGGCAACCGAATGAAATTGAGATGCACCTGGTAAAGACAAGTTTGTACAGACAATCAGGAACCCTACTGAGCAAAGTCCCAGGTGAGCTGCTGAATAGCTCGGTAAACTTTTCACACAAAAGTTATAAAGCCTCAAAGATAGGTAAAGAGTTTTAAAATAGGTATACATACATATACATGTCTAAATATATATATATATATATGTGTTTATATATATAGAGTGGGGCAAAAAAGCATTTAGTCAGCCACCAATTGTGCAAGTTCTCCCACTTAAGAAGATGAGAGAGGCCTGTAATTTTCATCATAGGTATACCTCAACTATGAGAGACAAAATGTGGAAACAAATCCAGGCAATAACATTGTCTGATTTGCAAAGAATTTATTTGCTTATTATGGTGGAAAATAAGTATTTGGTCACCTACAAAAAAAGCAAGATTTCTGGCTCTCACAAACCTTTTTCTTCTTCTTTAAGAGGTTCCTCTGTCCTTTACTCATTACCTGTATTAATGGCACCTGTTTGAACTTGTTATCAGTATAAAAGACACCTGTCCACAACCTCAAACAGTCACACTCCAAACTCCACTATGGTGAAGACCAAAGAGCTGTCGAAGCACACCAGAAACAAAATTGTAGACCTGCATCAGGCTGCGAAGACTGAATCTGCAATAGGCAAGCAGCTTGGTGTGAAGAAATCAACTGTGGGAGCAATAATTAGAAAATAGAAGACATACAAGATTACTGATAATCTCCCTCGATCTGGGGCTCCACACAATATCTCAACCCGTGGGGTCAAAATGATCACAAGAACAGTGAGCAAACATCCCAGAACCACACAGGGGGACCTAGTGAATGACCTGCAGAGAGCTGGGACCAACGTAACAAAGGCTACCATCAGTAACACACTACGCCGCCAGGGACTCAGATCCTGCAGTGCCATGTGTGTCCTCCTGCTTAAGCCAATACATGTCCGGGCCCGTCTGAAGTATGCTAGAGAGCATTTGGATGATCCAGAAGCAGATTGGGAGAATATCATATGGTCAGATGAAACCAAAGTAGAACTGTTTGGTAGAAACACAACTCGTCGTGTTTGGAGGAGAGAGAATGCTGAGTTGCAATCAAAGAACACCATACCTACTGTGAAGCATGGGGGTGGCAACATCATGCTTTGGGGCTGTTTCTCTGCAAAGGGAACAGGACGACTGATCCGTGTACATGAAAGAATGAATGGGGCCATGTATCGTGAGATTTTGAGTGCAAACCTCCTTCCATCAGCAAGGGCATTGAAGATGAAACGTGGCTGGGACTTTCAGCATGACAATTATCCCAAACATACCACCCAGGAAATGGAGTGGCTTCGTAATAAGCATTTCAAGGTCGTGGAGTGGCCTAGCCAGTCTCCAGATCTCAACCCCATAGAAAACCTTTGGAGGGAGTTGAAACTCTGTGTTGCCCAGCGACAGCCCCAAAACATCACTGGTCTAGAGGAGATCTGCATGCAGGAATGGGCCAACATAGCAGCAACAGTGTGTGACAATCTTGTGAAGACTTACAGAAAACGTTTGACCTCTGTCATTGCCAACAAAGGATATATAAGAAAGTATTGAGATTAACTTTTGATATTGACCAAATACTTATTTTCCACCATAATATGCAAATAAATTCTTTCCAAATCAGACAATGTGATTGTCTGGATTTGTTTCCACATTTTGTCTCTCATAGTTGAGGTATACCTATGATGAAAATTACAGGCCTCTCTCATCTTGTTGGAGAACTTGCACAATTGGTGGCTGCTAAATACTTTTTTGCCCCACTGTATGTATATATATATATATATATATATATATATATATATATATATATATATACATATATATATATATATATATATATATATATATATATATGTATGTATATGTGTATCTATCTATATATATATATATATATATATATATATTTACACAAGTATATATATGAAAAGAAATGAACAATATCTGCGCTCAGGAATATGTAGCTGGACAATAAGTGAAATACCTGGATACCCGTACAGACTGTTGTATTGATGGATATTATTACATACACATATTAGTATACAGTGAGGGTAAAGTTATATATTTCTTCAAAGAGTATATTATATATATATATATATATATATATATATATATATATATATATATATATATATATGTTTGTCTCACACTACCGGTATCACCAAGATATAGGACCAGTCCAGCGTATCTCTTGTAAATATTGTAGGTAGTTAGTAGCACAGTCATTTAATGACAATCCTTCTAACAGTTCCCCAAGTGCCTGAAAATTCTCTGCTGCTTCTTCTGGTAATGAGAGGGACCTCTTGAGCAAGTGGATCCTCCCAGTGTTTTTTCTGAAATAACAAAGGGTAGAGAAGCGCACAAGAGGGGCACTCCTAGTGAAGCCTGTTTACATCAGTAGGTAAATGAATAAAATAGCAGTAGAACCACTCACGTGATTTGACCTCACTCGATATGAGGTATAGATCAGACACGGGTTATAGTTGATCTCTCTTTCTGCTCACCACCTTCCGCTTCTTTTTGGCTGTAGGAATCTTGTCACTGTATTTCCCAGTTGTAGCTGTGGATTATTATTCCTTTTCCACAATGGGGACCAAAGGGGTATGTAGAAGCAGAAAGGGACTGGATTCGTAAAGTGTATTTAAAAATATCACATTTATTAATACATGTATTTATACATAGACCATTAAAAGTACATAGAAGATCCAATACAGTCAAAACGTTTGACTATAAAACATTAAAATGCATATATATGCAGCACGAACGAATAGGGCAATAGTGTGCAATTGTACCTCACAATACCCTTCGTTATTTAGCTGCTGCGTGTATCACAAATAATGGAAAAAGAGTACAGGCCCACTCCACACCGGTCACCAAACAGACACGATCACACAGTTTGTGTGCGATATAGCGTGCTACAAGGAGCCGGTGATCAGGAAGTATCGGGCACTACGTGTGGCGGGGGGCGGAGCCTTACGCGTTTCGCAACACGATTGGTTGCTTCGTCAGAGGTAGGGGCCGCCCCCCTCCTGTCTGGCTTATATAGCGTGTATTGGCTGAGTATCCCATTAGATTGTGGCGCCGCCGCCATCTTGGTTTCTGGTATTAGTTACGTCCTGTTAAAGAACTTTAAAAAAGCATTGGGGGATACTACAAAAAGATCCACTTTTGAAAGAAACTATAGGTAACATTCCTGATGTAATCTATAAAAAGAATACAAATTTTAAGTCGGTTTTAGCTCCTAGTGTAATCAAAAGTAAAAACAAGAAAAAGGTCCAAATAAATAACATAACCAAATCTGTTTTAAAGGGATTTCACAAATGCTTTAGAAAAAGCTGTGTCTGCTGCGAACATACACACCAGTCCAAACAGTATAATAAATTTGCAATAAAAACAGAGACAATAGAGAAGTTTCCAATAGAAAAACTTCTTAACTGCAAATCAGATTATGTAATATACATGTTGGAATGTACGTGTAAGAATCCTCTGAGGTACATAGGACGTACAAAAAGAAACCTTAAAACCAGATGCTTAGAGCACATAAAAAACATTGAAACTGGCACTCTAAATACTCCACTTATTCAACATTTTTGTCAGGTACATAATAAAAATAAAAATGATTTTTTTATAAAAGCGATAGAACAAGTTGATACAGGAAATAGAGGCGGTAGTAGATTGTTGGAATTGAGGAAAAGGGAAACTTTTTGGATTTTTACATTAAATACACTGGAACCCAATGGACTCAACAAGGACATAGACTTAGCTGCTTTTCTCTAAACTCACATAACCTATTATCTATTCAGTTCGGACTACATACTACTCAAATTGAACAAATTAAACACATAGATAAAGGAATACTAGTTGTATCAATATATTATTTTTAGGTTTATAATTTCATCACTATCCAATAGGTGTTACAACACTTATGAAGGCTAAGAGAGTGGAGCCCTAGAAATTAAGAATGCAGGGCTATGAGTTTTAAAATCTCCTTCCCCCCACCCCCTTCCTTTTTCTCTTTCTTCTTTTTTATTGTAAAATATTCTAATTATTTTATTTTATTGTACATATATTTCTATTTTTATATATATATATGTTTATTAAGATAAACAATCATATTTATACCTTTGATGTATAAGCTTTATTAGTAATTCAAATAGATAATTAAAGGAGACATGAGTTCACACAAAACAAATAAAAAGAAACAGTTAGGAGTATAGTAATGTTCAGATGCTATGGGGTTATTTCACCCATATATAAATGTGAGTTCTGTCTATCTTTATTACTTTCAAAAAGAAAGAATGCTTAACAACAGGGTTACACATCTATATATTAAAACAAATCTTCACCTGCATATATAAATGTTGAATAATGATACGCTTTATGTATATAATGTATGTGGGCTTTTTAATTTAACTTATGGGTTTAACTTTCATTTATTAAATATAAATATAAAGCATAACAAAATAATAGTAAGAAGAGTTTAACACTTATGTATAATACTGAATGCCTTAATCGATATACTGCTTGTACAAACTGTAGGTATATTCAAAGCATTGAACCAACATATGCAGTTTGCCCCTAAGTTCTTTAACAGGACGTAACTAATACCAGAAACCAAGATGGCGGCGGCGCCACAATCTAATGGGATACTCAGCCAATACACGCTATATAAGCCAGACAGGAGGGGGGCGGCCCCTACCTCTGACGAAGCAACCAATCGTGTTGCGAAACGCGTAAGGCTCCGCCCCCCGCCACACGTAGTGCCCGATACTTCCTGATCACCGGCTCCTTGTAGCACGCTATATCGCACACAAACTGTGTGATCTTGTCTGTTTGGTGACCGGTGTGGAGTGGGCCTGTACTCTTTTTCCATTATTTGTGATACACGCAGCAGCTAAATAACGAAGGGTATTGTGAGGTACAATTGCACACTATTGCCCTATTCGTTCGTGCTGCATATATATGCATTTTAATGTTTTATAGTCAAACGTTTTGACTGTATTGGATCTTCTATGTACTTTTAATGGTCTATGTATAAATACATGTATTAATAAATGTGATATTTTTAAATACACTTTACGAATCCAGTCCCTTTCTGCTTCTACATACCCCTTTGGTCCCCATTGTGGAAAAGGAATAATAATCCACAGCTACAACTGGGAAATACAGTGACAAGATTCCTACAGCCAAAAAGAAGCGGAAGGTGGTGAGCAGAAAGAGAGATCAACTATAACCCGTGTCTGATCTATACCTCATATCGAGTGAGGTCAAATCACGTGAGTGGTTCTACTGCTATTTTATTCATTTACCTACAAGTATATATATGTTTATATGTGTTTACATATGCATTTATTTATAAATGTATGTATACATATTTACAGACATATATAAATGCCTACATACATATGTACATATATAAAGACAATAAAAATGCATTGGAGCCCGAAGCAGGCAACTAGATTAAAACTTTTAAAGGCATATTAATGCAATATTAATTTTGTTATACTGTGTATTTACTGTAAATAT
This sequence comes from Bombina bombina, assembly GCF_027579735.1. Taxonomy (NCBI): domain Eukaryota; kingdom Metazoa; phylum Chordata; class Amphibia; order Anura; family Bombinatoridae; genus Bombina; species Bombina bombina. The sequence continues at coordinate 285,354,848 of NC_069500.1, forward strand.
TTCACATTCCAATGTTCTTCACATAGCAGAATATGTTCTAAGTATTTATAAATTGAAATTCTTATATATATATATATATATATATATATTTATTAAGATCTCTGATGAAGCGCATGTGAGCATGCGCGAAACGCGTCAGTCCTTGCCTACCTTGCACACTGTTTTAGTGCCGCACCTATATGCTTTGATTAAACCACTTTGCCTTTGAGTTCCCTGGCATCCTTGTTATTCTCTTTCTCATTGTATATGTATATATATATATATATATATATGTATATATATATATATATATATGTATATCAACAAGTAGGTACTGCACTCACTGGATTCAGTTCAAATAATACCTTATTTATTCAATGGTGACGTTTCGGGGTACGCAAACCCCTTCCTCAGACCAAACGTTTATATATGTATATATATATACAAATAGATTTACCAACACTACTCTAAATCAATAAGTAGCCTTAAAGTGGGCGGCATAGGATAACCTATTTAAACCGTCCACCTGTGCACGAAGAGTCCAAAAATAATTATTGCAAAGATACAAAAGAAAAAATTTGTGACTCTTAGCCCAGCACATAAGTATCACAATTTTTTTACATAAACAAGGTGGAAAAAAAACTCGGGAAACCAGGTTTACTCATACAAATGTGTCTTTATATTATTCAATATTACAACACAATATGATAGATGGCAACCATACTATACAATCTTGAGTCCTAAATACTTATATAGGATTATATCAACTGAAGTCCTATATATAGCACCCTTAGAGGCCTCTATTAATCGGGTCACTATGTCCATCCAAATTATGGTTGAAATGTTGTCTAATCCAAAAGCAGGCCCTTATTGCTGCCAATATTAAAGGAGCATGAGCATTTCACAATAGTGATGTTAGACAGAGCACACTTTTAAAGCTGGAAATATTAGAGGAAAAGTGATTATGTGCATAGCGCTTTAATCCACAGCAAGTGCAGCTTAACAGTAACAGGATTTGGCACCTAAGATTTGCTTAGGGCTAAATATGGTCCGTAGTATATCAAGTCCAAGCATACATTGTGAGCTATTATTAGAAATGTGGTAAGTTTCCCAAAGGAGTTACTTGTAGTTGTCAATGTAGTATTTTGTTAATCAACAGGCACTTAGTGGTTGCCCACGCCTTGCCGCTCTTCATTCACACATTGTATGCTTGTATCGAGTGTGCGGTACCTTTCCCCAAGGGAATCCCTTATATATGTCAGGGTAATGTACCGTTAGTCAAACAGGCACTTAGTGGTTTCCCACGCCTTACCGCTCTTCATTCACACACTGTATGCTCATATCAAATATGCGGTACCTTTCCTCAAAGAAGTTCCTTGTAATTGTAATGTTCTGTTAATCAAACAGGCACTTAGTAGTTTCCCACGCCTTACCGCTCTTCATCAATCCTTACGCGGCTGACCTTAAGGTTTAATTTGACTGTGACTCAAGATAGAGACGGAGGCGGTCAAGCTTTTCCCTCTCCATTTGATTACAGCAGCTATGCGCATTTCACCCTTGGATACATGGGCTTCTTCTGGCTGAGTTGTGATTCGTTGCAGACTTCTGCAGTTTAAATCTGCCTGAAAACTCTTCCTCTTTTGTTACTTTTTCTCCGGGGTTGAAATTGTGTCAATTATTTATGTTGCCATCTATTCCAATATTTACATTTTAACCTTATCCACTTTTGGCAGTGCTATACAATTATTTTAATCTTTTTCTATATTATATACTGGAAATTTTTAACCCTGTATCTACAATATTTTGTATGTATATCTATAGTGATATCAGAAAACTCAATAAAATTTAGATCAAACATTATCCCTATCTATACTTAAGAAATTTACAGTACCTATTAATTCACAAAGCAGCATTTTCATTTATTGTATGCCAAGTGGGGAAAAATATATATTGTTACTTACTTGAATATTTATTATAATTAGATATATTGGGTCCTCAAATGTATGTTCCACATTCATCAAGGTTTTTAGTTTTTAACTTAAGTCCATTAACCTTTTCTATAGAAATGGGGCAAAATGTATCTCCTCATTTAAACATAAGGGTTTTAAGGACTTTAAAGTGAAAATCCATTTACATTCAGCTTGAAGTAATTTCTGATCCCAGTTTCCCCCCCTACCTTGCATACTTACTGCTTCTAGACCTCTGAAACATAGCAATTTTTGTTGCTATTGTGGAACTCTAAGAAGTGTCTGGCTACAGCACTGTACCATCTGAACAGTTCCTTTTTAGGTTTAAATACTGGCAATAAGGGATATTTTTTGTTAAGTTCTCGGTGTGATGGCTGCTATACTCCAGCAAGGTGTTCCCTGCTGTTAATTTTCTATGTGTTGATGTTTCTATTTTATTTGCTGTTCTCTTTATATTCAAATCCAAGAAAGTTATGCTGTCTTTGCTATGGGAAAATGTGAATTTCAGATTCCATTTGTTAGTGTTCAAATTTTCCATAAATTTTACTAGTTTACTATTGAGTCTTCCCAAATTAGGAAAGCATCATCTATAAATCTTAGCCATAGGCTAATACAATTATCTCTATTAGCTTCACTATTCAGAATACAATCCTGTTCCCACTTTCCCAAGTAAAGACAGGCATAAGTAGAGGCACAACATTTCCGCATTGCTGTTCCCAGTATTTGTTCATAAAATTTACTGTTAAATACAAAATAATTGTGCTCCAAAATAAATGTTAATAATTCTAGCACAAAATCTGTATTTTTATCATAAAGGCTTCCTCTTTGTTTCAAAAAATATCTACATGCCTCAACACCTAATCTGTGTGGAACTGAGGAATATAAAGATTCCACATCGATGGCAACTAAAATTGTATTTTGGTTAACACAAATATCATCCAATTTTTTTAGGACATCTAATGTGTCCTTTGTATATGATGGTAGATTGGACAGGAATGGTCTGAGGCAAAAATCTACATATTGGGAGATCTTTTCAGTTAATGAACCTAGTCCGGAGACTATTGGTCTACCGGGTGGTGGAAATTTTCCCTTGTGTAGTTTGAGGATCGTATAGAATGTTGGTACAATTGGAAATTTTACATTCAAAAAATAATATTCCTTTTTATTTATTATGTTGTCCTCCAAAGCTTTTGAGAGTATTGAGGTTAATAAATCATTGTTACCTAGATTATGAGTTTTGCGTTGGGAGGGGTGCGGTGCTAACAAGCAGTTTATGCTCACCGCTCACTTACAGACAGTGCCGGTATTACGGATTTTTACAAACCCGGCTTTAACTGCAAAAAAAGTGAGCGAAGAGCAAAATTTAGCTCCACATCTCACCTCAATACCAGCGCTGCTTACATTAGCGGTGAGCTGCTAAAACGTGCTCGTGCACGATTTCCCCATAGGAATCAAAAAACCTAACACCTGTTTAGCTCCTAACGCAGCCCCATTGATTCCTATGGGGAAATACTTTTATGTCTACACCTAACACCCTAACATGAACCCCGAGTCTAAACACCACTAATATTACTCTTATTAACCCCTAATCTGCCAACCCCAACATCGCCGAACCCTACATTATATTATTAAACCCTAATCTGTCGCTCCGGACACCGCCGCCACCTACATTATAATTATGAACCCATAATCTGTTGCCCCCAACATTGTCGAACCCTACATTATATTTATTAACCCCTAATCTGCCACCCCCAATGTCGCTGCAACCTAACTACATTTATTAACCCCTAATCTGCTGCCTCCGTCGCCACCACTATAATAATATAATAAAATTATTAACCCCTAAACCTAACTTTAACCCTAACCCCACCTAACTTAAATATAATTTAAATAAATCTAAATAAAATTACTACAATTACCTAAATTATTCCTATTTAAAACTAAATACTTACCTATAAAATAAACCCTAAACTAGCTACAATATAACTAATAGTTACATTGTAGCTAGCTTAGGGTTTATTTTTATTTTACAGGCAACTTTGTATTTATTTTAACTAGATAGAATAGTTATTGAATAGTTATTAACTATTTAATAACTACCTACTTAAAATAAAGGCAAATTTACCTGTAAAATAAAACCTAACCTAAGTTACAATTACACCTAACACTACATTATAATTAAAAAAAAATAACTAAATTAAATACAATTAATTACAATTAAATAAAATTATCTAAAGTATGAAGAAAAAAAAACACTTTATTACAGAAAATAATAAAATAATTACACGATTTTTAAACTAATTACACCTACTCTAATCCCCCTAACAAAATAAAAATGCCCCCCAAAATAATAAAATGCCCTACACTACACTAAATTACAAATAGCCGTTAAAGGGCCTTTTGCGGGGCATTGCCCCAAAGTAATCAGCTCTTTTACCTGTAAAAAAAAAGTACAAATACCACCCCAAAATGCAAATACCTTTAAGTGACATCATCCAAGATGGTGTCCCTTCAATTCCGATTGGCTGATAGAATTCTATCAGCCAATCGGAATTAAGGTAGAAAAAATCCTATTGGCTGATGCAATCAGCCAATAGGATTGAAGTTCAATCCTATTGGCTTATGCAATCAGCCAATAGGATTGAGCTGGCATTCTATTGGATGTTCCAATCAGCCAATAGAATGCAAGCTCAATCCTATTGGCTGATTGCATAAGCCAATAGAATTTATTCTACCTTAATTCCAATTGGCTGATAGAATTACATCAGCCAATTGGATTTGAAGGAACGCCATCTTGGATGAAGTCACTTAAAGGTACCATCATTTAGTAAGAAGACTCCGGATGAAGAGGATGCTCCGCGTCGGATGTTTTGAAGATGAACCCGCTCCACGCCGGTTGGATGCAGATAGAAGATGCCGTCTGGATGAAGACTTCTGCCCGTCTGGAGGACCTCTTCTGTCTGGCTTGGATGAAGACTTCTGCCCGTCTGGAGGACCACTTCTGCCCGGTTGGGTGAAGACGTCTCACGGTAGGGTGATCTTCAAGGGGTTAGTGTTAGGTTTTTTTAAGGGGGGATTGGGTGGGTTTTAGAGTAGGGTTGGTTGTGTGGGTGGTGAGTTTTAATGTTGGGGGGGTATTTGTAATTTTTTTTACAGGTAAAAAAGCTGATTACTTTGGGGCAATGCCTCGCAAAAGTCCCTTTTAAGGGCTATTTGTAATTTAGTGTAGGGTAGGGCTTTTTTATTTTGGGGGGCTTTTTATTTTGTTAGGGGGATTAGAGTAGGTATAATTAGTTTAAAAATCTTGTAATTATTTTATTATTTTCAGTAATTTAGTGTTTTTTTTTCGTACTTTAGATAATTTTATTTAATTGTAATTAATTGTATTTAATTTAGGTAATTAATTTAATTATAGTGTAGTGTTAGGAGTAATTGTAACTTAGGTTAGGTTTTATTTTACAGGTAAATTTGTCTTTATTTTAACTAGGTAGTTATTAAATAGTTAATAACTATTTAATAACTATTCTACCTAGTTAAAATAAATATAAAGTTGCCTGTAAAATAAAAATAAACCCTAAGCTAGCTACAATGTAACTAATAGTTATATTGTAGCTATCTTAGGGTTTATTTTATAGGTAAGTATTTAGTTTTAGATAGGAATAATTTAGTGAATTGTAGTAATTTTATTTAGATTTATTTAAATTATATTTAAGTTGGGGGGGTTAGGGTTAGATTTAGGGGTTAATAAGTTTATTATATTGGCGGCGAGGTTGGGGGTGACAGATTAGGGTTTAATAAATGTAGGTAGGTGTTGGCGATGTTAGGGACATCAGATTAGGGGTTAATAATATTTAACTAGTGTTTGTGATGCGGGAGTGCAGCGGTTTAGGGGTTAATATATTTATTATAGTGGTGACGATGTCCGGTTCAGCAGATTAGGGGTTAAAATATTTATTTTAGTGTTTACGATGTGGGGGGGCTTCAGTTTAGGGGTTAATAGGTAGTTTATGGGTGTTAGTGTACTTTTTAGCACTTTAGTTAAGAGTTTTATGCTACGGCGTTGTAGTGTAAAATTCTTAACCACTGACTTTAAAATGCGGTACCAGGCTTGACAGGAGAGGGTCTACCGCTCTCTTTTAGTCAGACTCATAATACCGGCGCTATGCAAGTCCCATTGAAAATATAGGATACGCAATTGACGTAAGTGGATTTGTGGTATTTCCGAGTCTGGCCAAATAAGTGAGCGGTACACCTGTATCTTCAAGACTCGTAATACCAGCGGGCGTTAAAAAGCAGCTTTGGGACCGGCCAACGCTGCTTTTTAAGCCTAACGCAAAACTCGTAATCTAGGTGTGTATTTTTCTGTTGGATTAGATTTGAGGGGTTTATATTGTTTTCTATCCTTTAATTGTCTTGTACATTCTTCTACAGAGTCAGTGCTGTTAAGAACCACTACATTGCCACCCTTATCCGATGGCTTTATAGTTATAGTCTGGTCACCTATTAAATCTTTCATTGCATTTCTTTATTCCACATTTAAAGTATCTATGAATCCACTTCTGGTGTCCAAAAGGTTGATATCTTTTTCAACCATTTTAACAAAATTATGTACCATAGGTGATGAAGAAAGTGCAGGCATGTATTGTGATTTGGGTTTTAAATTGCTAAAACCTATAGTTATATTCTCATCATCTTTGTCAATCTCTGAATATTCAACTGATATATTCTCTTTTTCAAGAGATTCTAAGGTGCGTAGTGATTGAATCTCATGCATATTCTATGCTTGAATTTTATCTTCATGTATATGTTGTTTTTTCAAAATTATTTTTCTTGCAAACATATTGAGATCTTTTACTAAAGTAAATTTATCACATTTAGCGGTTAGGGAGAAAGTTAGACCTTTATTTAATAATTCAAAATGTGCTGTATTTAAATTTTTAGAAGATAAATTCACTAGAAGATAAATTCACTACATTTATTTGTTCTTGTTCTCTTTTTGTTGATACCTGGTTTCATAGCGTCTCCTTCCTCTCTAATTTCCTATGTTTCCTCGCCCCCCTTCTCCTTTTGCGATTGATTTGGGATCTAAAAAACTTTTTTGTTTATCTCTATATGTTTGTTTTGTTTTTTGTTGATCATCACTACTTGAATTCTTTGCTTCTGAACTGCTTGTGAAAGAATAATCATATATTTTGTTTTCATTATAATCTGCCCAATCTCTCTGAAATTTGCATTTTTTTCTAAATTTGATTGAATCTTGTACTTTCCTGATTTCCATTTTTACCATATCCAATTGTCTACCATATTCCTCATTATCCTTCTATTTTTCTATATTGTCTTTTGTTGCTTTTAATTCATTCTGAGTTTGAGTTAATCTTAAATTATTCTCCTCTATCATTAATCTCATCCATTTTTCTGAACATTCACTAGCATATTCCTCCCATTTCTTTTGGAAGTTCTCTAAAAGTGGGTCCTTTAAATTATAGCCTGGTCTTTTCCTTATTCTAAGTCCTCTCGGTATCATTTTTTATTCTAAATATTTATCCAAACTTGAGATTTCCCATTTTAACCTTTGTTCCCTTAGTAGTTTCTTTTTATATATTGTGGTGTTAACTGTTGTTTCAGTAACTATAGTCCCTCCCTGTATAGGTATAATAAATGTTTCATCTACATCAAAAGTCCATTCATTTTCATTTAATTCTGCCATGTGGATATTTATCATTTACTATAGGAACACTATATCAGCAGACCTAGCAAGTGTGTTTCCACCTTAATTAGATAGTGTGTGCTCGGTAAAGGGAAGACCGCTATATAGGTCAGAACATTGATACAAATAGATATACCAGCACTATTCTAAATCAATATGTTGCCTTAAAGTGGGCGGCATAGAATAACCTATTTAAACCGTCCACCTGTGCACGGAGAGTCCAAAAATAATTATTGCAAAGATACAAAAGAAAAAGTTAGTGACTCTTAGCCCAGCACATAAGTATCACAATTTTTTTTACATAAACAAGGTGGAAAAAACACTCAGCAAACCAGGTTTACTAATACAAATGTGTCTTTATATTATCCAATATTACAACACAATATGATAGATGGCAACCATAATTGTATTAGCCTATGGCTAAGATTTAAATATGATGTTTTCCTAATTTGGGAAGACTCAATAGAAAAACTATTAAACTTTATGGAAAATTTGAACACTAACAAATGGAATCTGAAATTCACATTTTCACATAGCACAGACAGCATAACTTTCTTGAATTTGACTATAAAGAGAACAGCAAATAAAACATCAACCCATAGAAAATTAACAGCAGGGAACACCTTGCTGGAGTATAGCAGCCATCACCCCGAGAACTTATAAAAAAATATCCCTTATGGCCAGTATTTACGCCTAAAAAGGAACTGTTCAAATGAGAATCAATTTAATTTGGAATCTAGGGGAACTTAAGGAGAGATTTAAAAAGAGAGGATATCCTAATAATGTCCTAAAGATCCAAAGACAAAACAAGACAATAATTATTATACAAGAATAAGAAGGATGACAAAGTAGAAGCAAAAACTATAAGATTTATAACTACCTATCATAACAAATGGAAAGAAACTAGGCAAAGTCTAGAGAAACATTAGCATATACTTCAAGCAGAACTGTCAACAGCAAAAATAGTAGGAACAGGACCCTCCCTTACACCAAGGAAATCACTTAACCTTAAAGACAATTTAGTGAGGAGTCACTTTAACTCCAAACCTAAATTAACCTGGTTAGACAAATGGAGAGTAAGAAGTGGTAACTACAAATGCAGTCATTGTTCAGTATGCCAAAATATGGCAACTGACAATTAGTGATGTCGCGAATAGTTAGCCGGCGAATAGTTCCCGGCGAACATAGCTTGTTCGCGTTCGCCGTGGCGGGCGAACATATGCGATGTTTGGTCCGCCCCCTATTCATCATCACTGAGTAAACTTTGACCCTGTACCTCACAGTCAGCAGACACATTCCAGCAGCAGACCCTCCCTCCCAGAGCCTCCCACCTCCTGGACAGCATCCATTTTAGATTCATTCGGAAGCTGCATTCTTAGTGAGAGGAGGGACAGTGTAGCTTCTGCTGATTTAATAGGGAACTCGATAGCTAGGCTAGTGTATTCAGTGTCCACTACAGACCTGAAGGACTCATCTGATCTCTACTGTAAGGACAGCACCCCAAAAAGGCCTTTTTAGGGCTAGAACATCAGTCTCCTTTTTTTTTTTTCCTGTGTAATCTAATTGCAGTTGCCTGCCTGCCAGCGTGTGTGTCAGGCTCACAGCGTATACTGTGCCCACTTGCCCAGTGCCACCACTCATATCTGGTGTAACAGTAGTGTACATTTAAAAAAAAAAACACACTTTTTTGACTGTGAAATAATAGCAGTCAGTTTCCTTCACACGTGTGCGTTTCAGTGCCTGCCAGGGCACAGTTTCACACCAGTGCAACTCATATCTGGTGTAACAGTAGTATACATTAACCCCTTAATGACCACAGCACTTTTCCATTTTCTGTCCGTTTGGGACCAGGGCTATTTTTACATTTCTGCTGTGTTTGTGTTTAGCTGTAATTTTCCTCTTACTTGTTTACTGAACCCACACATATTATATACCGTTTTTCTCGCCATTAAATGGACTTTCTAAAGTTACCATTATTTTCATCATATCCTATAATTTACTAAAATTTTTTTTATAAAATATGAGTAAAAAATGGAAAAAAATACACTTTTTCTAACTTTGACCCCCAAAATCTGTTACTCATCTACAACCACCAAAAAACACCCATGCTAAATAGTTTCTAAATTTTGTCCTGAGTTTAGAAATACCCAATGTTTACATGTTCTTTGCTTTTTTTGCAAGTTAAAGGGCCATAAATACAAGTAGCACTATTTCCAAACCATTTTTTTTTCAAAATTAGCGCTAGTTACATTGGAACACTGATATCTGTCAGGAATCCCTGAATAGCCATTGACATGTATATATTTTTTTTTAGAAGACAACCAAAAGTATTGATCTAGGCCCATTTTGGTATATTTCATGCCACCATTTCACCACCAAATCAAATAAAAAAAATTGTTCACTTTTTCACAAATGACTTCACAAACTTTAGGTTTCTCACTGAAATTATTTACAAACAGCTTGTGCAATTATGGCATAAATGGTTGTACATTTTTCTCTGGGATCCCCTTTATTCAGAAATAGCAAACATATATGGCTTTGACGTTGCTTTTTGATAATTAGAAGGCCGCTAAATGCCACTGCGCACCACACGTGTATTATGTCCAGCAGTGAAGGGGTTAATTAGGGAGCATGTAGGGAGCTTTTTGGGGTAATTTTAGCTTTAGTGTAGTGTAGTAGACAACCCAAAGTATTGATCTAGGCCCATCTTGGTATATTTCATGACACCATTTCACCGCCAAATGCGATCAAATAAAAAAAAAACGTTACATTTTTCCAAATTTTAGGTTTCTCACTGAAATCATTTACAAACATTTTGTGCAATTATGGCACAAATGGTTGTAAATGCTTCTCTAGGATCCCCTTTTTTCAGAAATAGCAGACATATATGGCTATGGCATTGCTTTTTGGTAATTAGAAGGCCGCTAAATGCCGCTGTGCACCACACGTGTATTATGCTCAGAAGTTCAGGGGTTAATTAGGAAGCTTGTAGGGAGCTTGTAGGGTTAATTTTAGCTTTAGTGTAGTGTAGTAGACAACCCCAAATATTGATCTAGGCCCATTTTGGTATATTTCATGCCACCATTTCACCGCCAAATGCGATCAAATTAAAATTTGGTTGTAAATGCTTCTCTGGGATCCCCTTTGTTCAGAAATAGCAGACATATATGGATTTGGCGTTGCTTTTTGGTAGTTAGAAGGCCACTAAATGCAACTGCGAACAACACATGAATTATGCCCAGCAGTGAAGGGGTTAATTAGGTAGCTTGTAGGGAGCTTGCAGGGTTAATTTTAGCTTTAGTGTAGAGATCAGCTTCCCACCTGACACATCAGACCCCTGATCCCTCCCAAAGAGCTCTCTTCCCTCCCCCACCCCACAATTGTCCCCGCCATCTTAAGTACTGGCAGTACTAAAATAAAAGGTATCTTTTATGTATATATATATTTTTTAGCATATTTACATATGCTTTTGTGTAGGATCCCCCCCTTAGCCCCCAACCTCCCTGATCCCACCCAAAACAGCTTCCTAACCCTCCCCCTCTGCCTTATTGGGGGCCATACCCAGTTTGCAAATAAAATGGTTTTTTTTTAATTTTTATTTAATTTTTCTGTAGTGTAGCTCCCCCCCCCCCGCTCCCAGATCACTTAGATTTCCAAGTACTAAATATTTTGCACCCCTTTCTCTCACTTATAAAAACATTTTTTTCTGTAGTGTAGCGGTTCTCACCCGCTCCAACCCCATGCACGCACCCGCCTTCCTCCTCCCGGGCACGCGCGCGCGCCCCCAGCGATCCCGCGCATGATCCCGCCCCCTCTCTGACAAGGACCGCATCAATGGCTGCCCACCCACCTCCCATTTCAGCTCCCACCCACCAACGAATGTGGTCATCGATGCCCGGTGCAGAGAGGGCTACAGAGTGGCTCTCTCTGCACCGGAGGGGTAAAATTTGTTATTGCAGAATGCCTCGATATCGAGGCATCCTGCAATAACCGGAAAGCAGCTGGAAGTGATCAGGATCGCTTCCAGCTGCTTTCCAAACCGAGGACATACGCCATACGTCCTCAGGCGTTAACTGTATTTTTTCTGAGGACGTATGGCGTACGTCCTCGGTCATTAAGGGGTTAAAAAAAAATAGAAATTTGACTGTGAAATAATAGCAGTCAGTTTCCTTCACACGTGTGCGTTTCAGGGCCTGCCAGGGCACAGTGTCACACCAGTGCAACTCATATCTGGTGTAACAGTAGTGTACATTTAAAAAAAAATACAATTTTGACTGTAATAGATTGAATAGCATTTAGTTGTCTGCTAGCGTGTGTGTCAAGCCTACAGTGTCTGCTCTGCCAACTTCTGCCAGTGCACAGTGCCACTCATATCTGTTGTCACAGTAGCTTGCACGCATAGTACCACTAATCGAAAAAAAAATGACAGGCAGAGGCAGGCCACCCCGCAGGGGCCGCCGTGGTGCTGTGATTCCCTTTGGCCCTAGAATAATGCAGTGCGGTGCGTTAAACGGGGAGTTTGGTCTGTCACTGTGAAGCGGGCGTAACCCTTACACTACCTGATCGATACAACATCATACCTGATGTTTTAAAGCACATTATTCCAAACAATTTAGGAATGTTAGGTGATTTATGCCCTTTATGGATTAAAACCAGACTCTGCATCAACTATGTAATTTTCCATGGGAGTTTTGCCATGGATCCCCCTCCGGCATGCCACAGTCCAGGTGTTAGTCCCCTTGAAACAACTTTTCAATCACTATTGTGGCCAGAAGGAGTCCCTGTGGGTTTTAAAATTCGCCTGCCTATTGAAGTCTATGGCGGTTCGCCTTGTTCGCCCGTTCGCGAACATTTGTGGAAGTTTGCGTTCGCCGCAAATTTTATTGATAAACATGGAACTAAGCATAGGATTAAAGGTCACATATCATGTGGCAGTGAAGGCATTGCATATATGTTATTTTGCGACTGCCCTATGTATTACATAGGGAAAACCTATAGAGAACTTAGGGAGCGCATTAAAAAAGAACACAAAAGAGATATCAACAATAATAGCATTAAATACAGTGCGGTAGCCAGACACTTCTTAGAGTTCCACAATAGCAACAAAAAATTGCTACGTTTCAGAGGTTTAGAAGCAATAAGTGTGCAAGGTAGGGGGGGAAACTGGGATCAGAAATTACTTCAAGCTGAATGTAAATGGATTTTCAATTTAAAGTCCTTAAAACCCATACGGCTAGATTTAGAGTTTTGTCGGTAACGACCCGCGTAGCTAACGCTCGCTTTTTTTCCCCCGCACCTTTTAAATACCGCTGGTATTTAGAGTTCCCAGAAGGGCTGTGTTAGGCTCCAAAAAGGGAGCGTATAGCATATTTACCGCCACTGCAACTCTCAATATCAGCGGTGCTTACGGACGCGGCCAGCTTCAAAAACGTGCTCGTGCACGATTCCCCCATAGAAAACAATGGGGCAGTTTGAGCTGAAAAAAACCTAACACCTGCAAAAAAGCAGCGTTCAGCTCCTAACGCAGCCCCATTGTTTCCTATGGGGAAACACTCTCTAAATCTGCACCTAACACCCTAACATGAACCCCGAGTCTAAACACCCCTAACCTTAAACTTATTAACCCCTAATCTGCCGCCCCCGCTATCGCTGACCCGTGCATATTTTTTTTACCCCTAATCTGCCGCTCCGTACACCGCCGCGACCTACGTTATCCCTATGTACCCTTAATCTGCTGCCCCTAACATCGCCGACCCCTATATTATATTTATTAACCCCTAATCTGCCCCCAACGTCGCTGCTACCTACCTACACGTATTAACCCCTAATCTGCCGACCGGACCTCACCGCTACTATAATAAAGTTATTAACCCCTAATCCGCCTCACTCCCGCCTCAATAACCCTATAATAAATAGTATTAACCCCTAATCTGCTGACCGGACCTCGCCGCTACTATAATAAAGTTATTAACCCCTAAAGCTAAGCCTAACCCTAACACGCCCCTAAATTAAATATAATTTAAATCTAACAAAATAAATTAACTCTTATTAAATAAATTATTCCTCTCTCTCTCTCTCTCTCTCTCTCTCTCTCTCTCTCTCTCTCATAACTACCTAGGTAAAAGAAATACAAAATTACCTGTAAAATAAATCCTAACCTAAGTTACAATTAAACCTAACACTAAACTATCATTAAATTAATTAAATAAATTAACTACAAATAACTACAATTAAAATAAATTACATAAACTAACTAAAGTACAAAAAATAAAAAAAGCTAAGTTACAAAAAATAAAAAAAATAAGTTACAAACATTTAAAAAATATTACAACAATTTTAAGCTAATTACACCTAATCCAAGCCCCCTAATAAAATAACAAAGCCCCCCAAAATAAAAAAATGCCCTACCCTATTCTAAATTAAAAAAGTTCAAAGCTCTTTTACCTTTCCAGCCCTTAAAAGGGCATTTTGTGGGGCATACCCCAAAGAAAACTGCTTTTTTGCCTGTAAAAGAAAAATACAACCCCCCAACATTAAAACCCACCACCCACATACCCCTAATCTAACCCAAACCCCCCCTTAAAAAAACCTAACACTACCCCCCTGAAGACCATCCTACCTTGAGTTGTCTTCACTCAGCCGAGCCACCCATGGAACCGAAGAGGAGATCCGCAGCGGCAGAAGTGATCCTCCAAGGGGCGCTGAAGAAGTCTTCCATCCGATGAAGTGATCCTCCAGGCGGCGCAGAAGAAGTCTTCCATCCGGGCGATGTCATCTTCCAAGCAGGGTCTTCAATCTTCTTCTTCAGGATCCATCTTCATTCCGCCGACGCGGAACATCCTTCTTCCCCGACGGACTACCGATGAATGAAGGCTCCTTTAAGGGACGTCATCCAAGATGGCGTCCCTCGAATTCCGATTGGCTGATAGGATTCTATCAGCCAATCAGAATTAATGTAGGAAAATTCTGATTGGGTGATGGAATCAGCCAATCAGATTCAAGTTCAATCCGATTGGCTGATCCAATCAGCCAATCAGATTGAGCTCGCATTCTATTGGCTGTTCCGATCAGCCAATAGAATGCAAGCTCAATCTGATTGGCTGATTGACATCGCCCGGATGGAAGACTTCTTCTGCACCGCCTGGAGGATCACTTCATCGGATGGAAGACTTCTTCAGCGCCCCTTGGAGGATAACTTCTGCCGCTCCGGATCTCCTCTTCAGTTCCATCGGTGGCTCGGCTGAGTGAAGACAACTCAAGGTAGGATGATCTTCAGGGGGTAGTGTTAGGTTTTTTTAAGGGTTTTTTGGGTTAGATTAGGGGTATGTGGGTGGTGGGTTTTAATGTTGGGGGGTTTGTATTTTTCTTTTACAGGCAAAAGAGCAGTTTTCTTTGGGGTATGCCCCACAAAAGGCCCTTTTAAGAGCTGGTAAGGTAAAAGAGATTTGAACTTTTTAAATTTAGAATAGGGTAGGGCATTTTTTTATTTTGGGGTGCTTTGTTATTTTATTAGGGGGCTTAGATTAGGTGTAATTAGTTTAAAATTGTTGAAATATTTTTTAAATGTTTGTAACTTATTTTTTTTATTTTTTGTAACTTAGCTTTTTTTATTTTTTGTACTTTTTTTTTTTTTTGAAAATAATTTTTTTATTGAAGTTAAAGCATATATCATCACAACAAGGACTCGCCCTGAGGCCAAAGTTACAACAAAGAAAATAGTACATTGTCTATACAGAGGTATTATTAAGTAAGCAATATGCATATACATTTCAAATCTGGATATGAAGATAGACAGTATCTTAGGCGAGATGAAATAGAACTTCATTTTATTTTATCAGCGTATGAGCTCCACATTCCAATAGTATTTTACCTAAGATCAAAATATTAGTCTGTGGAGATTTAACATGAGTATCAGCCACTCTTGGGCCGATCTATATAGGGGGGAGGGGGATATTCAGCGGGTAAGCACTGCTATGCGCGTAGGGAAAGGAGGTGGGGGGACGGAGCCATGTTTAAATGTAAGTAACAGAGGGTGCCTGGAGTGGGCATAGAGGTGTCCGAACGTAGAGATCTTATGTTATTGGAGTTTAAGTATTGTCAACGTACTTTACATTATATATGGAACTAAGTGGGGAAGTTACTAAGGTCTTCTGTAATTACATATAGGCTAAGGAGTAGATGGGTTGCAGAAGGGTTGTTTTAGGTTGCAAAATGTATGTGTCTCTATAAGATAAAGCAGATGCTTTCTTGTCTGGGCTAGTAGCTATTGTCTTAGGAATAAATATCCAGTTATTGGCATATGTCAAGACTTATGTGGTGTCGTGTAGCAGACACTCCATCTATCTTAGTACATTTGAGAAATATTTTAAGCATATCTAAGACATAGAAAACATGAGGAAACTATGACAAAACAGACATCATATAGCATAAAAATTGTATATCAATTAGCCAACAAAAACAGATACCTGTAGGTCTAAAAATAGAATTGAGTCTATATACCACCATACAAAGAATAGAGCATGCTTAGACATAAGAAAGTTACCTCTAAAACAGTAAGGAGCTGCGGACCTATACTACGTGTAAATATAACATATACCATTCCTGATAGGAGTTAATATTAGAATAAGAAGTGATCCAGTAATGCATAGTACTAGGTTGAATATGGACCAGGATGCTAAGGAACACCTAAATACATATTTATAGGCACATAGTATCTAAGGGTCAGATAGACCTAACCAGGTCAAGTAACTGCTATATTTAATAATATCACAAGGCCTTTATTATTATCTTGACTTAAAACGCTATTCAATATAGTTATAGCCATTAGCAATGGAGGCTAAGTGTAGGGGAGCACATATTGAGATGAGGGGGAAAGCTGGATTGACTGAGGAGAGTGGAGAAAGATTCAACATTCTCATATGTGATGTAAATACTGTAACTAAAACGTATTACACATATGAGCATAATACAGAGCTGCACTACACATAACTAAACGTGTTGTTATGAATATAGCCTAGATAATTAAGCCAAACATTTTGCTGTTTGAAATCACATATGGCCAAATACCACAGGGCTTGTGTACAAGGATATACACCCACTAGGGAGTAAGCTGTGAAGTAGAACATTAATTGCGTATTTATAGTACGCTACACTGACAGTGTAGTTTGAGCTACAGAGATATATATGAGAACGGCATATATTGTGAATATCCCGGTTCCCTTTCTAAAATGTTCTAATAAATAACAAATAAACAGCCTATCGGTACATAGGGTTTTGAGGGTTATCATATTTTAGCCTATTCCGTGCCATTAGTAAATGGAGTAGCATGTTAAGAATACCACTGGGCTGTGGGGTTGTGATATTCAGCAGCTCTGTAAATAGCATGTAAAGCTTTTTTTTTTTTTTTTTTTTTTTATTCTGGCTGGTTAGGGAGTATGGACAAAAGATATAAAGCGTCTTTCCCTTAGCCTGAGCCCCTCAGGACAAGCTATCCAATACCCATTCTGTGAGAGCGTAGGGATAAATGTAGAGACTTGGGAGTAGAATAAAAACAATCTAAAAGTTTCATAAAATGTTGTGTAATCTAGTTGCAGCATAATAATAAAAACAGTTTCATTTGCATGTCTAACTAAAAAAATGACTAACGGTAGACTATTCAGATAACAGGCATGGAATAAACAATCGTACTCCCCTCTAATATGAGAAACATATAGGCATGAGTATATGAAGTAAGAGACAGGCATCACAACATAGGATATGTAACATAAATAAATTAGCTTTTATGCTTATAGCCAAAAGCTCTCTTTAACTAGTAGCTCGCAGGATTTCAGTGCCAGTTTTGTCAAGACCTGCTACAGATAGAAAAGTCATCCTGTACCCCTTTTCTCCAAATAATTGTTATAATACTTATGAGGACGGTTTCCCAGTGTCTTAGTGTTTTTACAAGCATGTCTCCACAAGCGGAGGGCGTTATCAGAGATCAAGTCCTGAAGCCAGACCTCACCGTGCAAAGGCAATAACAGTCTAGGTTCCGCCGGATCAGCATGTAGGAAATCTAATCTCAAGCGAGTAGTAATGACCAGATCAGTTATGCAGGTCAGCATGTGGGGTGTCGCTCTCATGAAGACATAAGTGCCGGACTCTGTATCCTTTCCCTCCTCCGGTTCTTCGGTGTGAGAAATGCCCGGCTTTAGTATGCTCTCTGGTAGGTTCTTGTCATCAGAGTAAGGATCTGTCTCCTCCGCTAGAGCATGTGCCGCTTTGAAAGGAATGGGGTTGTCGGTTGCAGATAGGAATTTTGTCTGGGTTACTCCGGTTGCTCCTGGACTATCGCCGCCATTTTGCACGCCACATACGCTGTCAATCTGTTTAAGAAGATGCGCAAATAGCTGGCCAATTTCTGAGTAATGATCTTCTAGCAGCCCACAGACACGATCCTCAAATTCGTGTAGTGCTGCTTCTGGATCCATTTGGTCAATGTTGAGAATGAGATGTAACTCATATGATATAGTGAGATGCGTCCACACCGCCTAAAGAGCCGTTATAGGCCCTAGATTGAGCCGCCACCAAGATAGGTCCAAAAGTCCACAAGTCCAGTTTTGGCACTCCAAGAAGGTATTAGGTGTACTTATCTTTAGACTCTGCCCCAGTTCAGTCACTAGGCTATTAAAAAGTGAGGTAATTGTCCATTTTTAAGTATTTGTGGCAGAGGAGCTGCAGGCATGCACGTCTGCTCGCTTTACCAGTTGGCTCCGCCCCCCCTATTTTTTGTACTTTAGTTAGTTTATGTAATTGTATTTAATTGTAGGTATTTGTAGTTAATTTATTTAATTAATTTAATGATAGTGTAGTGTTAGGTTTAATTTTAACTTAGGTTAGGATTTATTTTACAGGTAATTTTGTATTTCTTTTAGCTAGGTAGTTATTAAATAGTTAATAACTATTTAATAACTATTCTAACTAGCTAAAATAAATACAAAGTTACCTGTAAAATAAATATAAATCCTAAAATAGCTACAATGTAATTATTAATTACATTGTAGCTATATTAGCGTTTATTTTACAGGTAAGTATTTAGTTTTAAATAGGAAGAATTTAGTTAATGATAGTGTAGTGTTAGGTGTAATTGTAACTTAGGTTAGTTTTTATTTTACAGGTAAATTTCTCTTTATTTTAGCTAGGTATCTATTAAATAGATAATAACTATTTATAGCTATTGTACCTAGTTAAAATAAATTGAAAGTTGCCTGTAAAATAAAAATAAATCCTAAGATAGCTACAATATAATTATTATTTATTTTGTAGCTATATTAGGGTTTATTTTACAGGTAAGTATTTAGCTTTAAATAGGAATAATTTATTTAATAAGAGTTAATTTATTTCGTTAGATTTAAATTATATTTAATTTAGGGGGGGTGTTAGTGTTAAGGTTAGACTTAGCTTTAGGGGTTAATACATTTTTTTAGAGTAGCGGTGAGGTCCGGTCAGCATATTAGGGGTTAATACTTGAAGTTAGGTGTCGGCGATGTTAGGGAGGGCAGATTAGGGTTTAATATTATTTATTATACGGTTATTGAGGCGGGAGTGAGGCGGATTAGGGGTTAATAACTTTATTATAGTAGCTGTGAGGTCCAGTCGGCAGATTAGGGGTTAATAATTGTAGGTAGGTGGAGGCGAAGTTGTGGGCGGCAGATTAGGGGTTAATAAATATAATATAGGGGTCGGCGGTGTTAGGGGCAGCAGATTAGGGGTACATAGGGATAACGTAGGTGGCGGCGGTGTGCGGTTGGCAGATTAGGGGTTAAGAAATTTTAATAGAGTGTCAGCGATGTGGGGGGACCTCGGTTTAGGGGTACATAGGTAGTTTATGGGTGTTAGTGTACTTTAGAGCACAGTAGTTAAGAGCTTTATGAACCGGCGTTAGCCCATAAAGCTCTTAACTCCTGACTTTTTTCTGCGGCTGGAGTTTTGTTGTTAGATTTCTAACGCTCACTTCAGCCAAGACTCTAAATACCGGCGTTAGAAAGATCCCATTGAAAAGATAGGATACGCAAATGGCGTAGGGGGATCTGCGGTATGGAAAAGTCGCGGCTGGAAAGTGCACGTTAGACCCTTTCCTGACTGACTCTAAATACCAGCGGTAGCCCAAAACCAGCATTAGGAGCCTCTAACGCTGGTTTTGACGGCTAACGCCAAACTCTAAATCTAGCCGTTAGCTTTAAATGAGGAGATAAATTTTGCCCCATTTCTATAGAAAAGGTTAATGGACTTAAGTTAAAAACTAAAAACCTTGATGAATGTGGAACATACATTCGAGGACCTAATATATCTAATTATAATAAATATTCAAGTAAGTAACAATATATATTTTTCCCCACTTGGCATACAATAAATGAAAATGCTGCTTTGTGAATTAATAGGTACTGTAAATTTCTTAAAGGGACACTGAACCCAAATTTTTTCTTTTGTAATTCAGAAAGAGCATGCAATTTTAAGCAACTTTCTAATTTACTCCTATTATCAATTTTTCTTTGTTCTCTTGCTATCATTATTTGAAAAAGAAGGCATCTAAGCTTTTTTTGTTTCAGTACTCTGGACAGCACTTTTTTATTGGTGGATGAATTTATCCACCAATCAGCAAGGACAACCCAGGTTGTTCACCAAAAATGGGCCGGCATCTAAACTTACATTCTTGCATTTCGAATAAAGATACCAAGAGAATGAAGAAAATTTGATAATAGGAGTAAATTAGAAAGTTGCTTAAAATTTCATGCTCAATCTGAATCACGAAAGAAAATTTTTGGGTACAGTGTCCCTTTAAGCATAGATAGGAATAATGTTTGATCTAAATTCTATTGAGTTTTCTGATATCACTACAGATATACATACAAAATATTGTAGATACAGGGTTAAAACTTTCCAGTATATAATATAGAAAAAGAAAAACAATTTTTGTATAGCACTGCCGAAAGTGTATAAGGTTAAAATGTAAATATTGGAATAGATGGCAACATAAATAATTAATTATATTGACACAATTTCAACCCGGGAGTAAAAGTAACAAAAGTGGAGGAGTTTTCAGGCAGATTTAAACTGCAGAAGCCTGCAACGAATCACAACTCAGCCGGAAGAAGCCCACGATCCTCAAATTCATGTAGTGCTGCTTCTCGATCCATTTGGTCAATGTTGAGAATGAGATGTAACTCATATGATATAGTGAGATGCGTCCACACCGCCTAGAGAGCCGTTATAGGCCCTAGATTGAGCCGCCACCAAGATAGGTCCAAAAGTCCACAAGTCCAGTTTTGGCACTCCAAGAAGGTATTAGGTGTACTTATCTTTAGACTCTGCCCCAGTTCAGTCACTAGGCTATTAAAAAGTGAGGTAATTGTCCATTTTTAAGTATTTGTGGCAGAGGAGCTGCAGGCATGCACGTCTGCTCGCTTTACCAGTTGGCTCCGCCCCCCCTATTTTTTGTACTTTAGTTAGTTTATGTAATTGTATTTAATTGTAGGTATTTGTAGTTAATTTATTTAATTAATTTAATGATAGTGTAGTGTTAGGTTTAATTGTAACTTAGGTTAGGATTTATTTTACAGGTAATTTTGTATTTCTTTTAGCTAGGTAGTTATTAAATAGTTAATAACTATTTAATAACTATTCTAACTAGCTAAAATAAATACAAAGTTACCTGTAAAATAAATATAAATCCTAAAATACCTACAATGTAATTATTAATTACATTGTAGCTATATTAGCGTTTATTTTACAGGTAAGTATTTAGTTTTAAATAGGAAGAATTTAGTTAATGATAGTGTAGTGTTAGGTGTAATTGTAACTTAGGTTAGTTTTTATTTTACAGGTAAATTTCTCTTTATTTTAGCTAGGTAGCTATTAAATAGATAATAACTATTTAATAGCTATTGTACCTAGTTAAAATAAATTGAAAGTTGCCTGCAAAATAAAAATAAATCCTAAGATAGCTACAATATAATTATTATTTATATTGTAGCTATATTAGGGTTTATTTTACAGGTAAGTATTTAGCTTTAAATAGGAATAATTTATTTAATAAGAGTTAATTTATTTCGTTAGATTTAAATTATATTTAATTTAGGGGGGGTGTTAGTGTTAAGGTTAGACTTAGCTTTAGGGGTTAATACATTTTTTTAGAGTAGCGGTGAGGTCCGGTCAGCATATTAGGGGTTAATACTTGAAGTTAGGTGTCGGCGATGTTAGGGAGGGCAGATTAGGGTTTAATATTATTTATTATACGGTTATTGAGGCGGGAGTGAGGCGGATTAGGGGTTAATAACTTTATTATAGTAGCTGTGAGGTCCAGTCGGCAGATTAGGGGTTAATAATTGTAGGTAGGTGGAGGCGACGTTGTGGGCGGCAGATTAGGGGTTAATAAATATAATATAGGGGTCGGCGGTGTTAGGGGCAGCAGATTAGGGGTACATAGGGATAACGTAGGTGGCGGTGGTGTGCGGTTGGCAGATTAGGGGTTAAGAAATTTTAATAGAGTGTCAGCGATGTGGGGGGACCTCGGTTTAGGGGTACATAGGTAGTTTATGGGTGTTAGTGTACTTTAGAGCACAGTAGTTAAGAGCTTTATGAACCGGCGTTAGCCCATAAAGCTCTTAACTCCTGACTTTTTTCTGCGGCTGGAGTTTTGTTGTTAGATTTCTAACGCTCACTTCAGCCAAGACTCTAAATACCGGCGTTAGAAAGATCCCATTGAAAAGATAGGATACGCAAATGGCGTAGGGGGATCTGCGGTATGGAAAAGTCGCGGCTGGAAAGTGCACGTTAGACCCTTTCCTGACTGACTCTAAATACCAGCGGTAGCCCAAAACCAGCGTTAGGAGCCTCTAACGCTGGTTTTGACGGCTAACGCCAAACTCTAAATCTAGCCGTTAGCTTTAAATGAGGAGATAAATTTTGCCCCATTTCTATAGAAAAGGTTAATGGACTTAAGTTAAAAACTAAAAACCTTGATGAATGTGGAACATACATTCGAGGACCTAATATATCTAATTATAATAAATATTCAAGTAAGTAACAATATATATTTTTCCCCACTTGGCATACAATAAATGAAAATGCTGCTTTGTGAATTAATAGGTACTGTAAATTTCTTAAAGGGACACTGAACCCAAATTTTTTCTTTTGTAATTCAGAAAGAGCATGCAATTTTAAGCAACTTTCTAATTTACTCCTATTATCAATTTTTCTTTGTTCTCTTGCTATCATTATTTGAAAAAGAAGGCATCTAAGCTTTTTTTGTTTCAGTACTCTGGACAGCACTTTTTTATTGGTGGATGAATTTATCCACCAATCAGCAAGGACAACCCAGGTTGTTCACCAAAAATGGGCCGGCATCTAAACTTACATTCTTGCATTTCGAATAAAGATACCAAGAGAATGAAGAAAATTTGATAATAGGAGTAAATTAGAAAGTTGCTTAAAATTTCATGCTCAATCTGAATCACGAAAGAAAATTTTTGGGTACAGTGTCCCTTTAAGCATAGATAGGAATAATGTTTGATCTAAATTCTATTGAGTTTTCTGATATCACTACAGATATACATACAAAATATTGTAGATACAGGGTTAAAACTTTCCAGTATATAATATAGAAAAAGAAAAACAATTTTTGTATAGCACTGCCGAAAGTGTATAAGGTTAAAATGTAAATATTGGAATAGATGGCAACATAAATTATTAATTATATTGACACAATTTCAACCCGGGAGTTAAAGTAACAAAAGTGGAGGAGTTTTCAGGCAGATTTAAACTGCAGAAGCCTGCAACGAATCACAACTCAGCCGGAAGAAGCCAATGTATCCAAGGGTGAAACGCGCGTAGCTGCTGTAATTGAACGGAGGGGGAACAGCTTGACCGCCTCCATCTCTATCTTGAGTCACAGTCAAATTAAACCTTAAGGTCAGCCTCATAAGGATTGATGAAGATCATTAAGGCGTGGGAAACCACTAAGTGCCTGTTTGATTAACGGAACATTACAATTACAAGGAACTGCTTTGGGGAAAGGTACTGCATATTTGATACGAGCATACAGTGTGTGAATGAAGAGCGGTAAGGCATGGAAAACCACTAAGTGCCTGTCTGACTAACAGAACATTACCCTGACATATATAAGGGATTGGGGAAAGGTACCGCATACTTGATACAAGCATACAATGTGTGAATGAAGAGTGGCAAGGCGTGGACAACCACTAAGTGCCTGTTGATTAACGAAATACTACATTGACAACTACAAGTAACTCCTTTGGGAAACTTACCACATTTCTAATAAAAGCTCACAATGTATGCTTGGACTTGATGTACTACGGACCATATTTAGCCCTAAGCAAATCTTAGGTGCCAAATCCTGTTACTGTTAAGCTGCACTTGCTGTGGATTAAAGCGGTATGCACATATTCACTTTTCCTCTAATATTTCCAGCTTTAAAAGTGTGCTCTGTCTAACATCACTATTGTGAATTGTGAAATTGGGATTTTTTATATCACATTTCAACCATAATTTGGATGGACATTGTTACCGAGGCCTCTAAGGGTACTATATATAGGACTTCAGTTGATATAATCCTATATAAGTATTTAGGACTCAAGATTGTATAGTATGGTTGCCATCTATCATATTGTGTTGTAATATTGAATAATATAAAGACACATTTGTATCAGTAAACCTGGTTTGCCGAGTGTTTTCCCACCTTGTTTATGTAAAAAATGTTGTGAAACTTATGTGCTGGGCTAAGAGTTAATATTTTTTTCCTTTGTATCTTTGCTATATATATATATATATATATATATATATATATATATATATATATATATATATATATATATATATATATGTGTGTGTACAGTATATATCTAGACCTATATATAATTATGTATATATGTATATATAGAGAAATTAAACACAATTGTGATAAAAGAAATACACAACATAACAACATGAGCCCTTAAAAATGACAATTCTATCATTATACACTTGGCCGATAAGGGGGGGGGCAGCGGTAGTCCTTGACACAGCTTACTACAGAGAAGAATTATTATCACAATTAAGTGATTGTAACACTTTTGCTGTACTTACTAGTAATCCAACGCATGCATACAAAACAGCATTGGATAAGTTTCTTCTCATGGCACTATCAATGGGCCACATATATGACACCATTTTTAAGTTTCTATTCAATGATCACCCCAGATACCCTTTTATCTATACAATACCGAAAATACACAAAGACTCCATAAGACCTCCTGGTCCCCCCAATTGTTTCAGTCATTGGTTCACTTTACCAAAGCATTGATCAATTTGTTGACTTTTTTTCTGCAGGATACTGTG
Organism: Bombina bombina; assembly: GCF_027579735.1. Taxonomy (NCBI): domain Eukaryota; kingdom Metazoa; phylum Chordata; class Amphibia; order Anura; family Bombinatoridae; genus Bombina; species Bombina bombina. The sequence continues at coordinate 285,379,874 of NC_069500.1, forward strand.
AAAAAACTAAAGCTTTTTTTCTTAATTCAATAGAATTAATTAAGACCCTAAATTGTGAAACTTTTCCAGAACATGTGTTGCTGGCCACACTTGATGTGGCTAGCCTGTATACCATAATTCCACATCATCTAGAGTTAAAGGCTGTGCGTGATAATCTTATAGCTGATCCAGAGTACTCTGGTCCCCCAATTGAGTTTGTGATTGAGCTGTTACATATCTGTCTGACACATAACTATTTCAGATTTGAATGCCAATCTGTTTATGGCATGGTTTGAGGACCTATATGTGTTTGACAAACTTAATTCTAACATCCTGTTGTATTATCTATACATAGACAATTTGTTTGTGGTTTTGGCTGGCAATAAATCAGAACTACTTACTTGGTATGGCGATCTTAACAGCAGGGAACCCAATGTGAAGTTTAAACTTGAGTACAGTAGCACCTCAATTAATTTTTTGGATCTTTGTATTTATACAACTCAAAGTAATGGCATTTGTAAGTTGAACACTAAGCTTTTTTCCAAACCTACAGATAGGAATACCCTGTTAACATATCAAAGTTATCACCCCCCTCAACTCAAATTAGGGTAGTTAAATCACAATTATTGCAAGTGGTTCGCAACAACACAACAGAGGAGGATAAAGTTCATCAGTTTAAATTTATAGCTAGAGGGTACAAAGCACCTGATATTGATAAAATATGGTCTGGGATTATGTATTTTGACCAGGAGCAGGTAATTAATAAAATTAATACACCTAGGAGCCCCAATAAGTTTTTAAGTTTTATCACCACCTATACCCCACATAGCAATATTATCAAAAATGTTCTTGCTAAGAATTGGCCTTTAATTGCTGAGGAACCATCTTTGCCTTTTAAAACCTATAAACCCCCGTGGATGGTGTACAAATGAGGGAGGAATATTGGGACGATGCTTGTCAAACACACTTGGCTTCCTAGAGCTAAACTAGGATGTTTTAAATGTGGAAACTGCGTTACATCTAATACGTTACAAACTGGCAGCACTTTTTACCATCCTCACACAACAAAGATTTTCTATTAGACATGGGGGCATATGTATCAAGCTCCGAATGGCTCGCCAGAAACAGCAACAGTTATGAAGCAGCGGTCACAAAGACCGCTGCTCCATAACCTGTCCGCCTGCTCAGACATCGCGAGAAATCAACCCGGTCGAGTAGATCGGGTTGATTGACACCTCCCTGCTGGCGGCCCATTGATCGCAAGTCTGTAGGGGGCGGCGTTGCACCAGCAGCTGTTGTGAGCTGCTGGTGCAATGCTGAATACGGCGAGTGTATTGCTCACCGTATTCAGCGATGTCTGTCGGACCTGATCCGCACTGTCGGATCAGGTCCAACAGACATTGATAACTAGAGGCCATAGGCTCACTTGTACCTCTGATTTTGTAATTTATATGATTATTTGATCATGTGGTAAGGTTTATGTCGGTAAGATGTGTACTTCTTTCCGTGAAAGGTTGGCCAAGCATAAAATTGCTATATGCAAAGCAATTAATGAGGGACATAGTGAACAGCCTGTGGCCAGGTATTTTTTGGAACATGGACATACTGTTGCCATGTTGAAAACCATGCTCATAGATATAATTCATTCTTTTAAGAGGGGGGGGGATAGAGATGAGGAACTTTTGAAAAGGGAAGCACAGTGGATAAATAGGTTGGGTACCATGACCCCAGGGGTCTCAACACACACTTAGATTATGCCCTGTTTCATTGAGCCTCATATGTAATCTTTTAACACATTAATAGCACCATTATTCATCTAGTTGGTGTGTTTTTTATGGATGCTCTGTGGATTGAATGTTTATATTATTATCTGTATTTTCATCAAATTATATCTATGATTGTGTAATTAGGCGTTTTTATACATCTTTTTACATATATTTTTACAAATTTGTTACATTTGTTTATCTGGTATCAAATGGATTTTGATTTGGGGGTATTGTTTTTCTTAACCCCTGGCCCTTTAACACATGGTACTGTTCTCTCAGTAGGTTCCTTCGTACATGTTAGAGATTTATACCAATCAGCTATATTAACATATTTGCATATCACGCAATTGTTAATATGAGTCACTTAGTTAATACGCATGTTGGTACATGGCATAAATTATGTCACATTAGGTTACAGATATAAGTCGATATTAATTGGTTATCTGTCAAAGTTAGAAGCTTCTGTGTTAAAGCCGCTGTCAGACTTCTGTGAACCTAGTTACGCCCCATTTTGCATCCTAGATGACGTTTTGACCAATAGCAGTGCAGCGGGCTGGTTAAAAAGGTCTTTTACAGTACATGCCTACATATCATCACGGAATGGCGTTTTGAGACACAGAATTCTGTTTACACGGATACAGGTATGTGAATTGTAACTTTAAACCGATAGTGTTTTGATTTTTTCTGTAGTGTCTCCTGATGTTTTTTGAGGTTTGTTTAAAAAGGGATTTGGTTACATTGTATCGTAAACATTGCTAGTTAAAATATTTCAATCAAGTTTGTTGTTAAACATATAGACTTGTTTAACCTTTGCAGATATGGGATCTTTGTATGACATCAAGTAGTAATTAACAATTCTTGCCAGCCCAAAAGCATTATGATTGTGTTTAAGATCTTTAAGTTGGGACTGTCAGGATCTTGTAATGTTAGTATCTGTCACTTTAAGTTGTTCACCAATCATTTACGTGCTTCCCCTTTAAATCATTCCCGCCTGCAAAACTCATTGCTTAGTATTTTGTTTGTAAGCTACCTTCCTAAGCTAATTAAAACTAGCCAGTTTCCTTGTGGAAATTCTTCTAAGGATTCTCCAGTTATCTTATGGGAACACTATATTTGATTCTATTTTGCTTCTTAATCAGTCATTGGATTAATAACTTTATTTCCATTTAAGCATCGGCTCTCCGTCTGCTGCCTGAGACGGCTCACACTGACAAGGGGATTCCTGCCTAACTCCCAACTGGGAACACAATCCTACTCCTCTCAACAACTTGTTAAGGTACTCTCTTTAATTGTGTTTAACATCTTTGAGACTTTGTACTTACAATTGTTGTAGAAACAGTAGCGTATCTCATTCCATATTGATCGTCTACTTCTGACGTCACACGCTACCTCATCTGTCACTCAAAACCATGTACAGAGGAAACTCCACCCCTTGGGTCTCACTCAGCGCTCAGGATTGCCGCAATGAGCCTAGAAGCTTGACACATTCCCTGCACGAACGTAAGTGCTCTCTGTGATTACTCCTCACTCGTTGTACATAGTGTATATACTTTGGAGCATATAAAGACTGTTACTTTATGTATATTATATAAGCATTGCCTGCAGTTCCCTCAAACTGTTATTATTATTACTCAGCATAACCAATACAATAAGTGAGTTACGAGTTTCCTAATTATACTCTTGGGAAGTTACAGTTTAAAATTATATCAACATAACATGACCTCAATCATACAATACTTCCTCATAGTATTAAAAAAGATAAGGTTGTGTCACATATAAACTATTTCTTGTGGAATTCTCCAGTTGAGAGCCATATTTACATACTGCTAACTTGTTTCAGGATTCTGAGACATTACAGGGACACACTGAAAGTTGTATGTGACTGTTTGCAACAAAGTTAACAAGGATATTAGCCTGACAGATACATATATCGGATACTATACTATTTTGAAAGATAAAAAATGTTCTAGAAGAGTCAGGTTAAAGTGAAGGTAAAGCCCGGTTTTTAAAAATACTATTAAAAACTTTAATTCATCAAAGTTTACCTTCACTTTAAATACTTGGTGTATAACTGATTCCTGGTTCAAGTTTTTAATTTTAAATTTTAAATACAGGGGTTCATTTTGGGGATTATTTGAAGGTGATGCCATTTTGATGTTATACACAGGATCATTGGTCACATTGTTTAATTAAGGTGTTTCATTAATTTGTTTGTTTTCATGTAACTATTTCATTATGTATTAATTGATGGATGTATATTATGTTCTTAGATTGTCTTGAATAAGGCTAGATATATAGCTGAAACGTCAGCTGACACTTTTATGATGAATTAAATGAAATAAAGATTTGTTCTACTACTGTCAAGCCCTGTGATTACCCTTACTTCTGGAGACATTTTGCATATTGATTGAGGAGCCACCCAGGCAACGGATGAGCTAAGGCTTAGGGAGTGAGTGCATGAACAATTGATGATTATATATAGGTATAAATATATATGTGCAAAAAACATATATATATATATATATATATATATATATATATATATATATAAATATGTATTTATGAATAAATAAAACATATTCATGCATTGGAATTGTAATGGGAAACATTTATATTTTCATCCGGGGTTAGCGCACTTGAGAATATGGGATTGTGCTTGCACGCAATATCCTAAATTCGGCCTTTTACTCGCGTTGGGTTAGCAGTATCGAAAACAGTTTACTTTCAACTCATAATATGAGCGCAACCCGATGCGTGAAAAAAATGCTTACTTCCAGTGCAGTTAAGGCTAGTGCTTGAGCATTAAATAGCGCTACACTTGTAATCTGGCCCATTGTTTTGTAAAATATCAATATTGCTAGTGCTGCGATACCTTAATATATAAACATTTTCTTATAATTGTGTTCAATTATACTTAGCTTTATCACTTAATTTTCCATATATAGAATTATATTTGGTTTCATTGCTATTTCTATGTATACATTTCATTGGCATTTATAATCTCTGATGGACACTTGATAATCAAATAGTTCTGATAAAATGGGTTTGGACTACAGCAAATACAGGCTCTTATATGTATAGGAACATTTCATTTGGACACATAGGACTAGAGTCATTGATGATGTTGCCATGGAACTCTGTTAAAAAATTAATTGAGCGTTGTTTCATCTATATCTTCCAGTGTTTCATTAGTTAGCATTCCTGTCAATAAATTCTATAGCTGTGTAAAGTTCTCAGTACAAGATATATCACACATCAAATAAGTAACTCTAGCAATGGGGAAAACAAATAATTATAACTTCAACCGTTTAGAAACATGATTATAAAACGGTTTGTTATGATAAAATAGTCTCACTGGATAGAATAAAATGTTCCTTCAGCGGCTCCTAGGGAGCTCTATGGGCCTGCATAATATTTTTTACCTACAACATGGCTTAGCATTTGGAGTTCATTAAATTAAGACTATTTCCGTAACTTTTCTAGTGGTAGTATCTCGCTAGGTTGTCTCATTTTTATTTCTCTTTAACTGTTTTCAGGTTTTCTCTTTTGCATATGTCAGTGTGAACTGTTTTATATAGGATTTTTTTTTAATTAATGTTTTATTTATTCTATTATGTTTTAAAGACATTTTTGTGATGCCGGTATTCTTCGCAATGGAACTTGTTCTATGGACTGAGATGATAGATGCTGCTCCTTTTATTATAATGGAATGTAACTTGCAAATTGTGGCTGTGGTGACAGTGGGTACAAATATATAAATTCAGTCAGTTTTTTGAAAGATCACTTTACTGAGCAAATTATATTGAATGTAGACCATAGTTTTTAAATAATAATCATTACAGCATCAAATCTGAAAGTTCCATTAGGTATGTGCAAAATTCATTATTTAGATATTTGTTTGTCAAAAAAAATATGTCCTCGGGTAGCAGCATTTGGCTATTTTCTGCTCAGGATATATTGTGAAAATCCAGATCTTTGTGTGTTGCATTTTAACACTAATATATTGGGTGCCAAAAATAGCTTAATAATGCTACCAACCGCCATATTTGAAATTAGTTTAACAATCAAATATCTAAATGTTTCTAGTTTCCATAGTAGGTTTAGTGAGTTTCTTTAGTTTAATTATATGTTGATTTTCAGATCTAGGTCTAACATGTTCTTATTGCTATGTGGTCACAAACAAATGAAGAGAAATATCAATCCTAAAGATCTCAAACTCTAGCTACTCCTAAAAAAGTATACAGAACCTCCTCAAGTCTGTATAAAAGAAGAGAAAACAACAGACAATATAGGAGAGCGCTAAGAAAACCAAAAGATTGGTTGTCAAGCTCAGTGAGATGTGTAAATTAGGTTTGAAATATGAAATTGATGTTGCAAACAGTTTACTAATGGGCATAAGGTAAAATCTGACAATATTAAATAAAAAATAAAGAAGTGAGTTAGAATAAAAACAATGTGCTCTAATGAGAGCTGAGTATCAGGGCAAAAACAATTTAAATGAATGTATAACGGTACCATTAAAAATAAAAGAGGAACAATGATACTGCAGTGTACAAGTCTATGACTGGTAATAAGGCTAATAAATGCAGAAATGTGCATAATTGGGCAAGGGACCTCAGGAGGTATATACAAACCAATTTGGTCTGTAGTTAGGATGGTCTGAACATGTCCTGATTTGTTGGGGTCACGTGACTCAGTAATGCCAGATGATTGGCCTGGAATCCTCTGTATATTTCTTAGTGACCGGATGTTCTGTAGAAATGAAATATATCTCCATATACACAATGGAATGTGCCGGTTTCAGCTGGTGTTATTTGTATAACAGGGTATGTGAAAGATGATCTCTAGTCAAAAGAGATTATGCTCAGATCAGGAGCACAGCGGTTAGGCTACCAAATAGCGCGTCATCTAGCCAGGGGGGCTGCTCTGCTGATCTGGTGTATTATCTATGAGCGAGTATGTAGCTTAACAGCGATAATGTCCCCACTGGATAAGTGCCTGTAAGAGTCACTCTGCTAATCGCTCTGTTGGTAATGGTGGTTGTGAAACAGGTGGTCAGTAAGCAGCAATCAGCTCCAAATTGATATTCACCCCAATAAGTTGCTTGCAAGGGGGAGACTGTTCAGCTGCTAAATTGACAAGACTGTGAGAAATCTACATGTTTCAGCCAGTAGGGCATTTATCAAGATGCTCACAGTGTATAAAAATGTTCTTTAACCCCTTTAGGATCAAGGTACGTCCTACAAAAAATGTCAGTTAGTGACCAAGAACGTACCCTGTACGTCCTCAGGGATTTCAAGTGGTGGAAGCAATCCTGATTGCTTCCAACTGCTTTTAAGGTGTCGCAGTGATACCTCGGTATTGAGGCATCACTGTAATACCTTGTTTAGGACACCGATGCAGAAAGAGCCACTCTGTGGCCCTCTCTGCATCGGGCATTGATGGTGCCGATCATTGGTGGGTGGGAGCAGCAGCTGGGAGGCAGGTGGGTGGCCCATCAATGTGTTAGCTTCACGATCCGGTACTGGATAGTTGCGTATTAGTCGACGGAAGCGGTGGCGGGGGACGGGGGGGGCAGGTGCGCACATGCAGCAAATCTCGTTATTTGCAGAATTTTTTTTTGTTTTGCACCAATGGTGGTGAAATTTAGGATGTTGGGGAAGGGAGAGGGAGGTAGGATATTGAGGGGGGGCAGCTACACTACAGAAAATGTGTTTGTAATAAAAAAAAAATACAATTTTTTTAGGGCAAGATGGTGGCAAATAGGTAGAGGGTGGATGGTTAGAGAGCTGTATGGGGGGGATCAGGGAGGTTGATGGCTAAGAGGGGATCCAACACTGCAGAATCAATTGGGGGGAAAAAATGAAAATGCTTTTTTTTTTTTTTTAGTACTGGCAGACTTTCTGCAGTACTTAAGATGGAGGTGACAATTGTGAGGTGGGGGAGGGAAGAGAGCTGTTTGAGGGGGGTTAGGGAGGGTTCAGGGGGTGGGATGTGTCAGATGGGATGATGATCTCTACACTAAAGCTAAAATTAACCCTACAAGCTACCTAATTAACCCCTTCAATGCTGGGCATAATACAAGTGTGGTGCGCAGTGGCATTTAGCGGGCTTCTAATTACCAAAAAGCAACGCCAAAGCCATATATGTCTGCTATTTCTGAACAAAGGGGATCACAGAGAAGTTTCTACAACTATTTGTGCCATAATTGCACAAGTTGTTTGTAAATAATATAAGTGAGAAACATAAAATTGTGAAAAATGTTACGATTTGTTTTATTTGATCGCATTTGGCGGGGTAATGATGGCATGAAATATACTAAAATGGGCTTAGATCAATACTTTGGGTTCTCTACTACACTACACTAAAGCTAAAATTAACTCTACAAGCTCCATACAAGCTCCCTAATTAACCCCTTCACTGCTGGGCATAATACACGTGTGGTGCGCAGCAGCATTTAGCGGACTTCTAATTACCAAAAAGCAATGCCAAAGCCATATAAGTCTATTTCTGAACAAAGGGAATCGCAGAGAAGCATTTACAAACATTTGTGCCATAATTGCACAAGCTGAAGTGCCATAATTGCACAAGTGAAGAATTATTTTTTTATTTGAGCGCATTTGGTGGTGAAATGGTGGCATGAAATATACCAAAATGGGCTTAGATCAATAATTTGGGTTGTCTACTAAACAAAAAAAATATATACATGTCAAGGGATAGTTAGGGATTCTTGACAGATATCAGTGTTCCAATGTAACTATCGCTAATTTTGAGAAAAAAAAATGGTTTGAAAATAGCAAAGTGCTACTTGTATTTATTGCCCTATAACTTGCAAAAAAAAGCAAAGAACATGTAAACATTGGGTATTTCTAAACTCAGAACAAAATTCAAAAACTATTTAGCATGGGAGTTTTTCGGTGGTTGTAGATGTGTAACAGATTTTGGGGGTCAAAGTTAGAAAAAGTGTATTTTTTCAATTTTTTCCTTATATTTTATAAAATAAATTCTAGTAAATTATAAGATATGATGAAAATAATGGTATCTTTAGAAAGTCCATTTAATGTTGAGAAAAACGGGATATAATATGTGTGGGTACAGTAAATGAGTAAGAGGAAAATTACAGCTAAACACAAACACTGCAGAAATGTAAAAAAAGCCCTTGTCCCAAACAGTCAGAAAATGGAAAAGTGTTGTGGTCCTTAAGGGGCTAAAGGGACATGACATCCAAATGTTGAAACACTTGAAAGTGATGCAGCATAGCTGTGAAAAGCTGACTAGAAAATATCATCTGAACATCTCTATGTAAAAAAGGAACATATTTTACCTCAAAATGTCCTAATTATTCAAACCCCATTGCAAAGGACTTTAAGCAGCAAATCAGTATGTCTGTCCCGGGACAGGCAAGGGACTGAGCCTCGTGCACACTCCTGCTTTTTTTAGCTTTATCATGAGTCATAGACTTGTTCACTGCAGTGTAATTTTTACTCTTTTATTTTTAACGGTACCGTTATACATTCCTTTAAATTGTTTTTGCTTTGATTCTCAACTCTTATTAGAGCACATTGTTTTTATACTCACTTCTTTATTTGATGTTTTTTATTTAATATCGTCAGATTTTACCTTATGCCCATTTATCTCGTAATTTACACATCTCACTCAGCTTGACAACCAATCTTTTGGTTTTCTTAGCGCTCTCCTAGATTGTCTGTTGTTTTATGTTCTTATTACTACTTTCATGTGCAAGTTTACATAAGATACAGTAGACCGCTGCTTCTTACACTCTTTGTGACTTCTGAGGCAGTGAAGAGAAATCACTGAGAGCTTGCTCACTCAGGGTTATTGACAGTCGTGCAAGAGAAAAGTTGAGCTGTACACGCTCACTTGAGCTTGTAATGATACTTATGGGCAGCGGATCCGGTTTGTCCACTACCTGTATGCAGCTAAGGCAAACGGACAACTTCTCAAGTTGAGAAGTTTGACAGCTCGCCTTTTAGTAGATGGAGCCCAAAATTTAAAATACTATGTGCTAGAAACTCACATAATAATCCACAATCAACTTTGAATTTCACAACAAATTAGTATATTGTCTAAATTGGGTTTTAGTTGTAAAAATAGCAGTATCTGGAAGGAAATATATAGCTGTGTTCCTAGTATAAATTACTATAAGAATGTAGTTTATCCCTGACTTTTCACATCATGTAATGCCCAGAGCTTTAGAAAAATACATTATATATTAAAAACATGCATTTCGAAATTTCTTTCAAAAATGAAACAGTATTTAAAAAAATCCAGCATTTTCAGATTACCTCTATACCATACATGGGAACAATTTGGCACCAACTTTTTAAATCCATGACAAATGAGAGATAGTGATAAGGAGACAAGCAAATGGAGTGATTGGGAGAATGAATGGCAGGATAGGAAGAGTGATAGGCCCACATTTTTCATGCTTTGCGTAAACAATGTTACCAGCCAGGGAACCTTTCTGCTTGGGTTAATTTATCATTGTTCAAGCAAAAGCTTGTGCAGTTTGTTTCCTGATCACAAGCAACAACTCACAAAGCCCCCTCCCTTGCTCACATTTAACCGAGAGCAGGACTTTCCAATCTTCCTAGACTAATGAGTCCAAGATGATTTTTTTTTTATAATACATTTTATTAGAGCTCACTGTTGCCCATGGATAAGCAACTACTTTGTTTCAAACTCCTGAAAGCCAGAATCTTGTAAAGAAAACAAGATGTGCCTTGTCTTTAAGTTATATGTTTGCTAACATTACAGTATGGTGTTTCTGATCTTGAGTTCGAAGCGCAGCGGTGCTGATCGCCTCCGAAAGGTGTGTGCCGTATAACCTATAATCGGTCCTTCATTGTCCTCTGTTCTATTAGCTATGTGTCCCCATGGGTTTTTGAGCCTTACTATCAGCGTCTGTATAGTGATTTAGCACTGTTATGTGTGCATTTGTTCCGGTCTTATCAACTTCTTTAGAAGTCGATTGCCTGTGTGTGGGGTTAAAATGTTTTGTAGGATATAATCAGAAAGTGTATGTGGACGTAGTGGGCCCATACTTCCTTGCCCGTTTCCTCACTCCTTATTCTATTTTGTTATGTATTGGATGTATGTTGGTGCCATATTACTAGCATTAGCTTGTGTGTGTCTATGGTTCCTGATTGTAGGTGATGATATCTTTCTAGTTGTAATAGGTTTGTCACTTGTAGTTACCAGTCCCATACCGTAGGTGCAATGTCAGATTTCCAATATTTTGGAATTAGTGTTTTGGCGCTGTTTATCATGAGTATCAGTAATGTTTTGTATGTGGTGTTGCTGGGTTTGGGTAAAGCTAAGAACAGGAGAATTTTAGGATCATTGGACAGAGCAATACCCATGTCCAGAACGCAACTAATTTAGTGCAATGCCACCATATGTGCGTTGGGGTTCTGATTTCCCCGCATTCTCTCCAACACTTGTTACTGGTCGATTTGTATATTGCCTGAAGTCTGGTAGGAGTAAGATACCACCTTGTGAGGAACTTATAATTTGTTTTTAAAACTCTCGTGGAGATTGATGATTTTTTAGTTATCAAGAAAGCTATGCTCCAGCCAGAGTGTGTATCAGGTTCCTTGCTTATTTGAATCACAACTGCAGAGTTTAAATAAATTATATATGTTTCACAACTGGAGTACAGGCTATTATATCAGCATAGACTGTATTTACTCAGAGTGATTTTTATAAGGAAATGCAGGAAGACTTTATATGGTTATATATTGTTGTTATACTATATAAGTAATATGAGACTGAAAATAAGTATTAGTATTAATAACAACTTTTGACATTTGTATAGTTCAAGCCCATATAGGAGAGATAGAGTTCATTGTAATAACCACTAAAGCGTGAGAGACATGAGATAGACAAACTGCAGGTGCTGACAGGAGCGTGACCTGCTGCGAGACACAGCACACTGAATAATGTTTGCAGCGTGGATAACTGAACACAGACCAGAGAGTGCATTGAGAGCTGTGAGACACGCTGAGTTGCGAGGAGCTGTCTGACACGTTGAGATATGTGAAGCTGTGTGACGTCACAGAAAGTCCTTTACTGTCCGGTATGGGAATGAATCAAAGAATGGTTATAACATTATCATGAAACATACGTTGCAAATGTTAGTAGTATTTCAGAGACAAAGTCAGTTTAGAAATGTTCAAGAAAACATGACATTTGAAATTAGCCGATAGATTAGGCTTCCAAAAATACAAAAATACAAATACAAATACCGTAGCGGTAGTAAATAGAATCCTTCTGTTGGTAACAAAGTAGCAATTCCTGTAGAGATGTTAAGTTGAGATAGATTATTACTTCTTGGAATAGTACGCTTCAGGATGAAATGTAACTAGTTGTTATCAGTCCTTAATGAGACCAAACTGCAGCTGGTATTTGTAATCCAAAAGCTGAAGTAGTAAAAATAAATCTTCTCTTAATATGAATATAGCTTATAAGAAACAGAGTACTGGTTTTAGCAAACAATACTCAACAACTAAGCACTTGTTTGGGGCATGGTGATGCCTTAAGTACAGGTGAGGGAGGTGAGTTGAAGCAAAAGGTAAAAGCAGGACTGTTTGTGTTTGTTGATTATGGACCAGTCTAATACTTTATGTAGTGTTATTTCATTTTTGTATGTTGAGATGTTTGGGACCCCTAGAACTCCTTTGTCTTTTGGTAAATACATCGTGCATTTTGATGCCCTGCCAGATAAATTGTTCCAGTAAGGATTGCATTTTGTGTAGGTATTGTACTGGTAAGGGTATTGGGGTTGTTTGTAGTATGTACAATATTCTTGGGAGAATATTTATTTTTATCACATTTATTCTACCTATCCAAGAGATTGTTTTATTCATCCAGCTGGAAAGATCTGCCATCAATGTTTCTTCTAGTGGTTTATAATTGGCCTGGAATACTGTTTTGAAGTCTAGAGCAAGATAGATACCTAAGTATCTTAGTTTAATTCTTTGTTTTTTTTAGAGGGCAGTTAGATAGTAGAAGGTTTAGAGATTTCTCCTCGTAGGTGAGGTTCATAATTTGTGACTCAGCTACATTTAAGAGGAAGTTGGACATGTGACCACAACCTTTGAATGGATGTTTCTATTTTTATAACTGTTATTTGGGGATGTTTACTCATTTTTTGAGCCAGGGTTTCTATGGACAATGCGAAAAGGATGGGAGAAAGGGGACAGCCCTGTCTCGTGCCATTTTGTATGTCAAATTTATCGGATAGCAGGCCGTTGACTTTAACTTTTGCCGTGGGTAATGTATAAAGGGAGAAGGTCTGTTTAATAAGTTTGTCGCCAAATTTTTTGCATTACAGCTTTTAGAAATTGCCAATTAACCCTATTTAATGCTTTCTCTGCGTCTGTAGAAATCAGGACTGCAGGGATATCGTTGTTTTTTACATAGGATATGAGCTGTAGGGATTTCAGAGTGTTGTTACTGGCCTCTCTCCTCTGTATAAATCCCACCTGATTAGAATTTATCAGTTTGGGTAGATACAAGTTTATTCTAGTGGTGATTACTTTGGCGAAGATTTTAATGTCCGCGTTTAGTAGGGATAGTGGGTGAAAATTTTCCGGTCTATTTTGTTGTTTTCCCAGTTTGGGGAGGACCATAATGTGGGCTTCTAGCATATTTTCTGAAAATCCCCCCAAGGTTAGGAGAGTGCTGAAAACATGCCCGAGATGGGCTGTTAAGTGTTGCCTAAACGTTTTGTGGTATTTTATACTCAATCCATCTGGGCCTGGGCTCTTACCATTTGGCATGTTTTAATAGCTTTCTGTATCTCCTCTGTTAGTATGGGTGATTCTAATTCTGCTTCTTCCTTTTCTAGTGTTGGGAGTTCTAAGTCTACGAGGAAGTTATCTGTGTCTTGAGGAGTGGCAGGATTAGCATTAGCATATAGCATTGTACAGTATTGTCTCCTGAGTGCTCTTGCAAGGGAGGGACCCGTTTTGTCTTTAATATCAAAATATTTTTGTTTCAGAATCACAGATTTTTTTTATATTCTTTTATGAGATAGTCCTTCAAATGTTGTCTGGTTGTGTTAGTGATTTTAATATGGTGTCAGATATTGGGTCTTGTTTGTGTTTCTTTTCCCAATGGCCTATCTGTGCCAGTGTTGAGTTTAGATATTCCCCTGGCCTTGTGTGCTATGAATTCTCCCTTACAATGCATTTATGCACTTCCCATATGGTAGAAGGTTTCATGTTGTCTGTATCATTTTCCCTGAAATAGTTTTCTAGGGATGTATCTATAGTTTGTTTACGTAAAGCATTGTCTAGCACATGTTCATCAAGTCACCAAAGGTAAGGTCGCTGTGGGATGTTAGGCCAGTCTATGTGACATTGTACTGGGGCATGGTCTAACCAGGTGATTGGTAGTATGTTAGAGTCTGTTATCATTGATAAGCCTGTCTGGTCTGTGAATATGTAGTTGATTCTTGTATACGTGTTGTGTGGGTGGGAATAAAAAGTGTTGTCCCTTGTGTTTGGGTTGATTGTTCTCAATATATCATGTAGGGTTAACTGGGTTAGTTGATTCGAGATCACCTTTATTACTCATTTTGGGGTACAGGATGTCCCTGTTGAAGTGTCTAGGCCTGGATTTAGTGATAGGTTAAAGTCTCCACTAAGGAACAAAGTTCCCTTGGTATGTTCTAATAAGAGTTGGTGTATTGTTTTAAAAAGGTGATGCTGATCTTTGTTTGGCAAATATATGTTTGCCAGAGTGATGGGTCTGTTATAAAGTAGGCCCACCACAATAATATATCTTCTGTTTTTGTCCTTTTCTATAAGTGTCGCCTGGAATTTGATAGAGTTTTTAAAGAGGATACCCACTCCTCTTGCTTTAGTTTTCCCCGATGCTAGGTAAGTGGTTCTATATTTGTGGCTCAGTATTTTTGGTTCCCTCCCCTTTTTGAGATGTGTCTCCTAGATAAACAAAATGTCACTGGAGGTTTTGTGGAGATCTCTAAACACCATGGACCTCTTTACAGGGCTATTTAGACCCTTCACATTCATAGTGGTTAGTGAGAGCATGTGGGTTTTCTGTGGCATTTTGTATTATTGGAGTTGAAGATTAGCTAGTGAGTGTGGGTTGTATGACGTAGAGCTTTTTATTGGCAATTTTAGCAGTGTTAGTCTAGAAGTGTAGGAAAATATAAGACTGTTTCAGTAGCATGAGTTAGTGAACAAAATTTTCAGTTACTAAACAGTCAATGCTTCCATATTGTTCTCTTGGTTTTATCTTATGAGATAACACAGTAGAGGAATTTTAAGTAACTTAGAACTTTGAAAAGTAAATTGAAATTAATTTTTAAATTAGCAAATAGTGGTTACAACAATAAAGGTAATATTCCCACCCCCCAAACCCCACCTTATGTAAGCATAGTAAACTTAGATATACGACCTGTAGCTGCAGGAGCTCATACCCAGTCCATACAAAAGTATAATAATTTTCTCATATCAGGGTGCAACATTGTCCAGTGCTTGGGCTCTGAGTGGTGAAGTGGGCCTTAGAGACCCTTGTCTTGAGGAGTTGTCTGCAGTGTTTCCACCTGTGTGTCTTTCCTGCGGGTAGCATTGTCTGTTCTCTGGTTGAGGGATATTTATTTTCAGTGTCTCATAGATGCTTGAAAGGTCCTCCATGTGCTTGAACATGGTTGTGGAATCTCCTCTGGAGGCAATGATGTTGACAGGGAACCTCCATCTATAAGCTATAGATTATATATATATATATATATATATATATATATATATATATATAAAGGTAACAAAGGCAGAGTGAAGCAGACGAAATTAATTTAAATGTCCAAACTTTAATACAAATAAGTTAAAAGTCCACAACATCCATGGGAACAGTGAGTGAGACACAGTCACTTGTGCAAAACGGCTGACATGTTTCGACCCTCAGGTCGTAATCATAGCTGTTTAGGGAAACACCTAACAACCTATTTAAGGGAGTAGGTTACATCTCATTGGTTAAAAGATAATGAATTAAAAATTCAACAAGGTGTGTCAATAGGTCATTTCATTGCCTGCTCATACAATTTAAAGTGCCCTATACAAAAAATACTTTATATTAAAGTGTAAATAAGTCACTGGGTAAACCAGTTAAGGAAAATACATAGATAAATGAATTGACATTATGTTAAATATTCATAGTATGCATTATGTATCATATACAACACTATATTTGATGAATGCAGAAATACTTGAGTTTTAAGAATAGAAACTTAAGTGAACTAAATCACTAGATGACTATTAGAAATAGTAAGCTAAATATCAGTACATGATAATAAACATCTTGTTTAAGAAAAGTATTTAGAGTAAACCATAAAGAAAATAAAGTATGAGAATATATTGGTTTACATAAAAAATCTTTTTGTATACATTTCATATTTCATATATAAAGCTCACTAAAGTGTACAGATGAGGATAGCAAAAATAGGAATAGCAATTGTGGTTCTTGCACAAAAGCGAATTGAAAATGAATGTGAAAACGCTGCAGAAGAGGGAGATAACCATCGGACAAAAGCCCCAAAATGACTACTATTTCCAAAAATTGATTAAGTCATATTCAGAGTTAAGACCATTTGGCACCCTAGTTTGGAGCTTGAAAATCCAGTACATCTCCCTCTTCTGCAACAACTTCTCTCGGTCGCCACCTCTAGGGGGGCAGAAAACCCTTTCTATGGCTTGCCATCTCAGGGTACTAATGTTTTTGTCATGGCAGCGGGCAAAATGTCTAACAAGTGGAGTACTAGCCTCACCTGTCTGTATTGTAGACAGGTGGTTTCTGATTCGAACTTTTACCTCGTTAGTAGCGAGGCCTACATATTGTAGGTGGCACGATGTACAGGTGATGATGGTGATAAAGTATTTGCTAGAGTACGTGTTCTCCGATAGGAACAGCGTAGTCCGTTTTTTACACATTTTTCCAGTTTGTCATCAGCGGACAAAAAGTTAAAATGTTTTTAACGATACTACATATCTCTTGATATTGTGCGCTGAACTCTGTGACAAATGTGATGCCCTGAGAATCAGTATTAAGTTTTCGGGATGTCATAGACTGTTCTTTAATTAGTTCATGTCTATCAATACTCTGAACTTGTCTCTTTGCTTTATGTATGATTTTGTCAGGGTAGCCTCTTTGCTTGAGCCTTCTAGTAAGATCTTCAGATTGTTTACAAAACATGTCTTCCTGACTACAGTTTCTCTTCACTCTGACAAATTGTCCTTTGGCAACAGCAAAAGGGACATGGGTTGGGTGGCAGCTTTTGGCGTGTAACAACGCGTTCCGAGCAATGGGTTTCCTATAGATGTTAGTGATGATTTTTCCTTCTTTAGCACCAGTTAAGGAGGTAATGTCCAAAAAATTTATTGAATTATTATGTAATTCAGAAGTAAATCGAATACCATAGGTATTGTCATTAAGGTTGGATATAAAGTTAGAAAAATCAACATCATCACCCAACCAGATGACCAGAAGGTCATCTATGTATCGCCCATAGTAATGGACGAAATGTCTGAAGGGATTACTATCTCCATAGATGTGGGACAGCTCCCACCAACCCATGAACAGGTTGGCATAGGACGATCTCTGGAGATAGAATCGATCCTCGAATTTAAAATAGTTATGGGTCAGTAGATATTTAAGTAGACGTAAGATATACATCTGAAAGTCATGGGTAAGATTTGAGTGATGTTTCAGAAAGTATGCTATCGCTTCCAAACCCTCTTTGTGGGGGATGGACGAGTATAGGGCAACAACATCAATAGATGCCCATCTGAATACATCATATTTCCAATCTGTGCCTTCTAATATCTCAATTACATGTTTGGTGTCCCGAAGGTAACCAAACAAAGAGACTACCAGTGGTTGTAGAAGGCTGTCTATCCATTGTGATATATGTTCAGTTAAAGAACCTATCCCGCTCACTATTGGACGTCCCTTGATATTTGTAAGGGATTTGTGCACTTTAGGCAAGTGATGGAAGATGGGCACTATAGGGTGTTTGACACACAAATACTCAAATGTTTTAATGTCAAAGTGCCCATCTTCTAATCCATCATCCAGTAAGCTAAATAGCTCTTTCTGGAAGGCTCTGGTTGGATCGGATGCAAGGGGGGCATAGTTCTCTGTGTCATTAAGCTGGCGAAGGGCCTCCTTAACATAATCAGTCCGATTAAGGACGACTATGGAGCCACCCTTATCTGCCGAGCGGACAACTATGTCCTCCCTGCATCTCAACTCCTCCAGAGCCACTTTTTCTTGCCTAGTAAGATTTTGTTTAGTATGTGAGCTATTGGATTTGAGTTCCAAAAGATCACGCTCCAGTCTCTTGAAAAAAGTTTCCAGAATCTGGCCCCTATGCTGCATGGGATAAAAAGTAGAGGGGTTTCTGAAACCACCATGGGAATTTACTCTATCTGATTCAGAATCTTCTGAACCTTCCCTCAAGAGATGTTCAAGAGTTAGAGTATCACATGCTTCCTTAAAGGAAGCTTTGTGAATGGAGGTTTTTGGATTAATGCTTGTGTTTCTGATAGAAAATTCAGCATTATCAGGGGCGTTTTCAGGGGTGTCATTATAAAATTTATTTAGAGTGATATTTCTGATAAGCTTATTGACATCTAGTAATGTTTTAAAGATGTCAAAGTTATTAGTTGGTGAAAAATTGAGACCATAGCCAAGTACTGAAAGCTGAGATGGTGTCAAAGTATTATCTGACAAATTGATCACATTATTAATTATTTGTATTTTTGTTTCCCCCGATTGCCCCTGTTCCCCCTCAGTTTGTACCGATCTGCTTCGCCATTGGTCCCTTGACCTTTCCCCGTTTTTTGCGGGGGAAGGCAAAAAACCTGCGCCATATTATGCAGATCTTCATTGGAAACCATGGACCCTTGTGTATGTGTAGCGGGCGTGATGTCACTAATATAAACATATTTAGAAGCTGTGGGGTTCTGGAGTGAATGTATGTCTTTAGGCCTAGTGGCCTGTTGATTATGTAAATCATTTATAGGTTTCTCATTAGATATGTGAGTTACTTTTAAAATACCTTTTGGTGGTTCCTCACCTCCTGAGGCACCCCTTTCATCGCCTGACTCAAACTCACTATCCGAGTATGTAACTTTTTTGAAGTTATGTGATTGGTTAGACTGGTTAGACTGTTCAGACTTATTGTTTCTATTGTTATTCTTACTGTTATTACGTCTATTCCTAGACCTTTCCCTATAGTTTCTCCTAGAAGAGCTCCTTTCAGAACGCTTCCAGACATAAACACTATTATTAACATAGTCTGACTGATCCCTGACCAAGAGGCATCATCGGGAAACTCCTAAATCACTTATATATATATATATAAAAATATATTATATTAGTGATTTAGTAGATATATATATTATATTATATTAGTGATTTAGGATATATATATATATATATATATATATATATATATATATATTAGTGATTTAGGAGTTTCCCGATGATGCCTCTTGGTGGGGCCTTTGGTGGGGGTTTAGCTCTTAGAGCCCTATGGGCTCTTTCAAGTGTGATGTCTGGAGAGCTGTTTGTCCCTTTGATGATTCTAAAGAGATCTTAAAGGCTGCCCTCAAGGGCGGCAGGCTGTACTGACTCTGGGATTCCTCTTATGCGCAGATTGTTGCGCTGCCCCCTGTTGTCTAAAACTTCTACTTTTTCCAAGAGATTATGTATTGTCTCCTCCTGGTCATAGGACATTTTTGATATATGTTGTATATTGATGCAAACAGGGTTGTGATTTTCTTCGAGTGTGGAAACTCTACATGTGACTTTAGACAGGTCTCTTTTAAGTTCACCGTACCAATTTTTTACTTCCCCAATTATCTCTTCCTTAGTACAAAGGGATTGTAGATCTTCTTTAGTTATTGATGTGCAGGTAGTGCTGGGGGCTTGTGTATTTTGAGTTTAAGGTGTATCTGTGGCGCCTCTGGTATCCGTTTTGGCAGGTGTTGTTGTTATGTTTTGAGGTTTGAGAAATTGCTGTATAAGCTTTGTATTGCTATGGTTCACAGATTTATTAATTCTGCGGCCTGGCATGTACAGATATATAAGGCTGGCAGGTGTTAAAAGATAGGATTTTTATACTTGTGGAGAATAGTGCTGCCCTCAGAAGTGATTAGGGGACCCCTTGCGTGTGAGGGGCGCAGAGTGGGGTGGCAGTATTTATGGTATAATCAGCCCCACTAATTGATGGCAAGCTTCTTCTCCTGAACCAGGTTATATTGCTCAGAGGTCACTTTTTTATGGCTGTATATATTTATCTTTGTGAGGCTATGCTGCACCTTTGTTTTAGCACTGTACGTTATTGGCACAGTGCCTTACTGGGGATAGTATGTGTGACAGCCTTGCTTGTTAGCCCTGTTGTGCCTACTTCCGGTGCCCTGAATGAAGTTCCATTCTGTGTTTCCAGTGCAGCCTTGCTGCTTAGCTGTGTGGTCTGGTCACATGGGGCTCCTCTCTGGCGAATTCCAGTTGGGGCTTGCCGTTTGGCACGTTCTCCCTGCACCTCTCTGTGTGTTGTGTGCTTCTGGTTCTCAACAGTGTGTGGTGGCTTCTTCATTGGTTTGACTTTGTCCCCTGGGTATTGTGGAGTTTCTGTGGAGCATTTGGCTGTTATGCGAGCCCTGCAGCTAATTTTATGGGGATAATGTGATGGGGCCTAGGAGCTAGCAGATCATGTGGCCATCATCCAGCATGGCCAAGCTCCGTCCCTGAGTCCAGGATGATTTTATCCAACCCCTCTGAGGTGGCAGAATGGTTAATGAATAGTGGCTTTAAAACTATTGCTTCATAACTTGTAGATGAAAGCTTCCGTGTGAAATGCTACACTGCAAGTGTTCTGAATCCAAGACAAACAGGATAATTTTAGAGACCATCCTGAAGTCATTTGATAACCATCAAACTATTTTAGAAGTCAGTTGCACATCATCAGACATCACCAGGCTTGTAAAATAATCAACTAAGGTAAAATATTATGGGTGATGCCTTTAGAATGATTAGCAGATTAATTTACTGATTATATCCCTCACATGAACAGCCAGTGAATGACCCTAAAGTCATTTCATTTAAATATTTTGGCCTGTGGGCATACATCAGGTTGGCTTCTAATGATTAGTCTGGAGTCATTGATTACTTTAGAATGACTCTAGGTAGATTATCCTTTTTGACTAGGGAAGCTGCATCTACAGCTTGTTAAAAAGAACCCATGGAGTGGCAGAAATGAATTCTGTTTATCCTAGCCTTGGTGAAGGAATAATCTAGATTTTATTAAAGAGACAGAGACGAGTATTTTGTAAAACCTTTTCCTTTACTGCTCAACAGCTATTTAAAGTAACAAAAAACACATTAAAAGTTTAACATAGGAATAAAAGAAATGAATATGGTAGCCAATGAGAAACAAGCTTGAATGGTATGATCAAAGGCAGACCAAACAGAGAAGTTCATTCTGCTATAAACAGTCCCAATTACATTCCAACTTCCTCTTTGATCTTTGGTGCTGGAAAAAATATTGTAAGGATCTTCAGAAATAAGACCAAAAGTTAACAGAAAAAACATGAACAGGAACTATAGGAATAAAAGTCTGAGGTTGAAGTCCTGCAGAAAATGAAGAGGCTTGTCTGAGAGAATCTTGATCACGAAGATTATCCTCATATTCATATAGAAGGTTGAAATCCTGTATGAGAGGGACCAGGAGCTGAAAAGATACAAATAAATTACTTAACAGAAAATAAGTTATAATTATGTAACTAAATAAAATTGCCCAACGGTATGGGAAGGGAGGGAAAATCCATCTACTAATAGAAGTGGAAGAAACAGGAGCCTGAGGAAGAGAAAAAGAAATTAAAAGTTGACATGGATTTTGTTCTTTTAAAAATGTTAAAAATGACTCCTTGAGGAGAGAACATTTTGGAAGAAAAATCGATAGCTTTTACATCTGATACTCTTCTACAAGATAAAAGGCAAAGAAGAGTAGCTAATTTGCAAGAAAGCTGTTTTAAAGAAAGAGACTGGTTAACCGGCCAAGATTGGAAAAGAGAAAAAATTAGGTTAACATCTCAAAAAGAAAATATTTAGAAGAAGGGGTCTTTTAAGTTTGATAGATTTCATAAGTCTGGATATAGAAATATGTTGGCCGATTGGTAAATTGTTGATTAATTCATGACCGGCAAAAATAGCAGATCTATAAACATTGATAGATCTATAAGCTAAGCCATCATCAAATAAAGAAGTAAGAAAATTCAAGATCTCAGCTAGAGGAGCTGAAATGGGATCCAAGTGTCTTTGATCGCACCAGCTAGCCCATCTAGACCAGGAGGATAGATAACATTTTTTGGTTCCTGGAGCCCAGGCATCCTGTAATAAAGATTTAGCTGATGCAGAAAGTCCTTCGGAAGTCCAGGATCCCTGGAAATTGCCCAAGAAATAAGCTGGAGCAATCATTGAAGAACAAGGTCATGAAAACCTCCTAAGGGATCTAATAAGTGATGGGGAACAAGTGGAAGAAGGACCGGGAAGAGAAAAGACATCTCCAGAAGAGATGGGTACCACAATTGGGTCAGCCAAAAGCGGGATATCAAAACCAGAGAGATCTTGTTCCTCCTGATCACATTTAGTATGTGAGGGATCATTGAAAAAGGAGGAAAAGCGTAGGCTCCCTGAGTAGGCCAAGGTTGAAGGAAGGCATCCACTGCTAATGCCTCTGGATCCGGACGCCAACTGAAAAAAGGGAGAATGTGGTAATTCAGATGTGAAGCAAATAAATCTATCGAGAAGGGACCTCTGATAGATTGTAATTTGTGAAAGATATCTGGGTGTAGTCTCCAATTGCTTGAGTCTGAAATATATAGAGAATCCCAGTCTGCTGCAATGTTGGAGAGACCTGGGATATACTCCGCTCGAAACAGAGATATTGATGAACAATTTTTTTTATTATATCTGATAATTGTTTGGACTGAGTGCCACTCAAACGATTCAGATATCTGACTACAGAAATATTGTCCATGCGTAAAAGAATCGAAATTGGAGATTTCTGCTTTATTAAGCTCTTTATCGCAAAGGAACCTGCCATCAATTCTAGACAATTTATATGCAGTTTGCATTCCCAAGGAGACCATTTGCCTCCCGTTATCTGGGAACCACATCTGGCACCCAATCCCGAATTGCTTGCATCTGATTCGATAATAATATCTGGAGCTATTCCGAATATAGCTTTGCCATTCCAAGCTTCTATATTGGAAAGCCACCAAGTCAATTCTGTCCTAGCATCTTCTGACAAAGATTTTGTGAGAATAGGAAAAACCCTTCCTCAAATAAGAAATTTTTAATCTCTGTAAAGCCCTGTAATGAAGGGGAGCTGGGAAAATTGCCTGAATTGAGGCCAAAAGAAGACCCACAATTTGAGCGAGAGTTCTGATAGGAAATAACTTTTTCTTTAACAATTGAGATATTTCTAATTTGATTTTGTTCACCTTCCCCAAGACTGTCTATTTGAAAACCCAAAAATATTATTTTTTTTGAAGGAATGAGAACCGATTTCTTGGAATTGATAAGAAAACCCAGATTTTTTAACATATCCATAGTTAGATTCAGATGAGAGAGAAGAAGAGATTGGTCTTGATTCATTATAAGAATGTCGTCCAGATAAATAATTAGATGAACACCCCTCAATCTCAACCAGGCTACTGCCGGTTTTAAAATTTTTGTGAATACCCAAGGGGTTGAAGAGAGTCCAAAAGGGAGATAGGTAAACTGCCAAATTTGGTTTTTCCAAAGGAACCTGAGAAAATTGCGATGAGACTGATGGATGGGAACTGTCAGGTAAGTGTCTGTAAGGTCTAGTCTTCCTAACCAGTCTTTGTCCATAAGGCAATCTCTTAGAAGATGAATCTCCTCCATCTTGAAATTGTTGTAAGATAGGAAGACATTCAAATTCCTTAGATTTATAACAGTTCGAAAAGAACCCTCTTTCTTCCTCATAAAAAAAAATGTTGCTGAAAAAAAGAATTTTCGTTGTTTGGGGCAAGTTCTATAGCCTGTTTAGAGAGAAGGAGATTTATCTCTGTGTCTAAGAGATTTAAATCTGTTTTTGAGAAAACTATCAGATTTTGGAAATGAGTCTGAAATGGAGGAGAGACAAAGTCTAGAAGGAGACCGGAGACAGTCTGAATGACCCAAACGTTATGGATTCACAATTTTTTATAAAAAGGGATAATCGTCCCACAAGTTTGTGTGGGAAAATATTTGTGTTGAGTAAAAATAGGGAGCTTATCTGAGAAGGGTCTTGAACGTGATCTAGCCCCGGAGAAACTTGGGTTCCATGGCCGACTTCTTGATGGGAAGAAGTTAGTAAGGGAGGGGTTTGAAGGTGGGAAGGCTTGGAATTGAGGTCTGTTTGATGAGTAAGGACGGCCGGGAAAACGAACTCTTCATTTCCTAGCCCATTCAAAAACACAGTCATTAGAGGGGTAAAAAAATTTCTTGGAAGTAATTTTAGCCTTATTAATGAGTTAAAGATATTAACATAAGTACTTAGCTCCTTTAAACCTAAGTCTCCAAATAATAAGCCCTCAGCCTGGGGACCCATTTCGGTTGGGGCAAAATCCGAAATTTTCGGATTGATTCTGCATAAAATAATCCTTCTACGCTGGGTAGACAACGCTGTATTAGCACCTCAATAAGCTCAAACATCTTGATAATAGGGCCTAGAGTGTCTAAAAACCTATGCTGACACGCCTTAAGAAATTTATCAGGACCTCTCTTAATGTTAAAGTGCTTAGTGCTAACAAATGTAATAATAACATCTACTTCAGGTGTAGCGGAGGATTTGTGTTGTAAATCAGGTCTGGGGCATTCGTGGATCTGGCTTTAGCCGATAAAGACTTTCTTAAGTAATGGTCTAAAAATCTAGCCACTCGTTTAGAGGGTCTCCAGTTAGAGGAGCGAGGGTGTAATAAATCCTCGGGGTCTAGATATTCTTGACCTTCATTATCAATTAATCTCTTTTTTTTTTAATTTTTATTAGACCGTCTGTACTTTTTCTTTTTAGGGGTATAGTCAGAAGAGCTGTCTGATAATTCCTGAGTATAAATGGATTGCCATGAGTTATCCTCATCATTAGATATAATGGAGTCCGAAGACTCAGATGTAGATATTAAATCTACTTTTCTTTTATTAACTTTTTTAGAAGGAGTAGCTTCTTCTGAATCAGAAGAGATAATTTTATTATTTTTAACACAAAACTGATGTCTGGGGTGTCCAGACTGAAAACTCCTTTTTTAATTTTTCTTTGCAAAAGTAAATTTTTGTATGTTTTATTTAAATGTTTTTTCTTTGCTTTGACTTTCCTAGGAGAATAAGCATTCTCAGTGACAGTGTTGGGAACTGTCTGCAATTTATTTATATAATCTTTAATTGTATTATCCAGATTATCAGTAAAAGACTCCTCAGAAAAAGAGTCTGAATTGTCAGCAAACATATTTAACTAAATAAATAAGGTGTTTGATGATAAATGTAAACTAAAAGCTGACAGAACTTGAGGCTATCAAAATTACAATAAACCTTAGCCTGATAGAATAAGATTTTTATCACAGAAAGATTAAACCTTGCACTAAACACAAAAAAACAATATTAATTTACAATTACTAGAACAATATTAAATAAATTAAGTCCTAAATACACAGTAACAATGTTTAAAACACAACAGGGATAGCAAATATGTAGCAAAAACCGTTCTGAGGTAAAGTGGAAGAGAGGGAGGGAAGACCAGCACCTCACAGACACAAGCAGGGAGGAAACCTGACACAGGTGGGCGTGGCTAAAATGGAAGTTAAAAATGGAGCCAGACAGGCAAGAGGAGGAAAAATTAAAACATTAGCAAGCTAACGGCTAGATTTAGAGTTCTGCGGCCAAAGGGGTGCGTTAGCTATGTATGCTTTTTTTTCCCCGCACCTTTTAAATACCGCTGGTATTTAGAGTTCACAGAATAGCTGCGTTAGGCTCCAAAAAAGGAGCGTATGGCATATTTACCACAACTGCAACTCTAAATACCAGCGTTGCTTACGGACACGGCCAGCTTCAAAAACGTGCTCGTGCACGATTCCCCCATAGGAAACAATGGGGCTGTTTCAGCTGAAAAAAAACCTAACACCTGCAAAAAAGCACCGTTCAGCTCCTAACGCAGCTACATTGTTTCCTATGGGGAAACACTTCCTAAGTCTGCACCTAACACCCTAACATGTACCCCGAGTCTACACACCCCTAGCCTTACACTTATTAACCTCTAATCTGCTGCCCATGCTATAGCTGACCCCTGCATTACACAATTAACCCCTAATCTGCCGCTCCGTACACCGTCGCAACCTACATTATCCCTATGTACCCCTAATCTGCTGCCCCTAACACCGCCGACCCCTATATTATATTTATTAACCCTAATCTGCCCCCCACAACATCGCCGCCAGCTACCTACAATAATTAACCCCTAATCTGCCGACCGGATCTCGCTGCTACTCTAATAAATGGATTAACCCCTAAAGCTAAATCTAACCCTAACACTAACACCCCCCTAAGTTAAATATAATTTAATTCTAACAAAATAAATTAACTCTTATTAAATAAATTATTCCTATTTAAAGCTAAATACTTACCTGTAAAATAAATCCTAATATAGCCACAATATAAATAATAATTATATTGTAGCTATTAAAGGATTAATATTTATTTTACAGGAAACTTTGTATTTATTTTAACCAGGTACAATAGCTATTAAATAGTTATTAACTATTTAATAGCTAAAATAGTTAAAATAATTACAAAATTACCTGTAAAATAAATCCTAAACTAAGTTACAATTAAACCTAACACTACACTATCAATAAATAAATTAAATAAACTACCTACAATTATCTACAATTAAACCTAACACTACACTATCAATAAATTAATTTAATAAAATACCTACAAATAAATACAATTAAATAAACTAACTAAAGTACAAAAAATAAAAAAGAACTACAAAAAATAAAAAAATATTTACAAACATTAGAAAAATATTACAACAATTTTAAACTAATTACACCTACTCTAAGCCCCCTAATAAAATAACAAATACCCCCAAAATAAAAAAATGCCCTACCCTATTCTAAATTAAAAAAGTTCAAAGCTCTTTTACCTTACCAGCCCTGAAAAGGGCCCTTTGCGGGGCATGCCACAAATAATTCAGCTCTTTTGCCTGTAAAATAAACCATACAATACCCCCCCAACATTACAACCCACCACCCACATACCCATAATCTAACCCAAACCCCCCTTAAATAAACCTAACACTAAGCCCCTGAAGATCTTCCTACCTTATCTTCACCATGCCAGGTTCACCGATCCGTCCACTGAAGTCTTGATCCAAGCCTCCGAAATCTTGATTCAAGCCCAAGCGGGGGCTGAAGAGTGACGTCCATCCTCCGGCTGAAGTCTTGATCCAAGCGGGCAGAAGAGGACATCCGGACCGGCAAACGTCTTCATCCAAGGCGCATCTTCTATGTTCTTCTTGGATCAGCCAATCGGATTGAACTTGAATCTGATTGGCTGATTCCATCAGCCAATCAGAATTTTCCTACCTTAATTCCGATTGGCTGATAGAATCCTATCAGCCAATCGGAATTCGAGGGACGCCATCTTGGATGACGTTACTTAAAGGAACCGTCATTCGTCGGGAAGTCGTCGGTGAAGATGGATGGATCCGCGCTGGAGGTCTTGAAGATCAGCCGGTCGTCATCGGATTGAAGAACATAGAAGATGCGCCCTGGATGAAGATGTTTGCCGGTCCGGATTTCCTCTTCTGCCCGCTTGGATCAAGACTTCAGCCGGAGGATGGACGTCACTCTTCAGCCCCCGCTTGGGCTTGGATCAAGATTTCGGAGGCTTGGATCAAGACTTCAGTGGACGGATTGGTGAACCTGGCATGGTGAAGATAAGGTAGGAAGATCTTCAGGGGCTTAGTGTTAGGTTTATTTACGGGGGGTTTGGGTTAGATTAGGGGTATGTGGGTGGTGGGTTGTAATGTTGGGGGGGTATTGTATGTTTTTTTTTACAGGCAAAAGAGCTGAATTCTTTGGGGCATGCCCCGCAAAGGGCACTTTTCAGGGCTGGTAAGGTAAAAGAGCTTTTTGTATTTTAATCTTAGAATAGGGTAGGGCATTTTTTTTATTTTGGGGTCTTTGTTATTTTATTAGGGGGCTTAGAGTAGGTGTAATTAGTTTAAAATTGTTGTAATATTTTTCTAATGTTTGTAAAAAAAAATTATTTTTTGTAACTTAGTTCTTTTTTATTTTTTGTACTTTAGTTAGCTTATTTAAATCTATTTATTTGTAGGTATTGTATTTAATTAATTTATTGATAGTGTAGTGTTAGGTTTAATTGTAGATAATCGTAGGTAGTTTATTTAATTTATTTATTGATAGTGTAGTGTTAGGTTTAATTGTAACTTAGGTTAGGATTTATTTTACAGGTAATTTGTAATTATTTTAACTAGGTAACTATTAAATAGTTATTAACTATTTAATAGCTATGGTACCTGGTTAAAATAAATACAAAGTTGCCTGTAAAATAAATATTAATCCTAAAATAGCTACAATATAATTATAATTTATATTGTAGCTATATTAGGGTTTATTTTACAGGTAAGTATTTAGCTTTAAATAGGAATAATTTATTTAATAAGAGTTAATTTATTTCGTTAGATTTAAATTATATTTAATTTAGGGGGGTGTTAGTGTTAGGGTTAGACTTAGCTTTAGGGGTTAATACATTTATTAGAGTAGCGGCGAGGTCCGGTCGGCAGATTAGGGGTTAATACTTGAAGTTAGGTGTCGGCGATGTTAGGGAGGGCAGATTAGGGGTTAATACTATTTATTATAGGGTTATTGAGGCGGGAGTGAGGCGGATTAGGGGTTAATAACTTTATTATAGTAGCGTGAGCTCCGGTCGGCAGATTAGGGGTTAATACTTGAAGTTAGGTGTCTGCGATGTTAGGGAGGGCAGATTAGGGGTTAATACTATTTATTATAGGGTTATTGAGGCGGGAGTGAGGCGGATTAGGGGTTAATAACTTTATTATAGTAGCGGTGAGCTCCGGTCAGCAGATTAGGGGTTAATAATTGTAGGTAGGTGGCGGCGACGTTGGGGGCGGCAGATTAGGGGTTAATAAATATAATATAGGGGTCGGCGGTGTTAGGGGCAGCAGATTAGGGGTTCATAGGGATAACGTAGGTGGCAGCGGTGTGCGGTCGGCAGATTAGGGGTTAAAAATTTTTAATAGAGTGGCGGCGATGTGGGGGGACCTCGGTTTAGGGGTACATAGGTAGTTTATGGGTGTTAGTGTACTTTAGAGCACAGTAGTTAAGAGCTTTATAAACCGGCGTTAGCCCAAAAAGCTCTTAACTACTGACTTTTTTCTGCGGCTGGAGTTTTATCGTTAGAGTTCTAACGCTCACTTCAGCCAAGACTCTAAATACCAGCGTTAGAAAGATCCCATTGAAAAGATAGGATACGCAAATGGCGTAGGGGGATCTGCGGTATGGAAAAGTCGCGGCTGCAAAGTGAGCGTTAGACCCTTTCCTGACTGACTCCAAATACCAGGGGGCGGTAAAAACCAGCGTTAGGAGCCTCTAACGCTGGTTTTGACGGCTACCTCCCAACTCTAAATCTAGGCCTTAGTAAGTAGGTGATAAGGGGGACAGGATAAGCAAGTATAAGAAATGACTGTCAGGAAAAAATAGACAATAGAGAAATGGCAGAAATTAGTAAAAATATATACTGAGGGAAATATATGAATTAAAAAGAATAATATTAAAGAATAAATAGAAACTGCAAGAGAAAAAATATTTATTCCAATAACTATAAAGCTAATCAAAAGATAGTTTCTAGCAAATATAATACTTATCTCTTTGAGAGCAGAAAAGTGAAAAGAGGAGGTTGGAATGTAATTGGGACTGATTATAGCAGAATGAACTTCTGTGATTGGTCTGCATTTGATCATACCATTCAAGCTTGTTTCTCATTGGTTACCATATTAATTTCTTTTATTTCTATGTTAAACTTTTAAAGGGACAGTTCACCCAAAAACTTTCTCCCCTTTAAATTATTCCCAATGATCCTTTTTACCTGCTAGAGTGTATTAAATTGGTTGCAAGTAGCTCCTTTACTCATATTTCAGCATTTGAAATAGCTGATTTAGCTTGTGGTTTCCCAACCTATACTGAAAGTTTTGATACTGGCGTATACGCTATTGACAAGCCTAAGTAAACACAGCCAGCAGAAGAGATTACACCCTCAGTGGGGGGCAGGATAGTTAAGTAATAAAATGATAATTTTCCATTGTTCTCTCTATGTATTGAGCTTTGGTGTTCCAGACAAATATAAGATAAGGAAGCAAGTCTGTGTACATGAAAGTAATAACATAATGAGATCTGATATTACCTGAAGCTCAACCCATTGTAATAGGCTGTGGTTTCAAAGCACAAAACCAGCTACTTCAGATACACGAAAAATGCAATTTCTCAAATATTTTATACTCTGCAGTTGGTATAACAAGTCATTTAAAATACATTTATGGAAAAACTATTTTACAGTGTACTGTCCCTTTAATGTGTTTTTTGTTACTTTAAATAGCTGTTGAGCAGTAAAGGAAAAGGTTTTGCAAAATAGGAGTCTCTGTCTCTTTAATAAAATTAGTAAAATTAATGGACGGAAAAGTGATTGTTAGGTGTAACAAGAGTAAAAGAAAGAGGAGAAAAAAATGCAAATAAAATATATTAAAATTTAGAGTTGGGGACATTTGAAAATTCAGAAATTCTGCAGCTCCAAAATCAGAATTCTACTATTTTTACAAACTCACTGATAATCTGGGAGGCCCACGATTTTTCAAATAATGAAAGAATCACATTATTTTAAGAAGTCATCAAACTATTCAAATATCTACAGTATGTGCACACCAAAACTTAGGTAAATTTTGATAAAAATGTTGTCAATATTTAGCTCTTTTACTAACTGATTTTTTATTGCTTGAGAAAAACAGTTTTGCCATGTTGAGCTTTTAATCTTTTTAAGTAATTTTTCTCAACTTAAAGTGTTTTAATGTCTCTTCTGTAAAGTATTCTGGTTCTTACTTCAGTCTGTTAGTATTTCCATCTAGTATGTTATTCATACTGCACTATTGCTGGCTTTTTTACTACAAAGTTCACTGGTAGCAGAGGCAGATAACTTGGTGACTGAATCCCTAGGGTTGCTAGAAAACAGTTTCATTGTTTTGTTAAAAAAAGAAGTTGCATTACTTAATAGAAAGTATTGCAATGTGTATTCTTCATCTATTTAAATGGATTTTACCTTTTATTTTTATTTTTTTACACTACATTTGTGCTTCCTGTCACAGCCCTGCAAGAAGGAGGAGGCCTTTGCAGGAAGTTTTATCTTAGCCTGATGTCATAAAACTTCTAGGCTAGTGAATAGACTAACAGGGAGTCAGGTTGCTCATGCCCAGAACTGACAGAATACAAATTAGGTTTTCAAAATTCTCCACTGTTAATACACTGTGAGCAGGGCTACGCTGATAATTTCTAAGTGCTACATTTTCAAGAAATCAAGTGATTTTTTTTGCTGCTTTTTTTTTACACAATGTTTCTTTTTATGTCTAATTTGATTTATCATTTTTGTTTTTACCAAAGGAGCCCTTTTTAATATCCCTTTAATGACAGAAATATATGAGCTTTGTGAACTGAGTTATTATTCTGCCCTCTACAGTCCATCTATCTTTGAACATGTTTTATTTCTGCTTTAAGTCTTCATTAGAAAGAAAAAAAATATTTCTATGTTGTATATTTAATATGTTCAAATAGTTATATATGAATGAGTAGTATTATAATAGGAATATGATGTAATATGTGTATTATGGCCTTATTATTATGGCCTTATCTTACATAATATTCACTCAGCTGTACCGCTGAAAAATTGGCCTTTGCGCAAGGAATTGCAGGTACCCTGTATTACAAGTTGTGGCGGTACGACTATACCGCTATCGTTTTAGCCTATACAGCAACTCTCCATGCCCTACTCAAAAAATTGCTTTTGAGTGTGGAATATTGAGCTCACCCATATTACAGGTTGTGCGGTCCGCCATGATCCTTTTTGCTATCAAGGACCAGTAGTTATGGATTTTGAAAAAAACAAAAATGTTTAAATAAACTCATAACTAAAATGTTTCAAAGTACAATAACACCCATAAACTACATATTAACCCCTAAACCGCCAATCCCTCATCGCAAATACTATAATAAACCTATTAACCCCTAATCCGCCACCCATCCACATCAGGACTACCTAAATTAAAGTATTAACCCCTAATCCACCACCCCCTGCATCACCATCACTAAATAAACCTATTAACCCCTAAATCGCGACCCCCCCCACATCGCAACTACTATAATAAATCTATTAACCCTTAAACAATTGACTCCCCACATCGCAACTACTGAAATAAACCTATTAACCCCTAAACCGCTGCCCCCCAACATCGCAATACGCTAAATTAAACTATTAACCCCTAAACCTAACACCCGCTAACTATAAATTAAAGTTACAATTTAACTACCTTAAAATAAATAAAAACTTTCCTATGAAATAAAAAAACTAAGATTAAACTATAACAAATCCAAACATAACTATTTTAAAACACTAAAATAAACCAAAAATAAAACAACTAAATTACAAAATTAAAAAATCCGAACACTACAAAAAAAAAATAACATTTATAAAAACAACTCTAAAATTATGAAAAATAACAAAATCTAAGATTACAAAATATATGTCCCCATAGACATCAATGGGGAGTGCTTTATAGCGATCGCCATACCGCAACCGCATGTGTTAGTTTTTGTCTAACACTTTTGTCCATTGATGTCAATGGGGGAAAACATGCACGAGCACGTCAAGTCAGGCCTTGGCTTTTGTGCGGTATGGAGCTTATCGTAACATAACGCACAGCACAAGAAGGTTTTTCTGTAACTTGTAATGGCAGCGCTATGGAAAGTTACTTGCACACCGGGTTTAGCACATAACTTGTAATCTTGTTGATTGTATTTTGTTGTCATTGGTTATACATTATAAAAAGTGAAGCTTATTTCTTTATTTCAAATATATTTGTATACTTATATTTATATACTGTGATATTTAATAATTGTTTAAAGGTACATTATACACTCGTTTTTTCTTTGCATAAATGTTTTGTAGATGATCTATTTGTATAGCGCATAACGTTTTTTGTTTTTTTAAACGGATAGTTTTGCTTATTTTTAAATAACATTGCTCTGATTTTCAGACCCGTAACCAAGCCCCAAAGTTTTAGGAGAATATTGACGTATACCTACTTCAGCTTGCTTCTGTTTATGTAAAGCAGGGATGTCCAAACTTTGCTCTCCAGAGGTTTTGGAACTACATTTCCCATGATGCTCAGCTAGATAAAATGCTGGCTGAGCATCATCGGAAATGTAGTTCCAAAACCTCTGGAGAGCAAAGTTTTGACACCCCTGGTGTAAAGGGTCTTTTCATATGCAAAGGAAGGGGGAGGGGGAGTGTCTGATATTTCCCACTTAAAGTGGGTGTTCCAGTAACCTTTTAAACAGAGCTAAACTAGAAGCTTCTAAGTAAGTTTTTAAATGGCTATATACTGGATTTTTATATCAGTATCTGTGCATATTATTATTTATAGTAGTGTCTATTACATGCAGTTATATGAAAATCGGTGTATACTGTCCCTTAATGTTAAAAATTAAAACAAATATTTTATTTATGTGAAAAGAAACACTTCTAATTATTAAAAAATATATATTTTGTGAATGATCCAAAGAATGCATAATATTTATTTTTTATGTTATAAATGTTGATTAATACTATACCTTGAAAGAGCACATGCATGAGCTCCAAACCAGGCTAGCCCCACAAATTGAAGGCACTAACACATCATGAGGATATCTGTGAATATTGCTCCCAGGGTTTGGACACTTTTCCCCATGCATAGCAACATCTCTTCACACTGTGCCATCCCTCAAGAGTAGAAGTACATTTCTAACAGTGTGTCTCAGTGCTATCAGAAAAAGGACAAGAATTAAAAAAGAAAAAGTATACAGTGCCACTCTTTTGACCTTTTTGAAAGTCTACCACTGACTAGAAAATGTACATAGGTCTATCTACTTGCCAACTAAGTTGCAAACCTCTTAGCTAAAGATATTGGCTCAAACTAAAACTTTAGTAGGTTATACATTTAAAGGGTTAACCTATATATTTCCACTATTTCCTCATCACATAGCCCCTGAAGCAGTACTATTTTGATCAGCATTCAGGGAGCTCTGGGCCTTTTAAAGACTCTTGGTTGCCCCTTTAAAGTGCCATACAACATTTTGACTTATGTGCATATTATAAAAGGTTCAACTGAGCTAAAAAAGTGTGTGAAAAAAAGTGTAAAATTACTTACACTCTAGTGTTGCCAACTGTAGCCTGCTCCATCCTCTTTATTGTGTCCTAATCCAAACCTTGTGCTATCATATAACAAAGTGTGCATGTGCGGATATTTACTTATGCAAGCAAGGGGGTGGTTGAGAAGAGACAACAGGTACTGCTATTGTTTGTTGCCAAGAGGCTTGCTCATTTCCATGGGAATAATGTCACATGCTTTGTGAAAGCTTCAGCAGTATTCTGTGCACTGCTTTACTCAGGTGCCATGTGACTCTGTTCCCTACCGTGCACGAGTGCATTCTGCAGAAGCTATGGCCTGGATAGCACCTTCCATATATGCCTGAATTAAAGGGGTTAATTGGGGTTAAAACAGAAACTGTTTTGCAGGAAAGCTTTGACTGCATTATATATTTAGAAACTTATGTTAGTTAATACTGTTTTATGTCCCTTTAAAGTCACTAATAAAGGGGCGGAGCCTAGCAGTGCACCGCAATGGTTGTGTGAGACCGGAGCTCCGGAGTATGATACACTAAAAAGGTGGTTAATGCCCTGAGGTGGAATGAAAAAAGGCAAGCACATTCCAGATTAAGCGACAGGGAAATGTTCTGGCTGTTTTCTGAAAACTCCGGTCACCACAACTACATGCAGCAACTTTTGAGCCTGAGAGGAGTTGGGAGCAAACGAGGCGGGCGCCATTTTAGATGCACTACGCAGCTACTGAGAGGAGTACAGACGGACTTGACATTGATGTAGCTGATGTGGGCTGAAGGGTGAGCATTATGGAAGCGGAGGTGGCAATAGAAATGACACTGTTTGACACTGGTGATAATAACTCAGTTGTGGGGAAATGAAGGAATAACAGCCAGAGTGCTATAAAGGCAGCGGTTCAGTACAAGCAAGACGCACTACATTTAAAAACGCACATGGCTGCTGTGGATGTGTCTATGCGATACAGGTCTTACCCTAACATGTTAAATACATGAACACCTGATACCCCAGGCAGCAGTTATACTGAATGCGGTCTATTTAAGCAAGCCTCTAGAGGATTGTATAGTGAGAATATCAAATCCCTTTTGCAAAGCTGGTAATGTCATAAATCCACCGGAATCTAGACACACATCAAGCCTTAATTTAACAAACTTTCAGAGTTTATTTATTCCATCCCATATTACGCCCAGTGAAGGTAACACTTATATTGGAGACTGCTGAGATAAAAAATAAAGCACTTTATACATATTATCACTGATCACAGGACTAAGTGCTAAGATCTGGGTAGACAGCAGCTACTTTTAAACTTAAGATGTCTTCCAGGGGGGCGGAGCCAGCAGCCAAAGAGACCAGACGTGCTTCTTAGTAGCTCTTGGCTTCTCTGAATACATTTTAGTAAAAATATGTTAATTATAGCTCTTCAACTATCCTCATATTATCAAACTTAAAGCAAATGTGAGACCACTGATCAAGTCTGTGAGTTTGCATTGAGATTACGCTACTGACCCACTTTTTTCTGGCTGCTTTGCAAGGGTGGTGCTGGTGGACTCCCTTGTGCACTTATGGCGGCATTCACACTAGCGCTGAGGTGCCTGCAGACTAAAATGGAGGAACAGCTCGGGGACTTCAGACGGGAGATATCATATTTATTCCCGCTGACACAGACAGCAGCTGAACAACTCCCTATGAAAGATATCTCTAATCCGGAGCAGATACATCTACTGATATCCCCTGCTGAGAGCATCCAATGGCGGGAAACGGCTCAGACAGCCGTTTTGGTCGCCTCCGGAATTCAGGGTACAGTTGAGTCTCAGACCGCTCTTAGCCCACTGATCTCAATAGCCAGCGGAGACAGTTTGGAGACCCGGTCTGTCACTAGGAAGCCCCAGCCAGACTCAGTGAAACGTCCACCGGAGTTCAGTGGAATCTACACTAAATCACTGGCCCATGCAACCTCAGGCCGAATGCCCACTACCGACTCAGACATCTACACACTTGATGCACTTAGCCTCTCATCGTATGACATGTTACCTGTATATTATGAAATGGACAGAGCGTTCATGGCTACAGGCAGAACATCTCCTCACCTAGATGGAGGATTGCGATCAACAGGCGGAGGTTGGCCGCAATCCAGAAGAGCCTACAATCTCCCTCAGACAGACCCCATGCAGCGCGGCAGCAGATCAGCCTCCCTTAGGAACGGAGTTACAGAGGACCGGCATACACAAATCTGGCTACAAAGCTATACCGATGCACGGAGCGAATACCTGAGATCTCTTAGGTCATTTTTCTGCACCGGAAATCCAATGCCTCATACTCTTTCATGTAGGCTGAAATGTGAACTGTTTCTGCTGGAATCTATGCAAGGCCAGAGACGCTTGGGAGTAGATCTAGTCAGAGATGGTATAGGCTAGTCACAACAACGTCCCAAAGATGTATATTACTTCTGCACCTGAGTGGGAACTTTTGATAATATATACATCTCTCCCCTGGACCTGTTGCTAATAATTAGATGAGTACTATACAATATGCAATGTCAATATAGTTCCTTTTTGCTTCATACTGTGTTTTTGCCTATGTCTTGCCCCAGGTAGTTACAGTTATATCCAGTTCCTGACTTATGAGATTATACATGTATAGGAGACACATATACAGCCTCCCAACATATACCTTAGACTTAAAGTTCAGTGTTTCCAGTTACTAGCATAACTATATTATTTACTTAACACTAGTTGCTGGCCCTAACAGCAGTTATAATCTCACCTAGAGCCAGAGGGCAGTATGTTAGTATGATTATACTCATTATTTGTTATAGTTAGTATCATTCCCTCATAACCTATTATCTTTGTATGCCTTATATATACCTCTGTGATACCGCACTTAAATTACTGAGCCAAAAGGTTCATATTGTACTTACTACTATCTAGTGCCTACTACAGCACAGAAGGTTCCTTCAGACAGACACCACAATATGAAAATATGCTGTGTCAATAGGTTCATGGTGTTTGCATGTGAATAGCTGATAATCTTATACCTTAAAGAGCGTTAGTACACGCTCGATAATTATAGATTTTAAGTAGTTAGTCTGTGACACTGTTTAGTCTCACCTACTTAGATACATCATAGCGGCTCTAGATGTCAAACAATTTCTTAATTGGCTGAGCATGTTTTATTTTAACCGTTAGCCTGTATTGCCAAGCTAGACACAGACTCCTCCTAAACGCAGTTTAACTATACGCCAGATTACTGCTATTGCTTAAACCGCTCAAGTTAGATAGAGTCTAACTTAAAAGTTCCTTGATTCTAACTTAATCCTACTCTGTACCATCTTGATATAGTGACTGCATAACATATGAAACCTATACTTAACTAATGTCTGTTTGTTTAATATTTGCCTCTCTAGAGATTTGACCATTGTTGAATATGCATATTACCCCTTATTTATAAGTCTCTACAAATCCACCACAGATGAGATTAGAGAATATTTAGCTATCTACCAGCAAGTTTAACCTCTCCCGCTCCTTATATTCCAAACAAATGTCCAGAGTATCTACCAGGCTTATCATCCCCCTCTCCACACCAGCTACATCTAATGTGGAGAGACCTACTGCGGCTCCGCCTCCCATATCCCCTCCCCTGGGTCCTATACCCATTTTTCTTTAATCCAAGCGGCTCTAGTCCGCTGTAATCTTTCTCCTCTCTCATCATATTCTTGTTAGTTATATCCCCCCATATACACAGATACCTTGTATACTCCAAAAGTCCCGGCCAGCTATTTGATAAATACTTTCCTCACCACAAACGGACTTGTAGATCTTTTAATATATTATCACTTTGTATCCATTCCAGCTCACAGGGAGTGGACTCTCTGACCTATCCCTTCTTGAAACAGGGATATAACTTGGTCAACTTATATCTATAACACCTCTTATACCACTAAAAAGAGACCCTATATCCACTCCTGAGCAATTCTACCTCTATACGCACCAGCAAATGAAATACTATGTATGTGTTAAGTACAAGATAATAATTATACCATTGTCTAAGATTTATTGTTTGCCTTTGTATATTTGTAATTTCTCTGCGCATACCCATGTAGAGTTGTATTATTTTATTTCCTTTTGTTTGTCTCAATAAAAATATAAAAAAAAAAAATGATGTCTTCCAGAAGAGTTCAGAAACCTGAGAAAAGTA
Organism: Bombina bombina; assembly: GCF_027579735.1. Lineage (NCBI taxonomy): Eukaryota > Metazoa > Chordata > Amphibia > Anura > Bombinatoridae > Bombina > Bombina bombina. Next base: position 285,418,384 of record NC_069500.1, read on the forward strand.
ATAAAATGATGTCCATGGACACATTTCTTAGATCCAATATACCTAGCAAACAAATAGAAACTACACCTACGGAGACAGAGGGTGACTCTGATATGGAATCTGAGCATTGTAAATCCCTAGATGCCTAGACACCTGCAACTAAGGCTGATCTAACCCTGTTAGTTTCGAAGCAAGACATTGCAACAAACTTTGAGAAACTGTGGGACAAAATTGATGGTCTCCATGCCACAGTAACCAGCAGTTTATCAGACATTAAAAATGATATACTAGAAATTGGAAACAGGGTAGACGCTCTGGAGAATGATAGAGGAGATTTAGAAGAGAATGTCTGTGTTATGTCACAAACAGTTGCCTTCCAGCAACAACAAATAGCTGATCTTCAGGATAAGATGGAAGATGTTGAAAATCGCAACAGAAGATCGAACTTACGAATAAAGGGCATACCGGAATCCATCAATGTACCAGACCTGCTCCCTTATCTACAGGGTCTCTTTAAAGCTATTACATTGGCTACAGACGACACAGACTATCAAATTGAGAGAGCCCACAGAGCACTTCAGGCTAGGCCACAAAGAGATATGCCACCAAGAGATGTGATCATCAAATTCCTCAAATTTATTGATAAGGAAAAAATCTTAAATGCATCTCGCAAGAATCCCACGTTCAAATACCAAGGGAATGTGGTACAGTTTTTCCAAGACCTGTGCGTGAGAACACTACAGCGACGAGGGAGACTAAGGCCATTAACATCACTGCTCAGAAAACATCAAATTCCCTACCGCTGGGGCTTTCCTTTTGCCCTTAACATACTTAAGAATGGCAAAGTGACCACAATCAGGACAACCCATGAGATACCTGAGGTTTGTAGAAGCTTTGGTATAGAAACACTGGATATTCTACCTGATGCTGATCCCGGGGAGAAATGAGGACACAAGCACCAATGCAATCACACAAGAAATCCACTTGGACAAAAGTTAACAACAAGAGATCTAGATCTGATCTCACCTTTGGATTATAACTGCCTAAAGATATACTGAATACGAGAGATTGGTAAGACATCCTCCCGGACATTGCTTCGGCAGTGTCGTGGGCTACATGTTGCATAGACAAATTACGATAGCCAATGGTACGAGACTGTTAACATAAAGGTCACAAGTATATATTTTTTTTTATTTTTTTATTTTTGCCTTTCCACCAACTGAATCTTATTTGGTATACCATACCACCTATAGAAAACTGAGATAATGTTATGAGAGTATCATCTCCTACACGTTATGTTAATGCTAAATATACACTTTATGTTATGTATTTTTTGTTGTTTTTTCTGTTCCGTTCTACAGGGAAAATCAGAATTATTTATGCTATTTTAATGTATTGAACTATGCCAGTCTCGCTTCACGCAAGGTAATAACCACGCCCAGAGTTTCACTAGAGATGGAGATCAGGAGTTTGTTGTTGGGGGTCTCACAGGACAGTAAGAATTGTGATATAAAGCAATCAGGTAGAGAGGAAGAGATTATGAGTCATTGCTGGACGTATGATTTATGTGATACATTATTATGGCTACATCACTAGACATTCCTGGAGTTAGTTTGAAATCTCACAATGTGAGAGGTCTTAACTCGGATATAAAAAGGAAGACTGCACTGACACAATACAAGAGGCTTAAAGCTAATATTTTGTTTTTACAGGAGACCCACTTTTTGAATACACAGATACCTAAGTACTGGTCCAGAGAATATACACAACACTTCCATGCTACTTCTGATACTAAGACTAAGGGAGTATCTATTTTGATTCCCTCATCTTTAAATTTTGAGCATAGGGACACAGTGAAAGACAGGGAAGGTCGATATATCTTGGTAAGGGGCAATATACAGGGTACAGAAATAGTACTTTGCAATATCTATGTGCCAAATGAGCAACAGGAACCTTTTTTTAGACATATATCTAACTTACTTACCAACTGGTCTAGATCGAGAATAATATTAGCAGTAGATTTCAATATAGATTTGGCAGCGCTGAGGAAGATAACGACAGGAAATATATCAAAGAAGAAATTAAGACAAAAAGCGATAGCTACAAAAATTAACGACTTACTTTCACTGCATGGGCTACAAGATAGCTGGGTTACACTATACGGGGACACAGCGGACACCACATATTATTCCTCAGCACATAAATGCTACACTAAAATTGATTATATCTTCACTAGCCAAATAATGAAGCCCATATTACGCAAGGCAAACATACATTCATGTGTTTGGTCGGACCACTCCATTACACAACTTTTTTTCCGATCTATTGTGGACCCAGGTAGGACTAGAACATGGACGTTTGACCCGACCTGTCTAAAATACCCCAAAACTAAAGACAAGCTATTAAAAGCAATGAGTGACTATTGGAGAATCAATACTGATTCTACTGTGAACCAGATTTCGGTTTGGGCAGCGCACAAATCGGTGTTTCGAGGACTGTTAATCAAAGAAAAAGCAATTCACAAGAAAAAGACTGATAATAGATACTTGAAGTTACAGCAGGAAATTGACTTTTTGGAAAGGGAGCACAAACGGACTAACTCACGACTCATCTTGCAGACCCTGACACAGAAAAAAGCAGATTTACATACATTATTAAATGATAATTCTATTAGGGCAGCCCAAAGGCTTAAAGCCAATTATTTCATATATGCAAACAAACCTGACAGGTACTTAGCAAAAAAAATTAGAGATGAATATCAGTCAGTATCTATCCCGAGTTTACAGACAGCAACAGGAAGCATTACATCTCATCCACAAGAAATTGTGGACACGTTTGCAGAGTACTATAGAAACCTGTATGACGGGGAGAAGGTTCAACATAATACCCAAACACAAATGGAGCTTGAAAATTTCTTAGATTTAGCAAACCTTCCACACTTGACTACAGAAGACCAGGACAAATTAAATGCAGAAATCACACAAGCTGAAGTGGTGATGGCTATAAAAGAGCTAAAACCAGGCAAGGCCCCGGGTCCTGACGGATTCCCGGGGGAATATTATAGACTTTTCAGACAGATTCTGATCCCACATATAGTTAAATTTGCCAACCATATTCTGGAAGGCCAGCCCATATCGGCTGACCTTTTACAAGCCAAAATAATTGTAATACCAAAAAAGGGTAGAAACGCTACACTGAGTTACAGACCCATATCCCTAATAAACCAAGATATGAAAATTGTTACTAAAAGCCTGGCTAATCGCTTGAAATATATTCTACCCTCTGTCCTGCACCCGGACCAGGTAGGGTTCATAAAAAATAGAGAGGCTCCAGATAACATCAGACGTATGATTACGGTTATGGATTATTTGCATCATGAGCGAACGCCTTCTCTGGTCCTATCCTTGGATGTGGAGAAGGCGTTCGATAGGGTGGACTGGGTGTATATGGACACAGTTTTGACAAGGGTGGGATTCACTGGGCCTTTCATGACAGCACTGAGAGGTTTGTACTCAATACCCACAGCGTATATCAGAGCCATTGGACATCAATCCAACACTTTTAATATTCTTAATGGCACCAGGCAAGGCTGCCCTTTGTCGCCCCTTCTTTTTGCGATATGTATCGAACCACTAGCTGCAAACATAAGAAGCTCTCCAGATATTTCAGGTATGCAAATACAATATTTTCAACATAAGATCACCCTGTTCGCAGACGATGTATTGTTAACAGTCACTAGGCCACTTATTTCACTTACCAACATATATAAAACTATACAACAATTCTCTTCCATTTCAGGATATAAAATAAACTTAGATAAATGTGAGGCGCTCTCAATAGGTCTACCAAAACAAACTATCAAACTGACAGAAACAAACTTCGACTTTAAATGGGTGAAAGATGACATAAAGTATTTGGGGATTAGACTAACGACACAATCTACCCAATTATATAGAGCTAACTATATACCTATGTTTAAATCAATCAGATCTGATCTGCAGAAGTGGAAGAAGCATAACTTCTCCTGGTATGGGAGACTCTCGTCGATTAAGATGAACATTCTCCCAAGAATCCTATATTTATTTCGCTCCTTACCTGTAAAGATAGATAAAACTGATTTGAAGGCCCTTCAGACAGACTTACATAGATTCCTCAGAGGATCTAGACATGCGAGGATAGCTCGAGATACCCTCACCAGACATCATCAGTTGGGAGGGGTGGGACTTCCTAATTTGATGGACTACTACTCAGCAGCTAGATTAGCTCAAAACTCTCTCTTAGGGAGGAAACAAGAGGATGTAGTATGGCCTCAATTAGAAGCTATCATTGGGGGTTACGATGGCCCAGACTATATATTATGGGGTAAAGAAGCTAAAGGGAGACCTGGGGGCTACCAAAACCCGATTACTAAAATAGTTGTCAAGCAGCTAGCAACAACCAATAGAAATGGCACATTATTACAAACTGATTCTTTAATAAGACCATTAAAATATATAATTTCAGGAGAATTACATAAACTGATAGACAAGTGGGCACATAAGGATTTATACCGGATAACAGACTTTATAATTAATAGGAAGATTTTGACTTACAATCAACTACAGGACAAACTTAGACCTATACATCTGCAGTGGTTTGTATATCTACAGATAGCTTCAGCTCTCACGCTGTATAACAGGACTAGGAGGGAGGCCAGGACCAAAAACATTTTTGAGAGACTGTGCAGTGCAGAAAATAGACAGAAAAGTGCGGTGCCCCACTTATATTTATATATACAGGAAACACATACAATTTCAAAGCCACAAACTATCCTCCACTGGGAAGCAGACTTAGGCAAAACATTTGACTTAACGACTTGGAAACAGATTTTTCTGAACTCCAGTAGGGGCTTGCTGGGAGCAGACCTAAGGGAGAATAACATCAAGACAACATTTCGTTGGTATCTAACCCCTTTAAAAACAGCACATATGGTGAAGGGAGGTTCCAGACAGTGCTATAGAGGTTGCACACAGCTAGGTACATATTTTCATATGTGGTGGGAATGCCCGGAGGTGCGAAATGTATGGCTCGACCTATCTAGGATGATAACCACTGTATTAGAGGAACAGGTAACACTAACGCCTATGCAGGCCTTGCTGAATGGTGAGGATCCAAGATTCAATGCACCTATAAATAAATTTATTAGAATTGTATGTACGGTGACTCGTATATATCTATAGCAAAATATTGGAAGGTGGGAGTACCGGAGAGAATGGAGGTGCTTGAGAGAATTAGAAATATGTTTGGTTTATGTGAGACTGCAGCATACATACAAGATGAGGTGGAGTCTTTCAATAGAGTCTGGTTTTATTGGATCCTCAATGAAAAACAGGTATAGGATAAGCCGACAAGTAAGGGAGAAAGAAACAGTAGTTTGAGTGCAGTGGTAGACACTGCAGGTGAGAGTACTTGGTGGGCTCTGTGGATGTTTAAGACATGGAGATTGCTTAAGAAATGTTTATTGATAATATATTAAATTAAATGGTGAGGCTAGCTGGCATAATGGTTATATATGTTATGCATGTTAATTGTTAAACATTGATAGATTTTAAAATTGTAACAATTGGACTTATGTTTTTACTGGAGCTTCAGCCTGTAACACACAGTGAAGACTGGTTAAAGAAAATGTTGATATGAAATATGTGGTACAATGATAAGAAATGTGAAATAGATGCTTTACAGTTGTGACCTATTTATTGTATCTGCCATTGATATAAACTGTGTATTGTACCGATTGTTCAATAAAAAATATTTCAATCTAAAGTCACTAATAAAGCTAATATATTGCTATCAAGTTTCCTCTTCTATCTAGGTTATCATTATGTATTTTTAGTTTCTTATTATGTATATGTATATGTATATATATATATATATATATATATATATATATATATATATATATATATATATATATATATATATACACACACTAATTTGCAGAGAATAAAATATGATGTTTTATTAATGTTTAAAGTTTAGAATATCCCAAATGTCATAATTCTACATGAGAGATATGATACAATAAAGGGAATTATACTGCAGAGGAGCACATTCTGCTTTTGTTTTTTACAATGGTTTGAAAGATTAATATTGTTTTTATTCTTGCAAACCTTATCTAACTTTAATATCTTTTAAGTTTGTGCAACTGTATGACAAATTGTATTATTTTTTTTCATTACCTACCAGTGAAAACAGAACAGTATTTTATTTTATGCTAAATAATGCAGTCTAACCTATTCTGTTTTACTGTTCATTTGTGACAATGTTTATATATTTTAGATTATGATTAGGTTGCTACCAGGGGTGTTAAAAATAAAATCACTATTGAGCTCATCATGGACTTGATATAAAATAAATCCCAATAGATTTAGTATGAAAGTATGTAAAAAAAATAGCTTCTAAGTTATTCACCTGAAATATAACTACTCTATTATCTGTCCTACATACAGCCAGTGCTTTTTTCCCTCTATCGGGATTGTCAGTACTTTAAAAGCATAAAAACAAGTTTGCTGAAATATAGTATAATTAATGTACTTTTATTAAGATCTAAGAAAATTGCATTTGCAACTGTTTTATTCCATTGCAAAAACTAAATGTGATTCAATTGCTTGTCTCATTTTTGGAAATTAGAATATATTTAAAGCGCTAAAAAAAAAAAAACCTAAGTAGAGGAAATAACTTTTTACAGAATATCCTATGGTTAGATATGCTTTAGAACAGAGGCGTAAATAGAAACCACAGAGCCCAGGTGCAAGAATCTAAGAAGGGCCCCCCACCCTTCAGTCTGCAAAAGGAGGTACCCTGAGCCCAGTCTGTGAGATGGTCTGACCCCCTATTACTGTATGTAGTGACACTGTTGAACCCACCAGTACTGTATATAGTGAGTTAGTGACACAGTCAGTTATCTGCTGGTGAGATGGATGGCCTGACCCTACCCACCCCAGAACTTTATAAAGTTACCACAGTAGTCTGTGACATGGTCCAACCCCCTTACTGTATATAATGGTACTGTATAGTGACACTGTTTACCCCCACCCCCATGCTATAGTAACAAGGTCTGTATTTGCTGGTTCCACAAACATACACACACACACACACACACATATATGCATAAATACACACACAGTCACATACATACACACATACACACTCACACACACATACATAAACACTAATGGGTAAAACAGAAACACTAACCCCTGTAGTCAGAGACACTAGTAAAGCATCACATCACACTCACATGATATAAGTGCAGGCAGTGGCTGGTCAATGTTTTGTATTGAAAAAATAAATAAAGAAAATTGAAGCTGGGCCCCCACCCTCGGGGGCCCGGTTGCAGTTGCGACCTCTGCACCCCCTGTAGTTACTCCCCTGTTTAAAAACATATATAACGAATAAGAACCAAAATGACCTTCTATCCTGGTTCAGATTACTTTCTTAAGTGTAGGCTTAATTAAAGTTTAGGATAGCCAAATACCAGCAAAATAATTCCTAGGGGCAATCTGGAAACCATATTAAATTTCTTTTCTATTAAATTCTACAAACTAACACCTAGATAACGAGTCTTGCGTTAGTCTTAAAAAGCAGCGTTGAGGGGTCCCAATGCTGCTTTTTAATGCCCGCTGGTATTACGAGTCAGGCAGGAAAGGGTCTACCGCTCACTTTTTTTCTGCGATTTTAGCTTACCGCAAATCCCCTTACGTCAATTGCGTATCCTATCTTTTTAATGGGATTTGCCTAATGCCGGTATTACGATCGCCTGAAAAAGTGAGCGGTAGACCCTCTCCTGTCCAGACTCCTACCGCATATAAAAGTCAGTAGTTAAGAGTTTTATGGGCTAACGCCGTAACATAAAGCTCTTAACTAAAGTGCTACAAAGTACACTAACACCCATAAACTACCTATTAACCCCTAAACCGAGCCCCCCCCCACATCGCAAACACTATAATTAAATTATTTAACCCCTAATCTGCCGACCGGACATCGCCGCCACTTTAATAAATGTATTAAACCCTAAACCGCCGCACTCTCGCCTCGCAAACACTAGTTAAATTTTATTAACCCCTAATCTGCCGTCCCTAACATCGCCGACACCTACCTATATTTATTAACCCCTAATCTGCCGCCCCCAACATCGCCGCTACTATTTTAAATTTATTAACCCCTAAATCTAAATCTAACACTAACCCTAACCCCCCCTAACTTAAATATAATTTAAATAAAACTAAATTAAATTACTACTATTAAATAAATGAATCCTATTTAAAACTAAATACGTACCTATAAAATAAACCCTAAGATAGCTACAATATAAATAATAATTACATTGTAGCCATCTTAGGGTTTATTTTTATTTTACAGGCAACTTTGTATTTATTTTAACTAGGTACAATAGTTATTAAATAGTTATTAACTATTTAATAACTACCTAGCTAAAATAAGTACAAAAGTACCTGTAAAATAAACCCTAACCTAAGTTAGAATTACACCTAACACTACACTATAATTAAACTAATTACATAAACTGCATACGAAGAGAGAAGCGCTCTACCAGGAACGAACAACAGCTCAGTGGCTTGTTCTATGGCGATTTACCACCCGGAAGCAGCCTCTTTTAGACCAGTGTGCTTTTCACAGAAGAAAACTTTCCTGAAGTATATCAGTCTGATCCCGCCAAGTAAGGTCAGTCCAGCCCGGAAATACTAGGCAATTCTCCTCTGAACAAGGAACATGACAACCCCAGATGATCGTTTCGGCCTCCTATGGGCCTCGTCAGTGAAGTGCAGCCACATTCCTATAAGCACACTGGGCAAGGAGTCCACGTCTGGTTTCCCCCATCACCCATAGGGAGACTTCCCCAGGGTCATAATAATTTGCATATGAAGAGAGAAGCGCTCTACCAGGAACGAACAACAGCTCAGTGGCTTGTTCTATGAAGATTTACCACCTGGAACAAGCCTCTTTTAGACCAGTGTGCTTTTCACAGAAGAAAACTTTCCTGGAGTATATCAGTCTGATCCTGCCAAGTAAGGTCAGTCCAGCCCGGAAATACCAGACAATTCTCCTCTGAACAAGGAACATGACAACCCCAGATGATCGTTTCGGCCTCCTATGGGCCTCGTCAGTGAGGTGCAGCCACATTCCTCTAAGCACACTGGGCAAGGAGTCCACATCTGGTTTCCCCCATCACCCATAGGGAGACTTCCCCAGGGTCATAATAATTTGCATGCGAAGAGAGAAGCGCTCTACCAGGAATGAACAACAACTCAGTGGCTTGTTCTATGGCGATTTACCACCCGGAAGCAGCCTCTTTTAGACCAGTGTGCTTTTCACAGAAGGAAACTTTCCTGAAGTATATCAGTCTGATCCCGCCAAATAAGATCAGTCCAGCCCCCAAATACCAGGCAATTCTCCTCTGAACAAAGAACATGACAACCCCAGATGATCGTTTCAGCCTCCTATGGGCCTCGTCAGTGAGGTGCAGCCACATTCCTCTAAGCACACTGGGCAAGGAGTCCACATCTGGTTTCCCCCATCACCCATAGGGAGACTTCCCCAGGGTCATAATAATTTGCATACGAAGAGAGAAGCGCTCTACCAGGAATGAACAACAGCTCAGTGGCTTGTTCTATGGTGATTTACCACCCGGAAGCAGCCTCTTTTAGACCAGTGTGCTTTTCACAGAAGAAAACTTTCCTGAAGTATATCAGTCTGATCCTGCCAAGTAAGGTCAGTCCAGCCCCGAAATACCAGGCAATTCTCCTCTGAACAAGGAACATGACAACCCCAGATGATCATTTCGGCCACCTATGGGCCTCGTCAGTGAGGTGCAGCCACATTCCTCTAAGCACACTGGGGAAGTCTCCCTATGCGTGATGGGGGAAACCAGACGTGGACTCCTTGCCCAGTGTGCTTAGAGGAATGTGGCTGCATCTCACTGACGAGGCCCGTAGGAGGCCGAAATGATTGTCTGAGGTTGTCATGTTCCTTGTTCAGAGGAGAATTGCCTGGTATTTCGGGGCTGGACTGACCTTACTTGGCAGGATCAGACTGATATACTTCAGGAAAGTTTTCTTCTGTGAAAAGCACACTGGTCTAAAAGAGGCTGCTTCCGGGTGGTAAATCGCCATAGAACAAGCCACTGAGCTGTTGTTCATTCCTGGTAGAGCGCTTCTCTCTTTGTATGCAAATTATTATGGCCCTGGGGAAGTCTCCCTATGGGTAATGGGGAAACCAGATGTGGACTCCATGCCCAGTGTGCTTAAAGGAATGTGGCTGCACCTCACTGACGAGGCCCATGGGAGGCCGAAACGATCATCTGGGGTTGTCATGTTCCTTGTTCAGAGGAGAATTGCCTGGTATTTTGGGGCTGGACTGACCTTACTGGGCAGGATCAGACTGATATACTTCAGGAAAGTTTTCTTCTGTGAAAAGCACACTGGTCTAAAAGAGGCTGCTTTCGGGTGGTAAATCACCATAGAACAAGCCACTGAGCTGTTGTTCGTTCCTGGTAGAGTGCTTCTCTCTTCGTATGCAAATTATTATGACCCTGGGGAAGACTCCCTATGGGTGATGGGGGAAACCAGACGTTGACTCCTTGCCCAGTGTGCTTAGAGGAATGTGGCTGCACCTCACTGATGAGGCCCATAGGAGGCCAAAACAATCGTCTGGGGTTGTCATGTTCCTTGTTCAGAGGAGAATTGCCTGGTATTTCGGGGCTGGACTTACCTTACTTGGCAGGATCAGACTGATATACTTCAGGAAAGTTTTCTTCTGTGAAAATCTGTATCTAGGAAAGAAAGAGGCGCACATGTGTGTATCGATATCGGCAAGGTGTGCACAAACTGGTGATATTCTTTAAACAGGGTACTCACAATACATCTAAGCACACCAGTGTGCTTGTGGAAGCAGGCTGGTAATCAGAGCTGACCAGCTGGCTCACTCCGGTACTGTAACTCTCCTCAATATAGCAAGGTTCTGGTAGTGGCTTGCTTGAAAATTAAGCTTTCTGGAGACAGGTTCCGTGATGTAATATACACTTTTATTTAGAGGTGTCACATATACACCTTACAACATCCAGATATAAAAAGAAGCAAGGTTAAAAACAGTATGTACAGATTGCTACACGTTTCTTGGCTCTCCTGGCCGTTTCATCAGGCATACTAAACAAATTTAAAAACCGGCTTTTTATTGCCGCCACTACCAAACATTTCTAACAAACACACCTCTAATCTGGGTGTGTACTTGATTGGCCTATAGTATTAGCCTATTTTAACAACAAAGTATACACCTCCTTATTGCCACATATGTTTTATACATCAAAAGAGCAAGATCGCTGTTGAGACCAATAGCGCTCACCTGATGGGTCTGTGGGTGTGCCTCCTCCGGTGTTGATAGTTACACTAATCTATTTCAGGGTGCCGTGTGTGAGCAAAACTGGCTCCTAGAGAATCCACAATACTAATGTGTTTTAAAATACTAATGTATTTAGAAATACAAGTTATGTTATTCACGATTCCTTGCTCGCTATATTTGCACCTAAATGAACTCCTCATACAATGCAAGTCACAATCATATAATAATGACAGTAAAAATATATATGAAAAAATTATAATAATAAATAAGAACAAGTGGAGTACTATTCCTTGTAAAAGGAATAAATAACTAATTTAATGAAAATAATAATAAAAGGTGATTCCTTAACCCTTGTGTTAGTGGTATATTCTATATCTCTCATCATAATGTGATTATAAAGTTAAAAAGCTATTGTGTATTCAAAATTATATGTGCTAAAATTGTTACAAACTAGTAATTATGTGTAAATTTATACTAAAATTATGTAGCTATTACAGTATATGTACTGATACAAACTAGTAGTGTGATGTGTGAATTTCTATTCAATCGTCACCATGCTTATGAATGTTAACCTAATGGTACTGTATACAAATAGAGTGGGGAGGGGGGTGATATAACTCTAAGTGAACTACTGTGTATGCTAATATTTATTCCTTGTTATTCATTTCTCTCAATGTGTGATGTTATTTGTATAAAACTATTAAAAATGCTAACTCGTGTAGGGGAATGGTACCTATTGAGGTACAATGGGTTATTAATATTTGTGTACGAAATCAAATATTTAAATATTGTTAAACACCCATTCAAATGTTCATGGAGGTTCCATATACATAACATCTAGGGCAAGCCTTAAATGATGTTATCACTATTTCTACTAATACTATATATGCCTTAATGTTATGCATAAACTCCACCAGATACACAATTAAAAAAGCCTTCAAAACAATGCATTGACTGAATGCTCAGGATGAATCACAAAATTTCTACACCCTTAAAACATACATTGAACTATAAAGATAGTATTGTCTAACACAGTTACTTGATCCAATTGTGTTGGTAACAAATATTAAAATAATATTAATGATGATGATCAACCCAAAATAAATATGCATAAATCTATGAACTAACATATACAAAATAAAATAAAAATCAAGCCTATTGATGTGTCCCCCTAAAATGCAGCAGAGTCTATGACTTCGTTGAGCCCATTAGGGAATAAAGAACCAAATCTGTATATCCAAAAGGTTTCCCTTTGGCGTACTTTCCACTTGCCATCTTTCATTCTGGATACCACCGATTTATTATTCAAAATTAAGGATTACAAAAGGACCAATAATGTTATATGGGTAACAGCCGATGTGAATGCCCTTTATTCTAATATTTCCTATGAATTAGGTTTATCAACCACAAAATTTTATTTGGATGATGATTTGTATATGCCCAACACCCAGAAGGAATATATTTTGACACTTATTGATTTTATTTTAAAACACAATTACTTTCAATTTTTAGATGATTTTTATTTACAGGTTAAAGGTACGGCCATGGGCACCAGGTTTGCCCCCAGTTTTGCCAATTTATTTATGGGCTATTTCGAAGAGAATTACATCTATAACTCTAACTGGAGGGCAAACCTGGTGTTCTATGGCCGTTATATAGATGATTTGATATTTATTTTTAAAGGGACAGTAGAGGAAGCCAAATTATTCTGTCTGGATCTAAACAATAACTCTATGGGTATATCTTTCACTTCTAACATTCAGCCTGATAAAATCAAATTTTTGGATCTTACATTAACTTGGGATAGTGATAATAACATTTCCACATCCACCTATTTTAAAACCGTGGACTGTAATAATTTTTTACATTACAGTAGTAATCACCACCACCAATGGAAAAATAATATACCATACAGTCAATTTTGCAGGATAAAGAGGAACTGTAGTTCATTAGATACATTTTATGAACAGTCTAATATACTAATTCAAAGATTTAGAGAAAAAGGTTATCCCAGTGAAATTATTAGGAGTGGATTTGATAGAGCTTGCAGATTAGAAAGGTCAACCATTCTTCAAGTCAAAAAAGAAAACCTCTAATAACGAAGGTTGTCTTGATAAATCTTTACAACCTCATTTTGTAACTCAATACAATTCAAATTCCAAGTATATAAAAAAAGTGTTAAAAAAGCATTGGCCAATTCTGCTAAAAGATCCCATACTTTAAAAAAACTTGGAATATACACCGAATATTGTATTTAAAAGAGCACCAACAATCAAACAGTCCCTAGCTCCGAGTAAAGTGGTCATTTCCAAAAAGTCCATTAGGGGAGGGACACAAAGAGATATAACTGGCCGAAAGGGAGTTTATAAGTGTGGCAAAACAAGATGTCACATGTGTAAACACATAACACATTGTGCTAAAACGATTAAATCACATGTCACTGGTGAAACCTTCCCTATCAAAGACCATCTTACATGTAGTTCATCATATGTAATATATGTATTATCATGCAAATGTGGGCTACAGTACCTGGGTCGTACAATACGAAATGCCCTAATGGGCTCAACGAAGTCATAGACTCTGCTGCATTTTAGGGGGAAACATCAATAGGCTTGATTTTTATTTTATTTTGTATATGTTAGTTCATAGATTTATGCATATTTATTTTGGGTTGATCATCATCATTAATATTATTATTTTAATATTTGTTACCAACACGATTGGATCAAGTAACTGTGTTAGACAATACTATCTTTATAGTTCAATGTATGTTTTAAGGGTGTAGAAATTTTGTGATTCATCCTGAGCATTCAGTCAATGCATTGTTTTGAAGGCTTTTTTAATTGTGTATCTGGGGGAGTTTATGCATAACATTAAGGCATATATAGTATTAGTAGAAATAGTGATAACATCATTTAAGGCTTGCCCTAGATGTTATGTATATGGAACCTCCATGAACATTTGAATGGGTGTTTAACAATATTTAAATATTTGATTTCGTACACAAATATTAATAACCCATTGTACCTCAATAGGTACCATTCCCCTACACGAGTTAGCATTTTTAATAGTTTTATACAAATAACATCACACATTGAGAGAAATGAATAACAAGGAATAAATATTAGCATACACAGTAGTTCACTTAGAGTTATATCACCCCCCCTCCCCACTCTATTTGTATACAGTACCATTAGGTTAACATTCATAAGTATGGTGACGATTGAATAGAAATTCACACATCACACTACTAGTTTGTATCAGTACATATACTGTAATAGCTACATCATTTTAGTATAAATTTACACATAATTACTAGTTTGTAACAATTTTAGCACATATAATTTTGAATACACAATAGCTTTTTAACTTTATAATCATATTATGATGAGAGATATAGAATATACCACTAACACAAGGGTTAAGGAATCACCTTTTATTATTATTTTCATTAAATTAGTTATTTATTCCTTTTACAAGGAATAGTACTCCACTTGTTCTTATTTATTATTATAATTTTTTCATATATATTTTTACTGTCATTATTATATGATTGTGACTTGCATTGTATGAGGAGTTCATTTAGGCGCAAATATTGCGAGCAAGGAATCGTGAATAACATAACTTGTATTTCTAAATACATTAGTATTTTAAAACACATTAGTATTGTGGATTCTCTAGGAGCCAGTTTTGCTCACACACGGCACCCTGAAATAGATTAGTGTAACTATCAACACCGGAGGAGGCACACCCACAGACCCATCAGATGAGCGCTATTGGTCTCAACAGCGATCTTGCTCTTTTGATGTATAAAACATATGTGGCAATAAGGAGGTGTATACTTTGTTGTTAAAATAGGCTAATACTATAGGCCAATCAAGTACACACCCAGATTAGAGGTGTGTTTGTTAGAAATGTTTGGTAGTGGCGGCAATAAAAAGCCGGTTTTTAAATTTGTTTAGTATGCCTGATGAAACGGCCAGGAGAGCCGAGAAACACGTAGCAATCTGTACATACTGTTTTTTACCTTGCTTCTTTTTATATCTGGATGTTTTAAGGTGTATATGTGACACCTCTAAATAAAAGTGTATATTACATCACGGAACCTGTCTCCAGAAAGCTTAATTTTCAAGCCACTACTACTTAGACGTATTGTGAGTACCCTGTGTAAAGAATATCACCAGTTTGTGTGCCTCTTTCTTTCCTAGATACAGAATTTTCCTAATTCCTTACTGTGATCAGCTTGAAGAGTGCAGCCGGAGTGAAGTTCATCCTGAGGGTGGACAGTTTGGAGATCACATTGTAAAACTTCGTATTCGAACCTCATATTCGAACTGTTTTAAGGAAAGTGATGGACATTTATCGCTGGAAGTTGAATACACGCAATTAATGAGGTTCCCCGTTCCATTCTTTTTTGTTATTGATGTTGGGCATTGTTTGTAATTTATCATTTGTTACCCACACCAACCCATATAGCGCCCTCTGGTAAACTTAGGTTTGTTTGTATTCTTCTGTGAAAAGCAGACGTGGACTCCTTGTCCAGTGTGCTTAGAGGAATGTGGCTGCACCTCACTGACGAGGCCCACAATAGGCCAAAATGTTCAGTTGAGGTTGCTTCTCAGACCTTTGGCTTGGATCAAGTGCAGTTTTCTGTGCTTGGTCTTGGTTGAAAGATTTGCTGCCTGGAGACCTGCTCCTTCGGCCTGGGGTCCTTTCCCTTCGGGGTTTTGGCTCCTGCTGCTAATGGGGGGGGGGGGGGGGGCGGCTACTCCTTAGGCGTAGAGCAACTGGGTAGTAGGGCCATCCCCTTGGCCTTGTGGCATCGTCCCTGGACTTAAGCCACATGCTGCTTTTGGGGGGGCACTCTGAAATCCAGCCTAAAGAGGCAATAGGACAATTATGGCTACCAATGTGCCAAACATTCCCCATACACTTCGGGTGTTGATTTCTGAGGACTTCGGAGAGAAGATTGGTTTGGCTCATGTCCAGCAGGTTGTTTTGGAGGGTGTTTTGAAGATGCCAAGAGCAAGTTTGCATTGTGTTCAGTCTTTCCCTTCAAGAGGGATTTTTGATGTGGCTTTCACCGCTGAGCATCATTTACAGACCTGCTATCAACGGACTATTGATATGGCTGCTGCTCCAGAGTTGGTGGGCATGAGATTTGTTGCCTGTGTGCAGAGGGAGAGAAGAATCCCGGTGACAGTACATATGTACAACCCTTGGGTCACTGATGTGGAAATTCGTCTGTTTCTTTGTCGCTACTTTGATGATGTTCAAGGAGGTAGCAAGCTGAAGAATCAATTTGGGACTTTCAATGGAAAGCGCAGGTTCTGGGTATGGTTTGTGCCAGATGAATTAGGTATTGTTGGAAAGAAACACCCTCCACAGACTTTCGCCATTGGAGGAAATAGAGGTTTCCTATACTATGATGACATGCCTCTGTTTTGCCGTAGTTGCAACCTGTTTGGTCACATTGCTGAAAATTGCCCAGGTGCCAGATGTCGAAATTGCGGTGAGGAGGATCATCTTGTTGACCACTGTAGTAAACGCCGGACCTGTGACCTGTGTGGTTCTTCAAGTCATCTGTGCAGGATGTGTCCTTTGATGATGTTGCAGGGGCTTGATAGAGTGAAGCCTTCCTACACTGATGTTGCAAAAAAAAAAATCTTCAGTTGCGGTTGAGCCATCTGTGAATGAGGAGGAGGTCTCTGATGTGGCATTGATCTCTATATTACCTCTTTTGTGTAAGAAAACTGCAGTTGGGGTCCCTGTCAGAGAGGTGTCTGATGCTCCTGTGGTGGTTCCTGTGGCTGAGAAGGTGGAGGAAGCCCAATCTAATCTTCAGGAGGTGGATCTTGCTACATCTATTGTGATAGCTGCTTCCGATGTTCTTGAAGCCCTGTTGCCCAATTCTGTGGATGATACTGTTGCTGTTCCTGGGACAGAGAATTTTTCCTTCACTGAGTCATCTTGTTATCCTGCTCCTGATGCTGTTCTTGGTGAAGGGGAGAACATTGATTGGTCTGCTGTTGTGTCCTATGGTTCTGAGGAGGATATGGACACTGCAGGGGAAAAATCTGCCTCCAAGCGGAAAAAGGGTGTGGATTCTGATGGATGGGAGAGTCCTTATTTGGATCTACCAGTAGTTAAGAGTGTAGATCCAGTTAATGCAAGTGATGCTGACTCTTTAATTTCAGAGTTTCCTTCTGTATCTACTAAAGACATTCGCTCTGACTCAAGCCAGTGTATAGGTGACTTTCTGATACCTCTTCTGTTGGTTATCTAGATAAAAGAGATGTGAACCAACTTGCTGAAGTTACTGGTTATGAGGCTGGCAAGGGGGAGCCTGGGGGGTCAGCACGTCACAGAGGCAGATTTAAAGGATCTCCTTTGAGTCCTAAGAAAAAGAAAGAAAAGAAGAAGTCCTGATGTTAATTTTTGTTTTTTCCTGTTTGTTTTTCTTTAAAAAAAATGTATGATGTTTCTGACCATTTCTTCCCTTAATGTCAGGTGTAGGAAAACTATAGCAAGGAGAGCTGCAATTTTTAAGTTATTGTCTGTATGTTCTGCTAATATTTGCAGGAATGTGGTCTCTCTGAACATCCTAAATGTGCTGACTAGGAATATGGTCCTAAAGTATGGTCTTGTTCTTCTGATAGGAATGAAGGGGTGGGAGTTTTGTTTAAGGGGTTTTGTTTTTCTATCATTAATGTAGTTCATATTGTCCCAGGACGGGTTCTTTTTGTTAGTTTTAGTTTTTGTGGGACTGTTTTGCGTTTGTTTAATGTATATGCTTCTCCAAATAGGGTAGAACGTTTGCTTAATTTTGAAACATTAAAGTTTTTTCTGCCAGGTCGAGAGCCAACTTTTTTGGTTGGAGACTTTAATTGTATTATTAAGAATGGGGACAGAGAGGGTGGGAATGATTGTAGGGTGGATAGCTCAGGGAAGTTTTTAGTTGATCTGCTTAAATCTTTTGGTTTGAAGGATGCCTTCGGGTCCGTTTCATTTTCAGGGGAGGGTTTTACTTTCTTTAGTGATAGTGGTGGGATAAAATCTCGAATTGATTTTTGTTTTTTATCTAAATTTCAATGTGTTGATGATTTTTCTTTAAATCAGATGCCCTTTACGGATCATGCCCTTTTGATGTGTAAGGTAAATTGTGATTTGAAGATCAAGTATGGTAAGGGTGTTTGGAAACTGAATGTGGATTTTTTAGAAGATGAGAAGATTAAGCGTCAGTTTGTTTGGATGTATGAAAGGTGGCGTGAAAGAAAGTGTGATTTTAGTAATGTGCTTATGTGGTGGGAATGGTTGAAGGTGGAAATAAAGAGGTTGTTTATTAAGAAAGGCTGTGAGAAAGCTAGAATGGAAAGGTAGTTGTATGATAAATGGAATCTGAGGTTGTTGTATTTGTATGAATTGAGAAATTGTGGTATTGATGTGCATGAGGAAATTGCTGAAGCAAGAAAGATAATTAAAAAGTGTATGCATGAAAACGGAAAGAAAATTGTTTTTATGGCAAGATTGGAGAAAATGGAAAAGCATGAGTCTAGTAGTAAATATTTTTTTAAGAAAGTTTTTGAAGGAAAGACTGGTTTTGTTAGTGTTTTTGATAAGGTTGAGTGTGAAATTAATGGTACGGAGGGTGTTTTGCGTGAAGTTCATGAGTTTTACAGTGAGCTGTATAAAGAAAAAACAAGAGATGTTTTATTGGAAAAGGAGTTGTTGGAAGACATTGAGGTTAAGTTGGAAAAATATGATAATGATTTGTTAGAAAGAGATCTAAGTTTGGATGAGATTGCAGAGGTTGTTAGGAGTTTTAAGAATGGGAAGGTACCTGGTTGTGATGGTATGCCTGTTGAATTTTATACTTGTTTTTGGAATTTGATTGAGGTGGATATGTTGGTTGTTTGTAAGTTTGTTTTTAGAATGAATGTTTTGCCTGTTTCAATGAGGAAATGTTTGATAGTTTTGTTATTTAAAATGGGTGATAAGAGAGATTTGAGGAATTGGAGGCCGATTATGCTTTTGAATGTTGACTATAAGGTTATTGCAAAGGTGTTGGCAAATAGAATGTGTGGAGTGATTGGTAAGGTTGTGGGTGAAGAGCAAGTGTGTGCTGTTCCTGGGCGTTAGATTTCTGAAAGTTTGTTGTTACTACGTGATGTACTGTGGTATGTGAGGGAGAGGATGAGGTCTGTAGTAGGGTAGTGCATGATTTTATGTTTCATGCTTTAGAACGTTTAGGTTTTTCTGGTAAGATTATTGGATGGTTTAAATGTTTGTATTGTGATATTGTGAGTCAAGTTCAGGTTAATGTTTTTTTGACTGAGGAATTTTGTGTTAAATCTGGAGTGCATCAAGGATGTCCTTTGTCTCCTGTGTTATTTGTATGTGTCATTGAGCCTTTGTTAACTAGTTTGAGGAAGGATAAATTAGTTAGAGGTGTGAGTGTTCCTGGTAGTAATGGAAGGTGTTTAAAAGTGATTGGGTATATGAATGATATGAGTGTGGTATGTGAGACTCAGGCTGATTTGAGGAGGGTGAAAACTTTAGTTGAATGTTTTTGTATGGCAAGTGGTTTCAGAGTTAATTGGAATAAGTGTAAAGTTAAAGTTTTTGGTAATGATAGGGAGATTGATTCCTGTGGATGGCCTGTGACTGACGGTGCAGTTGAGGTGTTGGGTGTGAAATATGATGTGGATTTGAAAGGCTTGGAAAGTTGGGAGAATGTTTTTGATAAATTGAGTAGAAAACTTCAGTTTTGGTCTTTAAGGACTTTATCTTTGGAAGGAAAAATGTTAGTTATTAAAACGGTTTTGATCCCTATTATGTTATATTTAGTGTTCGTTTTTCCACCTCCTGAGAGGATTTTTCGGAGAATTTTGAGAGTGTTGTTTTCTTTTTTTGTGGAGTTCTGGTATGGAGCGTTTGAAAAGAGATGTTGTTGTTAAGAGTAAGAATGTTGGTGGTAAGGGTTTTCCAAATGTGGAGAGATTTTTGGCTGTGAAATATTTTAGTAGGTGTGTGGTTCTGAGTGGTAAGGATAGCATGGCTGGTTGTATGGTAAAGTATGCTTGTGGAAATGTTTTAAGACGATATGAATGGTTTGAGATTGATAGAAAGAAACCGGTATGTTTTGCTGTTCCGTGGTTTTATGTAAGGGTGGAATGTTGGATTAAAAAATATGGTTTGGAGAATGTTAGTAGGGAAATGTGGTGTGCAAACAGAATGGTGTTGAAAATGTTGGAGAAGAAGGAAGGTCTTGAGTTGATTGGGGGTTTGAATGAAAATGAATGTGTGTTGGTATGGAAAAATGTGTGTAATAAGTATTTGATGAATAGGCAGAAAGATATTAGTTGGATGAGTGTGCATAAGTGTTTGCCAACAAGGGATTTTCAGAGAATGCGTCATTTAGTGGCTTTAGAAGTGTGTCCTAGAGATGGTTGTTGTCAAAGCGAGAGTGTTATTGATTTGTTTTGGAATTGTGAGTATGCTAGGGATGTTTGGACAAGTTTGAAAAGGATGATTAAGGGTCTGACTGGAGTGCAGTTTTTTACTTTTAATATGATGATGTATGGTTTGTGTGGAAGTGGTGTGGAAAAGGAGAAAGTAAGATTGATATGGTTGTTGGCATGTTGTGTGAAGGAGGTGTTGTGGGATGTGCGTAATATTTAGATTTTTAAGAAAGAGGTAGTTAATGTAGGTAATTGTGTGGGTATGATCCGTGGGAAGTTGTTTTGCTATTTTTCTTTTGATAGGAGGCGATATGGGGAATTAGATTCTGAAGACATCTGGAAGACAAAGAAGTGGAAGGATTGGATTATTTAGTTTTTACTTTTTTTTTTTTTTGTTTTTTTTCTCTCTAGT
Organism: Bombina bombina; assembly: GCF_027579735.1. Classification (NCBI taxonomy): domain Eukaryota; kingdom Metazoa; phylum Chordata; class Amphibia; order Anura; family Bombinatoridae; genus Bombina; species Bombina bombina. The sequence goes on from NC_069500.1 coordinate 285,439,630, forward strand.
TTGTTTTTGTCTTTATTTGAAATATGTTTAAATTTTATTTTGTGTGATTATTTAAGTTTAATGTTTGCATTTTGATTTTTTTCTGATGACAAAAATTTGGGTCAATATTTCAGTTTTGTAACAAGAGATATTTTGTTTGCATTTGTTATTATGATTTTATTTTGTGTACAGGTGGCCCTCGGTTTACGCCGGTTCAATTTGCGCCGTTTCAGAATAACAACCTTTTTTTCAATCTTGTGACTGCTATTGAACAGCTTTGGAAACCAAAGTGCACTATTAAAAATAGCCAGTAGGTGGAGCTGTCCACTTGTTTTGCAGTAAAGATATGCAATTTAACAGTCTGATATTGATCTGTGTACACAGAGCCGACATTAGCTATCGGGCAACAAGTTTTATTAGCCACTTCCCTATAATATTCCTGTCCAGCAGCTTCAGGTGAGGGTGCCTAACTGCCTATTAATCACTGCAGATTTAAATGCATAGAATAGGTGCAGACCCAATATTATCTAACATGCTAACAAAGCAGAGAACTGATTGCAGAAAAATGCAAGTAAAAAAACGTTTTTGTTCATTAAACTTAGTTTGATGATGATACAATCTATATTATTAGGTTTATAATGATGTTTAGCATTTAAAGTCTTCATTTCAAAGCTTTAAAAATAATGTATTAGGTGTTACGTATGACAATTTTGAGAGGGGCCTGGAACCTAACCCCCTCACTTCCCATTGACTTACATTATAAACTGGGTTTCAATTTACAATGGATTCAATTTACAACCATTCCTGCTGGAACCTAACCCCGGTGTAAACTGAGGGCTACCTGTATATGCATATATGATTATTTTTCTAATAAAAGAATTATGAAACGATCATCTGGGATTGTCATGTTCCTTGTTCAGAGGAGAATTGCCTGGTATTTCGGGGCTGGACTGACCTTACTTGGCAGGATCAGACTGATATACTTCAGGAAAGTTTTCTTCTGTGAAAAGCACACTGGTCTAAAGAGGCTGCTTCCGGGTGGTATATCACCATAGAACAAGCCACTGAGCTGTTGTTCGTTCCTGGTAGAGCGCTTCTCTCTTCGTATGCAAATTATTATGACCCTGGGGAAGTCTCCCTATGGGTGATGGGGGAAACCAGACGTGGACTCCTTGCCCAGTGTGCTTAGAGGAATGTGGCTGCACCTCACTGACGAGGCCCATAGGAGGCCGAAACGATTGTCTGGGGTTGTCATGTTCATTGTTCAGAGGAGAATTGCCTGGTATTTTCGGGGCTGGACTGACCTTACTTGGCAGGATTAGACTGATATACTTCAGAAAAGTTTTCTTCTGTGAAAAGCACACTGGTCTAAAAGAGGCTGCTACTGGGTGGTAAATCACCATAGAACAAGCCACTGAGCTGTTGTTCGTTCCTGGTAGAGCGCTTCTCTCTTTGTATGCTAATTACATAAACTACCTACAACTAATTACAATTAAATTAAATAAACTAAATTACAAAAAAAACCCACTAAATTACAGAAAATAAAAAAAGAATTACAAGAATTTTAAACTAATTACACCTAATCTAATCCTGCTAATAAAATATAAAGACCCCCAAAATAATAAAATTCCCTACCCTACACTAAATTACAAATAGCCCTTAAAAGGGCCTTTTGTGGGGCATTGCCCCAAAGTAATCAGCTCTTTCACCTGTAAAAAAAATACAATGTCCCCCCAACATTAAAACCCACCACCCACACACCCAACCCTACTCTAAAACCCACCCAATCTACCCTTAAAAAACCTAACACTACCCCCTTGAAGATCACCCTACCTTGAGCCGTCTTCACCCAGCCGGGCACAAGTGGTCCTCCAGAGGGTCCAAAGTCTTCATCCTATCCAGCCTGAAGAGGACATCCAGACCGGCAGAAGGCTTCATCCAGGCGGCATCTGCTATCTTCATCCTTCCGGAGCGGATCGGGTCCATCTTCAAGACATCCGACGCGGAGCATCCTCTTCATCCGATGGCCAACGACTGAATGACTGGTCCTTTAAGTGACGTCATCCAAGATGGCATCCCTTGAATTCCGATTGGCTCATAGAATCCTATCAGCCAATCGGAATTAAGGTAGGAAAAATCCTATTGGCTAATGCAATCAGCCAATAGGATTGAAGTTCAATCTGATTGGCTGATCCAATCAGCCAATAGGATTAAGCTTGCATTCTATTGGCTGTTCCAATCAGTCAATAGAATGCAAGGTCAATCCTATTGGCTGATTGCATCAGCCAATAGGATTTTCCCTACCTTAATTCCGATTGGCTGATAGGATTCTATCAGCCAATCGGAATTCAAGGGACGCCATCTTGGATGAAGAGTATGCTCCGTGTCGGATGTCTTGAAGATGGACCTGCTCCGCTCTGGAAGGATGAAGATAGAAGATGCCGCCTGGATGAAGCCTTCTGCGTGTCTGGATGTCCTCTTCTGGCCCGATAGGATGAAGACTTTGGACCCTCTGGAGGACCACTTGTGCCCGGCTGGGTGAAGACGGCTCAAGGTAGGGTGATCTTTAAGGGGGTTGGGTGTGTGGGTGGTGGGTTTTAATGTTGGGGGGTATTGTATTTTTTTTTACAGGTGAAAGAGCTGATTACTTTGGGGCAATGCCCTGCAAATGGCCCTTTTAAGGGCTATTTGTAATTTAGTATAGGGTAGGGAATTTTATTATTTTGGGGGGCTTTTTTATTTTATTAGGGGGATTAAATTAGGTGTAATTAGTTTAAAATTCTTGTAATTCTTTTTTTATTTTCTGTAATTTAGTGGGGGGGTTTTACGTAATTTAGTTTATTTAATTTAATTGTAATTAATTGTAGGTAGTTTAGGTAATAAGTTTACTTATAGTGTAGTGTTAGGTGTAATTGTAACTTAGGTTAGGGTTTATTTTACAAGTACTTTTGTACTTATTTTAGCTAGGTAGTTATTAAATAGTTAATAACTATTTAATAACTATTGTACCTAGTTAAAATAAATACAAAGTTGCCTGTAAAATAAAAATAAACCCTAAGATGGCTACAATGTAATTATTATTTATATTGTAGCTATCTTAGGGTTTATATTATAGGTAAGTATTTAGTTTTAAATAGGATTAATTTATTTAATAGTAGTAAATTTATTTTGATGTATTTAAATTATATTTAAGTTAGGGGGTGTTAGGGTTAGACTTAGGTTTAGGGGTTAATACATTTATTATAGTTGCGGCGACATCGGCGGCAGCAGATTAGGGGTTAATAAATTTAATATAATTGCGGCAACGTTGGGGGGCAGATTAGGGGTTAATAACTATAATGTAGGTGTCGGCGATGTTGGGGGCAGTAGATTAGGGGTTCATAAGTGTAATGTAGGTGGCGGCGGTGTCCGGAGCGGCAGATTAGGGGTTAATAATTATAATGTAGGAGTCAGCGATAGCGGGGACGGCAGATTAGGGGTTAATAAGTGTAAGATGAGGGGTGTTTAGACTCGGAGATCATGTTAATGTGCTGCAGACATAAATTTCATTTTCCCATAGGAAACAATGGGGCTGTGTTAGGAGCTGAACGCTGCTTTTTTGCAGGTGTTAGTTTTTTTTTTTCAGCCAACTCAGCCCCATTGTTTCCAGCACATTTTGCCATCTTACCGCTACCGTAAGCAACGCTGGTATTACAGTGAGATGTGGTGCTAAATTTTGCTCAACACTCACTTTTCTGAAGCTAACGCCGGCTTGAAGAAAACCTGTAATACCAGTGTTGGCTTAAATAAGCAGTAAGAAATAAATGCTCGTTAGCCTCACACAGCCTTACCGACAAAAACTCGTAATCTAGGCGTTAGGAACTAATCAGCCCATCTTTGCAGTGAGTGGATAGTGGATGTTGTACGTCCCTTGCCTACAGTTATCATTGCACAAGTAAATTCTTGTGCAGGGCCTGACAATCACCCTGAAGTCATTTGTTGATGGTAGAGAAGTTAAAGGGACATTCCAGTCAAAATGTAAATGCACAAAGGTGAATTACATCTTTGAATAGAAACATATTTGCAATATACATGTATCATCGAAAATGCTTCTAGTAAAAGTTAGCACTGTTTTAGTTTTAACAATTTTCTCTGCCCGTGCACGTGAAGCAAAGTTAGATATTCTCAGTGAACTAGCATTTTAAATACTACAGCTGATCAGTGCACAAGTGGGGATTGTAACATGTCAGGAATTACCAAATTGAGTCATTGCCAGATGGTACAAGCACCTTATGCTCTCTGAGCAAGTACTGGGTTTAAAATGCAAGTGCATGGTGCATAATTAAATAGACTTTTGAAAAAACGATTGCTTTTATTAGAAGCATTTTTGCTTATACATGTATATTACATAATGCTTCTATTCAAAACTGAAATGCACCCACAAGGATTCCAAATTTGGCTGGAATATCCCTTTAAGAAGCAGTGAATGTATTACTGCTCCAAAGCAGCCTTCACCGCTTAATACATGGAACCCTAAGTCATATCTTTGTTACTACCATGCATTTTATTAGGGTTTTTAAAAGAAAGAAATGGATTGGCTTAAATACCTCTAACTAGTTAAACATTTGCCACAGTCATTATTTTCCATACTGACTGTCAGTACAATAGTATGTTTGCTTACTGTAATACACAGAGAGCCTGATGGAACTCTTGGTACTTTATTATTATTATTATTACAATTTATACATAAAAAATTATTCTGGATAGTCTTTAGGTGATTTATTATTTTTTATGTGATAAAAAAGTTACAGATTGGGAGGCGGAGCGAACGGCTAACCAAGATGGCCGCACCTTACTAATGCTCTTACCACAAGCCGGGTGCTAAAAAGAATATACATGCCCTAATCAGCTAATTCATAAGTTTTGACTACACTGGCATGCATATGAAAGTGAGTGGATCAAGAAAATACTTTCTGTCGTTCCGTTGGCAATTGCTCGCATAAACGAGTGAAGAAACAGCATAACACAGCGTGACAGGACTCTGAGCTACAAGCTGTGACGCAGCTTCATATCCAGCACCTTCAGTGCCCCATCGGCAAAGGATCGCATGAGTTGGGACAAGCTGTCTTCTCGGATAATTAAAGGACATAAGGGGTAAGCAATTATCACGCCACTACACCCCTATACCTGCCTAACATCCTTGCAGCCCACCGGAGAGCCAACTCCCGCTCCGGTTCACACTAACTTTACAGTACATAACAGTTTTTGGGAGAGAGGTTGTACTCACATACCCCAAGGTGGACTCTGTAAGGGTACGATCACTTATAGGACTTGAAATAGACAGCTGCTGACACTTCATCACACCTATATCAGACACCGGAGGGCCGTAGTTCCGCTCCGGTGCATATACTATTATACACCAGCACTGTCGGAAGTATCACTTACAAGGAAGCTGCATCCATCTCAAACATTAAAGTTTATCCTCATAAGCCACTATAAAGCTCACATCCTATACCCACAGATCCAACCTCAATAACAAGATCCTGAAACTGGCGGAACGAGTCGGAATAGGATTTTTGTGAGACTGACTTGCTGACTTTATGCACTAATACATATATCAACAATTACAGACATGGCCCATTCTCTGGATTAACTTTAGTTCTAACCCTGGTGTTGTCTCTTCTGCCCCTCCCTTAACCGGAGGCCATCTATAACTGCGCCCAAATTACATTGCAACTGAATAGCAGGGATTCAATACTCGCTGCCTTTGCTTACTAACTTTAATGGGATCTTGCTAAATCCTTGACAAAAACACAGAAAGCCCCTCTCTCCATCCATTTCCCTCTGTTCACCATAGCAGCGGGTCATATCCTCATCCCCTTTGCCGGCATCGCCCAGTGAGAGCATCTCCCCCTGGAGAGTGGGGCAAATATACTATATCTTTATTATAATATAACTCTACTATACTACGGTATCTTCTGCAAACAGTATCCCCTGCAACTTGGCCTATACCTCTGTTATCTCACTAAAATGTCGCAAAGAAGAGGGACAAAGAATGACAAACAACACAAAACATCTCAGAAATCCCAGGAAGACATGAATGCTTTTTTTAGGCAATCAGAGAAATTTAAGCAAAAACCTGGGCCCCCTCTTGCACCTTCTAGTAACACAGATGACTTGGAGGACTCAGATATACCGAGAAGTCCATCTCCCACCATTCCTTTGGTAGAGGCCGACTCGCCCATTACTTATAAAGCTATGGAAGACCTGATAAACCAGGTCAAATCTTGTATAAGAACGGAGTGCGCAGACCTTAAAAAAGAGATGGGCGATTTAGGCCGAAGAGTCGATTCCTTGGAGGAACACGAATATGTCATTGCCCAAAAGATGGCGGAATTATCCTCCAAAGTCAAATACCAACAGCAATATTCAATGGAACTGGAGGATAAACTGGATGACCTTGAAAACCGCACTAGACGCAATAACTTGCGGTTTCGAGGCATCCCCGAGTCTGTTCAAGGCGGCGAAATACAAGAGTTTCTACTAGGTCTTTTTGCTGAGATGACAGGCCCAGCTGAGGGGGAGCAATCTAATATTATCCTAGATAGAGCACATAGAGCTCTCCGCCCAAAACCAGCGGCTGACGCCCCGCCAAGGGACATCATTGTCCGTTTCCAAAATTATCAACAGCGGGAGGCGATTTATAATCAGGCCAGACAACAGCAAGCCATGGTTTACCAAAATACTTGTATACAAATATTCCAAGATTTGTCCGCAAGGACTCTACAAAAGAGAAGAGACTTCTCGGCCCTGACCTCTCATTTGAGACAGCTAAAAGTTCCCTATAGATGGGGTTTTCCTACCTCAATAATTGCTACAAAAAATGGCATCCGCCACGAATGCAGATCAATTACGGAGGCCGAAAATTTCTGCACAACACTGGGCATCCCAACCCTGACCACAGAAGATAGACAACACATACGTCACACTACTTCGGACCAGTTGGCCCCAAAGCCACAAAGGAGACCTCAGTCAGATAACCAAGCCAGCCAAGCTAAAAGACGACTAACGAACCCGACTAATTCAATAGAGGAAGACATACAACAACCCGGGTAAAACAGACATGTCTTTTCTTTCTGGCCTCAAATGGGCTAACGGCATCTCTATACCCAACTTATTCTGGAGAAGTTCACATGGTCCTGAGCTTTAAACATCCTGCCCACACCTGAAACTTCAAAGATCTAAAGGACTGTGGCAAGTATAAAAGACACTGTTATAATATTGTTATGGACTTACCTACTAACTCTCCCAATTATAAGGTTTGACTAGCCTAGCCTACAACTATCAGCCTAGATCACATCTTGTTTAGAACTTACAAAAAGACACTAATATACAGCTAAGGCTCTATACGTAAGCTGCGGCCCATTGTTTATGTTTTTTGTTTATTAAGCTTATACATATTGTTGAGTTAAGTTGAATGTGTATTCTTTGTTTTAGACAGTTAAAAATTACTGAAGTAATATGCTCACGGATTTTGCTTTTAACTGCAACCAGCTTTAAGTGACATTTATTAAAACAAGAAATATTTGGGAAAATATGCAATGCCTGATATATAGATACTTTATAAATGGGTATATAGCGATAATTGATCTAAAACAAGCACCCGGCTTGTCCATTTGCCTTGATTGAATTTGCTCTTATAACTGTTACTGTTTTATTGTATTCTTCTTCTTTTTTTTTTCTCTTCTTCTTTATCATACGTTTTGTGTGTTTTTTTTTTGTTTTTTTTTTTCTTTTCTTTTGTAGCTTCTTTTTTCCTTGCTTCTCCTTTACTTATTCAACCTAAGACCACTCTCCCTTAATCCTTATTTGTCACCAGAGTATTGAGGTTTGACACATATCTCCTAACTCCTTACACTCCTCTCCTTTTCTCCCCCTCTCCCTAGTACCTTACCCCTTCTATCCCTAGCCACACCCTCAATTCCCCCCAATCAGCACCCCGACAGGACACGAGTCAAACACATCTGCCTGTACACCTCCTCTGCAGGAAACATCCTCTTTATTATCACCAATATCCAGCTCTTTGCAACTACCATGAATACACTGACAATAGCTAGTCAAAATGTGAAGGGGTTTCTCTCGGCAGAAAAACGCTCCATAGCTTTTTATGATTTCCATAAAAAAAACATAGATTTCATTATGATTCAGGAAACCCATTTCAAAAAACGCAACGAACCTACATTAGCCACCCGATATTATGATAAACATTTTTTTAGCTCAGGCCCAAATAGAAAAAATGGGGTATGCATCTCTGTTAAGAAGAATGTTCCTTTTGAACTTTTGCAGAAATACTCAGACACGGAAGGCAGACTTCTGATTCTTGTTGGGCTGTGTTACGGCCGACCGATCACCGTAGCCAATATATACGCCCCTAACAGACCTACACCCTCCTTTTTCAGATCTGTAACTAACAAAATAATGGACATCTCCAAAGGCCCGATTATACTAGGCGGCGACTTTAATTTTACAATGACCCCCGCCTTGGACAACTCACAAGGCACATCATATCTCAGTAGCAACATACGAAAAACAAACTGTGCAACACTTCACTCTATCTCACTATTTGACACTTGGAGGATAGTTCACCCTACACAAAAGGACTTCACCTTTTTTTCACACCCTAAGCACACATATTCACGCCTAGATTACCTAATGTGTGACCAATCTTTTCTTACCGACTTGACACAATCTCGCATTCTACACACACCCTGGTCAGATCACAGTATGGTATTGTCCACCTTCCACTGGTCTACTAGACCCAAGAAACTCTCGAGTTGGAGACTAAACGACTCCCTTCTAACAAACCCAGAAATTCTAGAGGACCTGACTAAGGTGACAGACGAATATTTTCTAATAAATAGGCCCGACGATACATCTGCCGTGAATAATTGGGAGGCATACAAATGTTACATTAGAGGACACCTAATCAAACATGCCACTAAACTACGGAAATTAAAATCTGCCCAATTTTCCCTTCTTACCTCCAACCTTCACCAAGCTGATATGGCTCATAAAACTGACCCTACTTCGGCTCAAAAACTCTCTGATCTAACACTAGCAAGAGATAATCTTAACAAATATTTAACCTTAAATGCACACCTAAGAGCACTCACCTCCAAAGCTAAATTCTACTCTGAAAGTAACAAAGCTGGTCGCCTTCTAGCCAGATCGCTTAAAAAAAAGAGACTCAACTCCTTTATTAGGTCTATCAGACACCCCTCAGGGAACCTGATGAACAAAAATGAGGATATCGCTAACTCCTTTGTCTCTTATTATTCCAAACTATATAACCTTGACCCCCATATATCCCAAGAAAAGCTTTGCAACATTGATAACTATCTAAAAACACTAGAGACACCAAATCTCTCGGACGAGGACAGACAATCCCTTGACTCCCCTATAACGCTTCAGGAAATAGCACTCACCACTAAAGCCCTCCCAAATGGTAAATCCCCAGGCCCAGATGGCCTAACGGCCAAATTCTTCCAACTGCTCCAGAACCAATTAGGCCCACCACTACATACCCTGTACACCTCAATAGACAAAGGAGAATCGTTTTCCCAATCCCTACTAGAAGCCCTCATAATGGTCATACCAAAATCAGACAAGCCACTCGACCAACCAAGTAGTTATCGCCCAATCTCCCTCTTGAATGTAGACATAAAAATTTATGCGAAAATACTCGCTAACCGCCTGAACAACATCCTACCGAATTTGATACACCAAGACCAGGTTGGATTTGTCAGAGGTAGGGAAGCCAAAGACAACACAATTAGGGTACTACACTCCTTACAGACCGCATATGAAGACAAAGTACAGCTCACCCTCTTATCAACAGATGCCGAGAAGGCGTTCGACAGGGTCAACTGGCACTTCATGTGGGGGGCCCTGTCGAAGTTTGGCTTCTCCACGACTTTTAAATCCCGAATCCAGGCCCTATACTCCAACCCACATGCAAGAGTCTAGATCAATGGTACAGCTTCCCAATCCTTCCCCATAACAAACGGAACCCGACAGGGCTGCCCGTTATCACCATTATTGTTCGCCATCACTATTGAGACTCTAGCTATAAAAATTAGGGAAAACCCTGACATACTCGGAGTACAATATAAACATATAAATCAAAAATGTTTGCTATTCACAGATGACGTAATCTTCACACTTCAATCCCCATCCACCTCCCTCCCGGCTTTGATCCATACACTGGACGAATACGGACGAGTATCTGATTTCTCCATAAATATGGAGAAGTCTGGAATTTTGACGCTAAACGTGCCCACTCAGGATGTAGAATTTATAAAAACCCATACGAGATTCAGTCTGAATAACAAACTTAAGTACTTAGGCCTCTTACTCCCTAGCACTCATCAGGAACTCTTCCAATGTAACTATGCTAAACTTCAGCAATCAGTGCAGGCCCTTCTGGAGAGTTGGCACAAACAAAATCACTTGTCCTGGATGGGAAGAGTCAACACCGTTAAGATGATGATCATCCCGAAATACCTATACCTTTTCCAAACATTACCAATGGCACTCCCCACTTCCTACCTTCAATCCCAACAAAGAATGATTAATTCATTTATTTGGTCCTATAAAAAACCTAGAATCCCCCAAGACACTTTATTTCTCACCAAAGAGGATGGTGGACTAAATGTCCCTCATCTCCTGAACTATTATAAGGCCGTTCATCTCACTAGAGTGATCTCCTGGACCCGCTACAATCCCCCACCTCCATGGGTGCAAATTGAATGTGCCTTGCTGAAAACTACAACCATGAGAGATCTCCCTTGGCTCCCCAAGCCCCATAGACCACCACAAGCGCACAAAAACTACTATATTAAGACCACTTTAAACATATGGGATCACTTAATTAAGCATAATAAAGGTATATCCACCCCTATCTCCCCGCTAACTCCTTTGCTAGGTAATCAGATATTTTTCCAACATACATCCTTTGCCCAGTCACACACCGAGACACACATGCAGAATCTGCCTATTTATACTCTACTAGACTCAGGAACACTCAAGGACAGAGCAACACTAATCAATGAATTTGGTTCTCCCTTTCACAATTGGTATTCATATTTCCAGATCCGACATGCACTCAATAACAGCATGTATAAACAAAATATACTCAGATCACTAACAATATTTGAACAGCTCTGCGCCAATTCTGAAATCCAGAAAAAGCTTCTCTCAACAAGCTATAAATTGCTCAGAGGGTCCTTTCCCCTACAGAGACCCTCCTTTCTAAGGAAATGGAACACAGAAATACGTTGTGATATTACAGACGAAGAGTGGGGATCATGCTTTAAAGCTACCCACTCTGCGTCTTCTTCATTACTCGTGGCAGAAACAAACTATAAAATAATATCTCGCTGGTATTTGACACCATCACGACTTAGATATATTTTTCCTACGGCGTCTCCCGCTTGCTGGAGACGTTGTGGAGGCACTGGTACTATGACTCACATATGGTGGGAATGCCCCTCCATCTTGGACTTCTGGAACAGAGTTGAATCCACCATAAACAGAATTTTAGGCACAAATTTAACACTAGGCCCTAAACTTATCCTTCTCAATCATCTCCCGACACTTTACTGCTTATACCGCACAAAACTACTCCAGATCATGCTGACTGGTGCTAAAAGATTAATACCACGACTGTGGAAATCCCAAATAATCCCGTCACACACAAATTGGATATCAGAAGTCAAACACATCTTGAATATGGAAAGACAATGTTATTGCTTCCTGGGAAAGCAGGACTTTTTCACAGACATGTTTTTTATTTGGGAACAGGGAACTTCTGCACTTACAAGTACCGCCCTTGTCCCTCCCGACTCATAATTACCCGGGGTATCTCTTTGCAAATTCTTTCTTTTCAAGGACCATAACTATCTTAAATTATATATCTTCTATCATCAAATTTAGCCACATGACACTTATTACTAAGCAAACTTAGCAACCCAGTGAGAGGCAGACACCCATATACCCCCCTTCCCTACTCCACCCTTCCCCCTCCTTCTTCTCTCCACACCTCCACTATTCTCTCTTCCTTTCTCTTGATACAAAATGTATGACCTAAATACTCTCTTATATATGCTATTACTTTAAGAAATGTGTTTAAAAAAAAAAAAAAAAAACTTGGGTAAGACATTATTGTCTATGTTATTTCGCACTCATACTTGTTGACCTTAATCACTGATGAATCTGACTTGTGCAATTCTTAATGTATGCAAATATGTGAACCCAATAAAAAACTTTGAAAATAAAAAAAAAAAAAAAAAGTTACAGATTATATAGGATTGTTCAAACACACTTTTCTTTGGGGGTTCTTCGTAAAACACACATTCATTCATTCATTCATTCATTCAGCAAAGGGGCTACTTACCTATGCTAGAACTTGAGGCCACTTACACCTATCTAGAGTGATAGGTATTATTATTCTTGGGTCCTGTGACCATCAACATTCTGTGTTGTGTGACTGAAATTGTGCTGAAGTATCTTCCTTTGTGGGTTTATTTGGCATTCATGTAGCGTTTTCAGCATAATTTGGGGGTGTACTGTGTTAGTTATTTTGTTAGTCTGTTGTTACAGGTGTATGTTTGTGTAAGACTGGCCCCTTCCACTGCTTTTTTTTTTAAAAAAAAACTTTTATTTTATTCGGCAACAGGTACATGAAATTATAATCCAACTTGCAAAGTCACAAAGAAGTTAGTTACATACTTATACAGTCACAGAGAACATATTCAGTTGGTTAATTGTCCCGGAAAGTGTGTTCCATGTCTGGGACACATCATAGTCTTAATACCTGTTAAGCCATTTTTTTTTTTAAATTAAACCTTTTGAGAAATAATATACCCTAGGCTAAACATGAATCCTAGGGTAGGGCTGTTTTCTATTTTCTCCAAAATAACAAAATCAAACAAAACATCAAAACAAACTTTGTTATATGTCACAGAGATACATCATAATCAGCCTGTAAAACATCTTCATTGTCCCTTCTCTCCCCCATTCATCTCTTTCCCTACCAGACATTCCATTCACCTCTAAGGTTCGCTTCAAGCATATAGATAGTGTTTTTGAATGGGTATAGTATCTGTTTTTGATTCGGAGGGTCTAGAGACCTTATAAAGAGTCTCCATTTTATAATAAAGCAAGCTACTCTCACTTGAACATCATATAAAGTGTCATACTTTTCAAATAACAGCGTCTTTAGCAGCAGCTGCTTCAAAAGACTGATCGACGGAGCTTCATTATGAAGCCATTTTCAAAAAATACATTTCCTTGCCAGCAATATAACATTTATAAGAAATTTCCTATCTTGCTTGGGGGCTGGGAGTTGATTTAGGAATAAAACCTGCAAAGGTGTGAGTGTGATAGGGGTAGTTACGAGTGTGGAAAGCCAGAAAGAGACTTGATTCCAGAATTTGCGGACTTTAGGGCAGTACTATATATAATGCAGAAAGTCAGGGTTTGGATATGAGCATTTACCACATACGTTTGAAAAATGTGTTTTCCACTTACTCAGCCTTCTGGGTGTGATATAATCTTGATATATAACCTGTATCTGTGATTCTCTAAGGTCGGCTGCTAGAGTCGCCGTCCAGGTGAGGGTGAGGCTGTCAAGTATGGTTTTCCCTGAGGGTAAGCTAGGTAGCGTTTTATGCCAGGTATTGAGGAGGTTTGTCATACTAATAGAGGCTTTAACATTTATTAATTCCTGGTATATTGGTGAAATGGCAAAGTGGTGTGTCTGAAACTGTGCAATGGTGCGAGTCAAAGGTGATGGTGCCCAGAATGTCTTACAGTTCTGTAGAATGTGGTTTATGTAGTGTCGTGCTTGAAAGTAGGCAAATCTATAAGTGTAAGGGACTAGAAATTTCCTGCATACAGCATCATAAGGTAGAACAGATTTAGTCATATGATCTAATAATTTATCTACGTTGTCTATACCCCGATCTCTCCAAGTGTAAAAGACAGGATATAGCATCCCGGGTTGAAATCTCGGGTTTCCCACGATAGGGAGGTATCTCGTGTGAGTGGGGTCCCAGGCCAAAGCTTTAACCATAGCTCTCCATCCCAGGAGCACATCCCGGAACATGGGATGGCGCTGTGCTATCAATGGTAATTCAGATAGAGTTGCGTGCGGCAGAAAGGCGGGTGACACTTGAGGCAGCGAAGCTTCATCTAATTGAGTACTAGAGAAGTGCTGTGTGTTTAGCGTCCAATCTAATGCTAGCTTTGCCAAAGAGGCCCAGTTATAGTATAGAAAATTTGGCAAGCCCAATCCACCTTTTGTATAGGGGAGATATAATTTATGAATCCCTATACGCGGCTTCCCGCCTTTCCATAGAAAAATTCGGACTATAGTGTTTAAATAGGCCAGATCTTTTCATCTCAGTAGCAAGGGGAGCATTTGTAGAGGATACAGGAGTTTGGGGAGAGTCATCATCTTGATGACGTGGACTCTGCCCATTAAAGATAGTGGCAAGTTTTGCCAGGCACTCAGTTCTTGTTTGATTTGTTGAATTAGGGGGGAGAGGTTATGAGAGTACCATTGCTGTGGGTTTGCTGAAATATGAATACCTAAATAGGTTAAGTGCGAGGCTACTGGTTGAAAAGGATATAAGTCTGTTTGGGTATTAGATTTCCCGTGCAGCCATAGAATTTCTGATTTTGATATGTTAATTTTATACCCCGAGAATTATCTGAATAGTCCAATCGTGTCTAAAATAGTTGGAACATGAGTTTGGGGATCGGATATAAAAAGCAGCATATCATCCGCATACAGAGCTATCTGAAGTCTATGGGAAGTGATGCAGATTCCAGGGAAAATATCTCTAAGCCGGGCCGCTAACGGCTCCAATGCCAAGTTAAAAAGGAGGGGGGAGAGAGGACATCCCTGATGGGTCCCTCTATGCAGAGGGATCGGGGGAGAATAGAGATTGTTTATCACCAGATACGCTACAGGATTTGAGTAGATATTTTTAAGGAAGGTAGTGAAGCGACCTGATATGCCAAAGGTTTCCATAGAGTGGAAAAGATGGGTCCACTCCACTCTATTGAAGGCCATCTCTGCATCCAAAGATATCAGCAAGGCCTCCGGAAGAGACGAAAGGGTTCCCCCTCGACCAGCCAGCCAATAATGTGATACTGCATGGAGGACCTTCCGAATGTTCGTGACCGAGGAGCGCTGGGGAGTAAAACCCGTCTGATCCGGATGTAGAATATGGGGGAGTACATTTTTTTTTTGTTTTGTTTTAAATATTTTTATTGAGATCCAAAATTGCATACAGCCAAACAAAAAGAAGTTATTTTACATAGAAACCACAAGGTAGTTACATAAATCTGACATATTGCGTCTAGACATAACGCTAAGCAAGAAATAACCACATATATGATAAACAGTACATATATGCCTGGACATTTGTTAGAGAACATCCTTAGGTTCAGTAGGAATCTCAAATAATGAAACATAGAAATCTAGAACTTGAAATGAGAAGCTGTAAGTGACAAATATACCCATATATTTCAGGTATCAGGTTGGTCTCTAGCTCATTCTGATCGGTCAAAAGTGTTATAGGGAAAGGGAAGGCCGTGGAAAAAGGTGAAGGAGTCATCTCGTGGGAGGTGGTGGGAAGGACTAGGGAAGGAGGGAAGGGTAGGGAGAGGGCGAATAAGAAAGATAGAGTGAAGGTAGCAGTCAGACTATGAGGGGGGGGAGGAAGGAGTACTAATGTGATATTTATTATCAGCATTGAATTTAAATGGTTGTGGAACTGAGAGGTCAATTCAGCTAATGACAACATTTTGATATGAGACAGATTTTTCAAAGAACAGTCACCACTGTTAAATGCCCCATGCAAAACACATGCAAAACTAAAAACTTAGGTTGATAGCACCATAAATATTAAACTGTACTTTACTGTGGAAAGCCACAATCCAAGGGCTATTGGATTGTTAGAGAATTTATTTTTGCCTAAACCTCTCTTTGGTCAAGTCACAAGTAATTGCATTGCCATTTGCATTTGATAGGATGCTCAAAAAACTTCTTGATGTTGCAATCCAGGCTCTCGATTTGTTATGACCTTTTATTCTACCCACAGTACCTTGTTTCCTTATTTTATTTTGTACATGCATTGACCTGGTGTAAAATCAGGGTAACACTACATGCAGATGGGTTACGCATAAGTGACATGTGGTACTTATAAGGTATTTGCCTTTTTATTGATGTATCAATGTATTGCCTTTGTATCATGGTAATCTCAGTTTAGCTTGTGTAGTCAAAATGTTGAATTTGTTGCTAAATTAGAGCCACTACCTTGATACTTAAACATTTATTTGTTATTGTTTAAATGTTGATATGGAGTGTACCTTGGGGCATCTTCCATGATGAAAAAAGGAATGAGGAGGCACTATGGGTGAATAAATTGCAAGGAAGTGAAAATGGTGGTAATTTCTTTAAAAAAAGGGACACGTCAAACATTCCACTTTTCCAGCTTCAGGAGGACTGATGTTAAGGAGCTTCTTTCCCAGAAATGGGAGACAAATGAGATGAGGGGTCTATATGAACTCTTCAGGATGCATGTTAAACTTGACAACTCTTCTCCCCTCACACAACTACTTACACATGAGGATCCTTGTCAGTGTTTGAAAGGGAAAACATTACTTATATTTAACTATATGAACTAAAACACATCATATGTTAACCCCTCTTCTATATACAAAATATATTCTCAGATAAAATATATGAATTTTGATTTCTATGTTTTCCATCTTTTTTCTTTGAATTATAAAAATGTCTTGTGAGTGTCATGATTGCCCATGTGAGGTTTTATAGAATCAATGCTACTTATCCTGAATAATATTATACTCATTGCTCTGTTCCTTTAACATAAGTGATTTTATCACCTGTACTTAATTTGACTTACTACATTAAGAAGGTTTTTTGGGGGGCTAGGGTTAGTCAATAAATAAGCTGAACATGTCAAAATGTGTCTGACATCTAGATCTCTGTGTATTGTTTAATACATGGCTTTATATCTCATTTATTTATTTTTTTAAAGGCAATATGTGGAGGTGTTTTGTGTATTATTTTGGTGTAGTTGCACTTCCTTCTCTGTGTTCTACTTTTTGTTAGACTGAAGTCCATCGAGTTCAACCTATACAAATCTAATATACTTACAAAAAAGCTCCAGTTAAGCTTAAATTAATCTAATTAAAAGGTGACCCATTTAACACAAGCAATCATATCCATGAATTCTGTTTCTAGCCAGAAATGTATCCAAAACATTTTTAAATGTATCTAAGGTATTGCCATTCACTACCTACTTTTGTAATAAATTCCACAATTGTATTGCTCTTACAGTGAAAAAACATTTCCGTTGCAGGAGATTAAATGTCCTTTCCTCCAGCCTTAAATTGTGACCTCTTGTCACAAACAATTTTCTTGGAATAAACAGAGCTTCTGCTATCTCTGTATATGGGCCTTGAATATATGTTTACAAAGTAATCATGTCACCTCTCAACCACCTTGCTTGTTTAACAACATTTTAGCCATAATTAAAAATAAAAAACAGACTACAAAACCTTGCAAGTAACTGATCCATGTGGCAAGAATTATAGCAATTTATACACAAATTAATAAATAATCTCAAAGCTCATTTACTGTGTTGTAATTTAGATTCTATAGTTTATGTAACATTTTATGTAAAATACCATTTGTATTTTAAGTCAGTGGTTCTATCACCAACATCATTTTACATAATTCATTAATAATTTTGCATTTAGAAATAGTCTTTGGTATATTGTGCACAGGTATAATATATTTTAGGGGACCATATACGTTTTCACTGAACTGATTTTTTTTTTTTAGCTTTTTCATAGTACATAACAGGTGAGTTGCCATGCAATCCACATATAAATAGTCATGGGTATACATACAGTAAGCGATTCTGTCAACCTATGAGTTTATACAGACAAGAACAGTAAAAAGAAAACATATCACATTTATCAATATCATTCTAAGAGGGGCCACTAACCTCTAAACCCCCTAACCAGCTAACACCCCTAACCTAACACCCACCAAGTTACCAAAACAAAAACTAGAATTACCTGAATAAAAAAGAAACCTAACGGGGCGTGTTTCTGGGCAGCACCATCAAAGGTCGCAATATCGGCTGCTCTGAGTGAAACATTAATTATATGCCTTTAATTGATGTTTAGGAGGACCATCCACCTTCCTCAACCAGATATCTAGGATCCATTTATCAGGCTGAATCGAATGATATATTAATTTTGGGATCATCACTCTTAATAGCCGATCCGGAGCGTTAGGGCCTCCTACGTGTGAGGCACTCAACCCCCCCCCGGTATCTTGTACGCCGGGTACACAGTGCAAAGACACTGAACACTCTCGCTTCAGAATGGAGCTTAATGCAGCTATTATGATAAAGGAGATACGTGAAATCTTAAATGACCATCTTCTTCAACTAGAGAGACAAGGATGGCGGCATGGTCATACGAGGGGAAAAACCCTACAACTGAGGCTGAACTTTCAGATCTCGTATGGGAGATAGAGTGCGGGCCTGTCAAGTGCTATGAGAATCCGCCTCCATTAGTCACACAACAGGGTAAGAACGCATCTGAATTTAATTGGCCACTATGTGATAAAGAAGACCTAGTGGTCGCCAATCTAGCTAATAGGGAGGATAAAGATCTCTCTGCGTCTGAGGTTAACTCTTGGTCGCAGAATCCCCTACCGCCTATGAGCCTTTATCTACCCTATCAGTCACAACACATAAACATCGTGAGGAGAGCTACCGATGTTACACTGAACACTAACCCCATCTCTCCTGCAGCAAATAGTAATGGTAACATGGACGCTGCAGCGGGTAGAGATGTCATATGAGAGGCACACTTTCACCAAAACAGGACATTCCCTAAAACCACGCTATATTCAGGCCGACGAAGATCGAGGGTTTATTCATCTACAGCTCCTGAGAGTAAACCGGTGGTGAGAGCTAAACAGCTTATCAACCTAACATTACATGAAAAAAAAAACATTGCAGGAATTTTTTTTTACCAAAAATAAAAAAAAAACAGTTATGCCTATCCTAAAACTAAAATAATCTCTTTTTAGCTAGCTTTTTCACAAAAATAAATACTAGCCCATTTTACAATACAAGTAACCCCCCACCCCACAAAAAAAAGCTAGCTAAAAAAACTTAATTTATGTAAGAACTTACTTGATAAATTAATTTCTTTCATATTGGCAAGAGTCCATGAGCTAGTGACGTATGGGATATACAATCCTACCAGGAGGGGCAAAGTTTCCCAAACCTCAAAATGTCTATAAATACACCCCTCACCACACCCACAATTCAGTTTAACGATTAGCCAAGTAGTTGGGTGATAAAATAAGGAGTAAAAAAGCATACAAAAAGAGGAAATGGAAATAAAATTGTGCTTTTTATACAAAAATCATAGCCACCATTAAAAAGGGTGGGCCTCATGGACTCTTGCCAATATGAAAGAAATGAATTTATCAGGTAAGTTCTTACATAAATTATGTTTTCTTTCATGTAATTTGCAAGAGTCCATGAGCTAGTGACGTATGGGATAGAAATACCCAAGATGTGGGAGACCACAGAAGAGTCACTAGAAAGGGAGGGATAAAATAAAAACAGCTATTTCCGCTGAAAAAATTAAATCCACAAAAAAGTCTCTTTCACATAAATTTCAAGAAAATAACTTAAATCATAAGCAGAAGAATGAAACTGAGACAGCTGCCTGAAGAACTTTTCTACCAAAGGCTGCTTCAGAAGAAGCAAATACATCAAAATGGTAAAATTTAGTAAATGTATGCAAAGAAGACCAAGTTGCTGCTTTGCAAATCTGATCAACCGAAGCTTCATTCTTAAAAGCCCAAGAAGTGACGACTAATCTAGTAGAATGAGCTGTAATTCTCTGAGGCGGAGACTGTCCCGCCTCTAAATAAACCTTGTGAATCAAAAGCTTTAACCAAGATGCCAAAGAAATGGCAGAGGCTTTCTGACCTTTTCTAGGACCAGAAAAAACAACAAATAGACTAGAAGTCTTCCTGAAATCTTTAGTAGCTTCGACATAATATTTCAAAGCTCTTACAACATCCAAATAATGTAAAGATCTTTCAAGAGTATTCTTGGGATTTGGATACAAGGAAGGAACAACAATTTTCCTACTAATGTTGTTAGAATTCACAATCTTAGGAAGAAATTTAAACAAAGTCCGCAAAACAGCCTTATCCTGAAGGAAAATCAGAAAAGGAGACTCACAAGAGAGAGCAGACTATTCAGAAACTCTTCTAGCTGAAGAGATAGCCAAAAGAAACAACACTTTCCAAGAAAGTAGTTTAATATCTAAAGAATGCATAGGCTCAAAAAGAGAAGCCTGCAAAGCCTTCAAAACCAAATTAAGACTCCAAGGAGGAGAGATTGATTTAACAACAGGCTTGATACGAACCAAAACCTGAAAAAAACAGTGAATATCAGGAAGATTAGCAATCTTTCTATGAAATAAAACAGAAAGAGCAGAGATTTGTCCCTTCAAGGTACTCACAGACAAGCCTTTATCCAAACCATCCTGAAGAAACTGTAAAATTCTAGGAATCCTAAAAGAATGCCAAGAGAATTTATGAGAAAAACACCATGAAATATAGGTTTTCCAAACCCAATAATAAATCTTTCTTGAAACAGACTTACGAGCCTGTAGCATAGTATTAATTACTGAGTTAGAGAAACCTCTGTGACCAAGTATTAAGCATTCAATTTCCATACCTTCAAATTTAGCGATCTGAGATCCTGATGGAAAAACGGCCCTTGAGACAGAAGGTGCAGCCTTAAAGGAAGTGGCCAAGGTTGGCAACTGGACATCCGGACAAGATCAGCATACCAAAACCTGTGAGGCCATGCTGGTGCTATTAGAAACACATGCGATTGTTCCAATATGATCTTGGAGATCACCCTTGGAAGAAGAACTAGAGGCAGAAAAATGTAAGCAGGTTGATAAAACCAAGGAACTGCTAACGCATCCACCATCTCCATCTGAAGATCCCTGGACCTGGAAAGGTACCTTGGAAGCTTCTTGTTTAGATGGGAAGCCATCAGATATATTTTGGGGAGACCCCACATCTGTACAATCTGACAAAATACATCTGGATGGAGAGACCACTCCCCTGGATGTAAAGACTGATGACTGAGATAATCCTCTTCCCAATTGTCTACACCTGGGATATGTATTGCAGAAATTAGACAGGAGTTGGATTCCACCCAAGAAAGTATCCAAGATACTTCTTTCATCGCTAAAGGACTGCGATTCCCCCTTGATAATTGACATTTGCCACAGTTGTGATATTGTCTGTCTGAAAATGAATGAATAATTCTTTCTTTATTAGCCGCAAAGCCTGAAGAGCCCTGAAAATAGCACAGAGTTCTAAAATATTTATTGGTAACCTCGCCTCTGGAGGATTCCAAACTCCTTGTGCTGTCAGAGACCTACCGACAGCTCCCCAACCTGTGAGACTTGCATCTGTTGAAATCACAGTCCAGGCAGGATGAACAAAAGAGGCCCCTTGAATAATCTGATGATGGACTAACCACCAGGACATAGATAGTTGAATGTTGGGATTTAAGTATATCAAGTCTGATATCCGAGTATAATCCCTGCACCATTGATTCAGCATGGAAAGCTGAAGAGGTCTTATTTGAAAACAAGCAAAGGGGATCGCGTCCGATGCTGCAGTCATGAGACATAAAACTTCCATGCACATAGTCACTGAAGAGAATGATCGAGACTGAATGTTTCAACAGGCACAAACCAATTTCATTAGTCTCTTGTCGGTTAAAGACAGAATCATGGACACTGAATATATCTGGAAACCTAAAAAGGTGACCCTTGTCTGCAGAATCAAGGAGCTCTTTGGTAAATTGATCCTCCAACCATGTCTTTGAAGAAACAACACAAGTTGATTCATGTGAGATTCTGCTAAATGAAAAGATTGAGCCAGTACTAAGATATCGTCCAAATAAGGAAACACTGCAACACCCTGCTCTCTGATTACAGATAGAAGGGCACCAAGAACCTTAAAAAAAGATTCTTTGAGCTGTTGCTAGGCAAAATGGAAGATCAACAAACTGGTAATGCTTGTCTAGAAAAGAGAATCTCAGAAACCGTTAGTGGTCTGGATGAGTCAGAATATAAAGATATGCATCCTGTAAGTCTATTGAGGACATGTAATGACCTTGCTGAACAAAAGGCAGAATAGTCCTTATAGCCACCATCTTGAAAGTTGGGACTCTTACAAAATGATTAAAAAACTTCAGATTTAAAATTGGTCTATTCATTGTCCCTTCTTCCGGAAAATGAATAGATTTGAATAAAAACCCAGACCCTGTTCCAGAATTGGAAATGGTAAAATCACTCCTGAAAGCTCTAGATCTGAAACACACTTCAGAAAAGCCTAAACTTTCATGGGATTTGTTAGAGTGTGAGAGAGAAAAAAATCTTCTCACAGGTTGTCTTATTCTGAAACCTATTCGATTCCCCTAAGAGACAATATTCTGAATTCAATGATTCTGAATAGAACCTGCCCAAACATCTTGAAATAATTTCAATCTGCCCCCCACCAGCAGAACTGAATCGAGGGCAGCACCTTCATGCAGTCTTTGGGGCTGGCTTTGGTTTCTTGTAATGCTAGGATTTATTCCAACTTGAGGATGGCTTTCAATTGGAACCAGAATCTTTAGGGAAGGAGTGGTTTTCTGTTCTCTATTCTGACAAAAGTAAAAAAACTGATTAGAAGCTTTAGATTTGCCTTTAAACATTTTTTATCTTGAGAAAAAAAACACTCCATTCCCCCCCAATAATAGTGGAAATAATAGAATTCAACTGGGAACCAAACAAATTATTACCCTGGAATGATAAAGATAGAAACCTAGATTTAGAAACCATGTCAGCATTCCATGATTTGAGCAATAACGCTCTTCTAGCTAAAATAGCCAAAGACATAGATTTAACATTAATCTTGAAGATATAAAAAATAGCATCACAGATAAAATAATTAGCATGTTGAAGCAAACGAACAATGCTATGCAAATCAGAGTCTTTTTTCCCGTTGTGCTAAGCTATCCAACCAAAAAGTTGATACAGCCGCAACATCAACCATAGAAATGGCAGGTCTGAGCATATAGCCAGAATGCAAATAAGCTTTCCTTAGATAAGATTCAATCTTACTATCTAAAGAATCCTTAAGAGGTTCTATCTTCCATAGGAATATTAGTACATTTAGCAAGAGTAGAAATAGCCCCATTAAACTTAGGAACTTTTTCCCAAAACTCTAATTGGCAAAACTGGCAAAGGATACAACTTTTTTTCCCTTTGCAATCACATCAAAATTAGCACCAGGGACAGGAAAAACCTCAGAAGTAGTCACAGGAGGTTTATAGACAGAATTTAAACGTTTACTGGATTTAGTATCAAGAGGACCAGACTCCTCAATGTCCAAAGTTATTAAAACTTCTTTTAACAAAAAATAAATATACTCAATCTTAAAAAGATTTGATTTATCAGTGTCAATGTCTGAAGTAGGATCTTTTGAATCAGAGGGATCCTCATCAGAGGAGGATATATCAGTATGTTGCCGGTCATTACAAATTTCATCAGTATTATGAGAAGTTTTAAAAGACCTTTTACATTTATTTGAAGGCGGTATAGCAGCTATAGCCTTCTGTATCGACTCAGCAAATGAATTTTTCATATCAACAGGGATATCATGTACTTTAGATGTTGAAGGAACAACAGACACTGTACTAGCACTAATAGAAACCTTTTCTGCATGCAAAAGCTTATCATGACAACTGTTACATACTACAGCTGGAGATATACTCTCCACTAGCTTACAGCAGATACACTTAGCTTTGGTACAACTGTGTTCAAGCAGCAGCTTCTGAGACAGTATCAGACTGAGACATCTTGTAAAATGTAAAAAAGAAAAAATAACATTAAAAAAATATCTTATTTCCACATATAGCAGTTTCAGGAATGGGAAATAATGCAAATGCTAAAATTGAGCATAAAGAAGGCAAGGAGCATATAGGAAGTGAGGTAAAATAAAACTAAATTTTTTGGTGCCAAGTATGATGCACGACGCAAAAAGAAGTTGAGAATTTTTTTGGCGCCAACAAACATCCGACTCGCGTCATAACAAACACAATTTTGTGCCAAACAACCTAGC
The DNA here is from genome assembly GCF_027579735.1 of Bombina bombina. NCBI lineage: Eukaryota > Metazoa > Chordata > Amphibia > Anura > Bombinatoridae > Bombina > Bombina bombina. The sequence goes on from NC_069500.1 coordinate 285,463,925, forward strand.
ATCAACTAGGATGCAGGAAATGACGAACTTGTGTCATGAAAGACACACAATTGGGCTCAAAAAAATTATTGTGCCAAGAATGACACAAATAACAGCATTTTGCCCACAAGTTTACCAAAGAAAAAAACAAGTCAAATTGAAAAAAAGACTATATACCAGGTAAGACAAACTTCCTAAAACATAATTCCCAAAACGAAACTGCTGGACTGCAAAGGGAAATACACATAGACCGGACTCATGGCAAATATAAGTAAAATACATATATTTAAAACTTTATATTAATACATAAAGCGCCAAAACATAGCTGAGAGTGTCTTAAATAATGATACTTAATTACCGAAAGACACCCATCCACATATAACAGATAGCCAAACCAGTACTGAAAGCTATCAGCAGAGGTTATGGTATCTAAGAGTATATTTTTGATCTGAAAAAGGAGGTAGGAGATGAATACCTACGACCGATAACAAAGAATCCTTGAAAAGATTTCCCATGAGGAAAACCATAAAATCAAATAGGCAGTCTCTCTTCCCATTATTATTATTATTATTATCGATATTTGTAGAGCGCCAACAGATTCCGCAGCGCTATTAACAAAGGCGGAGTACAACAAAACAATTATAGGGATCAAATGGGTAGAGGGCCCTGCCAAGAGTTGCACTGTTGTAGTCAGCTCTTAAGAAGGGGATCAACAAACAGCTAGACTCTTATGCTTACATAGCGATGGAGGAGAGGAACTGGTATAAAGAAAGGTTAGCGTAGGTTGTATGCATCCCTAAACAGTAGAGTCTTTAGGGAGCACTTGACGCTTTTAAAACTAGAAGAGAGTCTTGACAAACACTGTACTCTGAGAGGAATTGGGCTTCAGAATGCTTAGAAGCCCTTATAATAGAAGAAATCATACAAATCAAGCACAAACTTACTTCACCACCTCCATTGGAGGCAAAGTTTGTAAAACTGGAATTGTGGGTGTGGTGAGGGGTGTATTTATAGGCATTTTGAGGTTTGGGAAACTTTGCCCCTCCTCGTAGCATTGTATATCCCATACGTCACAAGCTCATGGACTCTTGCCAATTACATGAAAGAAAAACCTACTCTAAAAATTGCCCGGAAAAGGGCATTTGGTAGGGCAGTGCCCTAAAGCTTTTTTGCTGCCCAAAAGAAAAAAAACTCTTCTAAAAAAAAAAAACATACCCCCCCCCCAAAAAAAAAAATCACTAAATCCCATAGATGGTACTCACCAAACTTGAAGCCGGCTCCTATGTAATCGCCAACTATGGTGCTCCTCTTCCATCTTGGTGGAGGTCTTTTATCTTCATCCATTTTCTTTTCTCATACTCAGATCTTCTGTTCCCAACGTCCTCTCCATGTGGTCACCTGCCGCACACTGAATTGAATTTTGAATGTGACGTACACCCTTTATATAGGGGTACCCTTGCATTTTTTTTGGCTGGTTTTAGTTTTCAAATTCAAATTAGCCAATAGAAAAAGCTTTCATTCTATTGGCTAATTTGAATTTGAAAATGTAAATCAGCCAATAGGAATGCAAGCGTACTCTATATAAAGGGGGTATTTTACAATGGGCTAGTATTTATTTTTGTGAAAAAGAGTTTAATCACTTTAGGACAATACCCTACAAAAAGCCCTTCTATGGTTTATTTTATTTTATATAGTTTATAGGGATTTTTATTTTGTGGTGGGGTTGTCTTTTAGGTGTGAATTTATATTTTAAAACTAGGCATAACTGTGTTTTTTAATTTTGGTAATTTATTTTTGTAATGATAGGTTTTTAATTTTCTGTAAAGGTAGCTTTTTATAATGTAATGTTAGTTTATTTATTGAATGTTAAGTTTTTTTAAGGTAATGTTATTTTTTTTTTTTTTTTTTTTTTTAAAGTAATGTTACGCCTAGATTTAGAGTTTTGTCGGTAAAGACCCGCATAGCTAACACAGCTTTTTTTCCCAATGCTCCCTTAAGACAACGCTGGTATTTAGAGTTGTCTGAAGGGCTGCGTTAGGCTCCAAAAAGGGAGCGTTGAGCATAATTTATCGCCACTTCAACCCTCAATACCAGCGTTGCTTATGGTAGCGGTAGGCTGGAAAAACGCGCTTGTGCACGATTCCCTCATAGGAAACAATGGGGCTGTTTGGGCTAAAAAAAAAACTAACACCTGCAAAAAAAGCAGTTAAGCTCCCAACGCAGCCCCATTGTTTCCTATGGGGAAACAGTTTCTAAGTCTGCACCTAACACCCTAACATGAACCCCGAGTCTAAACACCCCTAACCTTAGACTTATTAACCCCTAATCTGCCACCCCCGCTATCGCCGACACCTGCATTTTATTATTAACCCCTAATCTGCCGCTCCGTACACCGCCACAACCTACATTATCCCTATAAACCCCTAATCTGCTGCCCCTAACACCGCCGACCCCTATATTATATTTATTAACCCCTAATCTGCCCCCCTAACGTCGCCGCTACCTTACCTACACTTATTAACCCCTAATCTGCCGACCGGACCTCGCCGCAACTATAATAAATGTATTTACCCCTAAACCGCCGCACTCCTGCCTCGCAAACACTATCATATATATTATTAACCCCAAATCTGCCCTCCCTAACATCGCCGCCACCTAACTTCAAGTATTAACCCCTAATCTGCCGACCGGACCTCGTTGCTACTCTAATAAATGTATTAACCCCTAAAGCTAAGTCAAACCATAACCCTAACACCCCCCTAAGTTAAATATAATTTTAATCTAACTAAATAAATTAAAGCTTATTAACTAAACTATTCCTATTTAAAGCTAAATACTTACCTGTAATATAAACCCTTATATAGCTACAATATAACAAATAATTATATTGTAGCTGTTTTAGGATTTATATTTATTTTAAAGGCAACTTTGTATTTATTTTAACTAGGTACAATAGCTATTAAATAGTTATTAACTATTTAATAGCTACCTAGTTAAAATAAGTACAAAATTACCTGTAAAATAAATCCTAACCTAAGTTACAATTAAAAAACCTAACACTACACTATCAATAAATAAACTAACTACAAGTACCTACAATTAAATACAATTAAATAAACTAAACTAAATTACAAAAAAACCCCCACTAAATTACAATAAATAAAAAAAGATTACAAGAATATTAGACTAATTACACCTACTCTAAGCCCCCTAATAAAATAAAAAAGCCCCCCAAAATAATAAAGGTCCCTATCCTATTCTAAATTAAAAAGTAACCAGCTCTTTTACCAGCCCTTAAAAGGGCTTTTTGTGGGACATGCCCCAAAGTAATCAGCTCTTTTGCCTGTAAAAAAAAAAATACAACCCCCCCAACATTAAAACCCACCACCCACATACCCCTACTCTAACCCAAACCCCCCTTAAATAAACCTAACACTACCCCCCTGAAGATTACCCTACCTTGAGCCGTGTTCACCCAGCTGGGCACCGATGGACCAAAAGAGGACATCCAGAGCGGAAGAAGTCTTCATCCTATCCGGGCAGAAGAGGACATCCGGACCGGCAGACATCTTCATCCAAGTGGCATCTTCTATCTTCATCCATCTGGAGCGGAGCAGAGCCATCTTCTTCCAGCCAACGCGGATCCATCCTTCTTCACCGACGCCTACTCGCCGAATGAAGGTTCCTTTAAATGACGTCATCCAAGATGGCATCCCTCGAATTCCGATTGGCTGATAGGATTCTATCAGCCAATCCCAATTAAGGTAGGAAAAATCTGATTGGCTGATTGAATCAGCCAATCAGATTCAAGTTCAATCCGATTGGCTGATCCAATCAGCCAATCAGATTGAGCTCGCATTCCATTGGCTTTTCTGATCAGCCAAAAGAATGCAAGCTCAATCTGATTGGCTGATTGGATCAGCCAATCGGATTGAACTTGAATCTGATTGGCTGATTCAATCAGCCAATCAGATTTTTCCTACCTTAATTGGGATTGGCTGATATAATCCTATCAGCCAATCGGAATTCGAGGGATGCCATCTTGGATGACGTCATTTAAAGGAACCTTCATTCGGCGAGTATTGTATTGTATTTAATTGTAGGTACTTGTAGTTAATTTATTTATTGATAGTGTACCTAGTTAAAATAAATACAAAGTTGCCTGTAAAATAAATATAAATCCTAAAATAGCTACAATATAATTATTCGTTATATTGTAGCTATATTAGGGTTTATTTTACAGGTAAGTATTTAGCTTTAAATAGGAATACTTTAGTTAATAAGCTTTAATTTATTTAGTTAGATTAAAATTATATTTAATTTAGGGGGGTGTTAGGGTTAGGGTTAGACTTAGCTTTAGGGGTTAATACATTTATTAGAGTAGCGGTGAGGTCCGGTCGGCAGATTAGGGGTTAATACTTGAAGTTATGTGGCGGCGATGTTAGGGAGGGCAGATTAGGGGTTAATAATATTTATTATAGTGTTTGTGAGGCAGGAGTGCGGCAGTTTAGGGGTTAATAACTTTATTAGAGTAGCAGCGAGGTCCGGTCAGCAGATTAGAGGTTAAAAATAATTATTATAGTGGCGGCGATGTGGGGGGGACCTCGGTTTAGGGGTACATAGGTAGTTTATGGGTGTTAGTGTACTTTATAGCACAGTAGTTAAGAGCTTTATAAACCTGCATTAGCCCAGAAAGCTCTTAACTACTGACTTTTTTTTGCGGCTGGAGTCTTGTCGGTAGAGAGTGTACTGCTCACTTCAGCCAAGACTCTAAATACCGGCGTTAGGAAGATCCCATCGAAAAGATGGTATACACAATTGGTGTAAGGGGATCTGATTACTTTGGGGCATGCCCCGCAAAAAGCCCTTTTAAGGGCTGGTAAAAGAGCTGGTTACTTTTTAATTTAGAATAGGGTAGGGACCTTTATTATTTTGGGGGGCTTTTTTATTTTATTAGGGGGCTTAGAGTAGGTGTAATTAGCCTAATATTCTTGTAATCTTTTTTTATTTTTTGTAATTTAGTGGGTTTTTTTTTGTAATTTAGTTTAGTTTATTTAATTGTATTTAATTGTAGGTACTTATAGTTAATTTATTTATTGATAGTGTAGTGTTAGGTTTTTTAATTGTAACTTAGGTTAGGATTTATTTTACAGGTAATTTTGTAATTATTTTAACTAGGTAGCTATTAAATTGTTAATAACTATTTAATAGATATTGTACCTAGTTAAAATAAATACAAAGTTGCATGTAAAATAAATATATAAATCCCAAAATAGCTACAATATAATTATTCGTTATATTGTAGCTATGTTAGGGTTTATTTTACAGATAAGTATTTAGCTTTAAATAGGAATACTTTAGTTAATAAGCTTTAATTTATTTTATTTAACTTAGGGGGGTGTTAGGGTTAAACTTAGCTTTAGGGGTTAATACATTTATAAGAGTAGCGGTGAGGTCCGGTCGGCAGATTAGGGGTTAATACTTGAAGTTAGGTGGCGGCAATGTTAGGGAGGGCAGATTAGGGGTTAATAATATTTATTATAGTGTTTGCGAGACGGGAGTGCGCCGGTTTAGAGGTTAATAACTTTATTAGAGTAGCAGCGAGGTCCGGTCGGCAGATTAGGGGTTAAAAATATTTATTATAGTGGCAGTGATGTGGGGGGACCTCGGTTTAGGGGTACATAGGTAGTTTATGGGTGTTAGTGTACTTTATAGCACAGTAGTTAAGAGCTTTATAAACCGGCGTTAGCCCAGAAAGCTCTTAACTACTGACTTTTTTTTGCGGCTGGAGTCTTGTCGGTTGAGGGTGTACCGCTCACTTCAGCCAGGACTCTAAATACTGGCGTTAGGAAGATCCCATTGAAAAGATAGGATACGCAATTGGTGTAAGGGAATCTGCGGTATGGAAAAGTCGCGGCTTGAAAGTGAGCGGTAGACCCTTTCCTGTCTGACTCTAAATACCAGCGGACGGCCAAAAGCAGCGTTAGGACCCCTTATCGCTGCTTTTGACGGCTAATGCAGAACTCTAAATCTAGGCGTTTGTTTTTTCATGTAATGTTAGGTTTTTGCAATGTAAAGCCACTTTCCAGTGTCATTTTTTTTCTAACAACCCACTCCCACCAACTTTAAAGCCCAAACCTTTAATGCCCTCTATTTTGAGGGCATTTAGGGAACTTTTAAAAAAATTAACCAGAGATTTAATCACTTGTTAATTTTCGGAGTGCTAATTGCTACCATGAGCTGGTGGTAGTAATAATCAGCCACTTGTTAATTATCGAGTGCCTGCAAACTGGCAAATTCGACCATTTTGCGGTCGCACAATAATTTAGCGCTCCGCTTGTAATCTAGCCCTAAATATTGAGTATAGCATATACTTTTTTTAACTCCATTTTAAGGCAACAAGAATTACAGGCATGCTGTACAAAACAGTAAAGATAAAGAATGCACTGCTAGATGACAACGATAAACATATAACACTGAATACCTGTATAACAAAAATATAACCTCAAATATCCCCTAGGAATACAGTATTCTGTTCAGTAATGGGATTTCCCCTAATTAGATGTAAGGGCTTCTCTTGGACCCTCAAAATATACCTTACATATGAAGGGGAGTTTCATGGGAGAGAAATTAAAGAGGGCCATTTTTGGAACCTAGATATATGCAAGGAGCAATATTTACACCAAGAGAATAACATTAATGCTGAAAAGTGTGCTAGCAAAATAACCTATGTAGCCTTGAGAAAACCCCTTCTTAGATCTGACTAGACATATAGGTCTAGTGTAATAAATATATTCCAGTAGAGAAGGGATTATTACATTTAAGAAAGCCTAAAACTGTTGGATATGAAGAGCCTTGAAATAAGTCTAAAGGGAGTATAATTCAAATTATATATAAACCAACAATTGACTCTGCTGTCTGAATAAATCCCACCTAATCTAAAAATTAGATAGTAATTTATGAAGCTACAATAGTTAAGAAGCAGCGGTCATCAGACCGTAGTGTGTAATGATAAATGCAGGCAGAATATTGCTACCCGCTATGCACAATGCAGGGCAGACAATGGAAAAGATGTACTCCACTGTCCACCTGCTTGTTGTTAAATCTGGGCTGAAAGGGACAGTTTATTCAAAAACTTTAACCTTATATTGGCATTTGAAATAGCTGATTTAACCTGTGGTATCCCCATTTATCCTGAAGGTTTTTGGCCTTAAGACCAAGCTGCGTAAACACAGCCAGTAGAAGAAATTAGACTCCCTGTGGGGTATATAAGAGACAAGGTGATAAAATGTTAGTTTTCCATTGTTCTCTCCAAGTATTGGTGATTGGTTTACGGACAGATATAAGATAAAAAGCAGGTATATGTACACAATGGGATAAAGTAATGAGATCTGATTATACCTACGAGCTCAACCCATTTTATTAGGTTGTGGCTTTAAAACACAAAACCAGCTAATTCATATACACAAATAAGCCTTAAAAAGCAAATCTCATACGTTTTGTACTCTGCAGCTGGTAAAAAAAAGTAATTGGAAACACATTAAGGGAAAAACTATTTTATAGTATGCTGTCCCTTTAAGAGTATAGCATATTCTAAGTACAACACACCAGTATCTTTTAAGTACATATTTTTGTCTCTATATTTACAAAACTAAAAAAGAATAAAAAAATAATTTTATATTCTGTGCCTATTGTCCTCCTTTGTAATAAAACTGTTCTTTTAAAAAGTATTGAATCTTAAGATTTATAGACTTGTTAAGTGCTCAGTAAGGTATAATATTTGAAAAGAGACAGAAATGAACAATATAGCAGAATATTTGAAAGGAAGTAGTTATAGGGAGGTGGTATGCCAGAAATCTACAGGAACTAATTAATCAAAATCCATTTGTAGAACATAGAAAGTGAAATGCTTTTCAAGGCCTGGGATATTGTTCCTGTTTTAACTCATCCTCTCCACTGATTTTTAAGCTTGATGTAAAATATGTTACTTCAAAAACATCAAAAGCATTGTTCTTTGTCAATTTTTTTCCATGTTCTAAGAGACTTACTTTAATCAGCCTATACTGCATAATGTCTTCTGTGTGCAAAAAATATATAATTATACATCATTTTTATCTTTGCCTAACCTTTTCCTGTTACATCTCCCTGAAATCTGTTTTCATAATGGTGTTGACTCCAGTTATAGTAAACACAATAGTGACAATATTTCAGTGACAAGTGTTAAAAGAAGGTATACATTTTTTTTACAATACTCTTCAAGGCTTTGATTCCAGATATGAATCAGAATTAAAAGCAATTTTTCTAAAGAAACAAAATCAAGTAATTTGCAATAGGAGTTTATGCACCAAGGAGATTTACAGACAATCTAAAATATTTCTATTACTTGTACCTTGAATGTCTTGGTGAACAACCATTTGTCAGTAGTTTTAGTTTTTTGCTAAATATATTTAATTTATTTAAATCAAAAGTTCTCTCCTAGAGAATGAAATAGTTTCCTATGAGAATTTGAAATTATGGATGATAATAAAATGTAAACAAGAAAATGTATACAAGACAAATAAATAGTTACGTGATTCTCTTTGAAATTGTAATGCAATGTTATAATGACTTACCCAGTATACTGTGTCATTGATCCTGCTTGCCATTAGCATACTAGGAATACTTCTTGTTATATTTGTGAGCACATAGTTTACATAACTTCATATAGGTTTACAAAAATCTCTATACTATGATAAAGTGTCTTACGGCTAGATTTAGAGTTTTGTCGGTAACGACCCGCGTAGCTAACGCTGGCTTTTTTCCCCCCGCACCTTTTAAATACCGCTGGTATTTAGAGTTCATAGAAGGGCTGCGTTAGGCTCCAAAAAGGGAGCGTATAGCATATTTACCGCCACTGCAACTCTCAATACCAGCGGTGCTTACGCGGCCAGCTTCAAAAACGTGCTCGTGCACGATTCCCCCATAGAAAACAATGGGGCAGTTTGAGCTGAAAAAAAAAATAACACCTGCAAAAAAGCAGCGTTCAGCTCCTAACGCAGCCCCATTGTTTCCTATGGGGAAACACTTCCTAAGTCTGCACCTAACACCCTAACATGTACCCCGAGTCTAAACACCCCTAACCTTACACTTATTAACCCCTAATCTGCCGCCCCCGCTATTGCTGACCCCTGCATATTTTTTTAACCCCTAATCTGCCGCTCCGTACACCGCCGCAACCTACATTATACCTATGTACCCCTAATCTGCTGCCCCTAACACCGCCGACCCCTATATTATATTTATTAACCCCTAATCTGCCCCCCACAACGTCGCCACCAGCTACCTACAATAATTAAACCCTAATCTGCCGACCGGACCTCACCGCTACTATAATAAATGTATTAACCCCTAATCCGCCTCACTAACCCTATAATAAATAGTATTAACCCCTAATCTGCCGACCGACCGCTACTCTAATAAATGTATTAACCCCTAAAGCTAAGTCTAACCCTAACACTAACACCCCCCTAAGTTAAATATAATTTAAATCTAACAAAATAAATTCTCTTATTAAATAAATTATTCCTATTTAAAGCTAAATACTTACCTGTAAAATAAATCCTAATATAGCTACAATATAAATTACAATTATATTGTAGCTATTTTAGGATTAATATTTATTTTACAGGCAACTTTGTAATTATTTTAACCAGGTGCAATAGCTATTAAATAGTTAATAACTATTTAATAGCTACCTAGATAAAATAATTACAAAATTACCAGTAAAATAAATCCTAACCTAAGTTAAAATTAAACCTAACACTACACTATCAATAAATTAATTACATAAAATAACTACAATTATCTACAATTAAATCTAACACTACACTATCAATAAATTAATGAAATAAAATACCTACAATTAAATCTAACACTACACTATCAATAAATTAATTACATGAAATACCTACAAATAAATACAAATAAATAAACTAACTAAAGTACAAAAAATAAAAAAGCTAAGTTACAAAAAATAAAAAATGAATTACAAACATAATAAAAATATTACAACAATTTTAAGCTAATTACACCTACTCTAAGCCCCCTAATAACAAAGCCCTTCAAAATAAAAAAATGACCTACCCTATTCTAAAATTAAAATAGAAAAGCTCTTTTACCTTACCATGCCCCAAAGAATTCAGATCTTTTGCCTGTAAAAAAAAACATACAATACCCCCCCAACATTACAACCCACCACCCACATACCCCTAATCTAACCCAAACCCCCCTCAAATAAACCTAACACTAAGCCCCTGAAGATCTTCCTACCTTATCTTCACCACACCGGGTATCTATCACCGATCTGTCCAGGCTCCAATATGTTCATCCAAGCCCAAGCGGGGGCTGGAGATCCATCATCCGGCTGAAGTCTTCTATCAAGCGGCAAGAAGAAGTGCAGAAGAGGCTCCAAAGTCTTCATCCTATCCAGGCAGAAGAGGAGATCCGGACCGGCAACCATCTTCATCCAAGCGGCATCTTCTATCTTCATCTGATGACGAGCGGCTCCATCTTGAAGACCTCCGGCGCGGATCCATCCTCTTCTTCCGACGTCCTAAGTCCGAATGAAGGTTCCTTTAAATGACGTCATCCAAGATGGCGTCCTTCGAATTCCGATTGGCTGATAAGATTCTATCAGCCAAACGGAATTAAGGTAGGAAAAATCTGATTGGCTGATGGAATCAGCCAATCAGATTCAAGTTCAATCCGATTGGCTGATCCAATCAGCCAATCAGATTGAGCTTGCATTCTATTGGCTGATCGGAACAGCCAATAGAATGCGAGCTCAATCTGATTGGCTGATTCAATCAGCCAATCAGATTTTCCCTACCTTAATTCCGATTGGCTGATAGAATCCTATCAGCCAATCGGAATTCGAGGGACGCCATCTTGGATGACGTAATTTAAAGGAACCTTCATTCGGACTTAGGACGTCGGAAGAAGAGGATGGATCCACGCCGGAGGTCTTCAAGATGGAGCCGCTCTTCTGCCCGGATAGGATGAAGACTTTGGAGCCTCTTCTGGACTTCTTCTTGTCGCTTGATAGAAGACTTCAGCCGGATGATGGATCTCCAGCCCCCGCTTGGGCTTGGATGAAGATTTCGGAGCCTGGACGGATCGGTGATAGATACCCGGTGTGGTGAAGATAAGGTAGGAAGATCTTCAGGGGCTTAGTGTTAGGTTTATTTAAGGGGGTTTGGGTTAGATTAGGGGTATGTGGGTGGTGGGTTGTAATGTTGGGGGGGTATTGTATGTTTTTTTTTTACAGGCAAAAGAGCTGAATTCTTTGGGGCATGCCCCGCAAAAGGACCTTTTAAGGGCTGGTAAGGTAAAAGAGCTTTTCTATTTTAATTTTAGAATAGGGTACGGCATTTTTTATTTTGGGGGGCTTTGTTATTTTATTAGGGGGCTTAGAGTAGGTGTAATTAAAAATTGTTGTAATATTTTTATTATGTTTGTAATTAATTTTTTTATTTTTTGTAACTTAGCTTTTTTTATTTTTTGTACTTTAGTTAGTTTATTTAATTGTATTTATTTGTAGGTATTTCATGTAATTAATTTATTGATAGTGTAGTGTTAGGTTTAATTGTAACTTAGGTTAGGATTTATTTTACAGGTAATTTTGTAATTATTTTAACTAGGTAGCTATTAAATAGTTCTTAACTATTTAATAGCTATTGTACCTGGTTAAAATAAATACAAAGTTGCCTGTAAAATAAATATAAATCCTAAAATAGCTACAATATAATTATAATTTTTATTGTAGCTATATTAGGGTTTATTTTACAGGTAAGTATTTAGCTTTAAATAGGAATAATTTATTTAATAAGAGTTAATTTATTTCCTTACATTTAAATTATATTTAACTTAGGGGGGTGTTAGTGTTAGGGTTAGACTTAGCTTTAGGGGTTAATACATTTATTATAGTAGCGGTGAGGTCCGGTCGGCAGATTAGGGGTTAATACTTGAAGTTAGGTGTCGGCGAATGTGAGGGAGGGCAGATTAGGGGTTAATACTATTTATTATAGGGTTATTGATGCGGGAGTGAGGCGGATTATGGGTTAATAACTTTATTATAGTAGCGGTGAGGTCCGGTCGGCAGATTAGGGGTTAATAATTGTAGGTAAGGTAGCAGCGACGTTGGTGGCGGCAGATTAGGGGTTAATAAATATAATATAGGGGTGTCGGCGGTGTTAGGGGCAGCAGATTAGGGGTACATAGGGATAACGTAGGTTGCGGCGGTGTGCGGTCGGCAGATTAGTTGTTAAAATTTTTATTTAGGGGTACATAGGTAGTTTATGGGTGTTAATGTACTTTAGAGCACAGTAGTTAAGAGCTTTATGAACCGGCGTTAGCCCAGAAAGCTCTTAACTCCTGACTTTTTTCTGCGGCTGGAGTTTTGTCGTTAGATTTCTAATGCTCACTTCAGCCAAGACTCTAAATACCAGCATTAGAAAGATCCCATTGAAAAGATAGGATACTCAAATGGCGTAGGGGGATCTGCGGTATGGAAAAGTCGCGGCTGGAAAGTGTGCGTTAGACCCTTACCTACAAGACTCTAAATACCAGCGGTAGCCCAAAACCAGCGTTAGGAGCCTCTAACGCTGGTTTTGACGGCTAACGCCAAACTCTAAATCTAGCCGTTAGAGTTTTAAAATTTCACTGTTGCTTGCACATAATTAGGTGTTTAGCCACTGTAAATGGATTTAGCACGTAGTAAAACTAATCTCAAGAGCATCAGTGCACTCCTTTAAATTAGCCTAACACAGTTTGAGTAATAATGACAATAGACAAATGTGTGTAGCCAGCAATCATCAGCTATCTTCCAGTAGTGCATTGCTGCTGCTGTTTGGATGCGCCTGTGGATCATCACTTTATTACAGCAGGACATAGCCTAAGTTAACTTAGGTTTCAAATATTAGAACAGGTATAATTGAATTCCTAGGAGAGGGGGTGATAGAGAGGCTATCCTTAAACAAAGGAAACTTTACTAGATTTATGAGTTGGTTACCTTGTCTGCTGGAGGTATGAATAGCGAGATGGATTGGACTGGCTTTAATTGATCATGTGTTTGAACAACTATATATAGCACCACTGATAAATTCCTGTTTTGATGTATAATGAATACTTTTGATGACATTATAATGTATACTGAACAGAGGGATTTATCAAAGGGATTGAAAAAACTTATAATGTGATTTGAAAAGATGTAATATATATTATACTCCACTAGAGGTGTGTGTTAATATGCAGGTAATTGAGGGGTGGGGTTTTGGGTATTTAGAGACGGTTTGGTACTGTTGTATTTCCATACATGATTGAGGATATGGGTCCGAAACGTCATATAACTTTGTCTATGGATGAATACATTTTTTGTATATTGGTGGTGCTGCTTCAATCTTTTTTCCTTGCTGCTGCTGAGGATATCTAAATTTGCTTTTTAGCAAAGAATTCCAAAAGAACAAAGCACATTTGACAATAGTAATCAATTTATGTGTCTTAAAAACAACAAGGTCTATCAGAAACATTTTGACTATTTAACCTTATTTTTTTTTTTTTTTAAATTGCATCACAAAATGCATGGTTTATGTTTATAGATCACATTAAACACAAATATCAAAATAAATTGAGTTATTGTCAAACGTAAAAAAAATATTTTTAGTGATGCAGAGAGATTGGTACATTCTCCCATATATGGTGGTCTTGTAATAAACTGTCAGCCTTTTGGGCTCAATTGGAACAATGTGTCAATCTCACGCTAGGCACACAGCTTACCCTTACGGCTTCAATGATCCTACTAAACCAAATTCCTAACCTACATTGTATATATCGCAAAAAAATACTACAACTGATGCTTACCTGTGCCAAGCACATTATACCCAGGTTATGGAAACAAACATACAGACCCACATACAGCCAATGGGAGGCCGAGGTAACACATATATTGACACTAGAGAAAAGACATTATTGTTTTATGGGGAAGAAAGACTTTATACTAGATATTATCTTTCTATGGGAGCAAAGAAAATCATAAATTTATAAAAGTTGATCCCTTACCAACTTTATTATCTATACGGTGTTGGTCTACCATTCAGATCCATCTATAAATAGATGGGAAATATCCCATTCTTACTTGAGATGTTAGGTGCAGGGAGGTTCTGATACAGTATCCCTTCCTTTTCTTTTTTTTTCTTTTTTCTTTTAGTCCCTTTTATATGTGCTTCCCTAACCCTCTCACGGTCCCCTCTTCTCCCCTCTTTACCATCCAGGTTGAACCGATTAATTTAATTACATAGTGCATTCCCATGATTATATATTTCTATTGGTCTATGCTGCGTACTTGCATGTTTATGTTTCGACTGTATACAGCTTGTCTGCAATAACTATTTTAAGGGAAAAGTAATAAGATATGAATAATATTGGTTGTTCCCTATCCCATTTCTCCCCCTTCCCTCTCTTTCCCCCTTTAGACCATTCTCTTACAACTACTTTCAGTTTTTTTTTTCTTGATTATTTAAATATATTTGTATTATAAAAATAAGGGTTCTGAATCTGAGCACTGTAGAAATCCAAATTATTGGAAATTCAAATTTTGGAAATGTATCTGGTAAAATCTCTAATAAAATGCTATTTTAATTATCAGAAAATTAATATTGCAACTTAAAAAGACAGTAAACTTCTTGTAAACAAGAAGTGTGATTCTATAGGATGTCAACAAAATATCAGCAAAGTCTAAACAAAATGCAATTCATTCACTGTGAACTCTTGCACATGCTCAGTAGAACTGCTTGTGCAATGCTGAATATGGACAGCGTATGCTGTCTGCATTCAGTGATGTCTGGCGGACATGATACGCTACAGCCCTTTATCTGAATCATGACAGTTTCATTTTGACTTCAGTGGTCCTTTAACATCTTGCTTGCTATAACTGTTTTTTATTAGGTAAACTCCACCCACCACTTACCACATTAGGAGGAACCAATCTGGGCTTGAGTCAGTACATTTAGCAGTTTTGTTAGCTCTTCTTGTGAAAGTGCAACACACTGAGATCAGTTGCGGCTGGTGAATTTTTAAGATGGTGGTGCACAAGACCCCGCCCCTTTGAGAAAGCCTCGCCCCTTTGAGAAAGCCATGCCCCTTTTGTGGTTGTTATCAAATATATACCTTGTAGGTAAGTAGCTTTGCTGTTATAATATATATATAATTGTTTTAACAACTTTGAGACTCTGCAATCTACTAATAATTCTAAACTAAAATAGTGTTTTAACTAGTATAATTACAGCAGGCAGCAGCCGTGACAGCCGTCAATGGTAAAACTAGTAGGCAATATATAACTTGTAGGTAAGTAGCTTTGCTGTTATAACATATATTATTGTTTTAACAACTCAGACTCTCTGCAATCTACTAATAATTCTAAACTAAAATAGTGTTTTAACTAGTATAATTACAGCAGGCAGCAGCCGTGACAGCCGTCAACGGTCAGCTACTGTCTAAAACTAGTAGGCAAGTAGTTTTGCGGTTGTTCTCAAATATATAACTTGTAGGTAAGTAGCTTTGCAGCTGTTATAAAATATACAACTTGTAGGTAAGTAGTTTTGCAGTTGTTATCAACTATTTAACTTGTAGGTAAGTAGCTTTGCAGCTGTTATAAAATATACATCTTATAGGTAAGTAGTTTTGCGGTTGTTATCAAATATATAACTTGTAGGTAATATAACTCTGATAATATAATTATAATTTATAATAATTATATAGTTAATATAGCTCAGTAGGGATAAAATAAAAAAATAAAATATGCAGGTTTACTGCCAGTGCCTATATAGTATCAGCAGCACAGCAGTTAACTTCTTTTTTGCAAAACTTTCTTCTAATTGCAATCTGCTAATTAATTAATCTGCTAAAATACTTTAAAGTTTTTACTAGTAAGCAGCCGTGACAGCCGTCAATGGTCAACTAGTAAATCAAAATGTGTCACAGTCTTCTGCTGGCCTGCTGTTCAGGCAGCCTCTCTCAGAATCAGAAATTAATAAAGCAAATTAAAAAAAAATAATAATAATAACATTCCCAAATTCCTTCACTCCCTACTATGCTAATTCTAACTAAGTCTTTTCTGGTCACTGTCTGACTAATTGTTCAGGCAGCCTCTCTCAGAAGAATAAGAATAAATAAAGCAAGTATCTGCTAATTCAAAAAGTCTTTCTGTATCCTGTCACTGTCTATCTTTTGAAAACCAAGACCCGATCAGAAGAGCCCAGAGAGGAGACCAGATAAGTGCAAATTTGATAGCAAAATTCTCTCAAAGCTGAGTTTTGAATGTTTGTGGGCAAACGTTTTATGAACTGGGAGTGCTGTTAACGTTTTGTGGGCAATAACGTTTTTTTGGGCAACTTTATTGAGGGTACACTTGGCTTATTTTTTGGGTCTCAGAACCCACATGGCTAGTTTAAAACCGCTCTGGTGTGGTTCTTTGAGGCTGTAGAGACATTGAGTGAGATGGGCAGGGCCTATTTTCGCGCCTCAGATGTGCAGTTGTTTTCACTCAGCAAGCAGCAAGCTCCAACTCCTGAGGGCCCTTGTGAATGTTTTGGGCCAAATCAAAGCTTTAACCCCATATTTACTATCCCTGAGGGCAGGTAGGCCCCACAGCAGGGCTGTGGCAAGGTGCTGGGGGTGTTTTTTCCGGATTAGGACTAATTTCATTCCGGTTTGCACATTAAGGGGTTAAATGTTAAATTTCCTTGTGGGGCAAACTTAACTACTCATATTGAGTCTGCTTGCAAACATTTGAAAAAATTGGTGCATTTTAAAGCAGTTTTGCAGAACGTGTATGCTTTTTTTCTCTTAAAGGCAAAGTACCATTTTTTAAGATTGTTATTTTTTTTTCACTAAATAAAGTGTTTTCATGCATGTTTGTAGTCATTACTAGCCTTTTCAACATGTCTGACATTGAAGAAAGTCATTGTTCAATATGTTTAGAAGCCATTGTGGAACCCCCACTTAGAATGTGTCCCTCATGCACTGAAAGGTCAATAAATTGCAAAGAACATATTTTAGCTACTAAAAGTATGTTGCAGGATAATTCTCAGTCAGAAGGGAATCAGGTTATGCCATCTAATTCTCCCCAAGTGTCACAACCATTAACGCCCGCACAAGCGACGCCAAGTACTTCTAGGGCATCTAATTCTTTCACCCTGCAAGATATGGCCGCAGTTATGAATACTATCCTCGCAGAGGTTTTATCTAAGTTGCCTGGGTTGCAGGGGAAGCACAGTAGGTCTGTTGAGAGAACAAATGCTGAGCCCTCTGACGCTTATCCGATGTACCCTCACAATGTTCTGAGTTGGGGGTGAGAGATTTGCTGTCTGAGGGAGAGATGTCTGATTCAGGAAAGATGTTCCCTCAGACAGACTCCGATATGACGGCTAATAATTTTAAACTAAAACACCTCCGCTTATTGCTCAGGGAGGTTTTAGCGACTCTGGATGATTGTGACCCTATTGTAGTTCCAGAGAAATTGTATAAAATGGACAGATTTCTAGAGGTTCCTAGCTACACTGATGTTTTTCCGGTCCCTAAGAGGATTTCGGACATTGTTACTAAGGAGTGGGATAGACCAGGTATTCAGTTTGCTCCCACTCCTACTTTTAAGAAAATGTTTCCCACATCAGACACCATGCGGGACTCGTAGCAGATGGTCCCTAAGGTGGAGGGAGCTATTTCTACCCTGGCTAAGCATACAACTATATCTATTGAGGACAGTTGTGCTTTCAAAGATCCTATGGATAAAAAATTAGAGGGTCTCCTAAAGAAAATATTTGTTCATCAGGGTTTTCTTCTCCAACCTATAGCGTGCATTGTTCCTGTAACTACTGCAGCTGCTTTTTGGTTTGAGGCTCTGGAGGAGGCTCTTCAGGTTAAGACCCCATTAGATGATATTCTGGATAGAATTAGGGCTCTCAAGCTAGCTAATTCTTTCATTACAGATGCCGCTTTTCAACTGGCTAAATTAGCAGCAAAGAATTCAGGTTTTGCCATTTTAGCGCTTAGAGTGTTATGGCTTAAGTCCTGGTCTGCTGATGTGTCATCAAAATCTAAGCTTTTAGCCATCCCTTTCAAGGGTAAGACCCTATTCGGGCCTGAACTGAAAGAGATCATTTCAGACATCACTGGAGGGAAAGGCCATGCCCTTCCTCACGATAAGACAAATAAGATGAGGACCAAACAAAATGATTTTTGTTCCTTTCGAAACTTCAAAGGTGGTCCCTCTACCTCTTCCCCTGCTGCAAAGCAAGAGGGGAATTTTGCTCAATCCAAGTCAGTCTGGAGACCTAACCAGACTTGGAACAAGGGTAAACAGGCCAAGAAGCCCGCTGCTGCCACCAAGACAGCATGAAGGGGTAGCCCCCGATCCGGGACCGGATCTAGTAGGGGGCAGACTTTCTCTCTTTGCTCAGGCTTGGGCAAGAGATGTTCAGGACTCCTGGGCTTTAGAAATCTTAACCCAGGGGTATCTTCTAGATTTCAAAGATTCTCCTCCAAGGGGGAGATTCCATCTTTCTCAATTGTCTGTAAACCAGACAAAAAGAGAGGCATTCTTACACTGTGTAGAAGACCTATATACCATGGGTGTGATCTGCCCAGTTCTGAAAACAGAACAGGGGCAGGGGTTCTACTCCAATCTGTTTGTGGTTCCCAAAAAAGAGGGAACCTTCAGACCAATTTTAGATCTCAAGATCCTAAACAAATTCCTCAGAGTCCCATCCTTCAAGATGGTGACCATTCAAACTATTTTACCAATGATCCAGGAGGGTCAATATATGACCGCCGTGGACTTAAAGGATGCATATCTACACATCCCTATCCACAAAGATCATCACCAGTTCCTCAGGTTCGCCTTTCTGGACAAGCATTACCAGTTTATGGCTCTTCCCTTCGGGTTGGCCACCGCTCCCAGAATTTTCACAAGAGTTCCATTCCTAGGAACTCTGAAAGATTCGGTGGACATGAAAATTTTTCTGACTGAGGTCAGGAAATCAAAGATTTTAACCATCTGCCGAGCTCTTCATTCCATTCCTCGGCCATCAGTGGCTCAGTGTATGGAGGTAATCGGACTAATGGTAGTGGCAATGGACATAGTTCCGTTTGCTCGCTTGCATCTCATACCACTGCAACTATGCAACTATGCATGCTCAAACAGTGGAATGGGGATTATGCAGATTTATCTCCTCAGATAAATCTGGATCAAGAGACCAGAGACTCTCTTCTTTGGTGGTTGTCACAGGATCATCTGTCCCAGGGAATGTGTTTCAACAGGCCAGCATGGGTCATAGCGACGACGGACGGCAGCCTATTGGGCTGGGGTGCAGTCTGGAATTCCCTGAAAGCACAGGGTTTGTGGACTCAGGAGGAGGCTCTCCTCCCGATAAATATTCTAGAACTGAGAGCAATATTCATTGCACTTCTGGAGTGGCCTCAGCTGGCATCGGCCAGATTCATAAGATTCCAGTCACGACTGTAGCATATATCAATCATCAGGGGGGAACAAAGAGTTCTCTAGCGATGATAGAGGTTACCAAAATAATTAGATGGGCAGAGACTCACTCTTGCCATCTATCAGCAATCTATATCCCAGGAGTGGAGAACTGGGAAGCAGATTTTCTAAGTCGTCAGACTTTTCATCCGGGGGAGTGGGAACTCCATCCGGAGGTGTTTGCACAATTGATTCAGCAATGGGGCACACCAGAATTGGATCTGATGGCGTCTCATCAGAACGCCAAACTTCCTTGTTACGGGTCCAGGTCAAGGGATCCTCAGGCAGTACTGATAGATGCTCTAGCAGTACCCTGGTCATTCAACCTGGCTTATGTGTTTCCACCATTTCCTCTCCTTCCTCGTTTGATTGCCAGAATCAAACAGGAGAGTGCTTCAGTGATTTTGATAGCACCTGCGTGGCCACGCAGGACTTGGTATTCAGACCTGGTGGACATGTCATCTCTTCCACCATGGACTCTGCCACTGAGACAGGACCTTCTGATTCAAATCTAGTTTCTCTGCGGCTGACTGCTTTGAGATTGAACGCTTGATTTTATCCAAGCGGGGTTTCTCTGAGTCGGTCATAGATACCTTGATTCAGGCTTGAAAGCCTGTCACTAGGAAAATATATCATAAGATATGGCATAAATATCTTTATTGGTGCGAATCCAAAGGCTACTCATGGAGTAAGATCAGGATTCCTAGTATTTTGTCCTTTCTCCAAGAAGGATGGGAGAAGGGGCTATCAGCTAATTCCTTAAAGGGACAGATATCTGCCTTATCAATTCTACTGCACAAGCGTCTGGCAGATGTTACAGATGTTCAGTTGTTCTATCAGGCTTTAGTTAGAATCAAGCCTGTGTTTAAACCTGTTGCTCCGCCATGGAGTTTGAATTTAGTTCTTAAAATTCTTCAAGGGGTTCCTTTTGAACCTATGCATTCCATAGATATTAAGCTTCTATCTTGGAAAGTTCTGTTTTTAGTTGCTATCTCTTCGGCTCAAAGAGTTTCTGAATTATCTGCATTGCAATGAGACTCGCCTTATCTTGTTTTCCATGCTGATAAGGAGGTTTTGCGTACCAAACCTGGATTCCTTCCTAAGGTTGTTACTAATAGGAATATCAATCAGGAAATTGTTGTTCCTTCTCTGTGTCCTAATCCTTCCTCTAAGAAGTTGCACAACTTGGACGTGGTTCGTGCTTTGAAGTTTTACTTGCAAGCAACCAAAGATTTCCGTCAAACATCTTCTTTGTTTGTTGTCTATTCTGGAAAAAGTAGAGGTAAAAAAGCTACGGCTACCTCTTTCTTTTTGGCTGAAAAGCATCATTCGTTTGGCATATGAGACTGCTGGACAGCAGCCTCCTGAAAGGATTACAGCTCACTCTACTAGAGCGGTGGCTTCCACATGGGCTTTTAAAAATGATGCTTCTGTTGAACAGATTTGTAAGGCTGTGACTTGGTCTTCGCTTCATACCTTTTGCTTCTTTGGAGGCTATTTTTGGGAGAAAAGTTCTTCAAGCAGTGGTGCCTTCTGTTTAACCATCTGTCTTGTCCCTCCCGTTCATCCATGTCCTGTAGCTTTGGTATTGTATCCCACAAGTAAAGGATGAATCCGTGGACTCGTCGTACCTTATAGAAGAAAAGTAAATTTATGCTTACCTGATAAATTAATTTCTTCTATGGTACGACGAGTCCATGGCCCGCCCTGTCATTTTAAGACAGATTATATTTTTTTATTTTAAACTTCAGTCACCTCTGCGCCTTGTAGTTTCTCATTTTTTTTCCTGTACCTTCGGTCGAATGACTGGGAGGAGCTATATAGACAGCTCTGCTGTGGTGCTCTTTGCCACTTCCTGTTGGCAGGAGGAAAATATCCCACAAGTAAAGGATGAATCCGTGGACTCGTCGTACCATAAAAGAAATTAATTTATCAGGTAAGCATAAATTTACTTTTTCATGCCCGTTTAGTGCACTTGAGAATATGCTTTCGGGTTAGCGAGAGAGTTGGATGTTATGTTTTTTTACACTTTTTTTCTCTATTGATTTCTATGAGCAAATAGGTTATCGCACGTGCAATATTATAAGTTCAGCTTTTTTTTTACACAACCCGACATCCTCAAAAAGTTTACTACTAGCACAGTTAGTGTGAGAGCAAAAGCACTAAATAGCGCTTCACTTGTAATCTGGCCCATAGTATGAAATAATAAAAGGTACATGTCAAAATTCAAGGCTTAGAAATTAGCATATACAGTGTATATATATATATCACACTGAGAAAGTCCAGCACTCAATTCCAAGCTCTCAGCTAAGATTAAAGGCAAAAATGAAAGAGTTAGTTACAGCATCGGGCCAAATGGGACAAGCACAGGTACCATGTCAAGGTCTCTTCCAAGACCTGAGTCCCTAAACAGCCACACAATGCAAGGTCTCAATCCAACAAATTGGGAACAAGTGAAGAGTGCACAGGCTTATGTAATCACCCTAGACATGTTCAAAACACGGAAGGGGACTGCACTCTCAGACCGGACTGGGTACACATCTCATGACCCTGCAACATTCACAGCCCTCGGTGAACAATAGCACTCTCAGGAAGCTGCACTGTCCCCAGAGTCACAGGCAGTTAACCCCAGACAGTTAGTTACCGCATCTGGCCAAATGGTACAAGTCCAGGTACCACGTCAAGGTCTCTTCCAAGAACTGAGTTCCTAAACAGCCACACAATGCAAGCTCTCAATCCAACAAACTGGGAACAAGTGAAGGGTGCACAGGCTCATGTAATCACCCTAGACATATACAAAATACTGAAGGGGACTGCACTCTCAGACCGGACTGGGTCAAGACAGAGACCTTGACGTGGTACCTGGGCTTGTCCCATTTGGCCAGATGCGGTAACTAACTCTTCCATTTTTGCTTTTAATCTTAGCTGAGAGCTTGTAAGTGAGTGCTGGACTTTCTCTGTGTGCTGTATTAATTTGTTTTGTTATTTTCCCTATGGGCCTTGCACCCAGACCTGTCTGGTGTTAACTGCCTGTGACTCTGGGGACAGTGCAGCTTCCTGAGAGTGCTATTGTGCACCCAGGGCTGTGCATGTTGCAGGGTCATGGGATGTGTACTCAGTCCGGTCTGAGAGTGCAGTCCCCTTCCTTGTTTTGTATATGTCTAGGGTGATAACATAAGCCTGTGTACCCTTCACTTGTTCCCAGTTTGTTGGATTGAGAGCTTGCATTGTGTGGCTGTTTAGGGACTCAGCTTTTGGAAGACACCTTGACGTGGTACCTGGACTTGTACCATTTGGCCAGATGCGGTAACAAACTCTTCCATTATACATATATATATATATATATATATATATACAGGGAGTGCAGAATTATTAGGCAAGTTGTATTTTTGGCAGAATTATTAGGCAAGTTGTATTTTTGAGGATTAATTTTATTATTGAACAACAACCATGTTCTCAATGAACCCAAAAAACTCATTAATATCAAAGCTGAATAGTTTTGGAAGTAGTTTTTAGTTTGTTTTTAGTGGGATATATGTGTGAGTGCAGGTGTCTATTACTGTGCATAATTATTAGGCAACTTAACAAAAAACAAATATATACCCATTTCAATTATTTATTTTTACCAGTGAAACCAATATAACATCTCAACATTCACAAATATACATTTCTGACATTCAAAAACAAAAACAAATCAGTGACCAATATAGCCACCTTTCTTTGCAAGGACACTCAAAAGCCTGCCATCCATGGATTCTGTCAGTGTTTTGATCTGTTCACCATCAACATTGCGTGCAGCAGCAACCACAGCCTCCCAGACACTGTTCAGAGGGGTGTACTGTTTTCCCTCCTTGTAAATCTCATATTTGATGATGGACCACAGGTTCTCAATGGGGTTCAGATCAGGTGAACAAGGAGGCCATGTCATTAGATTTTCTTCTTTTATACCCTTTCTTGCCAGCCACGCTGTGGAGTACTTGGACGCGTGTGATGGAGCATTGTCCTGCATGAAAATCATGTTTTTCTTGAAGGATGCAGACTTCTTCCTGTACCACTGCTTGAAGAAGGTGTCTTCCAGAAACTGGCAGTAGGACTGGGAGTTGAGCTTGACTCCATCCTCAACCCGAAAAGGCCCCACAAGCTCATCTTTGATGATACCAGCCCAAACCAGTACTCCACCTCCACCTTGCTGGCGTCTGAGTCGGACTGGAGCTCTCTGCCCTTTACCAATCCAGCCACGGGCCCATCCATCTGGCCCATCAAGACTCACTCTCATTTCATCAGTCCATAAAACCTTAGAAAAATCAGTCTTGAGATATTTCTTGGCCAAGTCTTGACGTTTCAGCTTGTGTGTCTTGTTCAGTGGTGGTCGTCTTTCAGCCTTTCTTACCTTGGCCATGTCTCTGAGTATTGCACACCTTGTGCTTTTGGGCACTCCAGTGATGTTGCAGCTCTGAAATATGGCCAAACTGGTGGCAAGTGGCATCTTGGCAGCTGCACGCTTGACTTTTCTCAGTTCATGGGCAGTTATTTTGCGCCTTGGTTTTTCCACACGCTTCTTGCGACCCTGTTGACTATTTTGAATGAAACGCTTGATTGTTCGATGATCACGCTTCAGAAGCTTTGCAATTTTAAGAGTGCTGCATCCCTCTGCAAGATATCTCACTATTTTTTACTTTTCTGAGCCTGTCAAGTCCTTCTTTTGACCCATTTTGCCAAAGGAAAGGAAGTTGCCTAATAATTATGCACACCTGATATAGGGTGTTGATGTCATTAGACCACACCCCTTCTCATTACAGAGATGCACATCACCTAATATGCTTAATTGGTAGTAGGCTTTCGAGCCTATACAGCTTGGAGTAAGACAACATGAATAAAGAGGATGATGTGGTCAAAATACTCATTTGCCTAATAATTCTGCACTCCCTGTATGTATATATATATATATATATATATATATATATGTATATATATATATATATATATATATATATATATATATATATATATATATATATACATACATACATACAGGGAGTGCAGAATTATTAGGCAAATGAGTATTTTGACCACATCATCCTCTTTATGCATGTTGTCTTACTCCAAGCTGTATAGGCTCGAAAGCCTACTACCAATTAAGCATATTAGGTGATGTGCATCTCTGTAATGAGAAGGGGTGTGGTCTAATGACATCAACACCCTATATCAGGTGTGCATAATTATTAGGCAACTTCGTTTCCTTTGGCAAAATGGGTCAAAAGAAGGACTTGACAGGCTCAGAAAAGTCAAAAATAGTGAGATATCTTGCAGAGGGATGCAGCACTCTTAAAATTGCAAAGCTTCTGAAGCGTGATCATCGAACAATTAAGCGTTTCATTCAAAATAGTCAACAGGGTCGCAAGAAGCGTGTGGAAAAACCAAGGCGCAAAATAACTGCCCATGAACTGAGAAAAGTCAAACGTGCAGCTGCCAAGATGCCACCAGTTTGGCCATATTTCAGAGCTGCAACATCACTGGAGTGCCCAAAAGCACAAGGTGTGCAATACTCAGAGACATGGCCAAGGTAAGAAAGTCTGAAAGACGACCACCACTGAACAAGACACACAAGCTGAAACGTCAAGACTGGGCCAAGAAATATCTCAAGACTGATTTTTCTAAGGTTTTATGGACTGATGAAATGAGAGTGAGTCTTGATGGGCCAGATGGATGGGCCCGTGGCTGGATTGGTAAAGGGCAGAGAGCTCCAGTCCGACTCAGACGCCAGCAAGGTGGAGTACTGGTTTGGGCTGGTATCATCAAAGATGAGCTTGCGGGGCCTTTTCGGGTTGAGGATGGAGTCAAGCTCAACTCCCAGTCCTACTGCCAGTTTCTGGAAGACACCTTCTTCAAGCAGTGGTACAGGAAGAAGTCTGCATCCTTCAAGAAAAACATGATTTTCATGCAGGACAATGCTCCATCACACGCGTCCAGGTACTCCACAGCGTGGCTGGCAAGAAAGGGTATAAAAGAAGAAAATCTAATGACATGGCCTCCTTGTTCACCTGATCTGAACCCCATTGAGAACCTGTGGTCCATCATCAAATGTGAGATTTACAAGGAGGGAAAACAGTACACCTCTCTGAACAGTGTCTGGGAGGCTGTGGTTGCTGCTGCACGCAATGTTGATGGTGAACAGGTCAAAACACTGACAGAATCCATGGATGGCAGGCTTTTGAGTGTCCTTGCAAAGAAAGGTAGCTATATTGGTCACTGATTTGTTTTTGAATGTCAGAAATGTATATTTGTAAATGTTGAGATGTTATATTGGTTTCACTGGTAAAAAATAAATAATTGAAATGGGTATATATTTGTTTTTTGTTAAGTTGTATGAATATCCATACATATACATTTTTAGAGATGTATATGTTTGTATCTTAATTTTAAATCTCTTTGCATGCCTTTTTTTCAAAACCTGAGACCTTGTATATTTGAGCCCTTATAACTATTTTTTGTTCAATTTGTTTTTAATAATTTTTATTAGATATTGTTATTATGGGGCCGCTGCTCCATAACTGGTCCGCCTGCTCTGAGGCTGCGGACATAAATCCACCCGATCCTATAAGAACTGCTTGTGCAATGATAAATGCTGATAGCGTATGCTGTCGGCATTTATCGGTGTTCGGCGGACATGATACCCTACATCGTATCATGTCCGATCGCACTTTCACAAATCAGCCCCTAAGAGTGTAAGTGTATTTTTTATTTTTTTTGTAACACACAGGAAAATCTGGTTTATTACAATCAATTGGGAAAATGCACACAACTGTAAGAAACAAATGTTTTTTCAGACTTTTAAAGGGGTTTGAATGTTTATCTGCATAACTACACAAAAGCAAATCTCACACAGCATATATTTGAAAGTAAAGAATTGCAAATAATTCATTATTACTACTATGACTAATATGTTTGAATAAAGATCTTTCACTTTTTTTAAAATATATCAATTCATGATGTGTTCTGTTAAGAATTGTTTATCACTGTGTAATTTAATAATATTTTCAGGGCATGTGTTTTTGCAGCGTGTAGTTCTATAAGTGTATAATTTGCAAGTGTATTGGGTTATACATGGAGTTTGACAAAGGAGTGGACAACCTTTTAAACAGGTAATTGGTACTTAATAAATTCTAATCTCCCTAAATTTCCCCTGCTAAACATGCTACACTTTCTCTTATATCAGCCTTTACCTTATCCATCTTTATCTTTATTTAAAGTCACAACTATTCCTTTCACAAACAACACTCAAACTATTAATATCTCTTCTTATCTTCTATTTTCCCTCCTCTACAACACACGTACACTCTATTCCTATCTCACATTTCTCAGCCAACCAAGCTCCACTAATACTAAGCTTAGATGGTCACATAAGACACACGCATCTTCATTCTCTTACCATCTTTCTTCTCCTTGTAGTTGGGGATATCTCACTTAACCCAGGTTCACCCTCCACTTCTTTTCTGCTCACTACCTTGCTGACACCTGCACAAACTAGCCTATGTAACCTTTTCAGCCTAATTACTTCAGAATTTATACTCTATATGCAACAAGCTCACTTCAATTCACAACCTATTCATTTAACTATCACTTAACCTGTTAGCCCTCACAGAAACTTGTCTCTCCTCCTCTCACACAACTGCTTTAGCCTCTCTGTCCTATGATGACCTGCACTTAAGTCCCAGGCCAGGAGATAAACAAGGAGGGGGAGAAGCATTCTTCTGTCTCCATATTGTACCTTCCAATGCATTATTTTACCCCTTTCTTTCTTATCTTTTGGAGTTCACACTATTTGCCTCTTCTCCACTGTAGCTCTCCATGTTGCTGTTATCTTTTGGCCTCCTGGCCCAGGATCACAATTTCTAGACCACTTTGAAGCCTGTCACCCACACTTACTTTCTTATAAAATCCCTTCTCTCATCTTAGGGGACTTCAACATACCTATTGACAAATCTAACATGCCTGCTGTCTCTAAACTTTAATCTCTTACCACCTCTTTTGGCCTGTCCCAGTGGACAACATATCCAACCCACTGTGAAGGCAACTCAATAGACCTGGTCTTCACCAGTCTTTGTGTCATTTCCAACTTCTCTAACTTCCCCTTTCCACTCTGTGACAACCATTTACTAACTTTCTCTCTTACTCTACCTGCAGCATCCTTATAAGGCCACAAAATACTGCTACCTTACAGGAATGTAAATGATTTTGATCTTACAGATTCAGTTGCTGCCCAACTGAAACCTCTACTATCCAATATTTTCTCCCTCTCTTGCCCCAACATTTGGCCTTAAAGTATAATTCTGCACTAAATCAACACTTGACAAAGCTGCACCGTGAACAATTCACTGTGCATCATGTACTCAACGACAACCATAGCACACCAAACAGTCCTGCTATTTTCAGCGATATTCAAGGACTGTTGAACATCGGTGGAGAAAATCACACATACTTGCTGATTTTTTGCTTTATAAATTCATCCGTAGGTCATACAATTCTGCCCAAAGCCTGGCCAAACAAATATACTTCTCCTCCCTTGTCAGCTCATGCATCTAACACCAGAAGGCTGCTTATAACCTATAACTCCCTTCTATGTCCACCTGAACCTCCTGCCACTACAAAACTGCACTGGCAAATTTCCTGATACATTCAATCATACATTCAATCAATCACACCAACCATAAAAAGCCCTCGTTTGACACCTACACTGCCCTAAACAAACTGAAGAAACCACCCTCACTACAGTAATACATTATCTGCTATCAGCTAAAGCAAAGGGACACTACTCCTTACTAATTCTTCTTGATTTATCTGCTACTTTCAACACAACTGACAATTCTTTTTTCTTATAAATGCAATTTTGCATCCAAGACACATACCTCTCCTGGGTTGCTTCATATCTCTTTGCCTCTCTCAGTTGGAATAACACAAGGTGCTGCCTTGGCTCCCTTGAATTTTTTCTCTCTATACATCCTCCCTTGGAAAACGTATATCCTCATTTGGATACTAGTACCAATTATACGCTGATGAAAGCAAAATATATCTTTCCTCTCCTTATATCTCTTCCTCTTTACTCAGCCTGATTACCAACTTTCTCTCTGCAGTTTCCTCTTGGATGCCCTTAGACTACCTCCAACTCAATCAGTCTAAAACTGAGCTTCTTCTTATTTACCCTTTTTGAGACATTCCACACCCAACATTTCTCTTACAGTTGGATAGTCTATTCTCAACAGCTCACCCTTGATCTTCTGTCTTGGGGTCACACTTGATTCTTACAGATCATGCATAAATTACATAGCACTAAAGCATATGCATTATGTTTACTATCACTTTAAAGTGATTCTGATAATAAAATATTAAACAGAATCAAGTTGATAAGCATGAAAAGTATCCTTCTGAAAAACAGTTGTACAAAACACATTGTGTATGACATTACAATGAAATTTATGGCAACTTTTGTTAGAAGCATTAATAGAAAAGCATTTTACTGAACATAATTTATACATCTCTTGAAATAAATGAATTGGTGCCAGCATAATGTAAACACTTACTGCAAATTGCTAACAATCCTGGCCACAAAACTGTGTAAGTATTAATAAGTAACATGTGCTGAGTCAATCTGATTGAATCACTGAGTTAAAATCAACACTTATGTTTCAACTGTAACAATAGTGCTACATCTCTTTATTGCACTTAAGCCATGACAATTTACTGCATTATGCATATGTCTTTTTGCTAGTTAAGTCAAAGTGTTTCTTGTTAGCTGCAAAGCTCATCATTCAGCAATAATTTAAAAAACAAAATCGTGTTTGGTCGATTGGAAAGCTGTTTAAAACATCACAAACATGCTTGCCAACTATTCTTATTGTCCCAAGGCAGTTGCCATTATTGAACTTCTGGCCTGTGGTATAATAGCACACAAGACAACAGGTTCCACTTCATAACAATTTGCTGAGGTATAGACTTGGAATGCTCGTTAGACTCTGGGAATTAAATGTGAGGTCTTTGTTGGACTTGTATATGTTCTTTGCTTGTTTGGTATGTGTGTCTCCTGCACTTTACACTGCAACGCAGAACAACAACTTTGTGAATTAGAATCAGTAATTTTCCTGTAGTTTACAATTAAAAATTAATAATACAATATTTAATATTTTGTATATATTGGTCCAGATTACGAGTGAAGTGCTGTTAGGTTTGAACAAAAAGGGGTTTATCAGGGATGTTTTCGCATGTCGGAAGTAGCGTGCATATTACCAGTTGAAAGTAAATGTATTTGCTCGAGCACAATTGAATGTAATGTGCTTTGGGTTATTGCAACCTCAGAGCTCTAGTTAACTGTTAGGCTTGATTAAAAAATGTCACAAAATACATTAAACAGTACAGTTACACTCATATTAACAGTCTAATAAAAAAAATATTGCTATAAAAAGTTATAAGGTTAGGGAAAAAATGCTGCAAATGGCTTTAACATATACTGTAGATACATACATATACATGTATAAATATGTATATGTATGTACAGTAAGGGACAAAATATTTGATCCCCTGCTGATTTTGTACATTTGTCCACTGACAAAGAAATGATCAGTCTATAATTTTAATGGTAGGTTTATTTGAACAGTGAGAAACAGAATAACAACAAAAAAATCCTGATAATAATTTTCAAAAACGTTATAAATTGATTTGCATTTTAATGACTTAAATAAGTATTTGATCTCCTATCAATCAGCAAGATTTCTGGTTCCCAGGTGTCTTTTATACAGGTAAAGAGATGATAATAGGAGCACTCTCTTAAAGGGAGTGCTCCTAATCACAGCTCGTTACCTGTATAAAAGACACCTGTCCACAGAAGCCATCATTCAATCAGATTCCAAACTCTCCACCATGGCCAAGACCAAAGAGCTGTCCAAGGATGTCAGGAACAAGATTATAGACCTACAAAGGGCTGGAATGGGCTACAAGACCATCGTCAAGCAGCTTGGTGAGAAGGTGACAACAGTTGGTGTGATTATTCACAAATGGAAGAAACACAAAATAACTGTCAATCTCCCTCGGTCTGGGACTCATGCAAGATCTTACCTCGTGGAGTTTCAATGATCATGAGAACAGTAAGGACTCAGCCCAGAACTACACAGGGGAATCTTGTCAATGATCTCAAGGCAGCTTGGGCCATAGTCGCCAAGATAACTATTGGTAACACACTACCCCGTGAAGGACTGAAATCCTGCAGTGCCCGCAAGGTTCCCTTGCTCAAGAAAGCACATGTATAGGTCCGTCTGAAGTTTGCCAATGAACATCTGAATGACTCAGAGGAGAACTGGGTGAAAGTGTTGTGGTCAGATAAAACTAAAATCAAGCTCTTTGGTATCAACTTAAATTGCCATGTTTGGAGGAGGGGGAATGATGCCTATGACCCCAAGAACACCATCCCCACCTTCAAACATGGAGGTGGAAACATTATGCTTTGGAGGTGTCTTTCTGCTAAGGGGACAGGACAACTTCACCACATCAAAGGGACGATGGACGGGGGTCATGCACCATCAAATCTGGGGTGAGAACCTCCTTTTCTCAGCCAGGGCGTTGAAAATGGGTCATGGATGAGTATTCCAGCATGACAATGACCCAAAACACAAGGCCAAGGCAACAAAGGAGTGGCTCAAGAAGAAGCACATTAAGGTCCTGGAGTGGCCTAGCCAGTCTCCAGTCCTTAAGCCCATAGAAAATCTGTGGAGGGAGCGGAAGGTTTGATTTGACAATTGTCGGCCTCGAAACATTAATGACTTGGAGAAGATCTGCAAAGAGGAGCGGGACAAAATCCCTCCAGAGATGTGTGCAAACCTGGTGGCAAAAAACAAGAAACATCTGACCTGTGATTGCCCACAATGGTTTTGCCACTAAGTCATGTTTTGCAAAGGGGTCAAATACTTATTTCACTCATTAAAATGCAAATCAATTTATAACTTTTTTTAAATGCATTTTCTGGATTTTTTGTTGTTATTCTGTCTCTCACTGCTCAAATATGTATATATGTGTGTACAGATGTATTTATGTATTTCTCAGTTTTACTGTATAATTACTGTAAATATTTCACATTCCAATGTTCTTAACATACAGGATAATGTCCTTTTTATTCTTAAATAATCCATCAGATATAGCAGGAACATTAGGAGTTGCCAAATAAACAGTTTGGTACATTCTGAGAAAAAAATGCACTGGTGAGCTCTGCAACACAAAAAGGACTGGACATCCACTGAAGATAACAGTGGTGGATAATCATAGAATCCTTTCCATGGTAAAGAAAAACCCCTTTACAACATCCAGCCAAAGTGAAGAACACTCTCCAGGAAGCAGGGATATCATTATCCAAGTCTACCAAGTCTAAGAAGACGTCATGAGAGCAAATACAGAGGATT
This sequence comes from Bombina bombina, assembly GCF_027579735.1. Lineage (NCBI taxonomy): Eukaryota > Metazoa > Chordata > Amphibia > Anura > Bombinatoridae > Bombina > Bombina bombina. The sequence continues at coordinate 285,495,911 of NC_069500.1, forward strand.
CACTACAAGGTGCAAACCGTTTATAAGCCTCAAGAATATAAAGGCCAGTTAAGACTTTGCCAAAAAATAATTAAAAAAGCCAGCCCAATTCTGGAACAGCATTCTTTGGACAGATGAAACTAAGATCAACCTGTACCAGAATGATGTGAGGAAAAAAGTATGGAGAAGGCTTGGAACAGCTCATGATCCAAAGCATACCACATCATCTGTAAAACATGGTGGAGGCAGTGTGATAGCATGGGCATGCATGGCTTCCAACGGTACTGTGTCACTAGTTTTTATTGATGATGTGATAGAAGACAGAAGCAACCGGATGAATTCTGGAGTGTATAGGGATATATTGTCTGTTTAGAATTAGACAAATTCAGCGAAGTTGATTGGACAGCTCTTCACTTTACAGATGGACAATGACTCATAACATACTGCAAAAAAAACCAGGAATTTTTTTAAGCAAAAAAGTGGAATATTCTGCAATGGCCGAGTCAATCGCATGATCTCAATCCGATCAAGCATGCATTTCACTTGCTTAAGACAACATTTAAAACATAAATACCCACAAACAAACAACAACTGAAGACAGCTGCAGTAAAGGATTGGCAAAGCATCACAAAGGATGAAACCTAGCATTTAGTGATGTCCATGCATTCCAGACTTCAAGCAGTCATTGCCTGCAAAGGATTCTCAAAAAAAGTATTAAAAAATAACATTTTATTTATGATTGTGTACATTTGTCCAATTACATTTGAGCCTCTGAAATAAGTGGACTGTGTATGAAAATGGTTGCAATTCCTAAATTTTTCATACAATATTTTTGTTCAACCCCTTGAATTAAAGATGAAAGTCTGCACTTCAATTGCATTTCGGTTGTTTCATTTCAAATCCATTGTGGTGGCGTACAGAGCCAGAATTATGAAAATTGTGTCAGTGTCAAATTGGACCTAACTGTAGGTTTATATACTTTACCAAATGTCTATCAGATATATGTTTATGAATAAATAGAACATATTCTGCTATGAATTGGAATGTCAAATATTAATATTTCATGTCGGGTTAGCACACTTGGTTAAACGTGATTGGGTTTACGCGTGAGTAAGGTGTTTTTTCAACTTTTCACTCTACATTGAAGTCTATGGGAAAATACGTTGACGTGATCGTGATATTGTCAGTTTAGCTTTTTGTGTATGTCAGGTTTGCGCACTAACAAAAACTTTTCACTCTCAACTTGTAGTTTTCAAGGTATCCTACGTGCGCAAAAAGCTTACTTCTAGCGAAGTTAGCATGCGAACGTGAGTGGCAATTACTAATCTGGCCCATTGTTGGCATTTTTTATAGCAACACTAGGAAATTATTTTTACATGTACAACAATGCACAAAGCTGGTATTAAGTTTATATGAAATATTGACCAGAATATACTTTAATGTGACTATTCATAAAAAAGGTCACTATTACAACAGGAAAAAACACTTTTGCAAGAAAAAGACTAAATAAAATAATATTGAAACTACATGAAATAGAAATGTGTTCACAACTCAGCCCTAGGGCTAGATTATTTACTTGCTGATAAGGAAATTTCTCTAGTTCTATTGGTGGACAGTGACAAAATGAAACAAGAAACTATTTTTTTATAAGGAATTTCAGAACATTTCCTTTCAGTAATTCAAAGACATATCTAAAGGAGCACTATAAGTCATTGCTGTAAGACTTTCTTTACGTTCCATCATCTTACTGACTAAAATTTTGCAATTGTAAAACCAATGTTTCAAATATTCAACTGATCCTTTTTAGAACTAATATCCTCTCTTTAATCCAATAAAAATGTTTTACTTAGCAGTGCTATTTCTTAACTCTGGGGTTGAAAATACAAGATTTGAGCATTTAAAATGCCTTTTATTAATATAGCATTCTCATTATTTTTATATATCAGACACCCCCATGCCAGTTAATTAGGTCATGGTGAGTACTTAAAACTGGACTTTGGACCTATAGTTTAGCTTATAGTCCTCCTATGTCCTAAATCTGTTTCTATTGAGGGATAGGGTTTAATATTTTTTTTACATATATTATATACATGTTGTGCCCTTGCATCTTTTCAGTTTTCTCTCCTTACTCTATATAGATCTATTGTCCTCATACACTTTCATCTTTCTCATTCCCAGTAAGTCTCCCTCTTTTCTCTCATCCACCTCTCAGTTTTACTGTCCTAAGAAATTCTCGTCTTCACTCCTCCCCCTTTGAAGCACATCTCCTCAGATGCTCTCATCTATCTCATTGCACTCCCTAAACCCTCTTTCCACAATAATCCTCTTCTTTCTCATCCCTTCCTCAGAGCAAACCTTTATTCAATATGAAATCTCTCAATCCCCTAAGAAACATATTCCTAGAAACATTTACAACATATAGATAATAATAAATGCAATTAATTTAATACGTTAAACAGTTTGTGTGCGAGTTTGTATTTATGATTGAATATGTATGTGTTTAAGTTTATGAAAAACTATTAGGAATTGGTAAATGAAAAAAAATCACTTTTTTGCCTGTCTCTCCCTCTTTCTCCATCTGTAATTTCAACTGCCTAGCTGAACAATGTGTGGCTTTTATTTGACAGTATACAGTGCTGTCGTGGGTGTATTAGCAGTCTCTTATTGTCTGACATTTTCTTCCATGAATGTTTGCAAAAGAACTGAGCGAACAAGTGCTGAGGTAGCATAAAAACCATTGGTTTGTCTTTCCCTCTACACAATCATTGGATGTCTCTCACTTATGCTTTAATGAGGATTTGAAAATTAACATGTTTTTTAATACAATGCTGTGGCCATCTATGTTTGAGAGGAGAGTACTGATAATGTTTCTACATTGGGTTTACTATGCCTAATAGGGGCGTTTCCTGCTGCACCAAACACACTGAAGACCAGAGCTTTTGCAGAACACCACCCTGGACAGCATACTACTTAAAGGGACACTGAACCCAATTTTTTTCTTCCGTGATTCAGATAGAGCATGCAATTTTAAGCAACTATCTAATTTACTCCATTTATAATTTTTTTTCTTCGATCTCTTTCTATCTTTATTTGAAAAATAAGGCATCTAAGCTTTTTTTTTTATTTAGAACGCTGGACAGCACTTTTTTATTGGTGGATGAATTTATCCACCAATCAGCAAGGACAACCCAGTTTGTTCACCAAAAATGGGCCAGCATCTAAACTTACATTCTTGCATTTCAGATAAAGATACCAAGAGAATGAAGAAAATTTGATAATAGGAGTAAATTAGAAAGTTGCTTAAAATTTCATGCTCTATCTGAATCACGAAAGAAAAAATTTGGATTCAGTGTCCCTTTAAGCTCTCTGTTTTTTAAAGGGACACTGAACCCAAATTTTTTCTTTCATGATTCAGATAGAGCATGCAATTTTAAACAACTTTCTAATTTACTCCTATTATCAATTTTTCTTTGTTCTCTTGCTTTCTTTATTTGAAAAAGAAGGCATCTAAGCTATTTTTTGGTTCAGGACCATGGAAAGCACTTGTTTATTGGTAGGTGAATTTATCCACAAATCAGAAAGAACAACACAGTGTGTTCACCAAAAATGGGCCGGCATCTAAACTTACATTCTTGCATTTCAAATAAAGATACCAAGAGAATGAAAATAATTTGATAATAGGAGTAAATTAGAAAGTTGCTTAAAATTGCATGCTCTATCTAAATCACGATAGAAAAAAAATTGGGTTCAGTGTCCCTTTAAGTGATTAATTTTACAAAAGAGCCTGTGAAAATTGTCAGTAGCACATATGCATTTGTCCATATACCCAATTCAAATGTAGGGAAATTAATATGTTTCAGAAATATCAATAAGTCACCAAGAGAAATGTGAGGGATAAGTGATAATCCACGTCTCCATTCAACGTGAGTAGTAATAACAGTCTATGATATGCCCTGTGACTGTCCAATAATCCCCAATAGGTATAGACCAAAAGAATTCAGGAGAACATCAACAGCACTGTATAAACAATTGTACAAAGGCACTTCTCATGTGCACTGGAGCTAATGAAAAGCAATCGGAACTGTGGTGTGTGTAACTCACAGCCTCTCTCACCTTTCCCGGCGGTTCTCCGGCCTTCGATAGCAAGTGTCCATCAACTTCTCCTGTGCTGGACTCGTAATCCTTGTCCCGCTGTCTGTATTTACCCACTGGCTCCGATGGCTGCACGCTTGACCGAGGGAAACAGCGTCTCGGTCGGTGAGGTCCTCCTCCTGTAGCGGTGCGCTCGGTGTATGGCAGTGGTAATCCAAAGTCAGCATCGGGGGGTGGGGTTAGGCAGTCACACGGACGGGTACGCGGAGCTCGGCTGGGAGCGTTCCATAGAATCTGAAAATGATACGTATAAACAAAGGGTCCTGGAAGCTCCGGTTAATATAAAACAGTGATACTTTATTTGATAGATTAAAATAATAACATGGAGAGACTGAAAGATAGACAATTTGCAGGTGCAGCATCAAGACTTACGCATTTCGGCTAGTGAGCCGTAGTTATAGCATACAGGTGCTGTGCCTAGCAGCTGATTTTAAAACTTATGCTTCATTCTAATTGGTTAAAAAAATCAATCAAGAACCCGCCTGCTGGGTTAGGTCTATATAGTGCTAGCACAAAGTACAGAGAAAAATGGAACGATACAAATTCATTAATATGCAATACTTTTAAAGAGAAAAAGACATAATTACTTTGTATCTTTGATGCTGTTCTTACTAAGTCTTAGAAATGACATATCCTATTATATAAAAGGCCAAATGTGTTTGTCTGAAGCTGTCATGCGCAGTACAGACAGCACGAGGACAAACACACCTGGCCTTTGAGTCCCTGCTCTTGCTGGTGATCCAATCTGCGCAGCGGTAGGAGTGGGCGTGGCCGGACGTGAGCGGGGGGCATGGCCGGGGCATGCCGGGGGCGTGACCTGGCGTGATTGGTCGTGAGGGGGTGTGGCCTGTTGTGAAGGGGGCGTGGTCGGGCGCAGTTGCACATTGGAAGATGGGAGAGAGATAGAGAGAGGGGAGAGAAATAAAGAGGGGGGAGAAAGAGAGGGGGGGAGAGACAGCAAAAGACAGGGGGAGAAAGAGAGGGGGAGAGAGACAGCAAAAGAGAGGGGGGAGAGAGACAGCAAAAGAGAGGAGGGAGAGAGACAGCAAAAGAGAGGAGGGAGAGAGACAGCAACAGAGAGAGGGGGAGAGAGACAGCAACAGAGAGAGGGGGGAGAGAGACAGCAAAAGAGAGGGGGGAGAGAGACAGCAAAAGAGAGAGGGGGAGAGAGACAGCAAAAGAGAGAGGGGGAGAGAGACAGCAAAAGAGAGAGGGGGAGAGAGACAGCAAAAGAGAGGGGGAGAGAGCGCAAAAGAGAGGGCGGAAAAGAGAGCGCAAAAGAGCATAAAAGAGAGGGGGGAAGAGCGCAAAAGAGGGGGGGGAAGAGCGCAAAAGAGGGGGGGGAAGAGCGCAAAAGAGAGGGGGAGAGAGAGCGCAAAAGAGAGGGTGGAGAGAGAGCGCCAAAGAGAGGGGGAGAGAGAGCACAAAAGAGAGGGGGAGAGAGAGCGCAAAAGAAAGGGTGGGAGAGAGAGCACCAAAGAGAGGAGAGAGATCACAAAAGAGAGGGGGGAGAGAGAGCGCAAAAGAGAGGGGAGCGAGAGAGGGGGGGGAGAGTGCAAAAGAGATGGGGGAGAGAGAGAGCGCAAAAGAGATGGGGGAGAGAGCGCAAAAGAGAGGGGGAGAGAGAGAGCGCAAAAGAGAGGGGGAGAGAGAGAGCGCAAAAGAGAGGGGGAGAGAGAGAGCGCAAAAGAGAGGGGGAGAGAGAGAGCGCAAAAGAGTAGGGGAGAGAGAGAGCGCAAAAAAGTAGGGGAGAGAGAGAGCGCAAAAGAGTAGGGGAGAGAGAGAGCGCAAAAGAGTAGGGGGGAGAGAAAGAGCTCAAAAGAGATGGGGAGAGAGCTCAAAATAAAGGGGGGAGAGAGAGCGCAAAAGAGAGAGGGAGAGAGAGAGAGCGCAAAAGAGAGGGGGGAGAGAGAGCTCAAAAGAGAGGGGGGAGAGAGAAAGCTCAAAAGAGAGGGGGAGAGAGAGAGCAAAAGAGAGGGGGAGGGAGAGAGCGCAAGAGGTGGGACCGCTGTACTGCAAAAAATGGCCCGTGTGAACGGGCTTTAGGACTAGTAGCAAATAAAGTAGTAACTGCGATCAAGAATAAACAGACTGAGAGCCAATTCAAATGAATGACTGAACTGAACAGTTATTATAAAGACAAAAACAGAAACAGTAAGCTGTGTCTATATCCAAATTGCTGGTAGATGTGTAAGATCTATGCAGGTAAATAAATAAATAAAGTACTAGCCAAGGATACATTGACAAGGTGATAAATGTAAAGCTAACATATCTGCATATGTGTGTATAAAGATACTCACAATCACACATTATAAAATTGGAGATTAGTAAAGGCTAATAGGAGACTAAAGATGGAGAGGGGATCCTAATGAGTTGCAAGGGAAACCCTATGAGATGTAGCTTAGGACACCAAGTTATTCCCAATAATTAATTAGGTCAAACATTGAATTGAGTCCCTTAGGTATTCTGGTATCAAGCTTGAACATCCAGAAGACCTCTCACTTGGCCAATAGTTGGTCTAGATTGCCACCCCTACTTGATAAAACAACTTTTTCTATTATACACCATCTGAATGTATTCAGGTTATTACCGTGTTTACCATGGAAATGTTGGACCAAGGGTGTCGTGGCTTTGCCTACATTAAATGTAGAGAGGTGTTCCCTTACTCTGGAGTAGCAACAATCAGCAGGTAGTTGCTGTTTAAATATGTAATGCTCAGCAGTTAGTTGCTGTTTAAAAAGACACAATTATGAACTATAAATGTTTGTTTGTATCAAGTAAGGAAGATTGTCTGCTAGTAAGGAGACAAGGTCTTAGTCACCTGAAGTCATGTTGCCTTGTAAGTTTAACCCAATAATATGAGGAGTAATACTGGGTAAGTATTATAGGCACTAAAGAATAATAGTAGTCTTGAAACTACACAGAATAAAATACAAGGAAACTATAGTATTGACAAGGATAAGCTGTTACTCTGCTATGAGGTGCTGTGGCTTTACTACTTTAAACCCTGAGCAGGATGTTACCATGAAGTATGCGATTCTCAGATAGCAGGATATAATCAGCAGTTTGAATTTTGTTTTACAGCAGTGGCTAAGTAACCTCCCAAAAGTATGCTGGACAACAACAGATAATAATCACACAATAGTAATAAAGATATTACTATAATAACCCCTGGCGCTAACGTGTAGCTTAAATTGGTAGTGCAGAGGATTGTAATTAATATGTACTATAAACAATAAATTTCCTTAGTGCGCTCAAGGATGAATCAGAGTAGTGGTGCAAGTAAAAAATGAACAAATTTTATTACAATCTAAATCCTGCAAAAAATACTTTAAAACCAAATTTATCAAATAACACTCTGATCAGGCGTTTGACAGTGTAATATCAATACATAAAATCCCTAAAAACTCAAATAAATAAAATAAAATTGCATAAAAATACAAATAAAATAACAATGAAAATGAACAATCACTATAATAAATGATTATTTCAGAGTAGAGAACAAAAGATCCCATTGGGAACCAAGGAAGATCCATGTCAGCTGGGAGTTAGTGATGTTTAACCGGAGCTGTAACGAGATTTGAAATCCAAATGAACAGACAGGAAGAGAGCCAAATTTGAGGTGTTCACTTATTACTTACACCGAAAATGCTCTCTGAAGTCCCAGCTGTCTCTCTGTAGCGGTCCTGGATTGGATCACTGCTGGATGGATCACCGAAAAAAGAAAGAAATCCCTTGTCTTTCACGATCCGTATCAGCACTCGCGCCAGACAGACCAAACAGTGCTCTGGGTCTCTGTGCGGTCTCGACGCTGGCAATTAGTTCCAGTCACCTGTGTGTTAGAAGAGTGGGCGGAGCAACACGTTTCAGCCCGGTCTGGGCCTTTGTCAAGCTCCTGATAGATGGGAGGTCAGGTCTTTTAAACCGTCACCCCTACGAGACCGGATTCGTGAACATATCTGGTCGATTGAAAATCATGATTTAGATAGGAACAAAGATCTCCCTATACCAAAACACTTCATTACTTGCAATGGGGGAGATCTGAAGTGTTTTTCATATATGGGTATAGATAAGTTGAAAAGGAACTGGAGAGGGGGTAATGCACAGTCAGAATTACTTAAAAAGGAGACCAAATGGATTTTCGATTTAAAATCGCTTAAACCAAATGGCCTAAACTTAGATTTTGATATAGGGTGTTTTCTTAGAGAATAAATTACGTTTGTTTCTTTTCCTTTTAAATTTTAATTTCCAAATGTGGTCTTAAAATTACATTTGTTGAAGATATCCGTTTGGATTACTGTATGGTTGTCTATCAGGATATACTTAAGAAGTAATAAGAATTGTTACTGGGACAATATAATTGGCGCAGAGAGTTGTCCTTGATTCTTACTATTATAACCTAATTCTTTCCCTGCGGGGTGTGCTTTGGGCTGGATGATACAGGGGGTGCAAGTGAAAAATGAAAATAAATTTCCCCCTTTTGCATGTTTGTGTTTTTATGTATCGAATCCATTAAAAGTAAAAATGATTGCCTTTTTTAAAAGGATTTAAAATTAATCATCAAATAAGCTGAAACTCGAAAGGCAAATTGTGCATTTTTAAATGTATTATGAATAAGAAGCTGAAAGTAATAATAGTAAAAGTGTATCTTTTTTGTATCTGTACCGCAATGTCCTTTGTTTTGAATTAATGCTTAACCAATCATATGCAGGAGTGACGGTTTAAAAGACCTGACCTCCCATCTATCAGGAGCTTGACAAAGGCCCAGACAGGGCTGAAACGCGTTGCTCCGCCCACTCTTCTAACACACAGGTGACTGGAACTAATTGCCAGCGTCGAGACCGCACAGAGACCCAGAGCACTGTTTGGTCTGTCTGGCGCGAGTGCCGATACGGATCGTGAAAGACAAGGGATTTCTTTCTTTTTTCGGTGATCCATCCAGCAGTGATCCAATCCAGGACCGCTACAGAGAGACAGCTGGGACTTCAGAGAGCATTTTCGGTGTAAGTAATAAGTGAACACCTCAAATTTGGCTCTCTTCCTGTCTGTTCATTTAGATTTCAAATCTCGTTACAGCTCCGGTTAAACATCACTAACTCCCAGCTGACGTGGATCTTCCTTGGTTCCCAATGGGATCTTTGTTCTCTACTCTGAAATAATCATTTATTATAGTGATTGTTCATTTTCATTGTTATTTTATTTGTATTTTTATGCAATTTTATTTTATTAATTTGAGTTTTTAGGGATTTTATTTATTGATATTACACTGTCAAACACCTGATCAGAGTGTTATTTGATAAATTTGGTTTTAAAGTATTTTTTGCACGATTTAGATTGTAATAAAATTTGTTCATTTTTTACTTGCACCACTACTCTGATTCATCCTTGAGCGCACTAAGGAAATTTATTGTTTATAGTACATATTAATTACAATCCTCTGCACTACCAATTTAAGCTACACGTTAGCGCCAGGGGTTATTATAGTAATATCTTTATTACTATTGTGTGATTGTGTTCTTTTTGTGGAGTTTGAGGATACTCCATTTACCCAGTGGTTTATTGGTAGCTTTCCCAGCGCAGATTGAGCACACCCTTTTTCTCAGTATACAACAACAGATAATACCAAGTAATGTACAGAGGCTTTGCTCTCACAGTATACAGGAAACAGTCTCTGTGTATACGGAACCTGATCTTGCAGCTCTGGATAGTTTGCAGCTTAGGTTATCTGCTGATGAATCCGGGTACCTGACAGGTGGCGAGGCTGGTTGTTTGTGCGGCGTGAGGCGCTGAGCCGTGGGCGATGTGTCAGTGAGGGCTGAGAGAGAACTCTGTGCAGCGTGTCATGCTGATCCGCTCGACGGTCTGGGGCTTCTGTGATGATAGAGGGATAGGCGTGATCTGTGGTTCACTGCCGGTTGACGTCACAGCTTGTGGCAGAGAGTAGCAGCTGCAGTCTGAAGCGAAGGAACACAGTGCAAGTGATCTTCCTCTAAGGCAAGGTGTAGAGATGAGCTGGAAACTTTAGGTAATGACCTTCAATAAACCAGCAAAGGACTATGGTAAAAAGGAGGGTTATATAGGGAAAATTAGGTTGACGTTTGAATTATAAGGTGGTATGAAAAGTTAAACTGAACAGCTTAAGGTGGAACTGAGGTGTTCATGACAGGAGTTCATGTCCCTAGAGGTAAGGCCTACTTATTGTAAATTGCACTGTATACAGGAAATGAGATAGATGATATTACTCATAGTGCAATATACACATGTTAACACAGAAATATATATGTATATAAGCATATACATATATATTTACAAATGCTGCAATCACTGCGCGACTTAACCAATTTGCTGTGCTTTAGTTTGAACAAGGCTCCCAATGGAGCCTATGGAAGTGTGTTCTCAGGAGTGCAATGCTTCCCAGCTTGCCAACACAAGCTTGCGTTCTCATTGTTTTTAACTTGTAATAGCGTGCACTGGTATTACACAGCGGAGCACAAATATCGCTTTCTTGAAAGCGATATTAAGCGCTCCACTTATACTCTGGCCTTAAATCTGGTCTTTCTATAGCCTTCAAAGATAAATGCTGAAGAATGAAGCATTCAAGTCACAGTGAAATGGGGACAGAAAAGGCATGGATACAATGAGATGCAGATATTGAAAAGGAGATAAAGATAGATTGAAAACCAAAAAAGTCTTAAAGAGAAAAGAGGTGGAACGTGAGTTGGAAAATTAGAAACGGAGAGACATGCGAGAGGAAACATGAAAAAGCCAGAGAGATGGAAAATGAGAATATAGTTCTGAATAGCTTTTTTAATACTCATCAGTTTGATAATGTTGGCATTTCTTTGTATCATACTTTATCTGGTAATTGTAGTGCAATAAATTGGCAGTTTAAGTTCAATGAATTTTTATTATCACAAAAAAATATTTCTTCAATAAATATTTCAAGTAGTGTACATGTAACTTTAACTTCTAGATAATCAAATGCATTATTACCCTTGTTCTTTTTTCCTTATCTACAGTTTCTTTTAGATCCTGACATTCATAGCCAGGACACATATTGAGCTCATGAAATATCGTCATTGGCATTCTTCACTCATTCTGTGGTTTACTGTCTTATAATTAGTGTTATGACATATCTGCACAAATCGTGGCACATATATAGCTTCAAAGATTGGAAAACAATGAGAAGTTCAGTCTAAGATTCTTGTTTGTACTTGAAAGACAGTCTGTAACTTTGAAATAGTTTCTTACATAAAAGATACACACTTTCTTTGTGTCTATGGATAATTGCCTACAGAGCCGCAAGAGAGAAAAAAAATGCTTTTTTTTTTTAATAACTTTAATATTTAGATTAAACATATGGAACTCTCTAGGAATTCACAGTGGGGAAAAAAATGAAAACATGTTTCTACTAATTATATTAAAGGGACAGTCAACACCAGAATTTTTGTTGTTTTAAAAGATAGATAATCCCTTAATTACCAATTCCCCAGTTTTGTATAACCAACACAGTTGTTATTATTATACATGTTTTACCTCTGTAATCACCTTGTATCTAAGCCTCAGCAGACTGCCCCTTATTTCAGTTCTTTTGACAGACTTGCATTTTAGCCAATCAGAGCTGTCTCCATGGTAAATTCACGTGCATGAGCTCAATGTTATCTATATGAAACATGTGAACTAATGCCCTCTAGTTGTCAAAATGCATTTAGATTGGAAGCGGCTTTCAAGGTCTAAGAAATTAGCATATGAACCTCCTAGGTTTAGCTTTCAACTAAGAACACCAAGAGAACAAAGCAATATTGGTGATAAAAGTAAATTTGAAAGTTGTTTAAAATTACATGGCCCATTTGAAACATGATTTTTTTTTTTTTTACTTGACTGTCCCTTTAATGGACTAGCATTAAAAAAAAGATTTTTTGTAGCTAGGATGGTTACTTAAGACAGTGGTGAATGAAGTGGTAACTGTACCCTTACCGTATTGGGTATATATATTAGAGATATAACTTTGATAAATCAGTATAGTACAACCTGACTTTACGCTAAGAAATTTGCTACCAATGATTTGATGAAAATTAACTTAACCTACCTTTACATCTACTGATCGCAAGACTTCCTCTTTCATTTGGCATGAAACACGCAGTCTCTAGAAGCATTCAATGAATAATGCTTTAAAATAATTTAATTTTAAGTTAACCAAGTGTTTCTAGTAGTGGTAATAAAAACAATAATCACAATCATCTCACTGTAGAACTAAAATATTGTTTGAGTTATTATCAGAAAGTAAGGACTCCATGTACTAAGCAGCATAAGCTGCTTCGGAGCCTTTGCGCGGCAGGTTCGCACATATGAGCCTGCTTCCCGCAATGTAAGAAGCAGCGGTCATCAGACTGTTGCTTCTTACAACCTCCGCCACATCAGAGGTGGCAAAAAGAAATCACCCCAAACATGCTCGCTTGGGATAATTGGCAGACCCTTTTCTCAAACAAGAGAAGGAGGCAGCATTACACACTCACTTGTGTGTGTAATGATACATTCGGGCAGCGAAAGCAACAACTCCTCAAGTTGAGAAGCTTTACCCCACGCCCCTCAATACATTGAGGCCATAATGAAAATATTTGAAATGTGATGTTTCTTTAACATTATTATTACTATAAGTAGAGGAAAAATCACAGTTTTCTTAGATAAATTAAGGAAAAACAGAGCAAAACAGATAATAGAAGTACAGTACTTTGTTTTTTTTCAATGTATTTCATTGAACATTTTTTATAGGATTTATGTAAGAAGCATTTATTTATCCTATTTTTTAGGATTTTGAGCTGCAAGTTTATTGATTCTTAAAAAAAGAGCCAATGGGGGGTAGTTATCAACGTGTCAACTTTCCTGCCTTCGCCGGCCCAATACGCCCGCCTAAGCTCGCCTACCATCGCCGCTTTGGACCTGAAAAAATTCACCTAAGTTATCAATAAATCTGTCAAAAAGCCGCGCACCAAGTACGGGGCGATGAGCAGCGGACTGTGAGAGTTATCACTCATCCGATCTCGCTGCTCTTCGGCTTTTTCACAGCTTTATTGCTAGCCTGTCACTAAGCACCCACACTAACTACACTGTTCTACCCCCTATACCGGCGCCCCCGGAGCCCCCCGCAACTAAATAAAGTTATTAACCCCTAAACCGCCGCTCCTAGACCCCGCCGCAACTATTATAAATGTATTAACCACTAAACCGCCGCTCCTAGACCCCGCCGCAACTCTTAAAAATGTATTAACCCCTAAACCGCCGCTCCCGGACACCGCAGCAACCTACATTATACCTAGTAACCCCTATCCAGCCCCCCTATACCGCGGCCCTCTATAATAAAGTTATTAACCCCTATCCTGCTGATCCCGCACCTCGCCGCAACTAAATAAATAGTTTAACCCCTAAACCGCCGCTCCCGGACCCTGCCGCAACCTATATTAAATTTATTAACCCCTAATCTGCCCCCTTACACCGTCGCCACCTATAATACATTTATTAACCCCTATCCTGCCCCAAACTACACCGCCGCCACTGTAATAAATTTATTAACCCCTAAACCTAAGTCTAACACTAACCCTAACACCCCCCTAACTTAAATATTAATTAAATAAATCTAAATAATATTTCTATTATTAACTAAATTAATCCTATTTAAAACTAAATACTTACCTTTAAAATAAACCCTAATATAGCTACAATATAAATAATAATTATATTGTAGCTATCTTAGGATTTATTTTTATTTTATAGGTAACTTTCAATTTATTTTAACTAGGTACAATAGCTATTAAATAGTTATTAACTATTTAATAGCTACCTAGTCAAAATAAAGAGAAATTTACCTGTAAAATAAAAACTAACCTAAGTTACAATTACACCTAACACTACACTTAAATAAATTATTCATATTTAAAACCAAATACTTACCTGTAAAATAAACCCTAAGATAGCTACAATGTAATTAATAATTACATTGTAGCTATTTTAGGATTTATTTTTATTTTACAGGTAACTTTGTATTTATTTTAGCTAGTTAGAATAGTTATTAAATAGTTATTAACTATTTAATAACTACCTAGCTAAAAGAAATACAAAATTACCTGTAAAATAAATCCTTACCTAAGTTACAATTAAACCTAACACTACACTATCATTAAATAAATTAAATACAAATAACTACAATTAAATACAATTACATAAACTAAATTAAGTACAAAAAATAAAAAAGCTAAGTTACAAAAAATAACAAAATAGGTTACAAACATTTAAAAAATATTACAACAATTTTAAGCTAATTACACCTAATCTAAGCCCCCTAATAAAATAACAAAGCCCCCCAAAATAAAAAAATTCCCTACCCTATTCTACATTAAAAAAGTTCAAAGCTCTTTTACCTTACCAGCCCTTAAAAGGGCCTTTTGTGGGGCATGCCCCAAAGAAAACTGCTCTTTTGCCTGTAAAAGAAAAATACAACCCCCCCCAACATTAAAACCCACCACCCACATACCCCTAATCTAACCCAAACCCCCTTAAAATAACCTACTAATACTAATCCCCTGTAGATCATCCTACCTTTAGTCGTCTTCACTCAGCCGAGCCACCGATGGAACTGAAGAGGAGATCCGGAGCGGCAGAAGTGATCCTCCAAGGGGCACTGAAGAAATCTTCCATCCGATGAAGTGATCCTCCAGGCGGCGCTGAAGAAGTCTTTCATCCGGGCGATGTCATCTTCCAAGCGGCGCTGAAGAAGTCTTCTATCCGGGCAATGTCATCTTCCAAGCAGGGTCTTCAATCTTCATCCCGCCGACGCGGAACATCCTTCTTTCCTGACGGACTACCGACAAATGAAGGCTCCTTTAAGGGACGTCATCCAAGATGGCGTCCCTTCAATTCCGATTGGCTGATAGGATTCTATTAGCCAATCGGAATTAAGGTAGGAAAAATCTGATTGGCTGATTGAATCAGCCAATCAGATTGAAGTTCAATCCGATTGGCTGATCGTATCAGCCAATCAGATTGAGCTCGCATTCTATTGGCTGATCTGATCAGCCAATAGAATGCGAGCTCAATCTGATTGGCTGATTCAATCAGCCAATCAGATTTTTCCTACATTAATTCCGATTGGCTGATAGAAGCTTACGTCACAAAAATCTACTTTTGCCGGTGTCTAGCCTTTGATTACTAAGGCGAATCAGCCTCGCCACAAATATGCTGTGGAATTCCAGCGTATTTGAGGTTGACGGCTTGATAACTAGGCCCCTTATTCTCAGAAAGTAAGTTCCCTAAAAAGTGATTTCATGTTTATAGGTTTACATAGAATTATGCTGTTGAAAAACATAATAGTGCACAAAATAAGCTAAAATATCATATGTGCACTCAAGATTTAGATTTATGCTCCCTATACCAGTAATATACATTTTGTTTGAGCAACATTTTTTTTCCAGCACTGAGATATTTCTCTATATATTGATGAAGCAATTTTAGCTTTATTTGAGCATAATTTCTGGTATTTTATCTTTGTGTTGCACAGACAAATCAAATATTTTTTTAGCTGCTCCTATACTTTCAGAAAATATCTTTAATTTGAATTCCAAAAAAATAAAGTTACCTTCCAGAATACAAAATGCATTTTGACATTTTTATAATATACCAAGAACATAACAGTATTTAGTAATTATTTTATTAGATATTTTAACCCAATCGCCTAGAATACGAGTTTTGCGTTAGGGTAAAAAAGCAGCGTTAAGAGATAGTAACGCTGCTTTTTTTACGGCCACTGGTATTACGAGTTTCCGCAATGCAACAAAAATATCCATCTCCCTTCAAATCATTAATGTCAACCCCGACCCAGTAGTTAACATATACCGCAAACAAAAACATCCACGAATCACAAAAAAACATTACACAAACTACACTTACACTCATACAAACACTACACTATATTTATTTTTAAGATTTTATATTTTCAGGTCAAAATAGTACGGATCAAAGTTACGAGATCTCGGGTTTTTGAAAAAACCCCCATAGAAAACAATTTTCCATTGACTTACATAGACAGACGGGAACAGACACTCATATAGCTTCATCTAACTACAAATATTATCACATACATACACTAATCGATACATACAAACAATATACAGCACATTACATACACAAAACAGATTTTTATTACGAAATAAACACAATTTAGCTACTTTTTTACACAAGAACATGACGTCACTCACTTTACGCTCAAAACAAGTGTTGGATTTTATTTCTACACACATTTTTCTCCTCCATTGACTTCTATGGAGAAGAC
This sequence comes from Bombina bombina, assembly GCF_027579735.1. Lineage (NCBI taxonomy): Eukaryota > Metazoa > Chordata > Amphibia > Anura > Bombinatoridae > Bombina > Bombina bombina. The sequence goes on from NC_069500.1 coordinate 285,512,364, forward strand.
GTGCTCGTGCACGCGACAGGCAGATTTACCTAACGCACGGAAATAGCATGCTTTCTTGCGTTAGTACCGCTATGACAAATAGATCAAGAAATTACTAGTTCCCTATGGACTTATGGCTTTTACTTGTGTGAAATTCACTACAACATCAAATTGTTATAGAAATTTACATTATTTCAACTACAAATCACCATCAACAATATGAAATATCTTGGAAAAATTACATCATATTTAAATGGACAGAAAAATTATTTGAACATTTCATTATTCACAAACAGTAGACAATTGGAAACACGTCTTATTTACATCTATTATAGCATTTCATTTATTCAACTCATATGCTTGCATGAACAGCATATCTACATAGGCTTAAAGGGCCACTGTAAGTAAATATTTTCTATACCTGTTACTAACTAACTACCCCAAATACGCTTGTTATCAATAGCATTTCATTAACATATCTCTACCGTATAGCAGAAATCTTGTCTGCAAATTTAATTGTTTTCCAAACCCACTCCGTGGGTATCCTTTGCTCTGTACCAATCCGTTTACAATACCTAGGTTTCAAAATGGCGCTTTAAACACAAAGTTATTGGTTTAAGTATTTTGAACATGCAATGATGAAAATAGTGGGCAGGATAACGTGACATCATCGGCAAATAAAAGATATAACTTTTAGAACGTTATGAAACTTCGTTTTGGAGAAAATATAGGTCAGTAGGTTTTAATTAATGTTTATTAACTTTAATATGTTAGTTGTTTAGCTTAAAAATTATAACAGAAAGTAATCCTTTAACACATGATCATTAATGGATGCACATACATCACTTTTGTCATTCACTCATACATGTGCATTGATATTATTGGACAAAAAACACTTTAGATTCTCTCTATGAATCATGAAACATAAAATATGGATTTTACTTTCCCTTTAACATCACAATTAACTCAGAATATACCATTAGGAATTACGTACAATAAGAACATCATTACAACAGATTACAGCTGTCACTTTTTGGGAAGGAACATCAATGCTATACTGTTTTATAGAAGTCAGCATATGTGGGAGAGAATCACCATACACACGTATATGTACATAACACGCATCACACAACCACAAAGCACACATTTATATTTTTAATCATCACACAATAACAATGTAGTAAAATACAACAACAGAATGATGATTTGCTAACTAGACAGGCAGGTTGCTAATATGATGACATCATTAGAAGCTTCAACCATACACATTACAGCTTTAGGACTGTACCGCCCCTTTCAGAAGTTTAGCACTCAATACTACAATACTACATATACATAAACTACTGTTTGGAACATCATTATTATTGCGATTTTAAAGGGACGCGTACAATATAGACATCTCGCAAATCACTTATATATACACAATACTAGAGATGTCAGCCGGAAGATCTTCATTATACTTGCGATTTTAAAGGGACACGTACAATATTGACATCTCGCCAATCACTTATATATACAATATTAGAGATGTCAGCCAGAAGATCTTAATTATTATAGCGATTTTAATGGGACGCGTACAATATTGACATCTCGCAAATCACTTATATATACAATACTAGAGATGTCAGCCGTTAGATCTTCATTATACTTGCGATTTTAAAGGGACACGTACAATATTGACATCTCGCCAATCACTTATATATACAATATTATAGATGTCAGCTGTTACTTTATCGTTTACAAACAATATTGCAGCAACATTGATCGATCAGATTCTATGCCATTATACACAAGTATGCACTTTCATTCATGTTAGCGTGGACGTGTGCTTTTTACAATAAGATCGCGTTTAATAAATATTTATTACGCATATGAATAAACATTACAAAGGTGCACTGTGTATGTTACATTTTACACTTTCACATTGCGATTCATTGGGGGGAAACAAAATTTCAGCAAACACCTAAAAAAACACCCACTTAGAAAGCATTTGCACCGCTCACATACAATCAAGTGAATACAATCATCAATCATTATGAAGTCACTACCATTGGACATATTGCACTATAAATCCCCCAAACAACATGGATAAAGCGTCCCTTGTGATCGACATTGTATCAAATCGCTTTTGTGTTTTTGCATACCTTGTTACTCCTTGCGTGTTTGCTCTGCTGTTTGGCTTTGTGCTGCTTAGCTTGGCAAATATAGATAATACTCAGTTAGATGCTGCTGGTGCTGTTGCACGAGTAGTGTTCAATAGAATCAGGCGGGCTCGGCGTCTCCAAGAGAGACAAAGGGCTTGTCTGGTTAGAGGTCCTCCTGTTCACAGGGTGAGGCCCACCTTGGACAACATGAGTGACTTTGAGGTTTATGACAAGTATAGGCTCAATCGCGAACAGCTCATTAGCCTTTACGATGTACTTAAACCTCATATGGAGCCACGTATGCGTACTGCAATCCCTGGTATGACCAAGATGCTAAGTTGCATACACGTCCTGCCCTCCGGGAGTTTTCAATCTAGAGAGGGGTACATGCATGGGCTTGCTCAGGGTACCTTCTCTGTGGTTTTTGACAACTTTATGGATGCCATGGTACGAGTCACTAAGCGTAACATAGGATTCCCTCAAAATGATGGTGATTGGAGGCGCCTGAAGAGGGAATTCTATGAAATAGCTCAAATGCCCAATGTCTTGGGAGCAATAGATTGCACCCACATTGCGCTGCGTGCTCTAGAACATGTCAAGCCCTTCCGAAATCGCAAACACTTCCATGCAGTTTGTTTGTGGTGCACAGATGCGGATTATGCAGGTGTGTGCGAATTTCGGCGGGGCTTGTCATGATGCCCGCATCCTCAGACAGTCATCCCTATGGTGGCAGTTTGAGGGCAGACAGTTTCCCCCTGGGTTGCTCGTTGGTGAGTACTTGTGCACAACATGGTAAATTAGTTAGACAATTGCCCCTGTAGTCTTAAAAAACAGTTGTGTTTGTGTAATGTGCAAAATGTGCAGCTATAGGATGCACTTTAACCATTTAATTTCAGCAAATGTCTAGTTTTAGCTCCAAACAGATATGTAGCATGTCTTAGCTTAAATGGGCAGCTCTAGGATGCAATTTAACCATTTCTTTCTCTTTTAGCAAAAGTCTGCTTTATGCGAAATACGCATAGGTAGAATGTCTTAGCTTAAATGGTCAGATAGAGAATGCAATTTAACAATGTCATTGTCTCTTTCCGCAAATGTCTAGTTTGAGCTCCAAACAGATATGTAGCATGTCTTAGCTTAAATGGCCAGCTCTAGGATGCAATTTAACCATTTCTTTCTCTTTTAGCAAAAGTCTGCTTTATGCGAAATACGCATAGGTAGCATGTCTTAGCTTAAATGGTCAGATAGAGAATGCAATTTCCCCATGTCATTGTCTCTTTCCGCAAATGTCTAGTTTTAGCTCCAAACAGATATGTAGCATGTCTTAGCTTAAATTGCCAGCTCTAGGATGCAATTTAACCATTTCTTTCTCTTTTAGCAAATGTCAGCTTTATGCTAAATACGCATAGGTAGCATGTCTTAGCTTAAATGTGCAGATAGAGAATGCAATTTAAACATATAATTCTTTTTAATTAAAATTTGAACTAAATTTATAATATTTGTCATTTTGTTATGTTCATTATTTATAGGTGAATCTGGTTACATGAGCCGGTCTTGGCTCATTACGCCGTTGTGTAACCCCACCGACGAGGCCCAGAAGCGCTATAATAGGGCGCACAAGCGGACTAGGGCTGTAGTGGAGTGGATGTTCGGGCTCCTCAAAATGAGACTAAGATGCCTGGACAGGTCTGGAGGAGCCCTCCACTACAGCCCTAGTACGACGGCGAAGATCGTTATAGCCTGCAGCATCCTGCATAACATTGCACAGCGGGCTGGGATGCTGCAGGCCGTCCAGGCGCCCCAACGCCTCCTCCAAGATGAGGAGGACGACCCTGTTCTAGAGGGGCCATTCCGGGACGAGGGGCTCAATGTCAGAGCAAACATCATCAACCGCCACTTCAGATGGAAAATAATAGAAGTTAGATAGGAGTATTGCGAATATGTGTGACTTCTAGGGAAATGAGAAGTAGAGAATTGTGCTAACATGTTATGATTGTTCATCAATTATTACTAAAATTTATTTTGATTATTATAGGTGATGCTTCTGGCATTGGGTCCTGTAACGACTTTGCCACCTGTATAAATAATGTATGGACTGTGGCTGGCGGGAATTTTGCACAATCAGCCATCATATGACATACATTTTAAAAAAGTAGTATTTAGGTTACACATTACTAGATTTTTGGATACTCAGAAAGGGATCCTCTTACAAGTCTATATGCTTCAAAGTCATATTCAAAGTCACACATCAGAGGTTAGGTCTGCACAATGTATGATTCATCTTCACACTTGATAGAACATAACACAAGATGCTACACAAGCTTAGTAAGCTAGTGATATAAATAGTTTCAGAAATGGGGGGGGGGGAGGGGTGCAGAAATAATTCACACACTTCTATTATATATTTGATTTTCACTTTTTCTGCCATTAGGGAGATTACTTCATCTAAAGACTGAAAGTGAAGAATTCAAGACTGAAAGTGAAGAATTCAAGACTGAAAGTGAAGAATGAAGTATCCCAGACTGAAAGTGAAGAATCCCAGATTGAAAGTGATGAATACCAATGTGATCATGCCTGGCATTGTCTTTCAAATGTGCTGACCTTGAAAACCATACAAAGACACGTTTACATGGTAAGTGGCAACAATTTTATGGACTAAGGCTGTGGATGCATCCTATTAGAGACACTTATATTTTTCTTTTTATAGATGGTATTTCACAATCCTCTATTTTGAAAATTATGAATAAGACACCTAATGAAGATAAACTGTTATTTTGAAGATAATTAATTGCCTTTCAAAGACCATACATCCAGGTTAGTTTGCAAAATGCATGCTATTTAAGAATCACAGGTGTAAGAATGTTAAAAGAATTAGGTATAGATACATGTCCGATATTAGAATATGTTTATTTTACATACATTACCCCTACTGTGTGCTAGAGAGGACTCAGATTCTGACCAATCAGACAAAGGGATACATTTTATAGTTGATATAGAGATATATTATTTGAAGGGATATGACATATTACATTCAGTTATGTTCCTCATACAAAATAAATATATTTTTACAATGTGGAGCCCGATCCGATATGCAGCATCGCCCGCAAAAATTTGCGCTGATTTGGTATCACATATACGGCGTAACATAGAAGTTACACCCCTATATTTCTGCCTTCGTCCGTAGTTTTTTGGGCGATAGGCAGGTATACCAAACCAGCGCAGTTTGGTATCCAAAATACAGCGTAAGGAAAAATGGAGAAATCTTACTCCATTTTCACCTCACCACAAAATGCAGCCGTAGTAAGCCTTACGCTGTCTATTGGAGCCCCGTAACTCCCTAAACTACCTGCTAAATAAACCTATGTAAAATAAACCTAATAAAACGCATGCGCAATGTCTATCTACCTGCCAACCGCGATCCCCAGCCGTAATCCCTAATAAAGTATTTAACCACTAAACCGCCGCTCCCGGACCCCGCTGCCACCTACAATAAAAGTATAACCTCCTAATGTGATCCCCCTACCCCGTCGCCAGCTACCTTACCTACCCCCTAAAGTGAGGTCTTTTACCTTACCAGCCCTTAAAAGGCATGCCCCAAAGAAAATAGCTCTTTTGCCTGTAAAAAAACCCACACAATACCACCCCCCAACATTACAACCCACCACCCACATACCCCTATTCTAAACCCACCCAAACCCCCCTTAAAAAAAACCTAACACTAACCCCCAGAAGATCTCCCTACCTTGTCTTCACCCAGCCGGGCAGAACTCTTCATTCGATCCGGGCGATGTCCAATCAAGCGGCAGTGAAGTCTTCTTCCATCCGGGTGATGTCTTCAATCAAGCGGCAGTGAAGTCTACTTCCATCCGGGTGATGTCTTCAATCAAGCGGCAGTCAAGTGATTGGTTCAGCCAATCGTATTGAACTTGAATCTGATTGGCTGATTTTTCTACCTTAATTCCGATTGGCTGATAGAATCCTATCAGCCAATCGGAATTCGACAGACGCCATCTTGGATGACATCATTTAAAGGTACCTCATTCCAAGTTCAGTCTTCGTGCATGATGGATGCTCCGTGGCGGAGGAGCGAAGAAAGAAGATTGAAGATGCCACTTTGCTTGAAGACATCGCCGGGTGGAAGAAGACTTCACTGCCGCTTGATTGAAGACATCGCCAGATGGAAGAAGACTTCACTGCGGCTTGATTGAAGACATCGCCCGGATGGAAGAAGACTTCACTGCCGCTTGATTGGACATCGCCCGGATCGGATGAAGAGTTCTGCCCGGCTGGGTGAAAACAAGGTAGGGAGATCTTCTGGGGGTTAGTGTTAGGTTTTTTTAAGGGGGGTTTGGGTGGGTTTAGAATAGGGGTATGTGGGTGGTGGATTGTAATGTTGGGGGGTGGTATTGTGTTTTTTTTACAGGCAAAAGAGCTGTTTTCTTTGGGGCATGCCCCGCAAAAGGCCCTTTTAAGGTCTGGTAAGGTAAAAGAACTGTGAACTTTTTTAATTTAGAATAAGGTAGGGAATTTTTTTTATTTTGGGGGGCTTTATTATTTTATTAGGGGGCTTAGAATACGTGTAATTAGCTTAAAAATCTTGTAATTTTTTTTATTTTTTGTAATTTAGTGTTTGTTTGTTTTTGTAATTTAGTTTAATTTATTTTATTGAATTTTAGTTTAGATATGTGTAGTTTATTTAATTTATTGATAGTGTAGGTGTATTTGTAACTTAGGCTAGGATTTATTTTACAGGTAAATTGGTAATTATTTTAACTAGGTAGCTATTAAATAGTTATTAACTATTTAATAGCTATTGTACCTAGTTAAAATAAATGCCAAGTTACCTGTAAAATAAATATAAACCCTAAAATAGCTACAATGTAATTATTAATTACATTGTAGCTATCTTAGGGTTTATTTTATAGGTAGGTATTTAGATTTAAATAGGAATATTTTAATTAATAATATTAATATAAATTAGATCTATTTTAATAAGAATTTAGTTAGGGATGTTAGAGTTAGATAGGGTTATTATACTTAATATATATATAATATAATAACTATATTAACTATATTAACCCTTTAATCCCGGCAGTGTAGGGGGATTAAATTAGGGGTTAATATTTTTAAAATAGATGATGGCGGTGTAAGGGGCTCACTTTAGGGGGTAGGTAAGGTAGATGGCGGCGGTTTAAGGGGATCACTTTAGGGGGTAGGTAAGATAGATGGCGGCGGGGTAGGGGCTCACTTTAGGGGGTAGGTAAGGTAGATGGCGGCGGGGTAGGGGCTCACTTTAGGGGGTAGGTAAGGTAGATGGCGGAGGGGTAGGGGCTCACTTTAGGGGGTAGGTAAGGTAGATGGCGGCGGGGTAGGGGCTCACTTTAGGGGGTAGGTAAGATAGATGGCGATGGGGTAGGGTCTCACATTAGGGGGTTATAGATTTAATATAGCTGGCGGCGGGGTCCGGGAGTGGCGGTTTAGGGGTTAATTCATTTTTTATTGTTAGGATAGTGAGGGGGGATAGCGGATAGAGGGTTAGATGTGTCGGGCTATGTTTGGGAGGTGTGTTAGACAGTACGGTTGATTTTATAACTTTAGTCAGGTTTTGTAGGTGCCGGCAGTTTCTAAAGTGCCGTAAGTCAGTGGCGACTCCAGAAATTTGTACTTACGCAGATTTCTGGACATCGCTGGTTTGTCAGACTTATGGTACTTTAGCCTCTGACTGCGCCGTATTTAGGATAGCTCGAGTTGCGAGCTGAAACTGCGGGCGGTGGGGGTTCCCTCGCTTGCGCCTCAAACTACGATCTTTATTGGATCGCGCCCGTGATGTGCATTTTTTTGTCTAATTTTAAATGCTAATGTTTAATTCTAAGATTGATTAGACAATATAATGGTATTCATTTCAAATTATGGATAGATATAGATTTCATGTATGAACTTGTTTTTTATATCAAGACAAAAAAATACATGTTAGAGCATAGACACAAGATGATTTAACAATTATTAGATTTAATGAATATTTTAAGACGTGTTCATGAAATGACTAATGAGTTTAAAATTTTTCTTCTTTCTTTTTCAGAGTTTCATCTGTGATGAATTACCTTTTTTTTTATTTTATTTTATTTTTTCTTGTCAATAAATTTATTTTCATACTATATATTTTTCTTAGAGACATCTCTATCACAGTAAGATAAGAAGAAATATATCCATCTAATATTCTGACAAAATATAAAATATTACTCCCATTTTTATTTTACAAGCAAGTTTGTATTTATTTTAACTAGGTAGAATAGTTATTAAATAGTTTTTAACTATTTATTTTATCTAGGTAGTTATTAAATACAAAAGTACCTGTAAAATAAAACCTAACCTAAATTACAATAACACCTAACACTACACTATAATTAAATAAATTAACTAAATTAAATACAATTACCTAGAGTAAATTAAATTAGCTAAAGTACAACAAAACAAACACTAAATTACAGAATATAATAAACAAATTACAGATATTTAAACTAATTACATCTAATCTAATAGCCCTATCAAAATAAAAAAGCCCCAAAGAAATCAGCTCTTTTACCTGTAAAAAAAAATACAAGCAACTCCCCCAACAGTAAAACCCACCACCCACACAACCAACCCCCCAAATAAAATACTATCTAAAAAAACCTAATCTCCCCATTGCCCTGAAAAGGGCATTTGGATGGGCATTGCCCTTAAAAGAGCAGTTAGCTCTTTTGCGGCCCAAACCCTATTCTAAAAAATAAAACCCACCAAATACACCCTTAAACAAACCTAACACTAACCCCCTGAAGATCGACTTACAGTTCTGAAGACCCGACATCCATCCTCAAGGAAGCGGCAGAAGTCTTCATCTTACTGGGCCAAAGTCCTCAACGAAGCCAGGAGAAGTCTTCATCCAAGCCGTATTTTTTTCTACAGGTAAAAGAGCTGATTACTTTGGGGCAATGCCCCACAAAAGGCCCTTTTAAGGGCTATTTGTAATTTAGTGTAGGGTAGGGCTTTTTTATTTTGGGGGGGGGGGGCATTTTTATTTTGTTAGGTGGATTAGTTTAGGTGTAATTAGTTTAAAAATCTTGTAATTTGTTTATTATTTTCTGTAATTTAGTGGGGGGGGGTTGTACTTTAGATAATTTTATTTAATTGTATTTAATTGTATTTAGTTTATGGAATTTATTTAATTATAGTGTAGTGTTAGGTGTAATTGTAACTTAGGTTAGGTTTTATTTTACAGGTATATTTGTATTTATTTTAACTAGGAAGTTATTAAATATTTAATAACTATTTAATAACTATTGTACCTAGTTAAAATAAATACAAAGTTGCCTGTCAAATAAAAATAAAACCTAAGAAAGATACAATGTAACCATTAGTTATATTGTAGCTATCTTAGGGTTTATTTTACAGGTAAGTATTTAGTTTTAAATAGGAATAATTTATTTAATGATAGCAATGATTTAGATTTATTTAAATTATATTTAAGTTAGGGGGTGTTAGGGTTAGGGTTAGACTTAGGTTTAGGGGTTAATACATTTAACATAGTGGCAGCGATGTATGGGGCGGCAGATTAGGGGTTAATAAATGTAGGTAGGTGGCGGTGGTGTAGGGGGCATATTAGGGGTTAATAAATATAATGTAGGTGGCGGCGGTGTAGGGGGGCAGATTAGGGGTTAATAAATATAATGTAGGTGGCGGCGGTGTAGGGGGGGTAGATTAGGGGTTAATAAATATAATATAGGTGGCGGCGGTGTAGTGGGCGGAAGATTAGGGGTTAATAAGTATAATGTAGGTGGCAGTGGGCTCCGGGAGCGGCGGTTTAGGGGTTAAACACTTTATTTAGTTGCGGCGGGGTGTGGGAGCGGGGGTACAGGGGTAAACAGTATAGTATACTGTGGGTGTTTAGTAACAGGGTAACAATAAACCTGTAAAAAAGCCGAATAGCAGTGAGATCGATGAATGTTAGTTAACAACAGTCCGCTGATCATCTCACCGTACTTGGTGCGCGGCTTTTTGACAGCTTTTTTGATAATTTTGGAGAACGTATTCAGGTCCGCGGCAGCGATGTTAGGCGATCTTAGGCGAGCGTATAGGTGCCGTTGAATGCAAGTAAGTTGACAGATTGATAAATAGATGCCAATGAGTTCACGGTGCTCAAATGGCCTCCACAGCCACCAGATCTTAATCCAATAGAGCACTTTTGGGATGTGGTGGAGATTCGCATCATAGATTTGCAGCCGACAAATCTGCAGCAACTGAAAGATGCTATCATGTCAATATGGACCGAAATCTCTGAGGAATGTTTCCAACACCTTGTTGAATTTATGCCACAAATAATTAATGCAGTTCTGAAGGTCCAACCTGGTACTAGCAAGGTGTACCAATAAAGTGGTGAGTGAATGTATATATATATATATATATATATATATATATATATATGTGTGTGTGTGTGTGTGTGTGTGTCTTTGTACATATATACATATATGTATATATTTATTATGTGTTTTACTGTATATTTACTGCACATATTTAACATATTTAACATTCCAATGTTCTTCACATACATGTATTTTATTGTAAATATTGCAAATACATATATGTGTATATAAATATATATATTTGTATATACCTATACCTGTATATCTATTCTTATTATAAGATATATATATAAAAAGAAAATATGAATGTAAAATATGCATAATTAGCTTTGGGGTTTGTGCTTCATGTCTCAAGTGGTACCGGGTTAGCACACATGAAGCATTACTAATCTTACATCATGTTATTGAAATATTAAATACTAGTACTAAAGCCCGTGTACACGGGCCATTTTTTGCAGTACAGCGGTCCCACCCCTTGCTCTCTCCCCCCTCTCTTTTGCTCTCTCTTCCCCCCTCTCTTTTGCTTTCTCTCCCCCCTCTCTTTTGCTTTCTCTCCCCCCTCTCCTTTGTTCTCTGTCTCCCCTCTTTTGCTCTCTCTCTCCCCTCTTTGGCTCTCTCTCTCCCCTCTTTGGCTCTCTCCCTCCCCTCTTTGGCTCTCTCTCCCCCCTCTTTGGCTCTCCCCCCCCTCTTTGGCTCCCCCCCCTCTTTGGCTCTCTCTCCCCCCTCTTTGGCTCTTTCCTTTTTGTCTCTCTCTCTCCCCCCTCTTTGGCTCCCCCCCTTCTTTTTGGCTCTCCCCCCCCCTTCTCTTTGGCTCTCCCCCCCTTATCTTTGTCTCTCCCCCCCTTATCTTTGTCTCTCCCCCCCCTTATCTTTGTCTCTCCCCCCCCCCTTATCTTTGTCTCTCTCCCCCCCCCCCCTTTGGCTCTTTTTCCTCTTTGGCTCTCTCTCTCCCCCCTCTTTGGCTCTCCCCCCCTTCTCTTTGGTTCTCCCCCCCTTCTCTTTGGCTCTCCCCCCCTTCTCTTTGGCTCTCCCTCCCCCCTTCTCTTTGGCTCTCCCCCCCCCCTTCTTCTCTTTGGCTCTCCCCCCCCTTCTCTTTGGCTCTCTCCCCCCCCTTCTCTTTGGCTCTCTCTCCCCCCCTTCTCTTTGGCTCTCTCTCCCCCCCCCCTCTTTGGCTCTCTCTCCCCCCTCTTTGGCCCTTCTCCCCCCTCTCCTGCTCCCTCTCTGGCTCTGTCTTCCCATCGCGGGACCCGCCCGGCCACGCCCCATCGCGGCAACACCGCCCGGCCACGCCCCTCGCGACGCCCGGCCACGCCCCTCACGACGCCCGGTCATGCCCCTCACGTCGGCCACAAACAGCTGTGAAGTCTGGGGAGCGCGCTCCATATCTCTTGCCACAGGCTGTTTCAATCAGCTTACCTCGCGCTCCCCAGACCTCACAGCTGTTTGTGTACCTCGCGCTCCCTATCTCACAGCTGCTTGTATGCTGTGTACCTCGCGCTCCCTATCTCAAGGCCAAGTGTCTCTACTGCGCATGACGGCTTCAGACAAACACTTGGCCTTTTATAATATAGGATAAAATATTTAAAATTTTAATAATTATTAAAAATTATTATAGATACTGCAAAAAATTCTAAATCATACATAGAATATCTATAATATATATATATTTTACAGTATCTATAATTTTTAATTATTACTGTTCTTTTTAAATATTTTATATTTAATTTTTCAATAACACAATGTAATATCTCTTTAAAGCCTAACTTATTTTTTCATCTCACAAAATCTAAAGAGGAGGGGTAGGATAAAAGGACTACACCTAAAAAAAAAATCACATGGTTGGGGGAGCTTTCAATCATGCTCACATAGCAATTAGTTTCTCCAAATTAAATAAAGTTTTTAGATATAGAAAATATTGTCACTCACTAAAAAGTGTAACTAGTATGTGATACCAGGTTATGCATCAATTGTTTGTAGGATTTCCAGGGAACTTTTCTGAAGGCTAAATTCTCCAGGACAGCAAAAGGATAGCAAAAGACCCAGAAGAAATCTTAATTTTTAAATTTTTGTTGCTGAGTATCAATAACATGCATTAACAATTTGTTTGAAATTTATTTTAATAATGTTTTAGCTGTAGTTAATGTTTGACAATGGGACACCTGTTAATGTATTGTTCTTGTCTTATTTTATTTTAATTTTCTCTTGTATTCATCGAAGCACACCATGAAAACACCTTATTGACCTGTTGCTTCAAACATACACAATTCAGATTTAATTTCCTCCTACAATCTATTGCTTGTGGTATGTCTTAGGGCTAGATTTATGAAAGGCTAGGCGAACTCTTTATGTGCTTCGCCTGTAACTGTGCCCTAGCTCGCCTCTGGAGAAGCGCACCTGTGCGCCTGAATTCATCAGCAAAATAAATGTAACTTTGCGCAGGCGAGCTGGGGCGTAATAATGATAAATTTCCCCTGTCGCAAAATGCATTTATTCCCTATTTACTCCCTATTTATCACAGTACATCCCTATAAATATTCACGCCGCCATGTTTTGATTATTAAAAAAGGTGTTTTTTAGGTAACTATTTAGCTTATATTTATATTATATGATGTTTCTGTGCTGTTTTTGCAATATGTTGATAATTTAATATCACAAAAATAAATATATCAATATATCGATATATATATATATATATATATAAAACTGTTGGTACCATATGCGCCTGTAGAAGCGCACATTTCTGGCAATAAGTCTCTTCTTGGCGCTGAGCCTTTGAAAAATTAGTTAAAAGAAGAAAGTACTGCATCACAAGATGTAAAAGCATGTATTATAATGGTGTTGGCCTCAGTCTGTATGGCGAAATATTCAACACGCAATTGAAGCCGAAATTTCAGTTCCCTATCGGCACAAAGCAATGATAAATCAGAAACTGTGCATATTTGTAGGTTGGGTTGGTAAATTACGCTTATTACTAATGTATATTGTTGTACTCGGATGCGCGCCTGTGTGCCTAGGCGAATGAAAGCAGAGTGCAAAGATTTTTTTTTCAATTTTGCGCAATTATAGGCACAGAGTGCTTTGCTGAATATGATGATCAGTTTGCATGTGTTATTTTGGACAGAATTATAGGAGAATGGTTTTGATAAATCTAGCCCTTAGATTACTATTATTCAACTAACTGCCCTAACAAGTACCTATTTTCTACATTGGAGAAACCTCTCTTTCCCTTTAGTTCTAGAATGGCCAGAGGAGCCTTACATTTTCTCTTGTGATGCTGGATATTTCCTATTTTTATATTGTAACCCTGTAATCGCCTGCCTTGTATAGATGTTCCAGCATGTAAAATATGCCATCATTCTCCTTCTATCCCTCTCATTCTCTTTCTCTTGTCCTCTAGAGAGTTAAGTAGAATAAGTAAAAAAATAAAATAAGGAGGTGGTAAAATAAAAAAACATGTGTGTGTGTGTGTGTGGTTGTAGGATGGAGGGATAAGGGTGCAAACATAGGGATGGGGTATGAATGTGATGTATATAATATGTGTGTAGTTCACCTTTAACATCTAATATATAATGCATAACAAAAAATAAAATAAAAACAACAACCCAAAAAAATATCCCTATCTCCTCTAAAGCCCATTCTCTCTCTGAAGCCCACCTAATCTGCACCTATCTCCAAGGAGGCGATCTCAGGTTAAGTCTGCATGTGTAACCTCAGTTTTTTTATACCAGTGTCTACTAGGATGAGACACAACCTACTAAAAACCAAAAATGTACACTTTATCCCATTTTTAAAGAAAATTTAACATTTTGTCCTCCCCATCTTTGTCTACCTTTCTCCATTTCATTCTCAGACTTTCTATTCTTCTCTTGCTCGTATTCAGCATTTTTCATCTATCAACCCCACTTTGTATATCATTGTTGCCCTTTATACCCCCTTATAGCCATTTTGTTTTTTTGTTCCCTTTAATTATTCAGCTCTATAAAAAGATAAAAGAGGGTAATATTTTTCTTGGGACTAATTGTGCATGATAGAAAAAAAAAAATACTAGATAACTAAACTGTTCATGCAAAGTGCAACAGATGCAAAACAATAGCAATACAACATCCAAAGCAATTATAAACTATAAAGGTCAGACAATAGAGCAATACACATATTGCAATATGTTATATACACATATTGTCCCCATTTTGCTAGTATTCTTTATATATACCTTACTCAGGTAATATCTTATCACATCTCTTCATATTATCCAGCACTTATGTATCTGTGTTTTTTTTGCAGATGAGATATTCAAGCAATGTACACGTATGCTGGACTTTGTTTTCATTAGATCACTGGAGGTGAAACTGCACACTGTAGGCAAGACTCTCCACATCAGATCTCTAGAGGTGTCAATGTACATTGACGGAAGGACTCTATAATAAATTACCATACTTGCATATTTTTGCTCAGTGCTTTTGCTGAAAAACACAAAACAAATAAGCAAAATAACACAGTAAAGCAGTAAAACCAGTAGTAGCAGAAATATTGTGTGTTAGAAAGACTAATATTCCCCATTAAAAATTATTAAAGTAAGGCTGACGCAAATACACAGGGGCTTAATAAGCCAGCGCTATAATCTCTGTTATTACACCTGTGTGAGTATTCCCATATGCAGTATGATAAAATCACAGATCCCACTACTAATGACAGTTGGCAAGGAACTGATATGAGCTATTTTTCTAAATTTCTCTCCCTAGCTGAATGTGGCAAAATACACACTGCTGGGAGGAGTAAAGTAGGAGTCAATTTAGTTTTTGGCACATAACCAGTTCAAAGCAACTTTAACATTGTGATAGCAATGGAATGACAAGTGGGGATTCTAGCTATTAAAGCAGTTAGTTGGAGCTATTCATAATACTAATTATAGGAGAAGGGCGATAAAATATGAAGTTGCTATCAGAATTGTATATTTGAATAAAAAATACTATGGACAAACCTTCCAAGCAGTTTGATTGATTGTTTTAGTATTTTCTAAAAAAATATTAATATCATGTGTGGACATTAATAAAGAGAGTGACCGAAATTATTTCGAATTTTGTGGAACATTTTAAATTTGGATAGAGCCCAGGCTGCAAATATGGACAAGCCTCCACTGGTACAAATTCATTTGTCCTTAAATATATTCATGCCCAAAATATTTTCTACATGTTCAATTGCCATTCTTTAATATGTATGATATAAATTATTTAAAAAAATATCACTTTAGGTCAACATATTCATGTAACCTCTATGTCATTGCTATTTTTAAATGAAAATTTGATAGCTAGTACATAGACATAAAAAAATAATGAAATACCTATTACAATAAATCAATGAAAAAATGGTTTATCAGAAAAGGCAATGATGTTAAAGTTATTCAATAAACTAATTTGTATAATTATATAGTGGAATATACATTCACAGATACAAACAATGTTGAATAATACTTAAAGGACCACTCAATGCAGTAGAATTGCATAATTAACAAATGCATAATCACTTACTCATTATAAGCAACAGATTTTTTTCTGACTAATCTATTTTTTCTCACATTTTCCAGACCCCTGTATCATGTGACAGACATTAGCCAATCACAGACTAGTATACGTTTACCATGTGAGCTTGTGCACATGCTCAGTAGGATATTCTTCCTAGAAAGTGTGTACATAAATTTGATAATGGAAGTAAATTGGAAAGTGTCTTAAAACTACATGCTCTTTCTAAATCATAAAAATTTATTTTGAATTGAGTGTCCCTTTAACTTTACTTTTGATCATATTTATAGTATCAAAAGTTTTTCTTTGTTTTGTTTTTCAAAAGCTGAACTCCTGATCCTTTTTAAATGCATGAAAGGCATTAACCTTGAAAAGATTTGTCTGAGGAAAGCAGTTAACAAGCAGGCATAAACAGAAAATGTAAACTTTCCTTTGGTTTTGTATACAAGTTTGTTCTTATGTTCATTTATGAATTATCTTGAAATGTGCAAGAAGTTGTTTTAAGCTCTAGAAAACCATGGGTTTTAAAGGTTAAGTGAAGACATATTGGTTCAAAATTGCTTAGCTTGTTGAAACAAACCAGCAATTATTTTTAAAGGACAATGTGGCTTTTGGAAAGTACAATTTTTCCTGACTTATAACCTGATGATTTAGGAGAGCTTTGCAAATGTTTCTTGCCTATATTAGAAATCTGTCAAAATGTCATTCAACATCCCTTAATTTAAAATATATATTTAAAATACATTTTGTGGATATACCACAGTTCTAACCTTATCTCCTTTCATTTTTAAAAGCTCTGGTGTGATGCTTTCTGTAATTTCATACAAGAAACAAGAATGTGTTATAATCAATGTGTCCTTTATAATAGTTCTGCAGTGATATCTGGCATTTTTTAAAGACCTCCATATTGTGAATACAGCTCAGCTTTCCAAAGAAAACGAGTTGGAGACAATGGCCTAGATGCAACTTAATCTCAGGAGACATGGTCTAAAACGAATCTGTCAGTGCTACAAAGTCCATGGGGTCGATCCGATAAAAATCGTCGCCCGCAAAAGCCGGCGACGCCAATATTTGCGCGGGTTTGGTATCCTATATACGGCGTAACCTAGAAGTTACGCGCGTATATTTCTGCCGTCGCCCGTAGTTTTTTGGGCTATAGGCAGGTATACCAAACCCGCGCAGTTTGGTATCCAATATGCAGCGTAAGGACTTACGTGGCGAAAATGGAGAAAACTTACTCCATTTTCACCTCGCCACAAAAAGCAGCCGTAAGAAGCCTTACGCTGACTATTGGAGCCCCGTAACTCCCTAAACTGGCAGCTAAAATAAACCTAACACCTAACGCATGTGCAATGTCTATCTCCCTGTCAACCGCGATCTTCTAAAATAAACCTAACACCTAACGCATGCGCAATGTCTATCTCCCTGTCAACCGAGATCTGCTAAAATAAACCTAACACCTAACGCATGCGCAATGTCTATCTACCTGTCAACCGCGATCCCCCCCCCCCCCCCGAAATCCCTAATAAAGTTATTTACCCCTAAACCGCCGCTCACGGACCCCGCCGCCATCTACATAAACTAACCCCCTACTGTGAGCCCCTAAAACCGCCGCCATATACCTTATCTATCCCCTAATCTGACCCCTTACACCGCCGCCACCTATATAAAAATTATTAACCCCTAACCTAATCCCCCTATACCGCCGCCAGCTATATTAATATTATTAACCCCTAATGTAGGCCACTTACACCGCCGCCATCTCTATTAAAATGATTAACCCCTTATTTAATCTACCTACCCCGCCGCCAGCTATATTATCTATATTAACCCTAAGTATATTATAGTTAATATAGGTATTACATTATATATATTAACTATATTAACCCTAATTATATTAGGGTTAATATAGTTAATATAGTTACTATAGTATTTATATTAACTATATTAACTCTATCTAACCCTAACACCCCTAACTAAATTTATATTAAATTAATCTAATTCATTTATAAACTAAAATATTCCTATTTAAATCTAAATACTTACCTATAACATAAACCCTAAGATAGCTACAATATAATTAATAATTACATTGTAGCTATGTTAGGGTTAATATTTATTTTACAGGTAAATTGTTAATTATTTTAACTAGGTATAATAGCTATTAAATAGTTATTAACTATTTAATATCTACCTAGTTAAAATAATTACCCAATTACCTGTAAAATAAATCCTAACCTAAGTTACAAATACACCTACACTATCAATAAATTAAATAAACTACAAACATCTATCTAAAAATACAATTAAATTAACTAAACTAAATTACAAAAAAAAAAAAACACTAAATTACAAAAAATAAAAAAAGATTACAAGATTTTTAAGCTAATTACACCTATTCTAAGCCCCCTAATAAAATAATAAACCCCCAAAATAAAAAAAATTCCCTGCCCTATTCTAAATTAAACAAATTTCAAATCTCTTTACCTTACCAGCCCTTAGAAGGGCCTTTTGTGGGGCATGCCCCAAAGAATTCAGCTCTTTTGCATACAAATACAATACCCCCCCCCCATTACAACCCACCACCCACATACCCCTATTCTAAAACCACCCAAACCCCCCTTAAAAAAGCCTAACACTACCCCCCTGAAGATCTCCCTACCTTGTCTTCACTACACCGGGCCGAACTCCTGATCCGATCCGGGCGATGTCTTCCTCCAAGCGGCAAAGAAGAATTCTTCCTCCGGCGATGTCTTCCTCCAAGCGGCAAAGAAGAATTCTTCCTCCGGCGACGTCTTCCTCCAAGCGGCAGCAAAGTCTTCATTCTTCCGGTGGCATCTTCAATCTTCTTTCTTCGCTCCGCCGCCACGGAGCATCCATCCCGGCCGACTACTGAACTTGGAATGAGGTACCTTTAAATGACGTCATCCAAGATGGCGTCCGCCAAATTCCGATTGGCTGATAGGATTCTATCAGCCAATCGGAATTAAGTTAAAAAAATCTGATTGGCTGATTGAATCAGCCAATCAGATTCAAGTTCAATCCGATTGGCTGATCCAATCAGCCAATCAGATTGTGCTCGCATTCTATTGGCTGTTCCGATCAGCCAATAGAATGCGAGCTCAATCTGATTGGCTGATTGGATCAGCCAATCGGATTGAACTTGAATCTGATTGGCTGATTCAATCAGCCAATCAGATTTTTTTAACTTAATTCCGATTTTAACTTAATTCCGGAATTCGGCGGACGCCATCTTGGATGACGTCATTTAAAGGTACCTCATTCCAAGTTCAGTAGTCGGCCGGGATGGATGCTCCGCAGCGGCGGAGCGAAGAAAGAAGATTGAAGATGCCGCCGGAAGAATGAAGACTTTGCTGCCGCTTGGAGGAAGACGTCGCCGGAGGAAGAATTCTTCTTTGCCGCTTGGAGGAAGACATCGCCGGAGGAAGAATTCTTCTTTGCCACTTGGAGGAAGACATCGCCCGGATCGGATCAGGAGTTCGGCCCGGTGTGGTGAAGACAAGGTAGGGAGATCTTCAGGGGGGTAGTGTTAGGCTTTTTTAAGGGGGGTTTGGGTGGTTTTAGAATAGGGGTATGTGGGTGGTGGGTTGTAATGGGGGGGGGGTATTGTATTTGTATGCAAAAGAGCTGAATTCTTTGGGGCATGCCCCACAAAAGGCCATTTTAAGGGCTGGTAAGGTAAAGAGCTTTGAAATTTGTTTAATTTAGAATAGGGCAGGGCATTTTTTTTATTTGGGGGGTTTATTATTTTATTAGGGGGCTTAGAATAGGTGTAATTAGCTTAAAAATCTTGTAATCTTTTTTTATTTTTTGTAATTTAGTGTTTTTTTTTTTTTTGTAATTTAGTTTAGTTAATTTAATTGTATTTTTAGATAGATGTTTGTAGTTTATTTAATTTATTGATAGTGTAGGTGTATTTGTAACTTAGGTTAGGATTTATTTTACAGGTAATTGGGTAATTATTTTAACTAGGTAGATATTAAATAGTTAATAACTATTTAATATCTATTATACCTAGTTAAAATAATTAACAATTTACCTGTAAAATAAATATTAACCCTAACATAGCTACAATGTAATTATTAATTATATTGTAGCTATCTTAGGGTTTATTTTATAGGTAAGTATTTAGATTTAAATAGGAATATTTTAGTTTATAAATGAATTAGATTAATTTAATATAAATTTAGTTAGGGGTGTTAGGGTTAGATAGAGTTAATATAGTTAATATAAATACTATAGTAACTATATTAACTATATTAACCCTAATATAATTAGGGTTAATATAGTTAATATATATAATGTAATACCTATATTAACTATAATATACTTAGGGTTAATATAGATAATATAGCTGGCGGCGGGGTAGGTAGATTAAATAAGGGGTTAATCATTTTAATAGAGATGGCGGCGGTGTAAGGGGCTTACATTGGGGGTTAATAATTGTAATATAGATGGCGGCGGTGTTAGGGGCTCACTTTAGGGGGTTATAGATATAATATAGCTGGCGGCAGGGTACGGGAGCGGCGGTTTAGGGGTTAATAACTTTATTAGGTTGCGGCGGGGTACGTGAGCGGCGGTTTAGGGGTTAATAGCTTTTTTATTGTTAGGATAGTGAGGGGGGATAGCGGATAGAGGGTTAGACAGTGCGGGCTATGTTAGGGAGGCGTGTTAGACTTGTCGGGCTATGTTAGGGAGGCGTGTTAGACAGTGCGGGTGTTTTAGACTTTAGTCAGGTTTTATAGGCGCCGGCAGTTTCTAACGTGCCGCAAGTCACTGGCGACGCCAGAAATTTGTACTTACGCAGATTTCTGGACATCGCTGGTTTGTCAGACTTACGGCACGTTAGCATCTGACGGCGACTTATATGGGATAGCTCGAGTTGCGAGCTGAAACTGCGGGCGACGCCGGTTCCCTCGCTTGCGCCGCAAACTGCGATCTATATCTGATCGCGCCCCAGGATTGGACAATCTAAAGGAATTTTGCACTGTGAGTTGTGTATCTTGTTTAGGGGCTTATCTTTAAAATACATACATTGAAGATAGTTCTCAATAAAATAGGCATTTCAAGAAATATATTATAAAAATCTGAATGTTATAATTCTTAAAAACTTGTATAAACAGTACCCCTCCCAAATCCTTCTGCAAAAAGCTAATTTACATTTTACCATACATATCCATAATTTCAGCTGAAAAATCATATTCAATATAAACAGTAAAACTTGTAGTTAAGGTTCATGTATATTTATGAAAACAAAGTAGAAATCATATACAATATGATAACATTTGAAGGGTTTCTTATAATTCTATTGTAAAATGATAGTTGAGAGGGCTGGACAGCTCCTTGTGCATATATGAAGTCTCCTGCAATTTGTATGCAAATTATCTAATCATATTAAGCCTTTGGGGACAATTTATTAAAGTGTGGACGGACATGATACAATGTAGCGTATCATGTCCGCCACACATTGATAAATGCCGGCAGCATATGATGTCAGCATTTATCATTGCATGAGCAGTTCTAGTGAACCGCTTGTGCAATGTCGCCCCCTGCAGATTTGTGGCCAATCGGCCGCTAGCAGGGGGTGTCAATCAGCCCGATCATATAGGATTGGGCAGATTGATGTCCGCAGCCTCAGAGCAGATGGACAAGTTATGGAGCAGCGGACTTTAGACCGCTGCTTCATAACTACTGTTTCTGGTGAGCCTGAAGGATCACGTGGAAACAGGGGCTCCATTCAGATAATTCGGCCCCCATAGGTCTTGCTGTTCGTTTAAAATGATAAAATAGAGCTTTTTCTTAGGTAATTCTACCCATGTGAGAATCGGCAGATTATTCCACACAATGCTGATGACTTTTAGATCATTGGGCGTCATATTGTCAAAAGTAGGGAAACAGGAAAATGTGCTTTGCACTATTAAATGCATTTTGTACTACTGAATACATGTGTGCTGTGATAATGCACATATTGTCAAACTGTATAATTCTAAATTAAACCCTGCCTGTTCCTAATGCCATAACTTTAAAAACACCAATTTGTCAATTTTGTAAACATTTAAAAACACATACAATAACATATTTACTTATTTAACGATTGAACATTTGTTTCCAAAAGATAAGACAGATGAATGAGAAAGCAAATCCCTAAGGCCCCAATATTCAAAGCATCAACAGGCAGATGAGAAATTGCCTGTTTGGGTCCACCAGGCTCACAGTCCATCAATCTATCGATATATTCTAAAAAAGTAGGCTGAACCTTATTGTGCTGACGAGTGGCAATATGCAAAAAAAAAAAATACTGTAAGTGGATCTTCGGGTTTTTTTTTAAGGGTTTATTAGGTGGGTTTTATTTTTAGATTAGGGACTTTGGGCAACGTAAAAGAGCTAAATGCCCTTTTAAGGGCAATGCCCATCCAAATGCCCTTTTCAGGGCAATGGGGAGCTTAGGTTTTTTAGGTAGGTTTTTTGGGGGGATTTGGTTGTGTGGGTGGTGGGTTTTACTGTTGGGGGTTGTTTGTATTTTTTTTTTTTACAGGTAAAAGAGCTGATTTCTTTAGGGCAATTCCCCTGCAAAAGGCCCTTTTAAGGGCTATTAGCAGTTTAGTGTAGGGGGGGGGGCGCTTTTTTATTTTGATAGGGCTATTAGATTAGTTTTAATTAGTTTAAATATTTGATAATTTCTTTTTTATTTTGTGTAATTTAGATAAATGTATTTTGTTAATTTAATTTATTTAATTTTAGTGTAATGTTAGATTTTAGTGTAAGACAGGTTAGGTTTTATTTTACAGGTAACTTTGTACAGGGAGTGCAGAATTATTAGGCAAATGAGTATTTTGACCACATCATCCTCTTTATGCAGTTGTCTTACTCCAAGCTGTATAGGCTCGAAAGCCTACCACCAATTAAGCATATTAGGTGATGTGCATCTCTGTAATGAGAAGGGGTGTGGTCTAATGACATCAACACCCTATATCAGGTGTGCATAATTATTAGGTAACTTCCTTTCCTTTGGCAAAATGGGTCAAAAGAAGGACTTGACAGGCTCAGAAAAGTCAAAAATAGTGAGATATCTTGCAGAGGGATGCAGCACTCTTAAAATTGCAAAGCTTCTGAAGCGTGATCATCGAACAATCAAGCGTTTCATTCAAAATAGTCAACAGGGTCACAAGAAGCGTGTGGAAAAACCAAGGCGCAAAATAACTGCCCATGAACTGAGAAAAGTCAAGCGTGCAGCTGCCAAGATGCCACTTGCCACCAGTTTGGCCATATTTCATCACTGGAGTGCCCAAAAGCACAAGGTGTGCAATACTCAGAGACATGGCCAAGGTAAGAAAGGCTGAAAGACGACCACCACTGAACAAGACACACAAGCTGAAACGTCAAGACTGGGCCAAGAAATATCTCAAGACTGATTTTTCTAAGGTTTTATGGACTGATGAAATGAGAGTGAGTCTTGATGGGCCAGATGGATGGGCCCGTGGCTGGATTGGTAAAGGGCAGAGAGCTCCAGTCCGACTCAGACGCCAGCAAGGTGGAGGTGGAGTACTGGTTTGGGCTGGTATCATCAAAGATGAGCTTGTGGGGCCTTTTCGGGTTGAGGATGGAGTCAAGCTCAACTCCCAGTCCTACTGCCAGTTTCTGGAAGACACCTTCTTCAAGCAGTGGTACAAAGATACAGTAATATACCCCAGCGCCAACAGAAACCTTGTGAGCCTAAGGCGGTGGTACCTAGCTCCCACCTAAAGAAAGAGAACTATGAAGAATGAGCCCAGGTGCCAACAGTACGGAGGCTAAGGTTAGGTTTGAGAGTGAACTATGTCAAGTACTATAAAAATGTTATAAAAATGTTAAAACAATTTATTGTACAGAAGTAAAGATAAAAATAAAGATGGTAAAATACAATGCTTTTGTAAAAACACAATATTACATGTGCATGGATCCACGCTAATAAAAAATAGTATATATAAAATCTTCAGAGCATAAACACATAATAGAAGTGGACTCGCTAAAAAAGGAGTTAACAATATAAAAGCTAATCCTTAGTGGTAACTATGAGTGAATAAAAATCATGAGTGAATAGAATTCAATTGACAATAAAAGTAATAAATCCAGATGACAATAAAAAATATATGACAATAAAAAAATATATCCAAATGACAATAAAAATATAAAAAAATGTGTCAGTGTTCCAATACTTAATGTTCCAAAAAAAAAACCGATGAAATAAGTGTCAATCCTGTGTTGGGAAATGCAAAGAAAATGTAAAAAAATGTGTCAATCCTTGGTTTTCAGTGGAACCAAAATGAAAAAAGATAAAAAAAGATGCAAAAAAAGGGGCCAAAAGAAGTCGAAGTTTATGTGGAGTTAAATCCCTGTGTCCAGTGTTGTTGTCCTTATCCCTTAGTGTATAATATCCTTCTCCCTTGGTGTGTGGGGGCCCAGGGGAGCTCTGCCCCAGTGGATAATACCAAAAAGTGCTGAGTGCAAAGAATTCAACAAAAAATACAAAAATAAAAACTCAAAAATAGAAACCTGTGAATAAAAATATATACACAATGTGTAAAACGATTACAAATGAGTACTTCTATTGAAATGATGCTTACCAGGTCTACGCGTTTCGGCCTTTCCTAGGCCTTTATCAAGACTAATGGTAAGCTTTAATTAGGGGTCTTTTATAGGGGAAGTATACCTGTGACCGGAAATAGTCATATTTTGTGACTTCCGGTTTTTCGTAACTTTTAGATTTTTATTTGGTCTTAAATGTTGGGTTTCTTTTGTTTGTATAGCATCTATAGATGGCTTATATGACAACTATAGAGGGCTTAGATCATTTGAGACTTATACTTGATAATCCCTAGCCTCCGTGATTGTGACGTCACTTCCGGTAGGGGTCTCCGACCGATTCTGTCTATTCTGTTTGGCCTTAATGCTGAGCGATCGAATCACTAATATGGCTAAATATTAGGTGATTAATGATTGATATACATTTCTAGATTTAAGATTTTCTGTGTTAATTTCAGTTCCGATTTCCGGAGGTCCCTATTGGTCGTGACGTCACGACATGTTGGCGCTGTTCATAGGCTCAAGCTGTTGCTAGGTCCTAATAATAAAGGCCAATTGTTTGTTGGTAATGGAGGTGTGTCTTGCTCTAGCAGTTTGATAGGTTATACTTGCGTTGAGCTTAATGGTAGCAGAAGAAAAACAAAGATTGTGGAAAGCCATCTGTTTGTTAATAACAGAGGTGTGTGCGGCTCTAGCGACTTGATAGGTTATATCTGCGCTGAACTCAATAATGATAAGGGGAGTCAAAGTGGAGATCAAAATGGAAGTAAAAATAGAAAATAAATGAAAATAAAAACGAAAAATGGAAATAAAGATGTAAATGAGAGTGAAAGATACTTTTATAAAGCGGACAATATTTCTGACATGAGATGGCGTATTTGTAACGTAGCTCGTGTTTCAGGTTTTTTGACCTGCTTAAAACTTTTATAAATTGGTCATGTCTGCAGGTTATTTTGACCTACTTATGCATTATGTATGATGTAAATATGAGGGAGCTGATGTTAGTGCATCGAGAGCTAGTTGTAGAATTATTACAACGGCGGTCTTCTATCTTTTCCACAAGAGGTTGTACTCAGTTTACTTTTCGAAACCATTGTCCTCATAAGTGGATTACTGTGTTAAAATATTTAATATTTAAAAATATTTAAAAATATACTGTTAGTGATGCAAAAATATACTGTTGGTGATGTAATCTATTTGAGGGGACGGGGGGTTAGTGTTTTAGGATTTATACCATATTAATATCATATTAATGGTTAAAGATACATGGTAATGACGCTTTTTCCTTCAATATTACAGACTGCTGTCCCTCTGGGGATTGCAATCGATTGTGGGTATCATAGTCTTTCCTGATCTTAGTCAGGGAGATAAGTGCTTAGAGGATGAGACAGTATATACATATAAAAGAGGAGGGTATATCGTGAGGTCATGATTATTAGTATGTCATCATATGCTTTGCTTTTTGTGGAGCCATATATTGTTTTTTAACAGAGCTATTTACAGTGTGGTAAATCAAGATCTAATCAGAGGGGATTTATCCTGCCATCTGTTTAAACAGAGTTTGTGTAGTGGCAACCTAGTGATTTTAGACTAGGGTTTGTTGGAATCTGATAGCCTGCATGTTGATGGAGAGAGGGGGGGAGGGATGGTGGTTGTTTTTCTTGACAGAAGCAACCCTTAAACCACTTATACCTGGTTTAATATAGAAGGGGAATGAAAGGTTCTATATATCGACTGGTACCTAGAGGGGAGAGATCTTCAGCATGAATAGGTTCAATTATACTAAATTGTACAGGTGGGATAAATCTTCCTTATTATTCAATCCCTTCGGATGGAGACAGTCCAGTTTAAAGATCCACTTAGATTCGGCGGTGAGTAATTTCTTTGTGTAGTTTCCGCCTCTCCAGTCTTTTCCGATCTTCTGGATGCCCATAAAGGTCAGTTCTTTGATATTGCCCTTATGTTTGGTTGAAAAATGTCTGTATAAAGCTGTGTCCATATTCAGTTTTTTAATCAGTAGTATATGTTCACGTATCCTATCTTTCAGGATACACGACGTCTGCCCTACGTATTGGAGGCCACACGAACATTGTAGCATATATACTACTCCACTGTCGTGACATCTGATTAGCTCATTTATTTTGTATTTCTCTTTAGTATGAAAATTGCAAAATGTGGTGGATTTCATACCACATCTGCACACTTTGCATAGCGGGCAGGGGAAGAAACCTCTTATTTCCTTTCCAAATGTATCTGTAATGCCTCACTTCTTCTTCTTTTCGATACTTGGAGCCAGTCTGCTTTGTAAGTTCTTGGTCTTTCAATATACAAACTTAGGCTTGGATGGCAATCTGTCCCCTATTAGGTCATCATCTTTCAGAAGTGGCCAATGTTTCTGAAATATTCTCTCGATCATGTCTTTGTTCTCACTGTATTCTGTGATCATGACCACATTAAGACAGTCGTCTTCCGTTGGATATGCTTTTTCTTTATATTTCAGAAGGTCCTTCCTTTCGACATTTTTGACTTCTTGAATCTTCTGATCCAGTAGGTATTCATCATATCCCCTCTCTATAAACTTGTTTTTAATGATCTTGGCCTGTTCTTCCCATTTGTCATTTCTGGAACAGTTCTTCTTGATTCTTAATAACTGTCCCTTAGGGATGTTATTTTTCCAGTTTTTGTGATGGTAACTCATACTATGTATGTAATTGTTGCTGTCAACACTTTTAAAATGTGTAGATGTTTCAATTTTGCCATCTATAACTTCAATTTTTAGATCTAAAAAGATAAGTTCAGTTGTGCTCCATGAGTATGTAAACTTTAGATTATTTGTACTTCTGTTCATGACCTCGATGGTATAGTCTAGGTCCTCCTGGGTGCCTTTCCAGATGATGATTATATCATCTATATATCGGCGATATAGGACCAGGTCCGCGCCCGCTGGGCAAGAGTCCCAGAAGATGTTCTCCCACTTGCCCATATACAGATTCGCATAACTGGGCGCGAACCTGGTCCCCATTGCTGTGCCGCATATCTGCTGGTAGTAATTTCCTTCGTCATAAAAATAGTTATGAGTTAATATATACTGAATCCCATCAAGAATGAATTCTTTTTGAACATCAGGTATCTCTGGATCTTTATCTAGAAAGAACCTTACAGCTTCTATTCCATCCTCATGGAGGATACATGTATATAGTGACGTCACATCACATGTCGCCAAGATGTAATCTTCTTCCCATGGGATCTCATCCAGGAGATTCAACACCTGGGTTGAATCCTTGAGGTATGACGGTAGCCGTTTCACATATCCCTGTAGATTAAGATCAATATATTCTGAGAGGTTGCTACTGAGAGAACCAATGCCTGAAATAATTGGTCTTCCAGGTGGTCTCTGCAGGGATTTATGTATCTTCGGTAAGTGGTATAACACCGGTGTGATAGGATGGCTTATATTGATATAATCATATTCTTTTTTTATTCAGAATTCCTCGTTCCTTTGCTTGATCCAGAATCTGTAATAATTCTTTTTTGTAGACTCCTATTGGATTTGATGGTAGTTTTCGATAAGTTTCAGGATCGTTTAGGATTCTGGCGTTTTCCAATTTGTAGTCCGTTCGGTCCATAACGACAATTCCGCCCCCCTTGTCAGCTGGTTTAATGATTAGATTATGATTCTCTTCCAATGTTTTGATTGTCTTCATCTGTTGATGAGAAAGGTTTTGTGATCTTGGTTTTAGTTTTTTGGTTTGTAGTTCCTTGATCTCTTTGCAGACTATGGTCTCAAAAGCTTCTATGGAGGCTCCTTTGCTGCTTATGGGAAA
Source organism: Bombina bombina (assembly GCF_027579735.1). Taxonomy (NCBI): domain Eukaryota; kingdom Metazoa; phylum Chordata; class Amphibia; order Anura; family Bombinatoridae; genus Bombina; species Bombina bombina. The sequence continues at coordinate 285,540,806 of NC_069500.1, forward strand.
GAAGGATGACTTAGTTTATTTTGAACCTCTTTCATCTCCTGTAGCAGCTCTGCTTTTTGTTTTCTCTTGTGCTCCATAAGCAAATCAATTAATGCAAATGAGCATGCATCTAGAATGGAACAGCGATGGGAGCCAAGTTTGCCCCATCATACGCCAACCTATTTATGGGTTGGTGGGAGCTGTTCCACGTCTTTGGAGAAAGAAATCCCCATAGAGAGAGAATTATACACTTTTTTAGATATATAGACGATTTACTTTTCATTTTTGAGGGAGATACAGATCAAGTAAAAGATTTCTGTGCTTATTTAAATAATAACAGATGTGGGTTGAAATTCACAGGAGAACAAAGTACAGAGTCAATAGACTTTCTAGATCTTACATTAAAAGCAGATGTAGAACATGAAAAAATAGTCTCTATACTTTACAGAAAGCCAACAGCAGGCAATACTACACTTTTATACAAATCATGTCACCCTAGACACGTGCTACAAGGAATACCAAAGGGTGAATTCATTAGGGCTAAAATAAATTGCTCTAATGAGGAAGATTACAACAAACAGTGTAAAATTATTGAAGAAAGACTAAAACAGAGAGGATATAGTGAAGGCACTTTAATTAAAGCAAAAGAAAGTGTTCAACAAAAAACTAGGGAGGATTTACTAAAATACAAAAGGAAAGATGTAAAAAGGGACACTGAGAAACCCAGGTTTATAACTACCTATAGTACTGATTTTAAAAACATCAGCAAAATCATTAAAGATACTGTCCCTGTATTATATTCAGATCCAGTACTAAAAACCATAATGGAAGAGGGTGTAGATATTATACCCAAAAGAGGCAAAACACTTTCAAACTACCTCTCTCCATCTAATCTTCCAATAAAACATAACAAATGCTGGCTAAAAGAAAGAAAGGGATTCTTTAGATGCAGGAGAAATATATGTAAAACCTGTAACCATGTCATTGAGGGCGATATTTTTTCTTCATCTGCTATCCAGCAAGACTATAAAATTAAGTATTACATAAATTGTTCAACTACACATGTAGTATATTTACTTACGTGTGATCTCTGTAAAATTAACTATGTAGGTAAAACCAAGCGAAGCATTAAAGATAGGTTCCTTCAGCACCTCAGATCAATAGAGGATGATGATACCGACACACCAGTGTCAAGGCACTTTAAAAGCCAACACAATTCAGATGTGTCTTTATTAAAAATTCAAGGTATAGATCATGTTCCTCTATGGAAACGAGGAGGAGACAGAGAAGACAAACTTAACAAACGTGAAGTCTTTTGGATTTTCACATTAAAAACATGTAATCCATTAGGTCTCAATATGCGTAGAGACCTTGATCTTTTTGTGAATTAATATATATTCAACAGTTAATATATATTCAACAGTTTTTCTTTTTGATAAGATAAATAGAATGTAAAAAGGGAGAAATAATGTATGGCGATCATATAAGTCTTAATCAATTAATTATCTTCATACATATTCTAAAGTCTAAACTTTGCTCTAGAAACAAACTTAACAATTTCTGTATGGTACATAGTGTCATATATAAATTACACTTAAAATAGTTCAAAGATTACAATTTTATCTAGTGATACAAGATATACTTGGGATAAATGAGGCAAAGATATAATGTAATTTTTAATGTATAAAAGTTAATGTATAAAAGTTAACATCATATTAACTAATATTATTAGTACACATGTAGAAGAGAAAAAAAAAATTTCTGCTAATGCATGAAATAACTTTTTGAATAATGTTCTTCAACAAAGGATAGGCAGTAAACTGAGAGATAATTCACACAGTGTCTACCATTCACAAATGTCTCTTTAAGAAAAGTGCTATAAAGCAGGTGTGATCAGGATTGCTTTCAAGCAGTGATCAAGTGCGCAACTGCACGAAACATGTCTGCATGTGGTTCAGATCACTGACACTGTGTTTTTACATATTGTGCTTTATTACAGTCGTGTGTAGGCTGTCATGTTTTTACTTTTGATATCACAATAAAGGAAGTTTTACTTTTCTTTGGAGAGGTTTTTTGCGCTACAAGTGGGGACAACCCAGTGGATTATACTTTATTTACTCAGACGCTGATTACAGACCGGCTCAGTCTCCACAGCTGCAGATCTCCATACACTCTGATCCAATTGTTCCCCAGCGTGTTACCGGACAGTGAGCGATATACAGGTACCTTTGAAATTATATTGCTGATAGTCTATGTGTGCGCTTTTTACTTACCAAGTGTTCTATTATATATATATATATATATACACACACATGTATATATATATATATATATATATATATATACATACACACACACACACACACACACATATATATATATATATATATATATATATATACACACACATATATATATATATATATATATATATATATATACACACACACACACACACATATATATATATACACACACACACACACATATATATATATATATATATATATATATATATACACACACACACCCATATATATTTATATATATATATATATATATACACACACACACACATATATATATATATATATATATATATATATATACACACGCACACACATGTATACATATAAATATAGTGCATTCAATGAAGAGAGGGAAGCAGGGATACTGTATAAAACTTTACTTTTATTATAAAAGACTTGAAATCCCATGGTAGGTCATCACACTGGTGTTTGGAAGTAACAGTTTATGCGTTTTGGCATCAAGCCGTACTCACAACTGATAAAATGCATATACACACACCTCCTTAAAAATGGTGTATTAAACACCCATTGGATAAAAGGTAACATACCTATAATACATCATATTAGTGGCGTTATGTATTTAGCTTCAGCCGTGTCGATGGCACCAGGTATGTTAGATACAACAGATACAATTGTATCTCTCAGCAATTCTAAGCTCATTTTATCTTTCTCTTACAGTCCTGATACTTTGATTTAATGCTCTTAACTATTCTATTTCTTGCACCAACAGCTACCACAGCATCTCTATTTTATTGCCATAATTTCTCACATAATCCTCCTTTTAAATTTGCATTAGTTAACATATTCACGTCTGTAGGTATATTTCTACCAAAAACATTTTTTCATCCTCACAATATTTTTCTTCCCTTTTTTGTAACCTTTTGAGAAGAAGGAACATTTGTTTCATGCCCTCTGAGCTGTAAAGGACCATTTGGAAAAAAAAGAGCAAGGTGCAACAGCACTACACTTGAGGTATGGGATCAAAATAATGACCTATATGTTACAGCTATGGTTACAGTGAATTTATAATATTGTGGAAAATACATATTAATATAATATTCCATATGCTGGATTTTTCTAAATAAAGACCAATAGATCTACAAAAAATGTTGGGCATGATAAAAATTGATCCATAATAAGAGCAGCTGACAAGAGATACCAGCCAGACAATATTAACTGTAAGATATATCTGAACACCAATTTATATGATCCCATAGAGTAATCCAAATGTGCAACATGAGCAGCTGATAAGAGACCATTTGATTACAGTATGATTCATTGAATCACCAATATACAATATTTTTAGGATTTATTTAGAATTGCAGTAATTGAATGGACAATATGAGCCACTGACAAGAGACCATTCAATCATAATAAGGTCAATTTAATAACTTGGATACCACTTCAGTAACACATATATCCTCTGACCAGAGGAACTATATAGTATCCAAACTACTGGATGTACATATAAACAACCATATCTATTTTCTAAATCCTTTGGAAATACTTGAGTAATTAACTCATTTATGCCAACTCAATACTTACAGCTGACATTGCGATATTGTGTCTCACAATAATTGTGGACAGTGAGACCTATAAATCTATATGCACTACGTTACTCTGTAGGAATAATACAGCATCTTACACCCACGTAATCGCTACTTTATCCATCTGATTATGGTACACCTTATCCACCTTATCCACCTTCTATTCGTGTTTACTGGATAATACATTGTTCTGTAGGTCTAAATTCCTATGTGCTTTTTAAATTTTATATTGTTTGTGTTCTGTGATTTTAATATAAACCAATAAATGTTAAATTTTAAAAATATCATCTTACTACATCTCCAGAAAATGATGTTATATTGATTACAACCGACAGGAAGTGCTGTAAAGGACCATGTCTACTATCTTCATCTGTAACTGCATTCTGACTGCCTTTACAAGCAGCCCATGGCTTACCCAAAATGTCCCTGACTCACTTTTCCTGCCTTTGGATGTGCCACTGTCATTATTTCCTCATCTACATAATAGAAATATATAATATAAATCCGTCACCACTTACTCTACCGCTTCCCCTATAGCACCCCTTTCTCAATCACCACCAGATTACCTCATATCCCTACTGCCTACAATTTTTGCACTCTCAACAGCTGACATCTGATCCCCTCTCTCTCCAATCCAAACCCTTTCTCCCTTTCTCTACCTTTATCCATTTTTTTTTGTCCTGTTCAATGAAATGAAGATTAATTATTTCAATGACCATTAAAAAATGGCCGATGATTAAAATAAAAAAAAGAATTCAAAATAAAAAAGGATTTGCAGATATTGCAAAAATGCAGATATAGAGCAAAAATGTTAAAATTAAAAAAAAATATATGAATTGCAAATAATTGCTTAAAAAGTTTACACAACAGGCCAGTAACAAATGAAAAAAAAAATATAATAGGGAAAGTTTGTGTGTGTGCGTGCATGTGGGTGGGTAATCCTCAATATAACATGGAACTATGTTTGTAAAATGCTATGTGACAAAAAACATACACCTAGATTACGAGTTTTGCGTTATGAGTCAAATAGCAGCGTTGTGGCCCATAATGCATCATTTTCCCTAACGCAGCCATTACAAGCTCTTGTTGGTATAGGTTTACCGCAAGCCTTTACCACAACGTCAGTCCCGCACTCCTAAAAATTACACTTTTTCATGGGATTCCCATAGCGCCGGTATTTCAAGTTTTGCAGCGAGGCTAAAAAGCAAGAGCGTTACAGCCTAAAATGACAAGATCTGTACCGCCATCTAAAGTCAGTAGTTATGAGTGTTACGCTACAAAGCTGTAGCATAAAACTCATGACTAATGTGTTAAAAAGTACACTAACACCCATAAACTACTTATTAAACCCCAAAACCAAGGCCCTCCCGCATCGCAAACACGATAATAAATTTATTAACTTCTAATCTGTTGCTTCCGATATCGCCGCCACTTTAAAAAAATATTTACACATATTCTGTCGGTCCCTGACATCCTCACCACTATACTAAAATTATTAACCCCTAAACTGCCGCCCTCCTGCATCGCAAACACTATTTAAATATTATTAACCCCAAATCTGCCGTCTGCCCACATCGCCCCCCCATGCTAAAGTTATTAAGCCCTACACCGCTGCCACTATAATAAAAATATTAACCCCTAAACCGAAAGCCCCCACAGCAAAATATACTAAACTAAGCTATTAACCCCTAAACCGTAAGCCCCCACATCAAAATAAACTAAATTAAAATATTTACCCCTAAATCTAACAACCCCCTAACCTTATATTAAAATTACAATTTCCCTAGCTAAAATTAAATTATAACTTACCTGTCAAATTAAAAAAAAATAAGTTTAAACTAACAATTAAACTAATATAATAATTAAACTAGAATTAAACTACCAATTAAATTAAACTAAACTACACATTAAAAAACACTACTCTAAAAAGTACAAAGTATCTAATTACAAAAAAATACTGTTACAAAAAAATAACAAACACTAAATTACAGAAAATAACAAACAAAATTATCCAAAATAAAAAATAATTACACCTAACCTAATAGCCCTATCAAAATAAAGCCAACCCAACATAAACCCCCCCTAGCCTACAATAAACTACCAATGGCCCTTAAAAGGGCCTTTCATTGGGCATTGCCCCAAAGATATCAGCTCTTTTACCTGTAAAAAACAAACAAAGACCCCCCAAACAGTAAAACCCACCACCCAACCAACCGCCCAAAATAAAAAACCTAATTCTAAAAAAAACCTACACTCCCCATTGCCATGAAAAGGCCATTTGTATTTGTATGGGCATTGCCCTTAAAAGGGCATTAAGCTCTTTTACTGCCCAGACCCTAAACTAAAAAATAAACCCTTAAAAAAGCCTTACACTAAACCCCTGACAATCCACTTACAGTTTTTGAAGTCCCGCTTGAACGATCTTCATCCCGGAGTTGAAGTCCTAATCCAGGCGGCGAGAAGTCTTCATCCAGACTTCTCGTGATCCAAGAAAGCGTCCCTTGCATTCCTATTGGCTGAAAAATTTGAATCAGCCAATAGAATTAGAGCTGCTTAAATCCTATTGGCTGATTTGAACAGCCAATAGGATTTTAGCAGCTCTAATTCCTATTGGCTGATTCAAATTTTTCAGCCAATAGGAATGCAAGGGACGTCATCTTGGATCACGAACCTTGCATTGAAGATTCAGTGTACGACGGTGACCGTATGAAGAGGATGCTCCATGCCGGATGTCTTCAGGATGGACTTGCTCCATGCCTCCTGGATCAAGATAGAAGATGCTGACTGGATGAAGATTGAAGAGGCCGTCTGGATGAAGACTTCTCGACGCTTGGATCAGGACGTCGCCACCAGGATGAAGATTGAAGTGGCCGTCTAGATAAGGACTTCTCGCCACCTGGATTAGGACTTCAACTCTGGGATGAAGATCGTTCAAGCGGGACTTCAAAAACTGTAAGTGGATCATCAGGGGGTTAGTGTTAGGCTTTTTAAAGGGTTTATTGGGTGGGTTTTAGTTTTTAGTTTAGGGTCTGAGCAGTAAAAGATGTAAATGCCCTTTTAAAGGCAATGCCCATACAAATGCCCTTTTCAGGGCAATGGGTATCTTAGGTTTTTTTAGAATTAGGATTTTTATTTTGGGGGGGTTGGTTGGGTGGTGGATTTACTGTTTGGGGGGGTCTTTGTGTTTTTTTTTCCAGGTAAAAGAGCTGATATCTTTGGGGCAATGCTCCTCAAAAGGCCCTTTTAAGAGCCATTGGAAGTTTATTGTAGGCTATGTTGTATTATGGGTGGGCTTTTTTTATTTTGATAGGGCTGTTAGATTAGGTTAATTCTTTTTCATTTTGGATAATTTTGTTTTTTATTTTGTGTAATGTATATTTTTAGGGGGTGTTTTTTTTGTAGCAAAAGAGCTGTTTAACTTAGGGCATTGTCCTACAAAAGGTCCTTTTAATGGCCCCCCAAAAGGCCCTTTTAAGGGCCCTTGGTAGTTTTGGGGGTGGGGGTTTGTTCTTTTTCCCCATAGACATCAATGGGGCTGCGTTACAGAGCTTTTGTTTCCGTGATCGCAGGTGTTAGACTTTTTTATAGCCAGCTCTCCTACATTGATGTCTATGTGGAAAGCGTGCATAAGCACGTCAAAACACTGCTGCTTTTGTGATGCGCTATGGAGCTCAACGCAGCCATATCGCCCGCAAAAGCAGGGTTTTTTAAAACTTGTATTTGCAGCGCTATAGTGGGTTAAATAATGCAACTTTTGTGACGTTCTTTACTTTCCCTATAGCGCTAAAAACTCATAATCTAGGTGATATTGCATTATGCTTGAAGGAAGAGAGAATAAATCTAAATCCTACCTCTACCGCTACACCTCCTGTTTCTATTCTGCTCCGATTCTAACACATCTACCTAAATATGCGACTGATGCGCCTTGAAATTACACAAATTTTTATTACGTAGTGAATATTAGCTGCCAGGAGTACACGGACATAGCCAATGCAAAGGATTTTACCTACACATAATACGTTAGTATTAAGCCAACATTCCACAGCAACAACGATGGCGAACATTTCTAGAAGCATACGGTTTATGGTTGTGCCTGTATCTCCCCATTCTTGTGGCCATATCCCAGCACACCACTGACATCCTTAAATAGATGTAGCTTCTGTTTGTAGGATAGACTGTGTGGCCGGAATGTAATCTCATTCGGCCAGATTACGAGTTTTGTGTTATGAGGGGTGCAGTGTTAACTTGCACGTTATTGTCACCGCTCACTTACCTACAGCGCTGGTATTACAGGTTTTTACAAACCCGGCGTTAAAAGGCAAGAAGTTAGCGTAGAGCAAAATTGTGCTCCATACCGCACTCCAATACCAGCACTGCTTAAGTCAGCAGTGAGCTGGTTGTACGTGCTCGTGCACGATTTCCCCATAGACATCAATGGGGAGAGCCGACTGAAAAAAAGTCTAACACCTGCCAAAAAGCAGCGTTAAGCTCAGTAACGCAGCCCCATTGATTCCTATGGGGAAACACATTTTATGTTTACAAATTGAGGGGTGGGAGTAAGGGCGCTAGGGAAAGCTGAAGGTATCCAATGTTAATTAATAATATATAGATTATTAATGTGTATGCTGCTACTGGTTAATAGTGTGCAAAGAATTAATTCTTATAAAGTGCTTCTAGTGCCAAATAAATAAAATTTGCAAACAAACCTAAGAAATTGTAATAGTAAATAAAATTAATATAGTGTTAACATAAGTAAAATATTTAAGAGAAGAGTTAATGCAGTGATGGTGTGATAAAATCAAAGATCAGTGAGAGAATAATATAAAAATGTGAGGATAAACCATATAAGTTAATAAAATCAAATTTATTGTGTCCTAATATCCATCTAAAAACACGATATGTGATAAAATTACATTGATAGATAATCTGCAGCCTACGGGGACGTCTCCCCAAAAATAAATTACAATTTCTTAGGTTTGTTTGTAAATTTAATTTATTTGGCACTAGAAGCACTTTATAAGAATTAATTATTTGCACACTATTAACCAGTGGCAGCATACACATTAATAATCTATATATTATTAATTAACATTGGATACCCCTCAATTTATACCTATTCTGAAAAGAACGAAAGATCTTTTTTTCTTGTAAGGTGTTTGGTATCCCACATATCCAGCGCTCTACTATACTCAACACACATCCACATTTTATGTTTACGCCTAACACCCTGAGTCTAAATACCCCTAATCTTACACTTATTAACCCCTAATCTGCCGCCCCAACATCGCAGACAGCTACATTATACTTATTAACCCCTAATCTGCCGCTCTGGACATTGCCGCCACCTACATTATACTTATGAACCCCTAATCTGCTGTCCCCAACATCACCAACACCTATATTATATTTATTAACCCCTAATCACCCGCCCCCAATGTTGCAGTAACCTACCTACACTTATTAACCCCTAATCTGCTGCCCCCAACGTCTCCGCCACTATAATAAACATATTAACCCCTAATCTGTCGTCACTAACATCGCCGCCACCTACCTACATTTATTAACCCTTAATCTGCCGCCCCCAACGTCGCCACCACTATACTAAATTTATTAACCCCTAAAACTAAGTCTAACCCTAACCCTAACAACCCCTAATGACGTCATTTAAAGGAACCTTCATTCAGCAAGAAGACGTTGATCGAAGAGGATGCTCCGTGCCAGATGTCTTGAAGATGGAGCTGCTCTGCGTCAAAAGGATGATGATAGAAGATGCCGTCTGGGTGAAGACTTCTGCCCGTCTGGAGAACCACTTCTGCCCTGTCTGGAGGACCACTTCTGCCGGCTTCGTTGAGGACATCTTGCTGCTTGGATGAAGACTACTCCCGGTAAGTGGATCTTCGGAGGTTAGTGTTAGGATTTTTTATGGGTGTATTGGGTGGGTTTATTTTTAGGTTAGGGCTTTGGGCCACAATAGAGCTAAATGCCCTTTTAAGGGCAATGCCCATCCAAATGCCCTTTTCAGGGCAATGGGGAGCTTTTTTAGTTAGGGTTTTATTTGGGGGGTTGGTTGTGTGAGTGGTGGGTTGTTTGTATTTTTTTTTACAGGTAAAAGAGCTGATTTCTTTGGGGCAATGCCCCGCAAAAGGCCCTTTTAAGGGCTATTGGTAGTTTAGTTTAGGCTAGGTTCTTTTATATTTTGGGTGGGCTTTTTTATTTTGATAGGGCTATTAGATTAGGCGTAATTAGTTTAAAGATCTTGTAATTTGTTTTTTATTTTCTGTAATTTAGTGGGGGGGTTTTGTAATTTAGCTAATTGTTTCGAATTTAGTTAATTGTATTTAATTTAGGGAATTTATTTAATTGTAGGGTTAGGTTAGGTGCTAGTGTAACTTAGGTTAGGTTTTATTTTACTGGTGGTAAATTTGGATTTATTTTAGCTAGGTTGTTATTAAATAGTTAATAACTTTTTAGTAACTAGTCTACCTAGTTAAAATAAATAAAAACTTGCCTGTAAAATAAAAATAAACTCTAAGCTAGATACAATGTAACTATTAGTTATATTGTAGCTAGTTTAATGTTTATTTTATAGGTATTTAGTTTTAAAAAAGAATTATTTAGTTATTAATAGTAGGTTTTATTTAGATTTATTTTAAATATATTTAAGTTAGGGGGTGTTAGGGTTAGGGTTAGACTTAGATTTATGGGTTAATAAATTTAATATAGTGGTGGCGACGTTGGGGGCGGCAGATTAGGGGTTAATAAATGTAGGTAGGTGGCAGCGATGTTAGGGACAGCAGATTAGGGGTTAATAATATTTAACTAATGTTTGCGAGGCGGGAGTGCAGCGTTTTAGGGGTTAATATGTTTATTCTAGTGGCAGCGATGTCGGGAGCGACAAATTAGGGGTTAATAATTTTATTTTAGTGTTTGCGATGCGGGAGGGCATCGGTTTAGGTGTTAATAGGTAGTTTATGGGTGTTAGTGTACTTTTTAGCACTTTAGTTATGAGTTTTATGCTACAGCATTGTAGTGTAAAACTCATAACTACTGAATTTAGATTGCGTTACGAATCTTGACAGGGTAGGCTGTTCCGCTCACTTTTTGGCCTCCCAGAACAAGCTTATAATACCGGCACTATGGAAGTCCCATAGAAAAAAGACTATATGCAATTTGCGTAAGTTGATTTGTGGTAAGGCCAAAAAAGTGTGCGGGACAGCTGTACCTACAAGACTCTTAATACCAGCGGTAGTAAAAAAGCAGCGTTATGAGGCTTAACGTTGCTTTTTTACTCATAACGCAAGACTCGTAATCTAGCCGATTGATTGTTTCTGTAAAGTGTTCTTATAAATGTGTGAAATATTAGTCTTCAAATGTATCACTGGTTGAGGTGCTATGAATACACATAATACGTAATTTAGAACTAATGAAAACTATGTTATTTTAGTAGGCAAAAAAATTCAACCAAATATAGCATTTACTGAATTGACTATGAAATGAAAACATTCGCTAAATTAATTTTATTTACAGATGCTTTGCACATTTAAGTGAAAAGCAAAATGATGTTGTTTAAATTCCCAGTATAGCTAGCAGATATTGGATGATCTAATAAATCATGGCAAGCCATAAGAGAATATGAAATTGTATTATCATATTTCTGATTGACCCAGTGGAATTATTGTCAGATAACCATCTGTGTCTATAAAAGGACAATCAGAATGAATTTGTTCCCCTGACCAAAATATGGCACCGCAAATATTACTGCAATAGTAACATTTACATTAGCAAGAATGTTTGATTTTTTTTTATTATTGAGGTTGCAGCAAAAACATATAAACAGATTATAGTATGTGTCCATGGTTTAACATTAGGATATAAAATCTAGATCTATATAACATACATCTTATAAAGAATCAGGACTTGTAACAGTTATTCAGAGTACACAAACAACTTACTTTTATAAATAAACATATTACACTTCTAATGCACAATAAAAAGATTACAAAAATACTCTACCTGGTGCCGTGTCCTATGATAACTCTCCTATATTAGTCTGAGGCCATTATTGGACATCCACACACCAGAGATGCTAATATGTATAAGAGTATAATACATTAAAGACACTTTTGGTCCTTAATACTAGTAAGTTCCAACAATTCAGACACATAGAACTAAGCAATACTGATTAGAGCCACACTTTTTGTAAAATTTTAGACAGTTTGTCTTATATTTTGAGATAACTATTCAAGCATATTAAGTATAAGAGAGATGTAAATCTTAATGAAAACTTTGAGCGCTGTCTGAACACTTTAGACTTACCCCTGCCCTTATTCAATCCATTCACTTGACCATAAGTTTTCATTTTACATAGCAATACATATATATTTGCAGAATTTTTTATATTTTATTTCTGAATGTAACAAGAGATTGTGTCACAGTGAAGGGTTAATCAGACTGGAATACAGCACTTGGGACTACAAAACTACTGCTTCTGGATACAGCCTGCATGCAATGGGTGAACTTTGAATGCAAGGGCCATGTAGCTGAGCGTGTATTGTTGTATCCCCTCTTATCAAGATGGGCTGGCTTAGGAACCTGAACTAGTATTATAGTGGGGGGAAATTACACAAAAAAGAAGTAATTTGCCATTTTTTCTGAAATTGCGTGAGTGTCCCAGGATCTAAATCTCAATTCTCCATGAGTGAGAAATCTTATAAATTTATTGGATTGTGAGTAGAGTGTATATAATTTCTGTTGTAATCCTTTTTATTTTAAAACTGTATTGTAACGTGTACCTTTCCATATTTTTCTGTACATCCTAAATGTTAAATAACTGTGACCATTGTTGCCATAATAAAAATGTATTACTGAACATTTGAATTTATATTATTTAAGAGACTGGCATCAATTGGTAAGATTTAACAGTAAGAGTTCATCAGTTCTGTATTTTTTTATGCGTATATAGAAAGATTTTGCAAAATTTAGTTTTTGGATTTTAATCTGTGAAGAAGGGGGAGCAAGGACTCCCAGAACTTCCCTTGATGGTGGCAGGATTTGGAGTTAATGATGCAGATTTGGAGCTAGAATAGTTTAGAAAGTGATTTATTAACCCTTTTATCCTCTCACCTCTGCAACAGTCTCATCGGCACAGTCTGATCAGGAAAGGTGCCTGTCACAAATTGGCGGCAGCAGTGGAATTATTTTTTGTTGTTAGATTTTTAGTGCTTTCTTTTATAACTGCCAGTACAGAAGGCACTAAAGGGTAGATTTATTAAGCAGCGGATGCTGCTTCCTACCAACATCGTTTCAGGCTTGCCTGAAACGTAAGTTAGGAAGCAGCGGTCGTTAGGTGGTGGACTGAAATAATCCCAATCCGATATGATCGTGATGATTGACACCACCTGCTATTGGTCAATTGGCCACCGGTGAGCAGGGGGCGGAGGTTTTTGCAGTTCCCGAAGATACAAATCAGTGCATTATATAAAGACACTTACTGTATCCCTTCCTATCTATGTTTTTATTTTATTTTTACTATAATGGAGGTGGTAACATGCCAGCAGCAGTCATGGAATCTGTGGAAGTTTTGTGCCGGAAATGCAAGATATCGAGGATAAACTAAGGATGGCCTGGCCCAAGCTCGAATAAACTACAAACCTGTAAAGCAGAGCAGAGTGGATCCACAAAAAGTCCAAGTGAGGAAGCATTGTAAGGGCATACATCTGATGCTGTGGGAGTGATTCACTAAGCTCTGGAGATTCCCTGGACTGTAAATACAGTGTTGAAACCCGTGGGCTCAGTATATACAGCTATTTTTTTTTTCAGAAATGCTAGGCTGCCGCAGCAGAACACCACGCAAAGAGGGAGGTTGAAGAAAGCCAGGCTGAGAGAGCATATCAGCTTGAATTGGCATGGCTGGAGAGAGCAACTGCCATTGGTGAATCCATAGACTCCTGTGTACCCAGACCATGTACAGAGAGTTTTTCTATTTTGGACAAAGATGGGGACCTGGATGTATTTCTGCACAGCTTTGAAAAGGACTTGCAGACAGTACCAGTTGCAGAAGGACTAGTGGACAAGTTATGTCTCTCCTGGTCTGAGAGCTCCTGCGCTGGAAGCGTCTGAAGAATTATCACCAAAATCTGATCAAGACTATGATTATTATAAAAACTACACTGAAAAAGTGTTACAATATTACTCCTAAGGTTTACAGGAGAAAATTCAGGACCATGCAGAGGAGCAAAGTCTGATGAGCAGAGGTGGTTGTGACAAATGCCTTTTTTTCAAAAATATTTCTTATACCCTTTTTTTCTATTGCAGCATAAAGAAGTTTTGCCCATATTAGAAATGTTGTGCAAAAACATCATAGGCAAACTGTAGTGAGACATTGGGGTAGATTTAATAAGCAGCTAATGCTGCTTTCTACACCCAAAGTTTCTGGCTCGCCGGAAAATTAGGTTAAGAAGCAGCAGTCTTACGACCTCTGCTCCTTAACTTGTCCGCCACCTTTTAGGTGGCAGACTGTAATCATCCCAATCTGAACACCCCAAGAAATGCTTGTTCAATGTTAAATGCTGACAGCGTAAGCTGTCGGCATTTATCAATTTCGGGTGGACATGATTCACTGTCCACCCGGCATATGATAAATTTACCCCATTGTGCTACCTGAATCCAAGAATGAAATCACACACCCCAAATAATTCCGTCCACTACAAACCTACACCCATGCATAAAACAGTTGTTTCAACGTTTAAAACACATTTAAATTTCATATCAGAACATGCTGATACCCAGCTAATAGACCCCAAATGAGAATAATTTCTCTTAAAAACACTATTAGCTGGAATATGATGTTACAATGTGCCACCACTATTAAAGGCCACTTGGGTCCTGCAGTCCCACCTGTTCCAATTAAAGAGTCAGCCCTACATTTTTGCTAAACAAAAAAAAATAGTCAAAGTGAAAGATAAGTTAATGCCCTAAATTATTTTTGTACACAGCTATAATTTAAATTTGCTTAAAGGGACACTGAACCCAAATTTTTTTCTTTCGTGATTCAGATAGAGCATGACATTTTAAGCAACTTTCTAATTTACTCCTATTGTCAATTTTTCTTCATTCTCTTGGTATCTTTATTTGAAATGCAATAATGTAAGTTTAGATGCCGGCCCATTTTTGGTGAACAACCTCGGTTGTCCTTGCTGATTGGTGGATAAATTCATCCACCAATAAAAAAGTGCTGCCCAGAGTACTGAACCAAAAAAGCCTATATGCCTTCTTTTTCAAATAAAGATAGCAATACAAAGTAAAATTGATAATAGGAGTAAATTAAAAAGTTGCTTAAAATTGCATGCTCTATCTGAATCACGAAAGAAAAAATTTAGGTTCAGTGTCCCTTTAATTTACTCTGATTTTTGTATCTCAGATATTTTTGTTTTTGTTTTGTGCTTTCATCTGCCATATGTAAAGCCAATTCTTACTTGATTGCATTGCTTGTAATTGGCTTCTGATCACAGTTGCTTTATCCTTAGGGGAGTTTTTAGTCATATGGATTTTTTAATACTTGTCAGTGATATTTACCAGAGATTCCCCTAGGAATTCATTTTATGATGTCAATAATATGTTTTTACCTAGGGGTGCATTAGATGAATTGATTGCAACTCATTTCTTTTTTCTTTCAGTGACAGAACAGGCATCATTAATTTTATAGCAAAACAGCATTTATTTTGCTAAAAGATTTGGGAACAATTAGGTCATGAAACATATAATTTCTGAATAATTAACTTGTAACAGATAATTGGATGTGCTTAAAAAGGTAGTTTTTAAAAACCTGAAACATTTCTAGGCATGTAAACTCTGCAGTGGTACATATTTCACAATGCTATTATCAGCTTTGAAAAATAGTTGGAACAGTGAATTAAAATAGAAAGTTACATTTATGTTTTTCCTCCAAAGCTACTACATAAACAAAACAAAAAAAAAGAAGAAAAAAAAAGAAAAGAAATTAAATAAAGCTATTAAGTGCACAACTGGCTAAAAAATGAATGGGACATAATTATCAGAACTTAAATGTGCATGAGTATTAGCAAACATGTTTCTAGTAAAAATTATACTGATAGCTGGTTGTATGTATCTTATCAGTAATTATTGAGTTTGTGACACATAAGCCACCAGTTTATCTGGGCAAACACAGCATGTCACTCCTTTAATATGAAGCATACCTAATTGTAATTGGAAAATTAATATTGTATCACAGAAGATACACGTATTGCCCAATTTAATAGAATATTGCAAATTTAGCAAAAAGGCTGCTCAAAGCAAATTAATCAGCAACATCACTCCAACAGTTGCCTTGATGATCAGATAAATATAAACCTTGTAAAGTAAATAACTTGTAAAATAAATAAATAAATAAACAGAAGTCATTATTTTGGCATGGAGATTAAAGGAACATGAAACATCATTTTTTTTCTTTCATGATTTAGGTAGATTTAAAACAGCTTTCCATTTGACTTCTACTATCTAAATTTTTTTGTTCTCATGCTATCCATTGTTGAAATTGATGCCTAATCAGGAGCTGCTGATTGGTGGCTGCTCATATCTACCTCGTGATATTGACTGACCCAATACATTAAGCTAGCTCCAAGTAGTGCATTGCTGACCAAGAGAATGAAGCAAATTAGATACAATGGGGTAGATTTACTAAGGGTCGAGCGGACATAATTCGCTGTAGAGAATCATGCCTGCTCGACCTCGCTAAATGCCGACAGCATACGGTGTCTGCATTTATCATTGCACAAGCATTTCTAGTGAAATGCTTGTGCAGTGCCGCCCCCTCCTCACCGGCGGACGATTCGCCACTAGCAGGGGGTGTCAATCATCCCGATCTTTTCGGGACCGGATGATTTCAGTCTGCCACCTAAAAGGTAAAAAAAAGAACAAGGGTAACTCCTCTTGATTAGAATCCCAAATTTTAATTTGAACAGGATCAGACACAGAAAACCACAACGTTTCGGGGTCAGTACCCCTTAGTCATGTGATAACAAACACACACACCACACCTGTTTAAATAGGCTGGGCCAGGTAATTGCTTCATCATATTAACTCTTTCAATATTTTATAATGACATTGGCCCATTGATATCACTACTATATTGACCTCTACTGGTCAAGGGTGGCATGACATGCAAATTAAAAACAAAAATTAAAATGTAAGGAGGCCTCAAGAGAATATTTCCATACTTGTATCATCCAATCAGGATGATATTACATACAGACATAGAGAAAATTCAATCATGTTCTAAAATACATATTTGCATTATAGTTCACTCTGCAAATGCTGGAAAACAATTTAGTAGCTCTTCTCTAAGTTGAAAAAAGTATATATATATGGGGGGAACAGAGAGTGATAACTCATTGTACCCCAAAGAAATACATATATATATACGTAGATACACGCACATATACAGGGAGTGCAGAATTATTAGGCAAGTTGTATTTTTGAGGATTAATTTTATTATTGAACAACAACCATGTTCTCAATGAACCCAAAAAACTCATTAATATCAAAGCTGAATAGTTTTGGAAGTAGTTTTTAGTTTGTTTTTAGTTATAGCTATTTTAGGGGATATCTGTGTGTGCAGGTGACTATTACTGTGCATAATTATTAGGCAACTTAACAAAAAACAAATATATACCCATTTCAATTTGTTTATTTTTACCAGTGAAACCAATATAACATCTCAACATTCACAAATATACATTTCTGACATTCAAAAACAAAACAAAAACAAATCAATGACCAATATAGCCACCTTTCTTTGCAAGGACACTCAAAAGCCTGCCATCCATGGATTCTGTCAGTGTTTTGATCTGTTCACCATCAACATTGCGTGCAGCAGCAACCACAGCCTCCCAGACACTGTTCAGAGAGGTGTACTGTTTTCCCTCCTTGTAAATCTCACATTTGATGATGGACCACAGGTTCTCAATGGGGTTCAGATCAGGTGAACAAGGAGGCCATGTCATTAGATTTTCTTCTTTTATACCCTTTCTTGCCAGCCACGCTGTGGAGTACTTGGACGCGTGTGATGGAGCATTGTCCTGCATGAAAATCATGTTTTTCTTGAAGGATGCAGACTTCTTCCTGTACCACTGCTTGAAGAAGATGTCTTCCAGAAACTGGCAGTAGGACTGGGAGTTGAGCTTGACTCCATCCTCAACCCGAAAAGGCCCCACAAGCTCATCTTTGATGATACCAGCCCAAACCAGTACTCCACCTCCACCTTGTTGGCGTCTGAGTCGGACTGGAGCTCTCTGCCCTTTACCAATCCAGCCACGGGCCCATCCATCTGGCCCATCAAGACTCACTCTCATTTCATCAGTCCATAAAACCTTAGAAAAATCAGTCTTGAGATATTTCTTGGCCCAGTCTTTACGTTTCAGCTTGTGTGTCTTGTTCAGTGGTGGTCGTCTTTCAGCCTTTCTTACCTTGGCCATGTCTCTGAGTATTGCACACCTTGTGCTTTTGGGCACTCCAGTGATGTTGCAGCTCTGAAATATGGCCAAACTGGTGGCAAGTGGCATCTTGGCAGCTGCACGCTTGACTTTTCTCAGTTCATGGGCAGTTATTTTGCGCCTTGGTTTTTCCACACGCTTCTTGCGACCCTGTGGATTATTTTGAATGAAACACTTGATTGTTCGATGATCACGCTTCAGAAGCTTTGCAATTTTAAGAGTGCTGCATCCCTCTGCAAGATATCTCACTATTTTTGACTTTTCTGAGCCTGTCAAGTCCTTCTTTTGACCCATTTTGCCAAAGGAAAGGAAGTTGCCTAATAATTATGCACACCTGATATAGGGTGTTGATGTCATTAGACCACACCCCTTCTCATTACAGAGATGCACATCACCTAATATGCTTAATTGGTAGTAGGCTTTCGAGCCTATACAGCTTGGAGTAAGACAACATGCATAAAGAGGATGATGTGGTCAAAATACTAATTTGCCTAATAATTCTGCACTCCCTGTATATAAACACACATATGTATATATATATATAAAGAGCAAGCAGGGCATCAATAGAAAATAGACCAGTCAATTTCTCGGTTCATCCCCTTTGGTTCCAAGGTATCCAACTTAAAAATTCAATAGGATTCACGCTGTTTCAGTAACAAAGTCCTGTTACTGCCCCGCCTAGGGGTCTTAACATGATCACCTTGCACCTAATATTGCTTTTGTGTTCCGTGATGCGGTCCCCTACCCGTCTGGTAGATTCGCCTACATAGGCACGCCCACACGGACACTTTATCAGGTAGATTACAAAGTTGGTATTGCAGGTGTAATAATCCTTAAATTTGAATTTATACCCAGTTTGAGGATGTACAAAGTGTGGGCTTCTAATGATAGAACCACAGTTTACACAACCCAAACAGGGAAAACAGCCCAAATTCTTTTTTGTAATGTATCCCTGTTGAGGTGATCTGCCAGGGCCCACATCAGCCTTAACAAGTGAATCCTTCAGGCTCTTATTATGTTTATATGCTGGCATTGGGTAATGGCAGAACTCCTCAACATTAGGTATACAGTTTTGTAGAATAGCCCAATGTTTACAAATAATTCAAGTAATTTGCTGACTTTGTCTACAATAGCTCGAGACAAAAACCAACCTCTTTTCCTTATCATGAGAGGATTTGGTTTAAATAGCGTGTCTCTATCAATAGCAGCCACTGTCTGTATGGTATCTTGTACCAGTTTCACTGGATAGCCTCTTTGAATAAATTTTTCCCCCATCTCAGACAGTCTACTCATAGATTTATCAGGATCGTCCACAATCCTTTTAACCCGAAGCATTTGGCTTCGTGGGAGAGATTTTACAAGGGGTAGTGGATGAGCACTATCATAGTGAAGAAGGCTACTTCTATCAGTTGCCTTTCTGAACAGGTCAGTTTTGAAACCCATACCATGTTTGATCACAGTGACATCCAAAAAATCAATACTGAACTCACTCCACACAAGCTTAAACTGTATATTATTGGTAGAGTGATTTAAGTCAGCTACAAAGGATTCCAGGGCCCCAACGTCGCCCAGCCAAACCCCAAAAATATCATCGATGTAGCGCCACCAAGTGGCGCCACACCGACGATATTCCGGGTGTTCAAAAACAAATCTCTCCTCAAAGAGGTTCATAAAAATGTTGGCATAATTAGGGGCGACGTTGGAGCCCATGGCGGTTCCCTGTTGTTGCATGTAAAACTGATCCTCAAATAGGAAGTAATTGTTGTATAAGATAATTTCCAGCAATTGCAGAATGAAAGAAATCTCAAGGATAGAGTATAAACCACTTGAGTGTAAAGCACTACTTACAGCCCCGATACCACCAGCATGTGATATAGATGTGTAAAGGCTGGTGACGTCGAGGCTGAAGAGTATCACCTTCTCTGTGGGCAATATCAGATTATGAATTTTAGTCAAAAAATCGTTAGTTTCCTTTATGAAAGTGCATGACTGCTGGAAATTATCTTGTACAACAATTACTTCCTATTTGAGGATCAGTTTTACATGCAACAACAGGGAACCGCCATGGGCTCCAAAGTCGCCCCTAATTATGCCAATATTTTTATGAACCTCTTTGAGGAGAGATTTGTTTTTGAACACCCGGAATATCGTCGGTGTGGCGCCACTTGGTGGCGCTACATCAATGATATTTTTGGGGTTTGGCTGGGCGACGTTGGGGCCCTGGAATCCTTTGTAGCGGACTTAAATCACTCTACCAATAATACAGGGAGTGCAGAATTATTAGGCAAGTTGTATTTTTGAGGATTAATTTTATTATTGAACAACAACCATGTTCTCAATGAACCCAAAAAACTCATTAATATCAAAGCTGAATAGTTTTGGAAGTAGTTTTTAGTTTGTTTTTAGTTATAGCTAGTTTAGGGGGATATCTGTGTGTGCAGGTGACTATTACTGTGCATAATTATTAGGCAACTTAACAAAAAACAAATATATACCCATTTCAATTATTTATTTTTACCAGTGAAACCAATATAACATCTCAACATTCACAAATATACATTTCTGACATTCAAAAACAAAACAAAAACAAATCAGTGACCAATATAGCCACCTTTCTTTGCAAGGACACTCAAAAGCCTGCCATCCATGGATTCTGTCAGTGTTTTGATCTGTTCACCATCAACATTGCGTGCAGCAGCAACCACAGCCTCCCAGACACTGTTCAGAGAGGTGTACTGTTTTCCCTCCTTGAAAATCTCACATTTGATGATGGACCACAGGTTCTCAATGGGGTTCAGATCAGGTGAACAAGGAGGCCATGTCATTAGATTTTCTTCTTTTATACCCTTTCTTGCCAGCCACGCTGTGGAGTACTTGGACGCGTGTGATGGAGCATTGTCCTGCATGAAAATCATGTTTTTCTTGAAGGATGCAGACTTCTTCCTGTACCACTGCTTGAAGAAGGTGTCTTCCAGAAACTGGCAGTAGGACTGGGAGTTGAGCTTGACTCCATCCTCAACCCGAAAAGGCCCCACAAGCTCATCTTTGATGATACCAGCCCAAACCAGTACTCCACCTCCACCTTGCTGGCGTCTGAGTCGGACTGGAGCTCTCTGCCCTTTACCAATCCAGCCACGGGCCCATCCATCTGGCCCATCAAGACTCACTCTCATTTCATCAGTCCATAAAACCTTAGAAAAAATCAGTCTTGAGATATTTCTTGGCCCAGTTTTGACGTTTCAGCTTGTGTGTCTTGTTCAGTGGTGGTCGTATTTCAGCCTTTCTTACCTTGGCCATGTCTCTGAGTATTGCACACCTTGTGCTTTTGGGCACTCCAGTGATGTTGCAGCTCTGAAATATGACCAAACTGGTGGCAAGTGGCATCTTGGCAGCTGCACGCTTGACTTTTCTCAGTTCATGGGCAGTTATTTTGCGCCTTGGTTTTTCCACATGCTTCTTGCGACCCTGTGGATTATTTTGAATGAAACGCTTGATTGTTCGATGATCACGCTTCAGAAGCTTTGCAATTTTAAGAGTGCTGCATCCCTCTGCAAGATATCTCACTATTTTTGACTTTTCTGAGCCTGTCAAGTCCTTCTTTTGACCCATTTTGCCAAAGGAAAGGAAGTTGCCTAATAATTATGCACACCTGATATAGGGTGTTGATGTCATTAGACCACACCCCTTCTCATTACAGAGATGCACATCACCTAATATGCTTAATTGGTAGTAGGCTTTCGAGCCTATACAGCTTGGAGTAAGACAACATGCATAAAGAGGATGATGTGGTCAAAATACTCATTTGCCTAATAATTCTGCACTCCCTGTATACAGTTTAAGCTTGTGTGGAGTGAGTTCAGTATTGATTTTTTGGATGTCACTGTGATCAAACATGGTATGGGTTTCAAAACTGACCTGTTCAGAAAGGCAACTGATAGAAATAGCCTTCTTCACTATGATAGTGCTCATCCACTACCCCTTGTAAAATCTCTCCCACGAAGCCAAATGCTTCGGGTTAAAAGGATTGTGGACGATCCTGATAAATCTATGAGTAGACTGTCTGAGATGGGGGAAAAATTTATTCAAAGAGGCTATCCAGTGAAACTGGTACAAGATACCCTACAGACAGTGGCTGCTATTGATAGAGACATGCTATTTAAAACCAAATCCTCTCATGATAAGGAAAAAACATTGGGCTATTCTACAAAACTGTATACCTAATGTTGAGGAGTTCTGCCATTACCCAATGCCAGCAAATAAACGTAATAAGAGCCTGAAGGATTCACTTGTTAAGGCTGATGTGGGCCCTGGCAGATCACCTCAACAGGGATACATTACAAAAAAGAATTTGGGCTGTTTTCCCTGTTTGGGTTGTGTAAACTGTGGTTCTATCATTAGAAGCCCACACTTTGTACATCCTCAAACTGGGTATAAATTCAAATTTAAGGATTATTACACCTGCAATACCAACTTTGTAATCTACCTGATAAAGTGTCCGTGTGGGCGTGCCTATGAAGGCGAATCTACCAGATGGGTAGGGGACCGCATCACGGAACACAAAAGCAATATTCGGTGCAAGGTATTGACTGCCCCAGTAGCATATCATTTTTTGCAAGCAGGGCATCATGTGAGCCAACTTCGCTTCCAAGTTATTGATCATGTTAAGACCCCTAGGCGGGGCGGTAACAGGACTTTGTTACTGAAACAGCGTGAATCCTATTGGATTTTTAAGTTGGATACCTTGGAACCGAAGGGGATGAACCGAGAAATTGACTGGTCTATTTTCTATTGATGCCCTGCTTGCTCTTTATATATATACATATGTGTGTGTATATATATATATATATATATATATATATATATATGTGCGTGTATCTACGTATATATATATGTATTTCTTTGGGGTACAATGAGTTATCACTCTCTGTTCCCCCCATATATATATACTTTTTTCAACTTAGAGAAGAGCTACTAAATTGTTTTCCAGCATTTGCAGAGTGAACTATAATGCAAATATGTATTTTAGAACATGATTGAATTTTCTCTATGTCTGTATGTAATATCATCCTTATTGGATGATACAAGTATGGAAATATTCTCTTGAGGCCTCCTTACATTTTAATTTTTGTTTTTAATTTGCATGTCATGCCACCCTTGACCAGTAGAGGTCAATATAGTAGTGATATCAATGGGCCAATGTCATTATAAAATATTGAAAGAGTTAATATGATGAAGCAATTACCTGGCCCAGCCTATTTAAACAGGTGTGGTGTGTGTGTTTGTTATCACATGACTAAGGGGTACTGACCCCGAAACGTTGTGGTTTTCTGTGTCTGATCCTGTTCAAATAAAAATTTGGGATTCTAATCAAGAGGAGTTACCCTTGTTCTTTTTTTACTCTATTGTTGGTGAGTGTTGCAGTCACTCCAAAGGAGTACCCTCTACCCTGGGTTTATAGCTGGTGCTGGACTATATTCATTCTACATATTGCCACCTAAAAGGTGTCTGGGACGTTAAGGAGCAGCAGTCTTACGGAAAGTTGTTTAGAATTTAAATTTTTATCTGAATCATGAACATTTTAGGGTTTCATGTCCCTTTAAACTGCTGGCAATATGACTTAAAAATATATTGTTTTAGTTCCTGAGATATAAACATTTAAAGTAGCAATCAAACAATTTTGTCTGTTAAGGTTTTCAGCAGTGTCATTGGATTTCTGTAATAACTATATATTTGCAAATTAAATGTTTCAGGTATATTTTGTTGTTCAAAAACACAGTGAGTTTGGGAAAGTTATTATTTTATTTGCTTAACTTTTGTAATTTACAGGTTTAGCTTATGAAAAATGATTCATCTGAATGGCCATCAGCCAAATTGGGGTATATGGTAGGTAAAACTGAATTAACATCAGTGACATTTTCTCACTAAACTCATCTCATATTAAAATAGGGGATGTAGAAATTTGATAACAAGCAAGTCTAAAATACATTTTATATTTCAAGTTGAGTTGTTTAAACCTTAAAGGGATATAAAATCCAATTTTTTTTCTTTCATGATTCAGTTCATTTTGACAGCTTTTCCCAGCTAGACAGTGGAAGATCATGTTTGCCCTATAGATAACACTGTTCTTACTCCAGTGGAATTACTTATGAGTCAGCACTGATTGGCTAAAATTCATGTCTGTCAAAAGAACTGAAATACGGGGGCAGTCTGCAGAAGCTTAGATACAGGGTAATTACAGAAGTAAAAAGTATATATAAAACAGTGTTGGGGGGGCGGAGCCGGAACGCCATCTAAGATGGACGCACCTCACTGAGCTCCTACTAAGTGGTGAGGAGTAAGGCACTAAACTTACATGACCGGACGCCACAAATGACCTGAAAACAGGTATATTTACAAAAGAATCACCCGCACTACATATCGGTACTTTCCGATCACCGGAACTCACTTCCAAAGAGCCGCAACTGTCGCGGCCTACACGACGTGCACGAACCACGCAGCTATCCTAGACCGATGCAGATTTTCAGGTGATCAAGAAGCAAGGAAGACGAAGTATGACCGCACAGAGCTAACAAATCTCTGGAACCAGCCTATCAAGGTAAATTGTCTCAATCATACAGCGCATTAAGATAAGGTGGATAAGTCTAATAAGCAAAGCTTATCACTCCATTTGGGGACAGAGAATTTATTAACAATAATGATGAGAGACAAGGACTATGTTATAACAAATAAAAAGAAATATCAAAAAAAGAAAAAAACCTGAACCAGCAAAAATATGCTTTGATTGCTGCTAAACAGATATTACACATACCCAACAGAGAACAGGTCAGCAAAACACATTCAGGGGCCACGTGGAGCAAAACCGCCACAGCCAAACAAATGTGACAGGTACTGTTGGGGCCTACAATTAGCTCTTATGAAAACAGCAGCTGAAGATTACTTATTCTTACTACACTTTGAGCAAGAGTTAGAAAGAGATTCAAGACGCTGCAGCACCATACATATACACGCAGAAATCAATCAATACTTTACAGCACATGTTTGATCTGAGATGGCAACTAGAAGAATAGCGAAGCAAGACAAAATCAATAAACCAGTTAACAGCAACGTTAATACTTTCTTCAAACCTGTAGAAAAACAGAAACCCACTGAAGAAGCACTAGAGGTTAATATAGACAAAATGCAAGATGAAAGCTGCACAATGTCTCAGAACAGCGACAATGAAGAGATGTCGACTAAAGAAGGCCCCATCACTTATAGGGCAATGGAATCACTTATAAACCAGGTGAAATCCTGTATAAAAGAAGAGTGTGCGGAACTTAAAAGAGAAATAACAGATTTGGGAAGCAGGGTAGACACTCTGGAGGGCGACAGAGAAGACATGACGGCAGAAATGCTTAATATGTCAAACAAAATGCGATCACAGCAGAGACAGATTTCAGATCTGGAAACCAAATTAGATGAAATCGAAAACAGAACCCGCCGTAATAATATAAGAATTAAAGGAATACCGGAATCGGTTCTGGGCCCACACTTGAAAAATTACTTAGACGGCCTATTTAGATCTCTCTTAGAAGAAGAACACCCTGATACCACAGCAATTCAAATGGAGAGAGCACATCGCTCCTTAAAACCAAAGCCACCTGAAACAAATCCCCCTAGGGATGTCGTTATCTGCTTCACTAAATACCAGGAGAAAGAGCTCATTCTGCAACAAGCTCGCAAACAGCAAAACTTCACCTACCAAGGTGCTACCATAAAATTTTTCGCTGACCTGTCTATTTTGACCCTGCAGAGAAGAAGGGAATTTACAACTCTAACACAACATCTCAGATCACTAAACATCCCCTATAGATGGGGCTTTCCAGTGCAGGTCCAAGTGATAAAGAATGGGAAAAGACATGAATGCTTTCAAGTATTAGATATAAACTCCTTCTGCATCAACCTGGACATACCACCACCAAAACCCACAATGACTGATCCCAAAGATACAGACCCCCAGAGGAAAAGACTTTCCCCTGTCACCAAACACAGAACATGGAGTGATATCACCAAAACACCACCCTCTAAGAAAACTTCTCTCCATAGACCATCTACAGCTAAAACTTGAACAGCCTCTCCAAGAAGAAGAGAGAATTCACACCAGTTTTTACCACCTATTGCATGGGTCTAAACTGCACGACGGACTTAACACTTTTCAAGAGTTAAACTAACCGTATCCTTTGCCATGTTGGTACTTTTAGAAATATTACAAAAATGTAATGTGATGTTGATGTTGTTTTTTCCTTTTCATGCTATTTTCTCCTTCCCCAGTTCTAACCATCAATAGACTTTACCATCAAAGGACTCAGAGAAATGCTACCATTATCTGTGGACAGATTGAACATTTATTGTTATATCTAAATACGATACGATATACTAAAATAGGTTATGCATTTTCTCTGCTTGTAATTCTGCAAAATTGTGATTTGTAGCTATTGACTAACATGTATATAGTTTTCACATCCTCAGATATCTAGGTCAGAACTAAGAAGAGCTCCCGAGATGACCAATAAGCTAGTAATACTCCAGACTACAGTATGGTAACAAAAATACAATCAAAAGTCAAGTGATCCTTTCCATTGCACCACCTTGATGTAAGACCATAGCACACTTAAATTATAGATATAGACACTCTAACTGTTTATGTGACTACATTTCCCACGGAAAAGGTATTAACCACGTTAATTGTTGATAAAGTCCTAACCCTGTGGGTTTCAATATTTAGTACTTAATTTATAAAAAGACGTTCCGCTAAAGGGATACAGATCCCGATAGTAGAGACGTCCTATCATCTCACTACACAAAACCTGATATGTTATCTTAGTACTAAGGCCAAAATAACTCAAGACTGACACCCAGTCAGCAAATTATAACATATTAACAAAACAGATCTAGTTGTCTCCCAATTTTTACCTGACCAGTACTACACCAAAACATAACAAACTTCGCCAGGATGACTTTTAGATATTTGACCTGAAAGAATTCTGATAATCATCTTTATTAAAATAAAGAAGTTCTTGCATTTGCTACATGTTATATAGGCATTTATGCTACAGCCTTACTAGACCACTATATGACCCCTGTTGATAACCCTTACTTGGGCTTATTCTTTGCCTTTCTCTTTTCTCTTCTCTATCTCCCCTTTATTTTCTCTGCTGTTGTGTTTGTTTCAATCCATCCTCCCTCCCCCTCTTTGTATTACTCGTCTACGCCAGAGACATTATTCTCCCCTCCCTATACTTTCCCCCACACACCCTCTTCCCTTTATCCCCCCTTCTACCTCTGTCAATTACCGCCTCCTAACATCCCCCCCCTCGCTAGCAACTGAAACCAGGGATTACCTATATTACCGTAGACTATAAGACATCTTCCTTCATTATATGCAAAACAACATGACGAAACCTCAAATACTCAATAAACTTAATATGGCGACGCAAAATGTTAAAGGGTTTTTATCTACACAAAAAAGATCAATAGCACTACACGACTTCTATAAAAAGGGATTAGATATTGTCTTTATACAAGAAACCCACTTTAGGAAAAAACACGAGCCCAACCTCCCTTCGCGCTATTACGATAGACATTTCACTAGCTCTAATACAACAAAAAAAATGGGGTTAGTATACTACTAAAAAGAGGACTCCCCTTTGAACTAATACATACTAAACATGATGAAGAGGGTAGATTCCTGTTAGTGGTAGGCACTTGCTATGGTAGACCTTTGACACTTCTAAACCTTTATGCACCAAATCGCCCCAAACCTGCCTTTTTCAGAAAGGTGATGAACCTGTTAATTGACTTAGCAAAAGGCCCAATTTTTATTGCCGGGGACCTGAACTTCCCAGCGGATCCATCCCTAGATGTTTCCTCTGGGAAATCGTACATGCCATCTAAACTGATCAAGGCGAACTGGCAAGCACTCCAAACCGTGCCAACCTTTGACACCTGGCGAATGACACACTACGCAACAAGGGACTACACATTTTTCTCGCACCCACAAAAAATGTACACAAGACTAGACTACATTCTATGTGATCAGACATCTTTAAAACTCTTGATAGACGCCAAAATATCCCAAACACCTTGGTCAGATCACGCGATGGTGCTGAGCTCGTTTGCATGGCCCCAAAAACCAGGCACACGCAACACTTGGAAACTAAACAATATAGTCTTTACAGACCCTGTAATGTTACAATCTATCATAGAAATGACCTCCCTGTTCTTTGATATAAACATGCCACAAGATACTTCTCACATCAATAACTGGGAGACATATAAGTGTTTTATAAGGGGGGAAATAATTAAACAAACAGCTCAACATCGCAGACAACAAGAACAGACTTATAAGTCCCTCACTAAGTCACTCTCCTTGGCAGAAACAGAACACAAAAAGAATCCATCCTCCAACGACCTACTAAACACTCTGAAAAAAGCTAGAGAAGCACTCAACAAATATCTTGATGAACATGCACACAGACGAGCACTCACGTTAAATGCAAAATATTTTGCAGAAGGAAATAAAACGGGTAAACTTCTAGCTAGATCACTTAAGAAAAAACTCTACAAGTCTTTCATTAGAACAATTAAAGATGTAAATAAAAAAGATCATTACAATAGTGAAGACATAGCGAACGGCTTCTCAGAATACTATAGCAAGCTATACAATATAGACAAAACCATCCCCAATAACAAACAGGAACAAATAGATAGTTACTTAACAAATGTGATCCTCCCTTCACTATCTGATTCAGATAAAACAGAATTGGAATCTCCTTTCACGCTTTCGGAACTACAAGACACGATAAAGCAATTGACACCAGGGAAAGCACCAGGCCCAGATGGGTTCACCCCAAACTTCTTCAAAACCCTCTCACCGCACATATGCCCACACCTGCTACAACTTTTCAATACAATAAATAACAACTCTCCCTTCCCTGACCATGTGTTAGAAGCAAATATAACAGTCATTCCCAAACCAGGCAAAGATCCCATCCAAATGACAAACTACAGACCCATATCATTACTAAATGTAGATGTTAAGATTTTCGCCAAGCTTTTAGCGAACAGGTTGAAACGCTTCCTACCTAGCCTGATACACGAGGACCAGGTGGGATTTATCCCATCACGCGAAGCCAAAGACAACACTACCAGACTTTTACATATTTTACATCATTCCTCATCTGAACATATCCCCTTTGTCTTGCTATCAACCGACGCCGAGAAGGCCTTTGATAGGGTGGATTGGCAATTTCTGTGGTCCACCCTACACAAATTTGGTCTCCCTCAAATATTTATAGAAAAAATATTAGCTATATACTCCAAACCTAATGCAAAAATAATAGTCAATAACACTACATCACACAAGTTTCCAATACACAATGGCACTAGGCAGGGATGCCCCCTCTCACCTCTACTCTTTGCCCTATCGGTAGAAGTTCTAGCAGCAAAAGTACGCGCCTCATCTGAGGTAGAGGGAGTTAGTATAGGGAAATGTAACACCAAATGTTTGTTGTTTGCTGATGACATACTATTTACACTGACGAATCCTAAAAGATCTATACGCGCGCTCACCGAAATCCTAACTGAATACAAAATACTATCTAATTTCTCCATTAATATGGGGAAGTCAATGATCATGCCCATCCATCTAAAACATGAAGACAATCGATTTATCAATTCCCAAACACTTTTCCCTCTAGCAAATCATATCACATATTTAGGATTAGCCATCCATCCCAATATAAAGGACACCATCGAATGGAACTACAAGGCCCTAAAGCAAAAGATAGAAATCGAATTAATTAATTGGCATAAATCAAGACACTTGACTTGGCTAGGTAGAGTAAATGCGATCAAAATGACCACACTACCTAAGATACTATATATATTACAAACATTGATACTAATACCTTCAACAACATACCTAGTTAACTTACAAAAACAGATCAATAACTTCATTTGGTCTTACTCCAAACCACGGATATCCACTCACACTCTATACCTCTCTAAGCAGAAAGGAGGCCTAGGCATACCTAATTTAATGAATTATTACAAAGCAATACACTTATCGCGCATTGCCACTTGGAATCAAATTAAAAATCCAAAAAGCTGGGTATTAATGTATGCCCAAAAACTACCTGATACCACCATGCGAGATATTTGCTGGATACCTAAAAGATATCGCCCAAAAGAAGTTACACAAAATATCTTTCTTGCAGAAACACTACGTATATGGGATACACTCCTAGCCACCCACAACCAGATCTCGACTTCTATCTCACCTCTCACACCTATATTAAATAGTAAAATTTTTCCAGGACTACAATTCACTAGACCTGCTAACAAAGACGATCAACCCTCGTATGTACCAATTTTCCATTTAATTAAAGAAGGAGGTATTAAAAACTTTATGGATATACGTAATAGTATAGGTCCCCCACTAGACACCTGGTTCTCCTACTTTCAAATTAGACACTTTTTACAGTCACACCCCCAGAATCCAAATTTCTACAGACCATTTACAACTTTTGAAACAATGTGCCTCCTCCCTACGACCCCTAAACACCTCATCTCTCTCACATACCAATTAATACAGACGTTAGAAGCCCGTAAACCATCTTCCTATAGACCAGCCTGGGAAAAAGAACTAAATATACAGCTAGATAACCGGGAGTGGGAGAGATGTTTTATGTCCATCAAAAAGTCCTCTATCTCAGCAAACATTGTAGAAACTAACTACAAACTAATCTCCAGATGGTATCTCACGCCCACACGTTTACACAGAATTTACCCATCAGTATCCCCTAGATGCTGGAGGCAATGCGAGGAACAAGCTACCTTGTCTCATATTTGGTGGCATTGTCCACTAATTAGACCTTTCTGGGAACAAATTGAAAGACACATCTCGAAAAAGTTAAACCAAGATATAATACTTGAACCCCAAACAATCTTGCTTCACAACCTCCCCAATCTTAGATGCCAATACAAAAACTCCTTATTTCAGATCCTAATAAATAGCGCCAAAAGACTGATCCCACGACTATGGAAAAAATCCCAAACTCCCACCTTTCAGCAATGGTTAGATGAGGTCAACCATGTCCTTAAATTAGAAGAGATGTATCATAGCTATTACTCTAGGAAAGACCAATTTCTCAATATACTCTTTCTCTGGAGGCAAGACGGATGACTACTTTAAACACTTTAAGCTCTTCAAACACTGAAATTAATACTCACTCGTAAATAACTATCCACCTGTCTAGCGAAAACCCCTTCCCCCCTTTCCTCCCTCTCTCTCCCCCCGTATCCCTCCATTTCATATATTATTTATATCTTCCATGTTAATGTTATGATAAGTTGTTTTGTTGAAAAATCTGCTGAAATGATGAATGTACAGAATATACACTGGTTTGCAATCTAACGAAATATTATTTTGACTAACTGTATGAAAATTGATTCTGTATTCTTTTATTCTGTTAATAAAAAATATTGAATTTAAAAACAGTGTTGGTTATGCAAAACTGGGGAATGGGTAATAAAGGCATTATCTATCTTTTTAAACAATAAAAATTCTGGAGTGGACTGTCCCTTTAACATATGTCTATTAAAAAAAAAATCTCAGTTTAACTTCTAAAATTAATTAAAGGGACAGTCTACACCAGAATTGTTATGGTTTTAAAAGATAGATAATCCCTTGTTTACCCACTCCCTAGTTTTGCATAACCAACACAGTTACATTTATATATTTTTTACCTCTGTGATTATCTTGTATCTAAGCCTCTGCAGACTGACCCTTTATTTGTTCTTTTGACAGACTTACAGTTTAGCCAATCAGTGATGGCTCCCAGGTAACTTCACGTGCACGAGCACAGTGTTATCTATATGAAAAACATGAACCAACACCCTCTAGTGGTGAAAAACCTGTTAAAATGCATTCTTAAGAGGCGGCCTTCTAGGTCTAAGAAATTAGCATATGAACCTCCTAAGTTAAGCTTTAACTAAGAATACCAAGAGAACAAAGAAAAATTGGTGATAAAAGTAAATTGGAAAATTGTTTAAAATTACATGCTCTATCGGAATCATGAAAGTTTGTTTTGGACTAGACTGTCCCTTTAAATCTTTAGACAAATTATGTGCCTCTTCCCAAAAAAAAAAAAAAAAATACATCAGAATGAAAATTATTTTTGGTAAGCAGGTAAGCTGCATGGTATGTCTAGGTGCAGAGTTTATATTTCACATTTAATGTATTATTATTATTATTATTATTATGAATAGTTATAATAATAATAAAAACATGTTTTATGCATTTGTAACAGAGCTTTAGCTCATGCAGTAATGCAATGTTTTTGGTATATAACACATAATATGCTGTCAGTGTGCTCTGGGGTAGCTGCCCATACACAGGGATTAGCAACCTGCCTGTTCTGGTACACAAGATTTCTCTCCAAAAATGTAAAGGGACATTCCCATCAAAATTAAAAAGCACATAGATGAATTACATATTTGAACAGAAACATATTTGCAATATACATGTATTGGCAAAAATGCTTCTAGTAAAATGTATTACTCTTTTAGTGTTAGTATTTATCACTGCACGTGCATGTGAAGCATAGCTAGATATTCTCAGTGCACCAGCGTTTAAAATAGGCAGCTGCGCAGAGCTCCAGTGGGGCTTGTATCATGCCCACAATAAACAAATTGAGTCATTACCAGATGGTACAAGCATCTTAGGCTCTCTGAGCAAGTGCTGTGTTTAAAATGCTGGTGCACAGCGCATACTTAAATACACTTTTAAAACAGCTATAGTTTTATAAGAAGCATTTTGATAGTACATGTATATTACAAAAATGCTTCTATTCAAAACTGAAATGCATCCATATGGATACAAATTTTGCCTGGAATGTCCCTATTAAATAAAGTGAGGTTGATATGTTCCCTATCCCACATTTCTTCTACCTACATTGTAAAACGCTATATTATTGCAGATTACTCAGTGCTAAATAGAACTGTTTTAAATAGATCTGCCAGCAAAATTGCACAGACAACTTTGCTGGTAGATCTAATGCTATAGGAAATGCTTTTTCTTTACTAAAAGATATAGCTTTCATTATGATATTTTTATGGGTTACCAATTTTAAAACAAACTCTAGTGTCTTAAATCTTGCTGTGCCTTGAAACATTTATCATGGATTGTTGTGTGATTGCGTAAAATTAGTATTTACTTTACATTAACAATAATGTAGCCAGGATATGAGGTTTGAGCACTTTTACTCTTCTACTAATATGAGGCTGCAAGTTAAGTAAAATTACAGAAGAAATGTTTCCTGGACTGTATTCCCAGATTTGTACATCATGCAATTATAACTGTGCATAATGTCTGCAAAAAAGCAATATATTTTAAATAAGATAGTTAAGTCATTTTTGTATGCATACTACATATAATACTTAGTTCAAATCCAAACAATATGGGGAAATGTATAGTTGAAATATGTAATTTATTGATATGCAGTAACCTTTTTTCACTCGGGTGCTAACCCGACGTGCGTAAAGAGCCGAACTTATGATATCAACTGCGCAATAACCTATTCGCCCATAGAAGTCAATGGAGCAAATAAAGTTGAAAAAAAACACCCTACTCGTGCGCAAAACACAATTGCATATTCTCAAGTGCACTAACCCTACATGAAAATATAAATATTTTACATTCCAATTTTCTTCACATAGAAGACAATGTTCTATTTATTCATAAGTACATATATCTACGTATATATGATGTTACTTTTATAAAGTATATATATATATATATATATATATATATATATATATACACAAATAACACACAGAAAACCTGGCACTCGCCAGCAGATTCACAGTAATGTTTAAAAGCAAAACTGGGGGGAGTCAGTTACATTTGGTGCCAAAGGATCAAGCCCAGGACCATGAAAAGGTCTCCCCCTTCATGGGGCCCTAAACCAGCACCCACACAATGCATACTTCCAAACAAACCAATTGGGACAGGCCCGCAGGGAAGCATTATAAACATTATCAACACAACACACAGAAAACCTGGCACTCGCCAGCAGATTCACAGTAATGTTTAAAAGCAAAACTGGGGGAAGTCAGTTACATTTGGCACCAAAGGATCAAGCCCAGGACCACAACAAGGCCTCCCCCTTCCTGGAACCCTAAACCAGTACCCACACAATGCATACTTCCAAACAAACCAATTGGGAACCTCCCAGGGTGACACAGGCTTTTGCAACCTCCCCTATGTAAATACAAAACACAGGAATGGACTGCATTCACAGACTGGACTGGGTACACATCCTAAGCCACAGCAAACTCTACAGCCCTGAAAACGAACAGACAGCTGCAAAGTTCCCAGCAACCCAGGCAGTTAACCCCAGGACAGCCTGGGTGACAGGCCTGCAGGGAAGCATTACAAACATTATCAACACAACACACAGAAAACCTGGCACACGCCAGCAGATTCACAGTTACTGATAGCATTACAGCCGTGCTAGAATTAAACCGGCCTTGTCAACCTGAGGCCGGACGCCCATCTCATTAATTTTAAATAGCCCCAGGTGCCTACATTAAACCTGGTCAGCTGTCTGTAAACAACCAATCATGGACCAGCCTTTTCGCACAGGATTAGAAACACAAACTTTCGAGACTTAGAGATCTGTATCAGATGTGAGCTATCAAAACAAACCTTAGCTTATCCCCATATTGAAGGAACAAATTCAGCTACAACCTATACTGCTCAGCAATGAGGCAAAGCATTCAACACTGGTCACATCTTGGCATACTAAAAACACACTCGTCCCAAGATTAGCCTCTAAAAAGCCACATAATCGCAGCTACTGGGCCAAATCCCTATAAGAGAATAGAGTAGCGAGAGGGCAGCCAACCATGCTAGAAATGTGCTCATATTTACAATAGCCAGCCGAGAATATGAAAAAGGAAAACAAGAGCTTAATCAGAGTACCAGCAAATAAAAATTGCTATACCCATATGCATCAAAGTCATCAACAGCATTTCTCATCATGTCACCAAGGAGCCCTCCCATAATTATACAGAGAAAAAATACCAAACCAGAATCAATATGAATTAGCAGGAAAATCAGTGGGGGGAATAAAACCCATGACATATATAAGCCTTTAGATCATCTACTACAAACCAGAGTCAGACAAAAAATAAATCATACTATGTATTATGGATAGGAGATAGCTCAACTTTCAATCATATGACAGAGTAGAAGCACCAATTGTAGATCTGATTCATGCTGTAAAATAAAGCTCAGATGCCTACATCAAGACAATGTTTAAATAACCCTTCCTTAATAACAGGGCTACTCTGCTCAGGTCAACCACAAGAGCTAGTCACCTTGAGTTCTAGAAAATATCAGAGAGAACTGAAATTCTTATACTAAACTCACTGGTCTATTTAGATGACAATAGTGTTTACAGGCCTATATTCAGGAATAACTGATACATTCAATAAAACAGATAAATTCAATAAAACAATTAGTAGTCCAGTTGGACATTAAGACCAACAGGGGTAAGGGTATTGAGTCTGAAAATCCAGCGTTTCACATTTCAACAGTTGTTTGTCTCTGTCTCCTCCACATTTGAGCGGGCCACCCTGTCAATGAGCATCGTTCTTAGGGATGATATAGGGTGCTGAAGTTCTAAAAAATGTCTGGCCACTGGTTGGTCCGAGCGACCATCTTTGAAGGCAGTTCTAATGGCACTCTTATGATTGGCAAGCCTCTCACAAAAGGAGGAATAGGTCTTGCCTACATAAAATCGGACACACGGACAGGACAAATAATAAACTACGTACTCTGATGTGCATGTAAGACGATGCCTAATCCAATAAGTTTTGGTTGAATTTGGATGATAGAATTTTTCACCTGTCAACAGAATACTTCATGTCACACAGCTGCCAAATTTGTAGCAGCCATTCTTGGTTTTCTGTAGGCATGTTTTTTCTTTTTTCCAGGGATCTGTTTTCATTATGAAAGAATTGAGAGTGCATCCCCTTCTTTGGACCAGTCTTGGTGGTAGAGTGTATTTATAAATATATAAATATACAAATGTATTTTGATAAAGCTCTGAGGACGCGGTCATTCTATCATAAATCGCAAACACCTTTACTTTCAACTTGTACAGCCCCAATTCTGAAAAAGTTGGGACAGTATAGAATATGCAAAAAAACAAATTCACCCTGTACTATATTGAAAACACATTATTAACACATTATTTGATATTTTACTTTGTGAATTTAATTTATTATTGAAAATATACACTGATTTCAAATCTGATGACTTTAACACATTTTAAAAAAGTTGAGACAAGGGCAATTTAGGACTAATATCGATGTGACAAGTTGAAATTAAAAGGTGATGTGAAACAAGTGTGGCAATCATATAATCATAGTATATAAGAAGCCTTCAAAAAAGGCCTAATTCTTACAAGAGAAAGGATGGGTTGAGTCTCAACAAACTGCCAACAAATGCTTAAGCGAATAATACAAAACTTTGAGAACAAGATTCTTCACAGACAAATCAGTAGAATTTTGGGCAATAAAAAAGCATGTGATTAAGAGGCTATCTATAGAGGCTTAGAAACAGGCAGACATTTAGAGGTTTTAAGAGCTATAAAGTATATTAATATAACAATGTTGGTTGTGCAAAGCTGGGGAATGGGTAGTAAAGGCATTATCTACCTTTTTAAACAATACCAATTTTAATGTTGACTGTCCCTTTAACCTACTGGTGTCTTCAGTGGCCAAACACTTAATAAGTGTTATTAAAAGACAAGGTGATGCTACACAGTGATAAACAGTCGACTGTCCTAACTTTTTTGAAGTGTGTTATAGTCATCAGATTTGAAAAAAGTGTATAATTTGAAAAAAAAACTAAAATAATGTGTTAATA
Organism: Bombina bombina; assembly: GCF_027579735.1. Taxonomy (NCBI): domain Eukaryota; kingdom Metazoa; phylum Chordata; class Amphibia; order Anura; family Bombinatoridae; genus Bombina; species Bombina bombina. The sequence continues at coordinate 285,578,130 of NC_069500.1, forward strand.
GTGTGTTTTTAATATAGTACAGGGTGAATTGAATTTTCAAATGATTCTTTGGGGTCAATTTATCAAGCAATTTATCAAGCTTTCAAATGATTCTTTGGGGTCAAGCTTATCAAGACCGCTGCTCCATAACCTGTCTGCCTGCTCTGAGGCGGTGGACAGAAATCAACTCAATCGAAGACTATCAGGTTGATTGACACCCCCTGCTAGCGGCCGATTAACCGCGAATCTGCAGGGGCAGCATTGTCCCAGCAGTTCTGCAATGCAATGATAAACGTCGACAGTGTACGGCTTTTATTGATGTGCGGCGGACATGATACGCTACATCGTATCATGTCCATCCGCACAATAATAGACCACTTTTTGTTAGTTTTTTTGCCTTTTCCATATTGTCCCAACTTTTTCAGAATTGGGGTTTTAATTTGAGTAGAAAACCCAAGGGCGCAAACAGCCACGATAAACCCTTTTTCATTTGTGCATAACTGTTAGCGCACCGCTCATAATCTGGCCCATAATCTATTAAGTAACATTACAAAACAACATCTGCATACAAAACTAATTTTGTAAGAAAAATGTGCATTGTTTTGCAATCTAAGGCACATTCTCCTTTTGAAGCCTCTTCAGTATTCTTAAAGTGGTGGTAATTTTTGCCATTAAAAAAAGTATGTGTACTTTTTTTTGTTTTAAATGCATCTGTGAAAGTGTTAAATTAGTTTATATAGTAATGCTTCTATTGCAAAGTTATGCCAACCCACTTGGACAAACCATTTTTTTTTTTTAAATAACACTAAGGGGCCGAATTATCAAGCTCTGAATGGAGCTTGGTGCCCCTGTTTCCGCACAAGCCTTAAGGCTCGCCAAAAACAGCAGTTATGAAGCAGCAGTCTAAAGACCACTGCTCCATAACTTGTTTGCCTGCTCTGAGACTGCGGACATCAATCCGCCCGATCCTATATGATCAGGCTGATTAACACCCCCTGCTAGCAGCCATGAATCTGCAGGAGGCAGCATTGCACAAGCAGTTCAATAGAACTGCTTGTGAAATGATAAATGCCAACAGCGTATGCTGTCAGCATTTATCAATGTGCGGCGGACATGATACGTTATATCGTATCATGTTTGCCCGCACTTTCATAAATCGGCCCCTAACATCTAATCAACATGCCTGTCATTTGACAATCTTGAAGTCCAGCCCCTTTAAAGCCCTTAGAAAGTCTATGTAGAGAGTAGGTGGGACTGCTCTATATATCACAGCCCAGCCAATAGAAGAAATGAAGGGGGTGGGGGAACAGACAATACAATACCTATTAGGATTATAAACCTTTTATTATAAATTATATATACACTTATAAACAAACAATTATGTGGTTTTACTTGCAAACTAATATATTTTTCATTGCAACATTCTTATAGTCTGAAATTTACCAAGGGCGTGATCACATATTTGGCAACGGGCGCAAAACCCAGCTTTGCCAATTTGTAGTCGAATTGAGCTATCACATATACGGCGCAGCAGATAAGTTACGCGTGTATATTTTACATTTCGGCCGCAGTTTTTACTCCCATAAACTAAAATAGAACTGGCGTCGCCAGTCGGTATCACATCTGCAGCACAAGGACTTATGTGTGCAGAATGGAGATATTTTACTCCATTTTCCCCTCACCGCACATAGGCAGATGCAGCAAACCTTACACTGTGTAAATAAGCACCGTAACTCCCTGGAAGGCTTAACAAAACAGCTAATGCATGTGCGATCGCATACTTTTAGGTACATCTCAGTTAAACCTTGCCGGGCCACTTAAATATTCAAAAAACAACCTACCCTCTGCAAGTGTGTCAAATCAATCACAAACAGCACAACCTTTCCCCTGCAGCCCTAAAATACCCGACAGACAATGCACACCCTGATTACCCACTAGTTTCTGAGACTTGAGAGGGAGTGTTTGGAGAGGCAGAGTCGTGAAAAACATGGGGTGCCAGAAGGACCATCAGCTGTTGTTTCTGATGCTGGTCTTGGTGATCATGGCATGCTGGTCCTGCACAACCTAAGGCCTGCAGGGCCACTCAGATATCGGCATCAGCAGAGGGGGAGAGCAAGGGCACCAAGGATTCAGAGGACTCATGTTTATTGGGTGACATTAAACATCAGCAACATGATGTGGTACCTGTACCTGAGGGTGTGGACAGGGGGACACTGAGGGGTAACCAATTACAGGATTACATTATCCAAGACTACTTAACATGTAAGTGACATGTTCCTAAGGCCACTAAACCATATGGGTCACATGAATTATGATGTATGACTGTAGCTCACCTAACATTCTATGTGTATATTTCATGTTTTGCAGGATTCCCATCTGAGGATTCACATTTCGTGTAGCTGAATCAACCACATCCCACTCCTTCCCTTAACCCCCATAATTCATGCATATGTCTCATTGTGTTATTCATGTTTAGGTGTCACTGATAATTTCCTGTGCTCATGAATGGAAAAACAGATGCCACATCCCCATGTTTTATAATTTTGTATCTAAATTTATAACCATGTATTACATATAAGCCTGTCTGAACTAATTTTGTGTGTGATACAGGGACTAACATCCTCTAATTGACTATTACAATATGTGCCCTTGATACACAACTATGCCATGTGAGTTAGAGTAAAATAATATATCATAAAGATGATTATATTACCTGTGGTGTAGTGCCACTTTAACACAGGTCATATCATAATTTTTATTCAATAGAGTACTCTAACAACCATAACATAGATGTGTATGACATTCAAATTGTAAATAACAAATAACAATGGTTATGGTGAAATAGAAATATTTTTATTTTTTACTTTTTGAATAAGGGAGCTGATGTGCCTGTGGTGGATAACCTTGTCCTCCTTGTTTCTGCAGATGCTGGTGTTTCTGCTGGTGTTCTGTTGGCAGATGATATGCTTGAGGCTGTGTCTTGCTGGTGTGTAAAGTGTTCCATCAACACACCCAAAAGATGATTTTGTTCTCTCAATCTATTTTCTCATCATCTGTGACTGATTTTGCACAGTTGCACTGAACAATGCTGCCCTGTCTCTCTGCAGCTCTAGGCTCTGCCTGTGGAACCTCTCTGTGCTTCTGAGGAGCATCCTCTGTATCCTAATGTATTCAGTATCCAGGGGAGAATCCAATGCATACACAGCCTGTTGAGGAACAGGACTGGCAGTTGTTGGAGGGCCAGGATGTTGGAGAACAGGTGATGCTGGTGGACGTGATGCTGCTGCTGGAGGTGGTATTGCTTATGCTGCTGCTGGAGGTGGAATTGCTGATGCTGCTGCTAAAGGGGGAATTGCTGATGCTGCTGTAGTTGCTTCTGCTGAAGCTGCTGTTGCTGTAGTTGCTACTACTGAAGCTCCTGCTGCTGGGGGTGCTTCTGCTTAAGCTGCTGCTGGAGGTGCTTCTGCTGAAGTTGCTGTAGTTGCTTCTTCTGAAGCTGCAGATGTTGGAGCTTGTCCTAATGATGCAAATGGTGGAGCTCGTCCTAAGGATGCAGATGGTGGAGCTCATCCTAAGGATGGTGGAGGTCGTACAAATGATGCTGATGGTGGAGGTTACCCAGATGCTTCAAAGTCTTACTGTGGACAAGTGTGCAACCATCCAACCTCTTCAATAGCCACATCCTGTGACAGTGTCCTTGGATAATTGCTGTGACTGACTTGAGACTGTGATTGCATTTGTGGGGGGGGATATACCTGGACCCTTTGTGCCCGTGTTGGATCCTGCTCAAAACAAACCAGGGAGGATATTCCTCAGGCCATGAATGATGCCACAGATCATATGGCAATGTTATTGACATCACTCCTGGGTCCTGCATTGAAGCCAGCCAACCATGCTCCTGCCTGGGATCCCACTGTTCCTGTGAAAGAATGTTGGTGGTAATGGTGGTGGTGGTGGCATTGCGGAACGCCCTGATGGCTGAGCAGAGGGTGCTATGTGTAGCCTTGTCACAGGTGGTTCTGTGGAGGAGTTAAAGGATGAGAGGGATTAGTACAGTCAGATATATTTACATGTGGGTATCCTATTTACATTGATATATGCTAGGGCTTATACTGATTCCCATGTCAATCTCTATTACATGCATGTGCACATTATGAGGTGGTCTATGAGTGATTTGAATAGGATCAGTATACAGGGATGTGTTTCATACAATTGTTATGTGAACATGTCAATGATGAACTAATGGGTACTTTAAGAGACACTATAGTCACTAAATGTACTTTAGCTTGATCTAGACACCTAAACTGCTTTCTTAAGCTAAATTATTTGGTTGCCTATAGTGTCCATTTAAGGCTTGCTCTCCATGTGGTTTGGGGCCTGTGTTACTCTGAGACATGTTACATGTTAGTATTGCAATATTCAAGACAACATCATGATTGGTATTGTTGTGTTATATAGCAGTAATGAGTAGTGATGTTACTCACCAGCATGATGTGCAGTGGTTGACATACTTGAGTCACGAGCCCCTGTAATGCCACTGACTGCTGTGGTGCTTAGGGACCTGCGGATTAGTTTTTGCCAGAGTTGTATTGGACTTCTGTGGCTAAGCCACCGCCTGTTCCCCTCTGATGGACTGCTTCCTGCCCCATCTTCTCATTTACCCGCCTCTTGCAGTAATTTCACCTCTTCTTCAGCCCATCTACAGTCCTCCTCTGCTGGGCCATGCTGTTTACAGCATCCTCCACCTCTAGCCAGGCAGTTTTCCATCACTTGGTACTGACTTTGACTGTCTCTTGGCTGAATATTATCATTTCTATCTCGGTTACTGAATCAAAATTAAGAGAAAATTTATATTAAGTTAATAAGTAAGTTAAGTTAATAAGTGAATATTTAAATATTCAACATCATTTTGTAGAATTTTTCACTTATAATAGAATAAAATGTCTTTCTTTTGGGGCGTTACCTGGGGTGATAATGTATGAATTAAAATAACATATTTTTACATCCAACAGCAAACTAAAAAGGCTTTCAAAAATGTATTTTTTTTTTTAAATGGACTGTAGAAGATAACATTTTAGCAAGTAGCCCCAACATGGCATATAACACACATACATTTTCAAATAATAATAAAAAAGTGAATTATACACACCTATTCAGAATTATACACATAAATATAGTTCTGTTAAAAGGGTGAATATTGGTAATCAACAAAAAAATATATTTTCAGATATAAAAGGAAGTTTTCTACTTATCATTTATGCATTAAATTATTTATTACCAAGTACTTTGCAGTGATTTATCATCCCTGCTGAATTGTAGCCAGTGACTGTATTACTCTGCAGACTGCTTTGATTTATAACTCATTACAATATGTAAATGCTATGTAGATTGAATGCACCACAAACTTTTGGTTGATGTTATGGTAATTTTAGTTTGGATTCTAAGTCAGTAGGAATATTTCTTCAATTAAATCATACTTGTTATTGCTTGTGACATATCTGAGAAACCTTAAATTATGATTCTCTTTGATGTGCTGTTCCATGATACAAATTTTAATCTATGCAAATAAACATGAAAAGTCAGCTTGTAGTTATGGATATATAAAACATTGCTTGTGCAGATATTACATTGCAAGAAACATTGCTAGGATCCTACATTTAAAATATAATATTAATATAAATTAAAGTTGAATTTAATCTTCGAAACAGGAAACCAAAGTGTATTTCACAAAAACATCTTTACAGAAGAACTTTGCTATATAGAATATTAAAATATTGTATATGTGTGTGTGTGTGTCTCCTGTATTTCTCTTATGTAAAATAAATGACATTTAGATGAACAACTTCTTAGTTCAACCAAATATTCCCTCCTAAAGAGCTGGTATGCTACAGAAACAAATTTCTGATAGGAAAACTTTCATACAAACACAAAAAATATATTATCTTCAGAACTTATCAAGACAAAGAAACACTTGTTACAATACTGGGTAATAAATATTTATATTCTTGTTTGTGAAAAAAAACTTTGCTTTGTATGAGGAAATGTTATAATCCAAATGTAATAAGAAAATTACCAAAGGATCTTTCAAAGTTCAACAAATACTACAGGGATTCTATAATAATGATAACATAAGAATCATTTCTAACTCAAGTTTGTGCAAAAATGACCACTATATACTTAATTCCTAAAATACACAAAAATATACATACTTTATAGGTTGAACAATTGTATATAGGAGCTGAACTAAAAAAAACTGAAAAAGCTAGATAATACGTGGATTAAAGATTAAAAAATGCTGTATGTATGTGAGAGATACCATGGCAGTATCAGAATGCTTGAAGGTAAAAATCTAGATAAGGAAATATAGATACTAACAGCACATGTTATATAAGGTAATTAAGAGACAGTAAACTACTGGGTACAACTACAGTAACATGGTTACTACTCACTATGCTATTGTTTTTTCTACTGTACCTGCAGCTGTCTTCAAAATTGTTTTCTTATTTTAACCCCTTACAAGTATAAGTTAGTGAAGCTCTGCATCTTCACACTTGGCACAGCCATCTTGGAGCTTATATTTGTTATGTAACTTTTAAACTTTGCCAAGAAACTGCAAAAAGTTTATATTTCTGCTCTGTATTATGTGAGCTAAACTAAAGTGCAAGGTACAGCTGTCAAGAAACCCACTAACATCACAGGATGCAATAATAAGCAAGCTACAAGATGGCAGCATCCAATCTAAAATACAGAGCTTTACCAGCTGGCTACTGTAATGAGTTAAAATAAGATAAGCTTTAAAAAGAGGGCTGCAGGTACAGGAGGAAAAACAATAACATAGTGAGTAATAACCATGCTACTGTAGTTGTACCCGCTGTTCTGTTCTGTTAGGAAGTTATTTGATAATCTTCTTCTGATTAATAGCTGGAACCAATTGTGTGGATATGTTGGAGGCAGAGATCAGAAAAAGGTTGAGTTTATTACCAGTAAGATAGAACCAGACTTCAATAGCCAGGGAATCTTCAGAAGAATAATCAGTAGACAACAAGGGTCCTAAACCAGGATATCAGATAACAGCTAGGTGTCACAACAAAAGGAGCAAATAAAAGAGTATTGAAAAGTTAAATTCCAAAAGTTGGCAACAAGTTTGTCAGCCTAAAATTCAAGATACTGGCAAGGATAAGGAGAGTGTCAGGATGCCAGGAATCAGACTGAGACGAGAAGTGCAAAAATAATCACCCCTTTATTAATAGCAAAAAATAATAAAAGTCCACAAGTCAAATAACAAGCCAGGAATCAAAACTAGAGCTGGTAGTCAGACGAGCTGAGTCAGGAGCCAAAGCGAATAGTCAGACGAGCCAAGTCAGGAGCCAAAGCGAGTAGTCATATGAGCCGGAATCAGGAACAAGGAGAACAGCAGTGTCAGGAACAAGCCAGAGAACAGGAACCAGGAGGGACATCAGACAGCCAGGTAATACACAAGAGCTTTCACAAACAGGTCTGAGACAATGCAAGGGCAAAGCATACTGAACAGAAGCCCTTTAAATAATAAGTGATGACATCACAATTCTGAGACTGCATCCTGTCTCATACGGATGATGTACTCCAGTCTGGCCATAAAAGGAAGTGCAGGAAATGAGCAGCATCACACAGTATGCACCAGAGTCAGCAAGAGAGGTGAGTAAAATGGCTGCCAGCAGCACATGGCAAACAAAAAAAAAAAATCTCTGTCTTACTCTATCTCCCAGGAAAGGAGCATGAGTGTATTTCTACTTATCCATGCTTAGAAAATTCCAAACATTATGATATTCTCATCCAACTCTGCTGAAACCCCTTCGTCACTTCTTCCATTCATGACCTAACATGCTTAAACTAGAGGGTTTACTACTTATAACTTCTAATACTCCTAAGGTCTTATTTCCCATTACTAGTCTGAATAGTCCAGATAGTTCCACTCTCCGAACTCTAATTAACTAACACTAGTGCCTCTGAGTGATGGACTACCTAAATTATCTACGTCTAGGGTCAGCATATCCACTTCTTAATATAGGGGGAGTTTACGAAACCACTATCTATATCTATTGGGGAATACCCCTCAGATCAAAGACTCTATATAGTGCTCCTCAGAGTCGCTTAGCTCCATAGATTAACCCTAGCGGGGGACAACGGGGGGAGGGGGAGGCGGTGGAGGGGAGAAGAAGGGGAGAGGGGAAAAAAAAAAAAAAGGGAAGGGAGGAGGGGGGGGGGGGAACCTCTTTATGTTTGACTTCTCAAATCTGTTCCTCTTAAAACCAAAGTCTCGGAAGATTCCCCCTTTCAATTTGATGTTGCATCCAAGTGGACGTTTTCCAATAGGAAACCACCTGTCTCTGTGTTTCCAGCGGAAGGGAACTAATGTATTTCTTCCATTTATTAAAAAATCTGGGCAACTGTTTGGAATTAATATCTCTTATATTGTATTGTTCAAATACCATCTGATGCTGTACTTCTTTCAAAAAATCTCTAAATCTAGGAGTTTTTGGCCTCTCCAGTTTTTAAGAATTAGATTTTGCACGATGAAAATAAGTAGATTAATAAATCTATTATTGGGGATCGCTAGAGTATATTTGCATAAGAAAAAGATCTAATATAAAGTCAGTTTGAATCTTATCCCTGTTGTCTTAGTGGCCCAAAAGTTTATTTTCTGCCAAAATTGATATATTTTTGGGCATGTCCAGAAACAGTGTATCAGATCTGCCTTCTCAAAACAACATTTAGGACAGTTTTTCCTTTCCTGGTTCCATTTTTCTAATCTGGCCGGTGTAAGATACACCCTATTTAATGTTTTCATGTGTGATTCTTTCCAACTATGCATAATCGTAGCGCCTGACACCAATGCTATACTCTGTAGAGTTGTCTCGGTATCTAAAATAATCTTATCTTTAGACCACTTGGTCGTTATATCGAAGATATTATTCTTCCCCCAGACTTTCAAAATGGTGTCGTAAATACGAGAAATAGTGTTTACCCCCTCCTGGTATTCTATGATTATTGTTTTTAGTTCCTTACTATCAATTTCCAGACCTGTGTCCTGTCTTAATTTGTCAATCCAATGTCTAGCCTGTAAGTAAGCAAAAAAACTGGACCTAGGGAGATTAAATTGCTGAGATAGTTTCTCAAACGATTGCAACCTTAAATTTTTACCTTCACATATCTGTATTACATAGTTCGCTCCCCGCTCCGCCCATGTCTGAAATATTGAGGGGTCTAATCCCGGTGAAAAGCCCGGGTTACCCCGTAAAGGTAAGAATTCTGATTTCCGATAATCGATTCTTATTTCACTACATATTTTTTGCCAAGCCTGTATGATGGATTTAAATGTAGTCATTTGATATATTGTTCCTGGAAGTCTCTTTGCAGGATGATGTAAAATTGCCTTTAAGTAAAAAGGCTTAGTTAATGATGATTCAATCTCAAAAAAGGAAACCAATTCCTTTTCAGAAATCCAATCTAACGCGAATTTACATAAAGCTGCATAATTATAAAATTTAACATTAGGGCATGCCATCCCTCCATAGGCTTTTGGTAATGTTAGTTTAAATATAGAAATACGTGGTTTCTTTCCTTGCCAGATGAACCGGTTAAAGCTCCTATGGAGAAAGCTCAAATCTTTTTTATATTGTAACAGAGGGAGATTCTGCAAAAAATATAAAAGCTTAGGAAACAAGACCACCTTAATCAGCATAATTCAGGCTGTAATTGATAAGGGTAAATTGCCCCAACTCTGAAGCTTCCTGTCCAGTCTTCTAATGCATGGCTTAAAATTAAGATCATACCATAAATTAGGGTGTTTGCTTAGTATAATACCTAGATATATAATCTGTGTTGTTTCAGTGAAAGGATAGTTTCTCTGGTCACGGGGTTTACGTATCCACATAATCTCCGATTTCTTGTAATTAATTTTATTTCATTAGAGATTGGCTTGAGTGATAAATCCTCAATAGGTAACGATAGGCTATTTTTTCCGCAATATTTGGTTAATAATGCTCATTTTAGAAAATGGATGCAAAACAGATGGTATCAATTTCGGGTCAATAACGTAGGTTACTTAGATAGACCAGAAATATTCTGGGAGACAGCGAAGGCTGTTTTTAGAGGGGAGCAACTCGCCCTAAGGCGATCCGGGGCAAGAGAGAGGAGCAACTCTCCAATACACTAAGAAATAGTTACCGTAAATATCTTAGCAATCCGTCTATTGATTTATGGAACAAATACAAAAATAGTAAATCAGTATATGATCTCTTTTTAAAACAACAATCAATTTCAGAGGAACAAAAACTTAAAGCTCTTTATTCAGGGGTACAGGGCGTTTCGGCTAAATATGTTGCAAGAATCATTAAGATTAGGCAACAAAAAAACTATATCTCAGCATTGAAAATCAGGAGTAATAGAGTGACGGATCCTTTAGAGATAAGGGAAGCTTTCTATCAGACTTTTCAGGACCTTTATGCATCAAAGCAGGTTAACATGGTAAAAAAGGAGCAGTTCTGGCAAGGGGTAAGTTTACCTCAAATCGGAACAGAAGATCTGCAGAGACTTAATGAACCTATATCCGAGGAAGAAATAATAAGTGCCATAAAAAAGTTACAATTGGGAAAAACTCCCGGACTAGATGCTCTGCCGGCTGAATTCTATAAAATACTTCTGGAACAACTACCATCAGTCTTAGGTAAATTATTTAATGAATATTTTGTAGGGAATAAAACGCAATCTTCATTATTTGCAGCATCTAACATAGTGCTGATACCTAAGAAAGGCAAGGACCCAGAACTCCCATCCTCTTATAGGCCAATATCACTCCTCAACCAGGATTGTAAAATTTTTACGTATATCTTAGCCAATAGACTGAAATCCCCTTTAGGATCTATGGTGCACCCCGACCAGACAGGTTTTATGATGGGTAGAAACCCAGTGAAGAACCTACGGAAAGTTCAGTTGGTATTGGACCATTACTGGAATAAGTAGGAGAAGAAAAGACACCACGCTAAGCCCGATCTGGCTATCCTCACAATCAACGCTGAAAAAGCATTCGATTCCATCATATGGGATCACCTATTCACCTCATTAGAGAAATTTGGTATAACGGGTGTTTTCCAACAATTTATTAGACAGCTATACAAAGAACCAACTTCTTCAATTATAGTGAATGGGCGTTCTACCAACAGGATAGTTCTCAGGTGTGGTACGCATCAAGGGTGTCCATTATCACCATTTCTTTTCAATTTATCTATTGAACCTCTGGCAATTTATTTACGAAAAGTATTGCAGGGCATTCAGATTGGAGGACATAGACTGGTTTTATCTCTATTTGCAGACGACCTGTTACTCTTCCTTAGTAACACAGCTGATTCTATCCCTCAGCTCATTGCGATATTTAATATGTTCAGTTCTTTTTCAGGATATAAAATTTATTACGGGTAAGCATTCTTAATGGTAAAACGATTAAGACCCCTATAATCGATGCATGGTCTTAACTCGCCACCCTTTTTCTTCACAAAGAAGAAGTCAGCCCCTGCAGGAAAGCAGGATTTGGGGATGATCCCCCGTGACAGAGCATCAGCAACAAACTCCTCCATAGCACAATTTTCCGCAACAGACAGAGGGTAAACCCAGCCCCGAGGAGGAATGGCTCCGGGTTGCAGGTCTATGGCACAATCGTAAGACCGGTGAGGAGGCAACGTACCGGCACACACCTTGTCAAAAATGTCTAGGAACTCTCGGTACTCCTCTGGCTATTGAGATATTGAAGAAGTGCACAAGACTTTAACTAGTTTCCGAAGACAAGTGGAAATACATTGCGGAGACCCCGACAAAATTTTGGACCTGCGCCAGTCGAGACTGGGATTGTTCTTTTGGAGCCAGGGATAACCCAGAGAAACCGGAAAATGTGGAGAGTTTATCACCTGGAACTGGAGGGTTTCAAAATGGAGAGCCCCAACAGCCATGGATAACAGAGCAGTTTCGTGAGTAACGAGTGTGGGCTGAAGGGGCCTGCCATCAATAGCCTCAATAGCAAGCAGAACGGACAGAGGCAAAACAGAAATGGAGTGCTTTGATACAAAAGCACTGTCAATGAAATAGCCCGCAGCACCGGAGTCAACAAGAGCTAGGGTGACTATGGAGGAGTCCACCCAGGAAAGGACAACCATGACCACAGGTTTCTCCTTTAGCGGTTTCAGGGATGAGGATAAACCACCCAAGGTCTGCCCCCGACAAGACCTTAGGTGTGAGCGTTTCCTGGCCGTGTAGGACAAGACTTCAAAAGGTGGCCCTGTAACCCACAATAGAGGCAGAGCCCCTCCCTCCTCCTAAAGGCCCTCTCCGCCATGGAGAGATGAGTGAATCCCAACTGCATCGGCTCAGCAGTACCTGGTGACTCAGAACCAGGAGGCATGGGAGGAGAGGGAGGCATGGGAGGGAACGAACACGTAGGAGACAACGGAAAAGGAGGCTTCCACAAGTGCTCCTTGAAAGAGGGCATCTCTCTGAGTCTGATGTCAATTAGGATAAAAAAGACACCAATGCCTCGAGATCCTCTGGTAAATTTCTGGCAGTAACTTTGTCTTTAATTGCATCAGAGAGCCCATGAAAGAAGGCAGCAACAAGGGCTTCATTATTCCAACCTACCTCTGCGGCAAGCGTACGGAATTCAATGGCATACTGAGCAACAGATCTTGTACCTTGCTGAATGGACATGAGTCATTTAGCAGCAAAGGAGGAGCTAGCTGGAACATCAAATACCCTTCGAAAGAAGGCCACAAATTCAGGATAATTTGAAATTACAGGTTTATTAGTCTCCCACAAGGGATTAGCCCAGGCAAGAGCTGTGTCAGAGAGTAATGAGATGAGAAATCCCACCTTAGCTCTGTCAGAGGAAAACGCCTGAGGTAACATCTCAAAGTAAATGCCCACCTGGTTCAAAAACCCTCTGCACTGATTAAGATCACCTCCATATCGCTGAGGTAGAGGTGCAGAACCGGACATGCTCCTGGTAGGACTAGGTGCAGCAGCGAAAACAGGAGCAGCCATAACTTGCAGGACACTTTGGTCCAAATGTGCAGTGGGAGTCAGCAGGGTTTGCAGGGCTAGTGCAAATTGATCCAAGCGGTGATCCTATTCATCCATCCTGGAAATTATGGCAGGTAAATGTGGATTATTAGCACCATCAGGATTCATGGCCCTTGCGTAATGTCAGGATGCCAAGAATCAGACTGAGACAAGAAGTGCAAAAATAATCACACCTTTATTAATAGCAAAAAAATAATAAAAAGTCCACAAGTCACATAACAAGCCAGAGTTGGTAGTCAGACGAGCCGAGTCAGGAGCAAAAGCAAATAGTCAGACGAGCCTAGTCAGGAGCCAAAGCGAGTAGTCAGACAAGCCGAAATCAGGAAGAAGGAGAACAGCATAGTCAGGAACAAGCCAGAGATCAGGAACCAGAAGGGACGTCAGACAGCCAGGTAATACACTGGAGCTCTCACAAACAGGTCTGAGACAATGCAAGGGCAAAGCATAGCAAGAGGCCCTTTAAATAATAAGTGATGACATCACAATTCTGAGACTGCATCCTGTCTCACACGGATGATGTACTCCAGTCTGGCCATAAAAGGAAGTGCAGGAAATGAGCAGCATCACACAGTATGCACCAGAGTCAGCAAGAGAGGTGAGTAAAATGGCTGCCAGCAGCACATGGCAAACAAAACAGGGAAAAAACCCTGAGAGAGAGACATAGATACTGGGGTCAACAGGAAAGCAGGTCAGGGATAAGAATGTAAGGACTTCCACAAAGAATAACCAAGCAAGGATTGATATTAACACTACACGTAACGCTTTTTGTGTTAATTTTGTTGTCAAATCAGCTACAGGGTTACTTATGACACAAAGAACACAAATACTGTTCACAGCACGAGTCGCAAAATCTGCACAGTTCTTAAAGGAATTCTACAGAATCTGTGCACTAACCTTAGAGTACACCTCTGAATCCAAATTCAACACTGGAATGCCAGCTGTGCTAAACTTGTGTTTCGTAGTGCAGCTCTGTGCTAACGCCATACTTACGGTCATCTTTTAAGTGCATCCCATTCCAGACTGTTACCATGCTTCTGACTCTCAACTCAGGGGTTTAACATGTTGAGTCATTGTATACAATATTGAACATCCCTTTAAAATTAAGGCAATCAAATAGTTTTGGGATATGTACTCCAGTAAGTGAAAGAGACACAAACCATTTATTTAAGATCAATTAAATTTTGTTTTACGGTACAACATTATTTGTGCTTGATAACACATTTTTTTTTTTTTTTTTTTAAACCATCTTTTATTAGTCATGAATGCAAAACATACAGTTACAGATAAAGGCACCAATGTCATACAAAACAATCAGCTCAAATGTCATGCTTATGGTGTTAAAGAAAATCATGGTATAAGATGGCATTTTTCAAACATTAAAACAAATAACATAAACAACAGAACAAATAAAGACAATGCTGGTTTCTAGTACATACTTGATATCTACAAATGAGTATGCTAAACTGTGCTCGCTTAATATATCAAACTGTTATATCTATAACAATCAACAGGATATACTTTTAGAAACTGACTACTCTACTTTATATATATTCCTAAGGCCTGGAAACAAAATGTAATCTAATTGGTATCAACAGGTCGCTCAAGGTGGGTTTGCAGAGGCTGCAGTAGAAGCAAGTTCTGTTGTCTCAGTATTTCTTCTCTTGGTGGGCATCGTGGACCAGCTTATTCTTTGCGGCTTGAATGATGATGGTCTCGGATGGTTTTTCTCTTTTCCAGAATCTGAGATTTTGGGCAAAGATGGTGGGGATATATTTAATTGTTTACAAAACAGTTCCAAGTCCTCTGGGCCTTTGTATATATACGTTTTCTCCTCTTTTTGAACTTTAATGCAACGGGAAATCCCCAACGGTAGGGTATCCCTAAGTCCTGAAGATGCAGTGTCAAATATCTAGCCTCTTTCCTTTTGGCTAGTGTGATCGGGCTGAGATCAGGGTATAGTTGAATGGTGTCTTCACCAAAGTGGAGAGGCGATCTTTTCCTGGCTGCCTGAAGAAGTTTTTCTTTATCTGTATACTTATGGCAGCAGAGGATAACATCCCTAGGTGGCATACTCTCAGGAGGTTTTGGCCTCAGCGCCCTGTGAGCTCTATCAAGTATAATGTGCTCTTTCTCAGGGTCCAGTAGGAATTTAAACAGATTTTGCAGATAGGAGGGCAGTTGTTGTGGTAGTATCTTCTCAGGGATACCACGTATCCTAAGATTCTGTCTGCGGCCCCTGTTGTCGAGATCCTCCATTTGTACCTGAAGGTGTTCAAGAGCCTCGTGTTGGTATTGGAATGCTTGTGTAGTGTTATCAGTTGACTTGTTTGTTTCCTCCATTTGCTCCTCTAGTTCCAAGACTCTGTCCCCTAGTTCACGAATGTCTCTCTTAACTTCTGCCAAACCATCTTTTATAGCCTTACTGACTTGCTGCATGATGGATGAGAGGTCTGCTTTAGTAGAAAGTGTCTTTAGATCAGCCCGAGTAATTGGTGATGTATCATCTATAATAGATGTAGAGGTCTGGGATATAACTTCCTGCTGGTCAGAAGTAAGTGCTCCGCACTCCCCGGCTGGAGATGTGTCAGGACACCTAAAATAGGAGTTTAATTTTCCACCTGCTCCTGTATTGTTTTTAAGTCCTTTATCTGTTTTATTCTTAGATTTGGAAGCCATTTTACAGATTATGGCTCCAGTCCTGTTATCCCCAGAGTGTATTAAGTGCAGCTTTTCTTCTAGTGTCTATACTGTAGCCCTTTAAGTGGCAATGCTTATATAGTATATCGGCTTATGCTGTGTATATCGTAGTGAATAGTGGTTTTCTTAGGCCCTTTTGACAGTGTGCAGATAGTATTTTCTCAGGCCGGAGGGATCTCAAGTATTGTGTATGTGAGGCCTGCTTCCCCTTTGGCTGCACAATATCACGGGCTCAATCCCGGCAGCAAGATAGCCCCAACCAACAGCAAAAAAGGAGTATAAAGCTGGGTAAAAGAGTACCTTGATAATTATCGCCAGCCGGTTATATAGAATGTCCTTTCTTCAGCTCACCGGGAGATTATCTGCGTCACCGCCGTGTGCCGTTCGGGAAACTCCCAGAGAGGTCATCTGGCAATCCGTTGGTAAGGGCGGTCACCCGGTGGTTCATGTAGGTTTGTATATTACAAGACAAAGCACCCGCTGAACTGTTTGCCTTTAAGCGACTGTTTACCAATGTCGACGACTCCTCTCCAGTACTGCGTCACAGGTCTCGTTAGGTGCTCCAACCAGGCCTCACTTTATAGCGATGATTTCTCCAGTGTCCGGGAGTTTAGCTGCGATACCATCTCCTAGATCAAGCTTCTCTGCGTTTTTAAGTATAGGATTTAGCCTGTTGAAGTTAGATTGTTAGCTATAGAAGGCCCATTAGAGCTTTTTTAATCGGAGCATCAGCTTGATGCGACCATTTGCCTCGCTGGTCGGCTCCGCCCCCCCTTGATAACACATTTTAATTACAAACATCCGGTACAATGATAGGAACTGCATGTGCCCCAACTTTTGTTGAAAAAGTTTATATAAATAAGGCTCATTTTTTTGGATCTGTTACATCTATTAAATTATGTTCATTTAGAAAGAGTTTAAAATGAATATCAATTTGGCATTTCATTATTGAAAGTGGAATACAAATTAATTTAGTTTAAATAAATACAACATTTTTCTGTTTACTGATGCTTAAAGGGACATAAAAGCCAAAATGTTTAATTCATGATTTAGACAGAGCATTCCGTTTTAAACATCTTTCCGATGCACTTCTATTATCGCATTTGCTTTATTCTCTTGGTATCCTTTGCCGAAGGAGAATAAATGCACTACTGGGAGCTAGCTGAGCATCTTGGGTGAGATAATGACAAGCGTATATATATATATGTTCAGTCATCAATCAACAGGTATATTTCAAATATTAGTTAATTGCTGCTCCTTAGAATAGGTAAGCTTTTCAACAAAGAATACTAAGAGAATGGAGCAAATTATATAATAGAAGCAAATTGGAAAGTTGTTTAAAATGCATACTCTGTCTAAATCATGAAAGACAAGGTTTGGGTTTCATGTTAAAATCACCACTGAGCAAGATAATTTGTTTATTCAAATTATTATATATGAGCAAGACTTAACAATGTCTTGATTTGGTGATGTTTGGATAATTTTTAGATTTTTGTTATATTATTTTGGATATATTAGTAGATTCTTGTTAATATACAAAGATGTATACATACTTACCTGCTGAATGTGGACAGTGTATATAATATATATTATCAAGAAAATCTTGATATACAGTTAACCAGATATTGTTAATTTATTTGTGGTATCAACAGCCTAACACAGATGGCCAGATTATCAAAGGTTTTCTTATTTTTTTTGTGGTTTTGACAGTAGCATCTTTCAGTGTTGCTGGTTTAATGGTCTTAAAAATGAGCTTTACCTCACTGTATTAGTGATACGTAAAGTGCCGTCTATTGTAATGTATAGTGCTTGCAAGTTAAGATAAATGTGATTTGCATCTGAAAGCTGTAGTTTCTTATGAGTTAATGTGCATTTTAAAAATGACAATTTTGCAATGGAAACATTGATCGGACAGACTTGTCTGTATGTAGATGTTTGACGTAGATAAAGTATTACATACAATTAATTGCATAGTTGTTTAGGAGTCACCTTTTTGGCTGACATATTTTCCTTAAAGGGCCAATAAACCCAAAATCTTTCTTTCATGATTCAGATAGAACATACAAATTTAAACAACATTACAATTTACTTCTATTGTTTATTTTGCTTCATTTTTTAGATATCCTTATATGAAGAAAAAGCAACGCACATGAGTGAGCCAATCACATGAGGCTTTTATGTGCAGCAACCAATCAGCAGCTACTGAGCATATCTAGATATGCTTTTCAGCAAAGAATATCAAGAGAATAAAACAAATTAGATAATAGAAGTAAATTAGAAAGATGTTAAAAATGCATTCTCTTTCTAAATCATGAAAGAAAAAATGTGGGTTTCATGTCCCTTTAAAGGAGAATACAATTTAAAGTGTTACTCAGTTTGACCTACTCTAGGTGAGAAGTTGTAAATAGAATTATTTTTGCAACTCATAAGAAATCCACAGCTCAATGATTCAAAAGGGTAGAAGACATAAAAAAAAACAAAAAAAGTTTTACAAAAGACCAAGGGGAGATTAAAATACGAGAAGGCTTATTTGAAATTGATGTAGACAGTATTCATCTTCATACTCATCATATCCTGCTGAAACTGCTGACTTCTCTGTTGCAGAAGATTGTGAGAAATGTTTAGATTGGAGATCAGGAGGATAATGCAAAAGGTAATTCAGTGGCGTCACAAGGGGGGGGCGGGCCGCACCCGGGTGACACCCTCCAGGGGGTGACACCAAAAAAAAAAAAAAAAAAAATTTTTTTTTTTTTTTTTTTTTAATTTTATTGAAATTCAAAGAAATACAATGTTGAGATGCATAGATTTTTTTTTTTATTAGAGGGGCTGGCATTTGTGAACATTGGTGGGACTGGGGAAGTTGTAGACACACAATTTTTTTGCCCCTTGAGCCAGTGCTGCAATTTCAACAAATAGTTTTCCCGGCTGCTTTTGCTTGTTTGTACTTTGCTTCTCCCCTGTCCAATTTCGCTATGAATGTTGTGGGCATGCCGTGGGGCTTGCAAAGTTGCGCTGCTAGCCTAAACCTGCCTGCCTATCTGTGCTCACTGCTCAGTGACATGTGGAGCAGTGGAGTCACTCACTGCTGTGCTGTCTCTCTAAACGGGAACTGGCAAATCATGAGGGGATGCCTGGCACCTGACCGCATGACTGTTTGACACTGTCTTTAAAGTGAAGGAGCCACGTATGATGCCCACCAGACCATTACGGTTACGGTACACTAAGTGCACACTGAACAGGTAGGAGGGCGGGCGGGGGTCTGGGGGTGGGCAGAGTGCAGAGGTGATTGGCCATAAGAAGCGGTAGGCACGCGGCCCGGGCTGTGCACTGACAGACTTGGAACAGAGTCAGAGAGAAGAATTTTCATAGTTTGTGCCTAAACCTTTTCTTTAGTGATTTATTTTTATAGTGCTCTGTTTATCTTTCATTTGATGCTCTGCTGAGCCAGGGAGCAGCTCTAGGCATGAGCTTCATAATGAATGCAATGCAGTTTACATATTTTGTAAGTGTGTGTCTGAGTTTTTGTGTGTGTGTGTCTGAGTGTGTTTCCGAGTGTTTGTGTGTGCATCTGAGTATGTTTTTAAGTGTGTCTGAGTGTTTGTATGTGTGTGTGCCTGTGTTTTTGTGTGTGTCTGCTTTCTGGGGGGGGGTGAAACCATAACTTACCGCACCGGGTGACACCAACCCTAGTGACGCCACTGAGGTAATTTAATGTATGTGAATTGTTTGTATGTAAAGTGGTGTGATAAATCAAAAAGTTTTTTTTTTTACATTTGACTTTATTTTTAATTTCAGAAGTTCAAGATATATGTTTAGATTTATGAGGATCCAAATGTTCAAAATTGAACTAACAATATCAGAAATATATGATTTAAAGGGACACTGAACTCAATTTTTTTCTATCATGATTCAGATAGAGCATGCAATTTTTAGCAACTTTCTAATTTACTCCTATTATCAAATTATTTTCATTCTCTTGGTATCTTTATTTTAAATGCAAGAATGTAAGTTTAGATGCCGGCCCATTTTTGGTGAACACACTGTGTTGTTCTTGCTGATTGGTGGGTAAATTCACCTACCAATAAACAAGTGCTTTCCATGGTTCTGAACTACAAAAATAGCTCAGATGCCTTCTTTTTCAAGTAAAGAAAGCAAGGGAACAAAGAAAAATTGATAATAGTAGTAAATTAGAAAGTTGTTTAAAATTGCATGCTCTATCTGAATCAAGAAAGAAAAAAATTTGGGTTCAGTGTCCCTTTAAGTATTATAAATAGAATGTGTCATTTGTAACCATACTGTATATATTATTCAGAATCCATTTTCTTTACTGAAGTATAAATATTGTATTCTTATTCATTTTAATAGATTTGAAAAAAATTACTTTTATAAGTATTTTTTTTACAGTTGAATTTTCAAAAATTATAATGTATGCAGTTGGTTTGTCTTTCAGATTTTTTAAAATGTTCCCCAATGTTAAAGTCCAATTTTAGATGAGCAAAAAGAGTTTAGCACACAACGTGAAGAAAAAACAGATAAGCACAATACCCCATTTCTTCAGCAAAGTAATTTTTTAAGATCACTGAAAATAAAACGTACATAAAGCACTACGGTATTTTGAGGCACTATACAAATAAATGATAATGATAATAATGATTTTTTTAAATTTATTTACAAAGAAATTTTAATAGACTTATTTGATTTTGAATTTTAAATGAAAAAAATTCTAACTGGTGAAACATGCTTTATCAAACATACCTATTTTTTATTATAATTTTTGTAAAACTTTTTCTTAATTTGAAATTCTTCAATTGTGATTATACCAGCAGCTATATTTTTCTCTTTAGATTTGTTTAACAAAATGAACACTCCAAGGGCGTATATTGGCCTAGGCAAACAAGGCACCGGCCTAGGGCAGCAGATTAGGAGGGGGCAGCACTTTTTTGTGGCTATATTAGTAAGAAGCTTACAGTTATTTTACAAGTATTATACAGGTATGTAAGGGAGATTTTGCCCAAAGAGCTTACATTCTAGGGGGCATAAGAGACTGCCCATGGAGCTTACAGTTTAGTGGTAGCTCTGAACCTTTCTTTTATTCAGCTAGCTATTGCCTTTAGTTCTGTTGGCTACCAGCACTTAGTATTGTGTTTGGGGAAGAATTGTTTCAAGAAATCTGTGTTTGTTTTTTGTATATTGCAGCAATAGGTGTGTTTGTGTATATGTGTGTATGTGTATATCTCTGTGTGTATCTGTGACTGTGTGATTATTTGATTTGAAAATGCCATAAAAAATCACTTTACTCCCTGACCAAAAAAAAATCACAGCTAAAAAAGGCCTAAAACCTTTTAGGGGGAGGTGGATAGGGGGCAGCAGAATTTTGAGTGCCTAGGGCAGCACAAAACCTTAATACGCCACTGGAACACTCTCTTCAGATAACTTGCAAATCAATATTTGTATTACATTTCCGAAAGTACACATAATACTTTCTTTTGACAGAATAGTTTCACAAATAATGTCATTATATTTATTCTTCATCAAATATATGAGTGACACTTTCAATAGTTTCATTTGAGGAATTGATATTTTAATTTTTTGCCACATCAAATGATGATGTTTCCTACATTTTGAAAAAAAAAATCACCATTGCATTTAAGTATTCAGTTATTAATTTGTATACATTACTTCTTTGAAAATTGTCTTTCATTACATTAATGCATTAAGTATTTTCATTTAATTTGATTCTCACTAGCTTTATTAAAGGGAAAGTGAATTAAAAATTAAACTTTCATGATTTAGATAGAGCATGCCTCTATAAACATCTTTCCATATACTTCTTTTATGTAATTTGCTTTAATCTTTTTGTATCCTTTGTTGGAAATACATATTGTATCAAGCAACCACAGCAAAATGTAAGTTGTTTGTAGTTCTAGTCTCATTGTGTATTACTGCCTATTGCAACAGGACATATTATAGGCCAATAAATGCATTGCAGTTATTTTAAACATTTTAGGTTATTGTTTTAATCAAAGTGTAGACAGTGTAAGGTCCTTTGTATTTAATAAATAAGTAATTTATTGAGACAGAGCAAATCTTCTTGTTTAATAATGGAAGATGGCTGGAGGAGAGTTTGCTGAGCAACTCGGAGGTCTCAGCGTACTCTGCTACATATTATTAGATATTTGGAAATGGTGATTATGTATTTTACAATGGAAACAAATAGCATTTGGTGTGGTCATTTGATACTCTATATGGAGCACCATGTATAGTTAATATTTCTACAGACTGATTTTAGGGGATTTGAGTAAGAGAGGAAAGCAGCCGAAGCTACAGATCATTGCTTCAGTATATTTATGTGCAAAAAAGGACTGTACTTTTTTGCAACCACCCATACTGTTACAAACTCGAGTATTGTTTTTAGTATTTTTTTTAAATTGTGTTTGAATTAATTTAATAGTATTTTTCTAAGATATTACATTTTTAATTTCTTTGAGAATGAAAATTGCAATACAGCAGCATTAGAGCACCCCTAGTGTTGGGATTACTTAATATTTGAGAACCTCTTTCGTGATTTCTTAAAAATTCTTGCAAATAGCTTTCAAAATTGTTTTTGATAATGTTCTTTTTTTTCTTGCCAACATCTAAATTTCTTCTTCCAACATGTTTGGTTTCTTAAGTGGTCTGAAATTTGAGGAAGGTGTGTAATTCTGCTAAGTTGATTTTTCTGAATTAGAAAAAATAATGACCATTGGAGGTCAGCCACCTAACATTCTTTGGTGTGTTTCCATTTTAGCTAATTTTTTACTTTAATTTTTAGGTCAATAATTGTTCTAATTTTTTTCTTCAGAGAAGCTGGGTGTCTCAAGTCGACTATCTCTGGAATATGAGAAGGTACCTCATTTTCCTGGTTTAAATTAAATAGAAAAATGTGCTTTGATATTTCTAAATTCATTAAAAAGAAAAACTATAAACAAATTGATTACCTGTTTAAGGTATGTTTATGATTATTAAGGCAGTAGATTTAAATTGATAAATATTACAATTTAAACAAATATTATTTAAATACATTTTATATACAAGCATAGTTGTTGAATAATGGTATGATGTTGATATAATTAAAACACAGGAGCACAAATCTCTTTGTCAAGTTTAGAATTCATTTATTAAATAAAAATTAAAGACATTGATTTTTCTATTTAAAAATTCCTGATTTCATTAAAGGTATATGAAACTCAATTTATTTATTTTATTAT
The DNA here is from genome assembly GCF_027579735.1 of Bombina bombina. NCBI lineage: Eukaryota > Metazoa > Chordata > Amphibia > Anura > Bombinatoridae > Bombina > Bombina bombina. The sequence goes on from NC_069500.1 coordinate 285,601,157, forward strand.
TCAGATAGAACATGCAATTTTAAGCAACTTTCTAATCTACACCTATTGTCAAATTTTCTTCATTCACCTGGGTAGTGGTTATTGATTGGTGGCTACAATTATTAAAATATTAATATTAAAATATCCTTTAAATACAAAACATGTGCTCGAATATGCGTTGTACCTAAACCAGGTAAGGACAAATTCCATTGTAAAAATTATAGGCCAATCTCACTTATTAATCTGGACCTTAAGCTTCTCACTAAAATCCTAGCCACTAGATTAAACCTACATATAGCAAAATGAATCTCAAATGATCAAGTGGGATTTATAATAGGGAGAGATTATGCAACGAGCAAATAAGTGCCTTCTCTGTTCCTATCCTTGGACACAGAGAAGGCATTCAATAGAATTCATTGGGATTACATGTTTGCAACCTTATCCCAATTCAGAATTTCAGGGGCATTTACAAAAGCGATACAAGCCATATATGCACACCGTCTGCATACCTTAAAATAGCGGGATACCAATCCAAAAGAATTAGCATTCACAAAGGAACTAGGCAGGGGTGTCCTCTGTCACCCTTGCTATTTGCAATATGCATTGTACCTTTGGCCGTTAGCATTAGAAACCATAAAGATATTTCTGGCATACTAATAGGTAACACAGAACACAAACTGTCCCTATTCGCAGATTACGTCATACTAACAATCAGCAGGCCATTGGTGTTGGTGCCAATATTATACAATTTATTCCTAACCTTTTGATCTTTGTCTGGTTATAAGGTAAACAATGATAAATGAGAGGCAATCGAGGTCCATCTCCCCAGTTATACAAAAAAGCTATTGGAAATTAATTTTAATTTTAAATGGGTAACTCAGGTGATGAAATATCTTGGGGTATCAATCCCATATAATTTAAGAGACCTATATAAACTTAACTATTCCCCCCTCTATAAATATCTCAACAAAGAAATGAAAACTGGGTCACATATAAGATAACATTTTATGAGAAAATGGTGGTTTGCAAAATGTTAATACTACCAAAAATATTATACCTGTTTAGATCAGTTCCAATCAATGTTCTCCCAAAAGATATACAAGAGCTACAGAAACATATCCTAGAATTTATTTGGTCTCATAAAAAGGCAAAGATTAATAGGAAAACCAAATAGAGGGCAAGGAGGACTGGGTGTACCAGATCTTCAGGTTTACTTTAACGCTGCTAGGCTTGCGCAAACTATGCAATTACACCACTCTAAAAGTGATTTAGCATGGGTCCAATTAGAGAGTGATATGATAAATCTTAATCCAATCTATCAGATGTTCTGGATGTCTAAAAAAGACAGACCAGACACTTGGTCAAATTATATATCATTAGCACATACCTTGGGTTTATGGGATAGCCTCCAAACAAAATATAACTTGATCCCTAATAACTCACTACTGACATCTTTGGCTGTTTTTCCAAATAGCTGCAGAAACAAGACCAGCAATATATGGGCTAAAAAAAGCTTATATAGAATAGCGGATGCAATCTGAGATGCTGATGTCCTCACATTTGAGGAATACAATGACCTTACACCTACCACACCACACTCCTGGTTTCACTACTTCCAATTAAAATCCAGAATTGCTGAAGTTCAAAAATCCAAAGTTCCATATACCCCTACATTGTTTGAAAAATTATGTAGCTCGACAATTAGAGTTAAAGGCGCAATTTCTAGTTCATACAAACTACTGGGCACAGGCCAACAATCAGAAAAGCTAAACTTCATCAAAAAATGTCAAGGAGAAGTTAATCTCTCTAAAGATACTAAAGAATGGGCAGACATAATACAAACATGATTGGCTTGCTCCATCAATGCAAATTTGAAATAAAACTATATAAACATTGTATATAGATGGTATAATTACCCAAGCAGATTCAGACACTATCATTTAGACCCAAACAAAAAAGTTCACTCCAGTGTTATCACAGCTGCCAAGTTGAGGGCATTTCTGATTTGATTAAAGGTATATGAAACCCAATTTATTTATTTTATGATTCAGATAGAACATGCAATTTTAAGCAACTTTCTAATCTACCCCTATTATCAATTTTTCTTCATTCTTCATTCATTTTAGGAGCAGGACCATTTTTTGGTTCAGCACCTGGGTAGTGGTTGTTGATTGGTGGCTACAATTATTAAAATATTAATATTAAAATATCCTTTAAATACAAAAAATGTGCTCGAATATGCATTGTACCTAAACCGGGTAAGGACAAATTCCATTGTAAAAATTATAGGCCAATCTCACTTATTAATCTGGACCTTAAGCTTCTAACTAAAATCCTAGCCACTAGATTAAACCTACATATAGCAAAATAAATCTCAACTGATCAAGTGGGATTTATAATAGGGAGAGACGATCCTGATAATATTTGTAGGGTCATTGACTTGTTAGATTATGCAACGAGCAAAAGAGTGCCTTCTCTGTTCCTATCCTTGGGCACAGAGAAGGCATTCAATAGAATTCATTGGGATTACATGTTTGCAACCTTATCCCAATTTGGAATTTCAGGGGCATTTACAAAAGCGATACAAGCCATATATACACACCCGCCTGCGTACCTTAGAATAGCGGGATACCAATCCAAAAGAATTAGCATTCACAAAGGAACTAGGTAGGGGTGTACTCTGTCGCCCTTGCTATTTTCAATATGCATTGAACCTTTGGCAGTTAGCATTTTAAATGGGCAACTCAGGTGATGAAATATATTGGGGTATCAATCCCATATAATTTAAGAGACCTATATAAACTTAACTACTCCCCCCTCTATAAATATCTCAACAAAGAAATGAAAACCTGGGCCACATATAAGATAACATTTTATGGGAAAATGGTGGTTAGCAAAATGGTAATACTACCAAAACTATTATACCTGTTTAGATCAGTTGTTCTCCCAAAAGATATCAAAGAGCTACTGAAACATATTCTAGATTTTATTTGGTCTTATAAAAAGGCGAGGATTAATAGAAAAACCCTTTTAAAAAAACAGAGGGCAGGGGGGCGGAGCCGGCCGAGAAAGAACATGGCCGCACATAACTGAAGCTCCGGCAACATCCACTTGATGTATTAGCAAAGAAGGGGGCAAACCACCGCAAACAGGCATTATAAGGTGCCTCATATGAGTTGAATTTGGGGGTAAAGCTTTGGGAACGGAGACATAATTACAGACGGCAAGAAAGTTGGAGATACAGCATCCCACAGCAGAGGCCTATTGAAGTGCCCACATGGCGCGCAACTCCTCCCGACCGTATAACGGCTGTCGCAGCTAACAATTGAGCAGAGAGGACAAGGTAACCCAACCACTTTGGAGGCAACTGTACACAAAATCCCCTCTGTAAAGGGCAGAATTTGTTACCGCATTCTTGGACGTTAGGGAGACATAACAGACCATGCGGCAAGCAGCGCACTCCAGGAAATTAAATGAAAAGCTATAAACCTGTTGCAAACAGGAGAGAACTTCGGAGACACCATCATAAAGTAAGTCGGATGTGTTTTTCTGTTTATTGGGGTCACAGGAGAAGAGAGAGGCCCTTATAGAATGAGCAATTTATCATAGGGCACAGATACACATCTCAGCACGGCATTAAAGAGACAGCATGTCTTTACAAATGTATAGAACTGGGTCCCTTACAGAGGTGTAACATTAAAACACAGTCAGGTACAGAGGCACTCATTGAGGTATACGCAACAAACCTCCAAAAAGTGAAACTATACAGAGACTTTTATGTTATAAAATGGCTGCTAAAAAACAGAAAGCAGACAAAGCACAGAAATCTGCAACACCGGGAGGAGGGAAATTAAATTCCTTTTTTAAACCTTTTGACAGTGTGAGCACATTATCAGTGGAAGCTACACAGTTGGATATGTCAGATCCCACAGATCATTCAGATGACCCTACGCCTATAACAAGAGCGGATTTGAGTCTGCGACCCACTAAAGCTGACCTTAGCTCATTTATGACACACGTCAGTAAGGCGATAAAAGATGGCTTGACTTAGGTTAAAAGGGAAATCTATGCTCTGGGACAGAGGGTACTCCACCTGGAGGAGCAAGCGGAGGAATACACACAGACCACCGATGACATGACCTGTGCACTACAGCAGCAAAATAATACAATACCACAGCTACAATCGTAAGTCGAAGATCTCGACAACAGAGGGAGGCGACAAAATTTAAGAATCAGGGGAGTGCCTGAACAGATCCTGCCACCACAAATTCCATCTTATTTACAGAACTTATTTAAGTTCCTGCTGGGATTAGACAAAGAAGACACAATTCTGTTAGACAGAGCACACCGCACTCTTAGGGCCAAGCCACTGCCCTCGGCGCCACCCAGAGACATAATTCTATGCTGCCACAAATTTGCAGACAAAGAAAGAATCATGGTGGCTGCAAGAAAGAAATCCCCAATTAGATTCAGGGAAGATTCCCTCCAGATCTTCTCTGACCTTAGTCCTTTAACACTTGCTAAACGGAAGGAGGCAAGATATCTCACTCTGCACCTAACAGAGCTGGATATCCCCTACAGATGGAGTTTCCCCTTCGCTATCAGAGTCAATAAAGATGACAAAACCTATACCTACAAAGATCCTGAAGATTTGGAAACCTTTTGCCAACAATTAGGCATCCCGCAACCTTCCTTGCCTTCAATAAAAGACCTCATTGCTGATAAGTCCGCACAAAAGAAATTCCCAAAGAATAACCAACAATCTGAATGGACGACAGTGCCGAAAAAGAGAAGAAATACAACTACTGCCGCGCAAGTCCAGATGGGAGCAGATTCAGAGCCGTCATGAAGGGAGTACTTTTTTTTTTTTTTTCTCTGTCTGCTTTTGTGTGAGACACTCCCGAGAAGGAGTTGAATTAGAGACTACCATGAAACTGACTAATTAAGATCACTGATCCCTGCATTTGGCATAGATATACTTTGACTCAAGTTGAAGCATGTGGGGGCCCCCTCGGGGGCCTTCTTCTTCCCTCCTCTCCCTTAGCTCCCTTAGTCAATAATGCAACCCCCCTTAACTAAACACATGTCTTAATAAAACATCAAGAATGGATAGGCATTTTAGGTGCCTCTCTCCCCCTACTTCCTTTATTTCTTTACTCCATTTATTGGGAGTAATACTTAACTCATCGCCCTAAACCCTCCACCCCCCCTATTGAGTGATGCGAGAGCATTACATACTATGTTGTTTGAAATGTTATTGTTACTGTTGGGATGTTTTTTATGTCTTCTTTGAATTGTTTACACTTTTTATTTATATATTACAGTATAGAAACCACCTTCTATTCTTTCCCACTTGCACATACTACTTCCGGTGAATGAAAATCAACTCTCTTTTCTACAGCTTTTCTCTGCCCTTATCCTTTCCTTACTAAAAGGGGACTGCAATACAGGCCACAGATGAGATATCTGAGGGTAAGAACATACAGTCCACTAATATACACACAACAGCATGACTAATACTGTAGTAAACATTTTATCACAGAACACAAAGGGTTTGAATTCTCCTACGAAGAGAGCAATTGCTTTACGCAGCTTAGCCAAACACAAAGACTCAATTATATTTCTCCAAGAGACGCAATTTGTGAGGGAGTCAGAACCTAAATTCCAATCTAAAGAATTCACATCAGGCTATTATAGCTCAGACAGAGTAAAAACAACGGGGTGTGTACATTATTTCACAAAAACATACAATTCCAACTTCATAAAAGGGTAACAGACACTGAAGGTAGAATACTACTCTTGACGGGACTGTTGTTTCATCAGCAAGTGACACTGGTTAATGTTTATGCCCCCAATAGTAAAAGGGCACAATTTTTTCAAATATTACAAAACCTAGTAGCAGAGCATAAAACTGGAACCCTCATATTAGGAGGGGACTTGAATGTTATTTTAGACCCCGCATTGGACGCCTCTTCTAGCAGACCTACCGCCCAAACACGGCCACCTAACGTGGTGTTCAAATGTTTAACATATCTGGGACTGCTTGATACTTGGAGGTTGAAGCACCCGACACAGCGCAACTACACATTTTTCTCTTTCCCCTGGTCTGTATACACCAGAATTGACTATATTTTCATTGACAGAAATCACCTATCTTTACTTAAAGACGCAGATATTCAACCAACCCCTTGGTCAGACTACTCACTGACATGTACACAATTACAATAGCTCAAGCACCCAGTTACTCCATTTATTTGGAGGATGGACGACTCTTTATTACATCACCCACACACAGCAGAGGCATTAGCAACCTCTCTAAAAGAATATTTTCGCAGAATAGATTCCCTGACTAAACAACTGGGCCGTCTAGAATTAAGCCATAAAAACTCCCCGAAAGACAAAGGGTTGCTCAAACGAGTAACAGAGACCAGACAAGAACTTAATAAGCTACTATTGAAAGAGGCTCAGAGACGAGTGCTAAATCTTAGAAAGACCTACTTTTTTGAAGGCGATAGAGCAGGCCCGCTATTAGCCAGAGCTTTGAAAGCTCAAACTTTAAAATCGCAAATACATAAGTTAACGACCCCTGAAAATTTATACATTCTAGATAGTGAGGGTATTGCAAATCATTTTAAAGAATATTATTCTAAATTGTACAACCTAGAGGTAAATGACACACCTGAACATTTGTCACAAATGAGAGAATATATCAGTAAAGCGGACCTACCTACCATACAACCAACACAACACGCAGTAATGGAGAGCCCCATAAGTCTACTAGAGGTCATGTCAGCTATGAAGGACCTACCCTCTGGCAAAAGTCCGGGACCAGGCGGTTTCTCGAATGCGTATTATAAAGCCTATAGACACATCCTGGCCCCGCATTTACTTAATTTATTTCATACATTGGAGGAGGGGGGTACACTCTCTCAAGATATGTTAACGGCACATATCTCAGTCATACCCAAGCCCCAAAAAAACTTATCAGACCCCAGTAGTTATAGGCCGATATCCCTTCTAAATACGGATATAAAGATCCTAGGTAAAATCTTGGCAAAAAGAATCAATGTCGTACTGCAGTCCCTAATACACACTGACCAGGTTGGGTTTGTCCCCGGACGGGAGGCTAGGGATAACACCATTAGAGCCTTAACACTTATTTCCTATGCCAAACATCATAAAATTCCAGCTGCCCTCTTGGCGATCGACGCCGAGAAGGCATTTGATTGTATTAGCTGGGGGTTCCTGCGAGAGACGTTAAAAGCATTAGGGTTTGGCCCACATATGATCGCACACATACTTTGCCTTTACACAAACCCCTCTGCAACAGTTAAAGCGAATGGGATGCTGTCAGGATCTTTTCGGATCCAGAATGGCACGCGCCAGGGATGTCCTCTATCCCCCATCCTTTTCATCCTAACCATGGAAGTTTTTACGGCACATATTTGGCGTAACCAGGAGATACAGGGTATAAAAATAGGTCCACCCGACTTTAAAATAGCACTATACGTGGATGATGTGCTCTTCACAATCACTAACCCACTCCATACTGTACTTACAATATTAAGCAAAATCAACACCTTCGGCCGGTTTTCAGATTTCTCGGTAAACACTCAGAAATCGGAGATCCTAAATGTTTCCATGTCACAACCTGATTTCCTCACGGTAGTGGCAACATGTCCCATGATTCCTCGAAATACAACTATAAAATACTTAGGGATACACATATCCCCTAACCACATGCAACTATTTAAAGAAAATTACTCCAAACTCCTAACACAGACACAACAGGACCTCCGTACCTGGGCCCTCAAGCCAATATACTGGTGGGGACGCACACAATGCATCAAAATGACCACATTACCTAGAATACTGTACTTGTTTCAGACAGTTCCCTTACCTCTCCCCAAATGGTACATAGCTCAACTTCAAAGACATATCAACGCTTTTATATGGGGGAAAAGTAAACCTAGGATTAACAAAACAAATATGTACAGAGCAACTATACACGGGGGGGCTGGGACTGCCGGACCTCACAACATACCACAATGCAATAACTCTGCAGAGAGTTTTGGACTGGCATAGGGCAGGTGATACAAAGGCATGGGTGTCCCTAGATTCACATATCCTTAAAGTCCCATCTGTGGGAGCGCTGTGTTGGGTGCCGAAATCCCTACGCCCCCCTCAATGCAGTGATTTAGCGATACAAAAACATGTTTTTGACTCGTGGGACAATATTAAACTGCAGCAATCCCACATTACTGGAGCTCGCTCACCCCTTTTCCCCATCCCAATGAACGCTGAGATGATAGGAGGCCTAGATAGAGGACAACAGAGGCTAACCGAATGGGGATATACCATTCCATTAAAGGACTTCACACACAAGGGGAAATTAGTGGGGAGAGAAAGTTTGACCACTGTGGCAGGGGGGAGATATTTCAATTGGCTAAAATATTCCCAACTACAACATTTCATACACACTTCCCCACACCAGAAAGACTACCTCAGGGAGCTCACCCCCTTTGAGAACCTTTGCACAAGCAAAACCCCTCTACATCATGCTCTGTCTTTAACAAGAAAACTTCTCCAAACAGAAAACGCACAAACACTCCCCTCATATACGACTAAATGGCATGAGGAATTAGGATATACCCTAAGCAGAGAAGAATGGTTTAGGATCTTCCGAAACACAAAAAGGTCCTCAAGTTCTCCCCAGATGCTGGAGTTTAATTATAAAGTTTTGATGTGGTGGTATCTGTCCCCCTCCAGCATCCACTCTATCTACCCAGAGGCAAGCTGCAATTTCTGGAGAGGCTGCACTGTTAGAGGCCAGTACCTACATATGTGGTGGGGGTGTCAGAAAATCAAGTCGTTATGGCGCAAGATAGAAACTTTTTACCGACAGATATTAACAGACGAATTTATACTGACACCTAAAGTAGCACTGCTTAACGACCTTCCCCCCTTTCCTTGCCAACTGAGACTCAAACTATTACAGTTCGGTACTACAGGTGCTAAAGCACTCAAAGCACAACACTGGAAAACACAATACGCACCAACATTGCAAGATTTGGTCACTAAGGTCTCAGACATATTAGTTCTTGAGGAACACGGGTATTTTAAAAGGAAACAAGTTAGCTTGTTTGCAGACATTAAATTCCTATGGGACGACATGATTGCACGACAAACTCCCCCACCCCTGTCTGCAACATAGTGGCCCTTTCCTCCTCTCCCTTCTCACCAATCTCTACGTGCATTTCTTCTTCTTTTTTCTTTTTCTTTCTCTTCTTCTTCCATTCTTTTCTTCCTTTTCTGTGAGACTGGTGGTTCCCGTGTTATTGCCATGTTTACCTTCTCTATTTTATCGATATAATTTCATATGCAACAGATTTTTGAACTTTTGAGAGGATATCATCCATGTACCCATGTTTGGGAGATAGATGTCAAAACTTATACCTAGGCAACTGTGTTTTATCCCATTTGTTATTATATATTCTGAATGTATAACTGGATGACAATAAAGCTTTTTGAAATTTAAAAAACAAACAAAAAAACAAACAAAAACAAAAAAACAGAGGGCAAGGAGGACTAGGTGTACCAGATCTTCAGGTTTTCTTTAACGCTGCTAGGCTTGCACAAACCGTGCAATTACACAACTCTAAATGGGAATATCAGATCATTTATCTCAGTGACAGGCAGTGATTTAATGAACGTTGACCATTTACTAAAAAATTGTCTGATATCTGATTCGTTATCTAGATTAGTGTCTCTTTGTTCTAATAAACATTGTTTTTTCAAACAATTCTTAATTTCTGGGATAGATGGAGTTGCTCTCATTTTCTATTTTTTGAAAACAAGATACCTGACTGCCAATATGGACAGAGTTATCACTTTATCATTTTAATTGAGAGCATGCAATTTTAGACAACTTTCTAATTTACTCCTATTATCAATGTTTCTTCTTTCTCTTGCTATCTTTATTTAAAAAAAGAATGTCCAGAACCTTGGACAGCACTTGTTTATTGATGGATGAATTTATCCACCAATCAGCAAGAATTACCAAAATGGGCCGGCATCTAAACTTACATTCTTGCTTTTCAAATAAAGATACCAAGAGAATGAAGAACATTTGCTAATAGGAGTAAATTAGAAAGTTGCTGAAAATTGCATGCTCTATTTGAATCACAAAAGAAAAAATTTGGGTTCAGTGTCCCTTTAACAAAATTAAATACTACCATCAAATGGCCAATATTGCTTCCTCCCTTTTAGACAACAGAAATGAGTTCTTAAAGGTTTGGGAGGAATGGATAGTATGGGAGGACACTGACAGAATGAGGAAGAGGAGTAGTGTTAGATGCCAGGTCTGATTCAGTATGGATGAAATCGTAGACAGATAGATGTTTTTTCCTTTCTTTCCCCTTTTTCTTCTCCTCACTACTCTCTAAAATCCTTTCTAATTTCCTTTTCTTTCATGTAATTAGCAAGTGTCCATGAGCTAGTGACGTATGGGATATACATTCCTACCAGGAGGGGCAAAGTTTCCCAAACCTTAAAATGCCTATAAATACACCCCTCACCACACCCACAATTCAGTTTTACAAACTTTGCCTCCTATGGAGGTGGTGAAGTAAGTTTGTGCTAGATTCTACGTTGATATGCGCTCCGCAGCAGGTTGGAGCCCGGTTTTCCTCTCAGCGTGCAGTGAATGTCAGAGGGATGTGAGGAGAGTATTGCCTATTTGAATGCAATGATCTCCTTCTACGGGGTCTATTTCATAGGTTCTCTGTTATCGGTCGTAGAGATTCATCTCTTACCTCCCTTTTCAGATCGACGATATACTCTTATATATATACCATTACCTCTGCTGATTTTCGTTTCAGTACTGGTTTGGCTTTCTACAACATGTAGATGAGTGTCCTGGGGTAAGTAAGTAAGCTTATTTTCTGTGACACTCTAAGCTATGGTTAGGCACTTTTTTATAAAGTTCTAAATATATGTATTCAAACATTTATTTGCCTTGACTCAGGATGTTCAACATTCCTTATTTTCAGACAGTCAGTTTCATACTTGGGATAAATGCATTTGTTTCAATCATTTTTTCTTACCTTAAAAAATTTGACTTTTTCCCTGTGGGCTGTTAGGCTCGCGGGGGCTGAAAATGCTTCATTTTATTGCGTCATTCTTGGCGCTGACTTTTTTGGCGCAAAATATTTTTTCTGTTTCCGGCGTCATACGTGTCGCCGGAAGTTGCGTCATTTTTTTGACGTTTTTTTGCGTCAAAAGTGTCGGCGTTCCGGATGTGGCGTCATTTTTGGCGCCAAAAGCATTTAGGCGCCAAATAATGTGGGCGTCTTTTTTGGCGCTAAAAAATATGGGCGTCATTTTTGTCTCCACATTATTTAAGTCTCATTATTTTATTGCTTCTGGTTGCTAGAAGCTTGTTCTCTGGCATTTTTTTCCCATTCCTGAAACTGTCATTTAAGGAATTTGATCAATTTTGCTTTATATGTTGTTTTTTCTTTTACATATTGCAAGATGTTCCACGTTGCAACTGAGTCAGAAGATACTTCAGGAAGATCGCTGCCCAGTGCTGGAGCTACCAAGCTAAGTGTATCTGCTATAAACTTTTGGTATCTGTTTCTCCAGCTGTTGTTTGTATTGCATGTCATGACAAACTTATTAATGCAGATAAAATTTCCTTTAGTACTGTTACATTACCTGTTGCTGTTCCATCAACATCTAATTTTCAGAGTGTTCCTGATAACATAAGAGATTTTATTTTTTAAATCCATTAAGAAGGCTATGTCTGTTATTTCTCCTTCTAGTATACATAAAAGTCTTTTAAAACTTCTCTTTTTTCAGATGAATTTTTAAATGAACATCATCATTCTGATACTGATAATGGTTCTTCTGGTTCAGAGGTTTCTGTCTCAGAGGTTGATGCTGATAAATCTTTGTATTTGTTCAAGATGGAATTTATTCGTTCTTTACTTAAAGAAGTATTAATTGCATTAGAAATAGAGGATTCTGGTCCTCTTGATACTAAATCTAAACGTTTAAATAAGGTTTTTAAATCTCCTGTAGTTATTCCAGAAGTGTTTTCTCTCCCTGATGCTATTTCTGAAGTAATTTCCAGGGAATGGAATAATTTGGGTAATTCATTTACTCCTTCTAAACGTTTAAGCAATTATATCCTGTGCCATCTGACAGATTAGAGTTTTGGGACAAAATCTCTAAGGTTAATGGGGCTGTCTCTACTCCTGCTAAACGTACTACTACTATTCCTATGGCAGATAGTACTTCATTTAAGGATCCTTTAGATAGGAAAATTGAATCCTTTCTAAGAAATGCTTACTTATGTTCAGGTAATCTTCTTAGACCTGCTATATTTTTAGCGGATGTTGCTGCAGCTTCAACTTTTTGGTTAGAAGCTTTAGCGCAACAAGTAACATATCATAATTTTATAGCATTATTATTATTCTATAACATGCTAATAATTTTATTTGTGATACCATCTTTTGATATCATTAGAGTTGATGTCAGGTATATGTCTCTAGCTATTTTAGCTAGAAAAGCTTTATGGCTTAAAACTTGTAATGCTGATATGTTTTCTAAGTCAACTTTGCTTTCCCTTTCTTTCCAGGGTAATAAATTATTCGATTTTCAGTTGGATTCTATTATCTCAACTGTTACTGGAGGGAAGGGAACTTTTTTACCAAAGGATAAAAAATCTAAGGTAAATTTAGGTCTAATAATCATTTTCGTTCCTTTCCTCACAACAAGGAACAAAAGCCTGATCCTTCATCCTCAGGAGCGGTATCAGTTTGGAAACCATTTCCAGTTTGGAATATATCCAAGCCTTATAGAAACCTATAGCCAGCTCCTAAATACCCTTGAAGGTGCAGCCCTCATTCCAGCTCAGCTGGTATGGGGCAGTTTACGTTTTCTTCAAGGAAATTTGGATCAATTCCGTTCACAATCTCTGGTTTCAGAACATTGTTTCAGAAAGGTACAGAATTGGCTTCAAGTTAAGGTCTCCTGCAAAGAGATTTTTTTCTTTCCCATGTCCCAGTAAACACAGCAAAGGCTCAGCATTTCTGAAATGTGTTTCAGATCTAGAGTTGGCTGGAGTAATTATGCCAGTTCCAGTTCTGGAACAGGGGCTGGGGTTTTATTCTATCTCTTCATTGTACCAAAGAAGGTCAATTCCTTCAGACCAGTTCCGGATCTATCTATATTGAATCGTTATGTAAGGATACCAACATTCAAGATGGTAACTGTAGGACTATCCTGCCTTTTGTTTAGCAAAGGCATTATATGTCTACAATAGATTTACAGGATGTATATCTGCATATTCCGATTCATCCAGATCACTTTTAGTTTCTGAGATTCTCTTTTTAGACAAGCATTACCAGTTTTGTGGCTCTACCGTTTGGCCTAGCGTCAGCTCCAAGAATTTTTTTCAAAGGTTCTCGGTGCCCTTCTGTCTGTAATCAGAGAACAGGGTTTTGGTATTTCCTTATTTGGACGACATCTTGGTACTTGCTCAGTCTTCACATTTTCGCAGAATCTCATACGAATCGACTTGTGTTGTTTCTTCAAGATCATGGTTGGAGGATCAATTTACCATTCAGTTCATTGTTTCCTCAGACAAGGGTAACCTTTTTAGGTTTCCAGATAGATTCAGTGTCTATGACTCTGTCTTTGTTAGATAAGAGAAGTTTAACATTGATATCAGCTTGTCAAAACTTTCAGTCACAATCATTCCCTTTGGTAGCCTTATGCATGGAAATTTTAGGTCTTAGGACTGCCGCATCGGATGCGATCTCCTTTGCTCGTTTTCACATGCGACCTCTTCAGCTCTGTATGCTGAACCAGTGGTGCAGGGATTACACAAAGATATCTCAATTAATATCTTTAAACCGATTATACGACACTCTCTGACATGGTGGACAGTTCACCATCGTTTAGTTCAGGGGGCTTCTTTGTTCTTCCGACCTGGACTATAATCTCAACAGATGCAAGTCTTACAGGTTGGGGAGCTGTGTGGGGGTCTCTGACGGCACAAGGGGTTTGGGAATCTCAGGAGGTGAGATTACCGATCAATATTTTGAACTCCGTGCAATTTTCAGAGCTCTTCAGTCTTGGCCTCTTCTGAAGAGAGAGTTGTTCATTTGTTTTCAGATAGACAATGTCACAGCTGTGGCATACATCAATCATCAAGGAGGGACTCACAGTCCTCTGGCTATGAAAGAAGTATCTCGAATTTTGGTTTGGGCGGAATCCAGCTCCTGTCTAATCTCTGCGGTTCATATCCCAGGTATAGACAATTGGGAAGCGGATTATCTCAGTCGCCAAACGTTGCGTCCGGGCGAATGGTCTCTTCATCCAGAGGTATTTCTTCAGATTGTTCAAATGTGGGAACTCCCAGAAATAGATCTGATGGTTTCTCATCTAAACAAGAAACTTCCCTGGTATCTGTCCAGATCCCGGGATCCTCGGGCGGAAGCAGTGGATACATTATCACTTCCTTGGAAGTATCATCCTGCCTATATCTTTCCGCCTCTAGTTCTTCTTCCAAGAGTATTCTCCAAGATTCTAAAGGAATGCTCGTTTGTCCTGCTGGTAGCTCCAGCATGGCCTCACAGGATTTGGTATGCGGATCTTGTCCGGATGGCCTCTTGCCAGCTGTGGACTCTTCCGTTAAGACCAGACTTTCTGTCGCAAGGTCCTTTTTTCCATCAGGATCTCAAATCCTTAAATTTTAAGGTATGGAGTTTGAACGCTTGATTCTTGGTCAAAGAAGGTTTCTCATCATTTTTTTCTTGGCATTCTTTTTGAATACCGAGAATTTTTCAGTTTCTTCAGGATGGTTTAGATAAAGGTTTGTCCGCAAGTTCCTTGAAAGGACAAATCTCTGCTCTTTCTGTTCTTTTTTCACAGAAGGATTGCTAATCTTCCTGATATTTCATTGTTTTGTACAAGCTTTGGTTCGTATAAAACCTGTCATTAAGTCAATTTCTCCTCCTTGGAGTTTGAGTTTGGTTCTGGGGGCTTTTCAAGCTCCTCCTTTTGAACCCATGCATTCTTTGGTTGTTATATTACTTTCTTGGAAAGTTTTGTTTCTTTTGGCCATCTCTTCTGCCAGAAGAGTCTCTGAATTATCTGCTCTTTCTTGTGAGTCTCCTTTTCTGATTTTTCATCAGGATGAGGCGGTGCTGCGAACTTCTTTTGAATTTTTTACCTAAGGTTGTGAATTCTAACAACCTTAGTAGAGAAATTGTGGTTCCTTCATTATGTCCTAATCCTATGAATTCTAAGGAGAAATCATTGCATTCTTTGGATGCTGTTAGAGCTTTGTATTATTATGTTTCAGCTACTAAGTCTTTCCGAAAGACTTCTAGTCTATTTGTCATCTTTTCCGGTTCTAGAAAAGGCCAGAAAGCTTCTGCCATTTCTTTGGCATCTTGGTTGAAATCTTTATTTCATCATGCCTATGTCGAGTCGGGTATAATTCCGCCTCGAAGGATTACAGTTCATTCTACTAGGTAAGTTTCTACTTCCTGGGCGTTTAGGAATGAAGCTTCGATTGATCAGATTTGCAAAGCAGCAACTTGGTCCTCTTTGCATACTTTTTCTAAATTCTACCATTTTGATGTGTTTTCTTCTTCTGAAGCAGTTTTTGGTAGAAAAGTACTTCAGGCAGTGGTTTCAGTTTGAATCTTCTGCTTATGTTTTTCATTAAACTTTATTTTGGGTGTGGATTATTTTCAGCAGGAATTGGCTGTCTTTATTTTATCCCTCCCTCTCTAGTGACTCTTGTGTGGAAAGATCCACATCTTGGGTAGTCATTATCCCATACGTCACTAGCTCATGGACTCCTGCTAATTACATGAAAGAAAACATAATTTATGTAAGAACTTACCTGATAAATTCATTTCTTTCATATTAGCAAGAGTCCATGAGGCCCACCCTTTTTGTGGTGGTTATGATTTTTTTGTATAAAGTACAATTATTCCAATTCCTTATTTTATATGCTTTCGCACTTTTTTCTTATCACCCCACTTCTTGGATATTCATTAAACTGAATTGTGGGTGTGGTGAGGGGTGTATTTATAGGCATTTTAAGGTTTGGGAAACTTTGCCCCTCCTGGTAGGAATTGCTAATATGAAAGAAATGAATTTATCAGGTAAGTTCTTACATAAATTATGTTTTTATCTCCAATATAGACGTTAATCTGAAAACTCCAGAAGTTTATTAATCTTTCAAGAAGACGGACTATAGGACAGACAAACATCAAGGACTCAATATGCAGACAATGTTAATTTGCATACTATCCTGTTTACTGTGCTATGTAATGTAACAAATGTTATTGTAACTTGGGAAGATCTGTCTATTATTGTTAAATTATCTGTTCAAATGGAAAACTTCAATAAAAATATTTCAATATAAATACAAAAAATGTGTCATAGTTGATGTGGCCTTCAGGTCTCAATTTGGATATAACTAAATATCAATTATTTAACAATTAGAATTTTGCTCAATCTATTATTTAAAGGGACACTAAATGCCAAAAAATGTCTTTCATGATTCAGATAGAGCATGCAATTTTAAGCAACTTTCTAATTTACTCCTATTATCAATTTTTCTTCATTTGTCTTGCTTTCTTTATTCGAAAAAGAAGGCATCTAAGATAAGGAGCCAGACAATTTTTGGTTTAGTTCACTGTACAGCACTTGTTGGTGCTGTCCAATCAGCAAGGACAACCCAGGTTGTGAATCCCAAATGGGCCGGATTCTAAACTTACATTCTTGCTTTTCAAATAAAGATAGCAAGAGAATGAAGAAATATTGATAATAGGAGTAAATTAGAAAGTTGCTTAAAATTGCATGCTCTATCTGAATCATGAAAGAAAAAAAATGGGTTCAGTGACCCTTTAACTACAACTTTTAAGCATGTAAAATTAAGCTACCAATGTAATGCAGATTTATTCATAGTGATATGTTAAATAGTAAATTTAAATGTTACCTAACAAAACTCCATGCAGAATTATACCTGCATAACAAAATAAGTGGCACCTTTAAATAGCTTTAACATATTCAGCAACATGTAATAAATGGTTTACTATGTATAAAATATATTCACATAGGTTTTGATAGTGTATCTATTTAAAGCATATATGTGTCTACACATGTTAGAAAGGAAGCTAAACTATTAAGATATGTTAATGGTCAGTTGGTCTCACAATCCTGTGAGAATTCAAAGCTAAAGGTATATGGTCAGCTATGAGAGAGCAAGGTGCCAGAAACTCCCCCTACCCACAAAGAGACATACTGGGTTGGCTTTAGGATGGACTGGCCAAATCAGCTAAAAATTGTATGCCTATACAGTTATAAATAGCTCCTCGAAAAGCTAGTTTACGCACGTCTATCCCATTTCCTTACACTAAACTCTCTTCTTGACCCACTGCAATCTGGATTTCGTTCCCATCACTCTACAGAGACAGCAATTGTCAAGGTTACCAATGACCTTCTTACAGCAAAATCCAAAGGCCACTTCTCTCTGCTTATCCTCCTTGACCTGCAGCCTTTGACACTGTTGACCACCCTCTTCTGCTCCAAACCCTCCAATCCTTCGGCATCTGTGACACAGCTCTCTCGTGGTTCTCTTCCTATCTGACTAACCGTACATTTAGTGTAGCCTTCTCCGGAGCATTCTCTGCCCCGTTACCACTTTCTGTTGGGGTACCTCAAGGCTCTGTCCTTGGTCCCCTTCTCTTTTCAATCTACACGTCGTCACTAGGTTCCTTAATAAAGTCCCATGGGTTTCAATACCATTTGTATGCCGATGACACCCAAATCTACCTCTCTGCACCAGACCTACCTCCTTCCTTACTAACCCGTGTCACTAACTGTCTTTCTCACATCTCATCTTGGATGTCCTCTCACTACCTTAAGCTAAATCTTTCCAAAACTGAACTCCTTATTTTCCCCCCTTCTTCCAATGTCTCCACCCCCAAAATTTCTATAACTGTTGATAATTCCATCATTACCCCTACCCCGCATGCCCGATGTCTTGGGGTCACACCTGACTCAGATCTTTCCTTCACTCCTCACATTCAGTCCTTGGCTAAAGCCTGCCGCTTCCACCTTAAAAACATTGTTAAAATTAGACATTTCCTTACACAAGATACAACCAAGACTTTAATCCACTCTCTCATCCTTTCCCGCCTCGAGTACTGCAATTCCATCCTCTCTGGTCTACCTAGCTGCTTCATAGCTCCTTTACAATCCATTATGAATGCCTCTACCAGGCTCATCTTCCTTACTCGCCGCTCTTCATCTGCTGCACCTCTCTTCCAATCCATTCACTGGCTTCCTCTTGCCTCTAGGATTAAACATAAAATCCTCACCCTGACATATAAAGCTCTCAACTGCACTGCTCCCCCCTACATCTCAGAACTTGTCTCTAGATACTCTCCCTCCCGTCCCCTTCGATCAGCTCAGGATCTCCTCCTCTCCTCCTCTCTCGTTACTTCCTCACATTCACATTTACAGGACTTCTCCAGACTGGCCCCCATCTTGTGGAATTCCCTGCCTCGCTCCATAAGACTCTCCCCTAGTTTTAACAGCTTCAAGCACTCCCTAAAAACTCTACTATTCAGGGATGCATACAACCAACACTAACCTTTCCTAACGCCATTGCTTTCCCCTTGAACCCCTTAGATTGTAAGCCTATGGGCCCAGCTGTTTACAGATCGCTTCATAAGAGCCGACTACAACAATGAAACTCTCGGCAGGGCCCTCTACCGACTTGACCCCTACAAAAGCTATCCTGTACACCGACTATGTTTACAGTGCTGCGGAATCTGTTGGTGCTCTACAAATACCTGATAATAATAAATAATAATAATAACTAGTGTATATGCTGAGAGTGAAAGCAGCAGTTCTGGAGGTTGCTGAGAGTAGAACTAAGAAGCATCTGCAGTCCTGAACAGTGCAGATTGGAACTTTAGGAGTCCAGCAGGCTTTCAAGATCCTGAGAGAACCTTGGACCAGAGACTAGTCCCTAAAGATCAGAAACCAACAACCATGAAGTCTGGGAACACAAGCCCACCAGAGTAAGACCCCAAAAGATATTTGTTTAGAATTAGTATTTATAAAGGACTCATATTAATTGGGTTATTTGTTTAGTATAGTGGTACATATTATTTTTGCACTTTGTGTATGTTGTTTTTCTTCTACACATCTCATAGAACAGTGTTTTAATTTATATAGCCACTTCTACAAACTCAACTAGCCACATTCACATAAAAATTGCTTTAATCGATCAATCCTGAATAACTAACCTGTATTTGTGGTTAATTTATATTGGAAAGACAGACTGATAACTTTGAACTGTCATTCATGCGTGTACTTTGAAGCAAGCTTTTATCTGAACAAACAGTTGTAAAACATCATACATAGAAAAGCCTATAGACAAGGCATTGTGACTATTGAGATACATATCATCATTCATTCTTACAAATGATTTATGGTATTAATTGCATTTTGGACAGCATTTTCAATTTTTTATTACATGCATTATTTAAATATCATATTTTCGTATTTTATTGTTTTTTTGCATATTATAGTAATATCATCAAATCCTAACAGTTTTTCTTTTGAAATGAAAAAGAAAAATCATACATTGGTAGGAAGGAAAATGTGACTTTAACCTTACAGTAAAAACAAAACTTAAACTGAAGCAAGCAGTATCTGAAAGTAAAAATCCCATAGAAACTTAGACATATGAGAATGAGTTTTACTCTTTATGGCCACCAGCTATGCATATCCTGGACAATAAAATATCTCAACAATGCCAAAAGAAATCTGGAAACAGAAAAATAAAATCACAAAGCAAGCAATTATGCATATCTCTTTTTATATATGATGTATTACAGGGCCACTAAACCCAAAATCTTTCTTTCATGATTCAGATAGAGAATAGAAATTTAAACCACATTCCAATTTACTTCCATAATTTATTTTGCTTCATTTTTTAAATATCCTTATTTGAAGAAAACGCAATGTACATGGTGAGCCAATCACATGATGCTTCTATGTGCAGCAACCAATCAGCAGCTAGTGAGCATATCTAGATATGCTTTTCATCAAAGAATATCAAGAGAATAAAACAAATTAGATAATATAAGTAAATTACAAAGATGTTTAACATTGCATTCTCTTTCTAAATCATAAAAGAAAAAATGTGGGTGGCATGTCCCTTTAAAGTTCACTCAATACACACTGACAAATAACACTTCTTGTTAGTCAGAAGAAAGTTTTAACATTTAAATTTTTCATGTGCATGAGATTTGGAGTCGTATGCATAAAAGCCGAGTGAGTTTTATTGCCGTCAAACCATAATGTGTAACAAATACCCAACACATCAAACATTTTCAGATAAAAGTTGAATATTTAACCTGAAGATGAAAAAAGAGAAAAACGTTCACCTTCACTATATTAAAAACGAAAAAAAAAAAAAAAATGACAGCTTTGAAAAATAAACTAAATGCAAACTGGCAACCTCAGAGATTATTTATAAGGATAACTGGATGAAGTTAAAAGCTTTTCTGTATTTTGTAATAAAAAATATTAACTATCACAGACATTTCCACAGACCTTTTATTTCTCCCACTCTCTTGCAATAATCATTTTTAAAAGAGAAGAGGGTATTTGTGTTCACATTTAAAAAACAAAATAACTTGGATCCCTCCACAAAATAACTTAGATCCCTCAACAAACTGAATATGCACTTTCCAGGTCTTGCATTACAAATGTTGATTTTCACAAAACATTTTTTTTTATCTTTATTTATGTGTATGGCATTAATTCAACCATCTTTAACTTCATTTTCTATTCACGCTAGATCATATTTTTTTGGCTTTCTTAAACAGTCTAAATATATCAAGTTATTTATGCTCATGATTTGATCTCTTATATACAATAATATAAATAGAACACATAGGGGTTTGATCACATTTTTTGTAGAAAACATTACCAAATTATTTATCTACAAAAATATCTATTGTAACAGTGATTTTCTGTTGAAAACCATTAGAGGCGCTTTTCTGAAGGATTGTAATCTACCCCATAATAGTGGCAACACCCAGTTTATATTGATTAAATACTTACTTTTTTATGCAATGCTACAAGATTCCCTATTATAACAGTGTCAGTAATTTGTTTTTGTTAAATAATATAATACCTGTTAACTCTAACGTGAAAACAAAACTCATTGGAGGTTTTTAGATAAATTTATTAAAAAAACATCCCATTTTCTTTTTTGGATTTTTATGTCCCTTTTCATTACATTAACTTGCACAATATTTTGCATGAAGACTCTGACATTGGTATTCTAATCCATCAGAAAGAAAAAAAAGAAAAAGATTTTTTTGTGATTTCAAGTGGCCGATTGATCATTGCGTCAATCTTGATGCATTTGTTGGAGTCAATACGCTTGCCAGACATGGCCAGACATCGCTGCATATGACGGCCTTATTTATTAAAAAGTCTGTCAAAAACACGCGCATCAAGTACAGCGCGATGAGCATTGAACTGTTGATAAGTAAGAGTCATCAATGTCGCGGATATTCTGTTTTTCTAACTATATTTAAACCATTGCATTACTGTCCATGAACAAGCACTTTTCTCTAAAGCTAATCTTTTTTTCAGCTGTTAATGTCCAAGAAATAGCTAAATTTATATCTGAACAAACAATAATCTCATAGAATTTTTTTTATTTTTTATATATTTGTTATACAAAAAATCTGATATATGATATTTTCACATAAATTAATGCATATTTGTATTTCTAGAAATCATGATACGTCTATCTTATGATTTTCTCTTTTTTTTTTTAATGATTAGTAATGCTAGAATTTGTACATTTATTTTTGCACATACTTGTGTGTATATATATATATATATATATATATATATATATATATATATATATATATATAAATATATTTATATGTGTTACTGTATTTCAGATATTTTTTGCAAACATATTAAATGTCCCTAAATTCCTTTTTTGTTCTAAACAATGTTGTCTTTCATATCTCTGTGTTTATTTTTTTTATTTTTTTATTTTTAAAATAGACAGTATTGTACTATATATTATAGAGTTTAAAGAGTACAATCATATTATTTTTCATTACATCCCATAGTATGGATAATTTCATTTTTTTTTTTTGCCATGACTGTGTGTGTATATATATATATATATATATATATATATATAGTTCAGCAATTGAATAAGCACTCTCTGGACTTTAGCCGTCTGTGTAAATGAAGAATTTTATTAGTGACGTTTCGAGACACCAAACAGTCCCTTCCTTTTACAAACAACAACTCAAAAATGGCAAACTTATAAAGGTGAATAGAACCCTCCCCTGTGTATTAAACCAATCAGTGCAAGTAAAGTGTAAAGACAGGAGAAACAACCCCCCTGATATGATCATAATCAAGGTAGAAGCCACCTGATAGGTTGAAGCCGGTGTAATTGTATATAACCCGAGTGCATATGAGTAATAAGTGAAATATGTGAAAGAAAGTACCCCTCTTGGACCGCAGGAGACATCTATCAATAAGAATCATATATGAGTGTGAGCAATATAGCAGTAGTAATACAAGTAATGTAAAATATACAATATATACCACAACAAAATTCACCAATGGGGCAGCCTCATACAAAGCATTCCCTCCAGCCAGCCAATGAGGTCAGGCTAACAGTGAAGCTGTCCTAAACTCCTCCCTCCTGTGTGTACAACGTATCAGCTGTGCTAAAAAACCAAAACATCAAAGTAGTATAAAGACATCTACAGCGTGTAATAAATATCCAATTATTGCAATGAAGTGTTGAACATTATTAGTGTAAAGCTCCATATTATCTGGCATATAATTATTCCCAAATCGATCTTTAATTATTACTACGCCGACAGCAGTCTCACTTAAGTATAGATGTCAGTCATACTAACCCATCCGGCAAGACGTAATCTTGTCAACCCGAATGCTTAGCCCAAGATCAATGCCGATACGGAGCCAATAGCCTATAATCTGAACACCTCAATCTTCGCCCCAGGAGATTAGTCCTCCAATCAGATGTGGATATTGCGCCACACACTACCAATCCGTCAAAACACACCAATGATAGAATAGTAGCAGGCTCATGATGCCCACCCCTCGAAATGTCAATAGGGCCGCCGCAACCAGCGGCACATCTAGTAGCTTTAAAAATATAACCAACTGTTCTGTCGGTGTATACATCACGGATCTATTATACCAATATTCCATTGCTTACCCCCTGAATCCTGAAGTAAAACAAGAGTCAAAGCACCTAGCCGATCCTCATACAATAGGCTGCTAGAGTTGAACCACACATCACCCCACGTGTGTTTAGCTAAGCCAATCATGATCCAATAACGGCGTATAGTGCTATCAGGTATTGCTATTAAATAAGCACCTCGTAGAGCCGCAACAGCATATATAATCATTGCTAATCCGTTATAAAAAACATCCACATAGTGTATAAAAGGCGTGTATAGAAAACTATCACCTTTTTTTGGGCTATATAGTGTCAGTGGCTATAAGTAACCAATCTATTGAGATCCAGATATTTTATGAAAATAATCAATTTGAGAAAAACATATAGTGTAAAAGACCTCATGCTCAGGGTCCCTAATCATATTAAACAGCCAAAAAAATTATAAAAATAGAAATGGGCATCAAAAAATGGGCAACAAAAAACAAAGCTGACCAAAAAAAAAAAAAATTAACCAAAAAAATCAAATCTAAAAAATATCTAAAAAATCATTAAAGATGTACCTTCAGAACACCAAGGTGAAATAAAGTCAACCAGAATAGATAACCCTACTGCAAAATAATTAGAAACTCTTGTCAGTGTTAACAGATCAAAGTGCCAAAGGCTGAAAAAATTTACCAATACTGCATATTTAATTGCTCTCCACCTAGTCACCAGCGGGTCAAGGGAATAAAAGATAAAAACATGGGTTAAAAACAGAAATATGAGTAAATTTGGTATATAGAGGAACATAAGAGAATTTCAGAATAAGAAGTATGGATGCCACCAACAGAGAGTGTAGACATAAATATTGTAACAAGTAGAGGGTAGAGATAAATATTGCAACAAGTAGATTGAATAAGTATAAATTAACAGTGGGAGGGCTCATCATCTTGCAGCCCCCCTGAACAGATCATGGGTACTCATTGGATACGTGGACTCTCTTAGAGATAACACTGCCACCCAGTGTGGACATTAAGACCTCTGGGTTGCAAAGTACCCAATTCGAAGATCCATCTTGCTTCCTTTCTTAAAAGGATAGTTGCTCTATCACCGTCCCTTCTCAATTTGGGAACATGATCGATTATCCGGAATTTCATGTCAGTTACTTAATGTCCGGATTCAAGGAAGTGACAGGCAACCGGCTGGTCTGTTTTTCCATTGTTGATGGCCGATCTGATGCTATACCGGTGGTTGGCCATCTTAGTCCTGGCATCATCGGTGGTCTTTCCGGTATAATATTTGCCACACGGACAATTCAAGAGGTATACAATATGCGTAGTTGTGCAGGTCACAGCATGCTTAATTTTGTATTTCTTTCTGCGTTCAGGGTGCTGGAAGTATGTACCAGTAATCATTGCATTGCATTTAACACACCCTAAGCAGCGATAGCAGCCTGCTTTCCTCCCAAGCCAGGTGGTTGATACGTTGTCAGCTAGATCGGTTTTCATCAGGAGGTCTCTAAGGCTCCGACCCCTTCTATACCCAACTTGTGGTGTCTTCCATGTTTTAAATGGTAGAGTGTGGTCGGCGTCAAGTAACTTCCATTCATCCTTCAACGTTTTTACAATCAAGTTCTTGTCGGGTGTATAGGTGGTCACAAATGTCATCTGTCGTAATATGGGATCTTCTGGGGTCTTTATCATTTCATGGGTACTTGCCAGTGTGCGCATTTCAGTTAACACATTCCAATTGTATCCTCTATCAATGAAACGCTGTGTCATCTCTTCCAGCTGGGTGTAACACTTCTCTTCATCTGTGTTATTTCTCATAACACGTTGGTACTGTGCTTTTGGAATGTTTTTGACAAGGTTAGGTTGGTGACAGCTGCGAGCATGCAGAATTGAATTTCGGTCAGTCACCTTATAGAGAGTGGTTCCCAATCTGGTATCCTTCTTGAAAACTCTCACATCCAGGTAGTCAACAACATCTTGGCTGGTGGTAGCACTGAATCTGATTGTACTGTTCATTTCATTCAAAGTCTTTATCCAAGTGTTCAGTGTATCAGGACCATCTTGCCATATCAAGAACAAGTCGTCGATGTAGCGACAATAGTATTTAATTTCTGGTTTCTCGAATACCTTTGAGTGCATTTACCTCATAATCTGCCATGAAGAGATTGGCTAGCGATGGGGCCACATTAGACCCCATCACCATGCCCGAGACTTGTAGGTAGTAGGTTTTGTCGAATCGGAAGTAGTTTTCAGAGAGACACATATCAAGCAGTTCAATTAATACCTCCTCGGACGGACCGATGTATGGTATCTGTCTTAGACATTTAGTCACTGCTGCTATACCTGTTGAGTGTGGAATAACAGTGTATAAACTTGAAACGTCAAGTGTGGCTAGAATGTCTGATGATTTAATATCTGTGAGTAGCAAAATTTGAGTTATGAAGTCTATGGAGTCACGTATGTATGACTTTTGTTGCTTCACCCAAGGTTGCAAAAAGAAATCCACAAATTCTGCTAATGGCTGAAGCAAGGAACCCCTGGCAGACACAATCAGCCTATTTGGTGGGTTTTGTATGTCTTTGTGTACCTTGGGCAGTGTGTATAATATAGGCACCACGGGAAAATCTCTTTTCAGGAAGCTATATTGATCTTGAGTGATCTGATCCTCATACAGCCAACGTTTTAGAGTGGCGTCAATCTTCTTTTTAAGTCGTATCGTGGGATCACCTGGAAGAGGAAGGTAAGTCTTGTTATCAGATAGCTGTTTCATGATCTCCGCCTTATAGTTAGAGGTGTCCATGACTACTATACCCCGCCTTTATCGGCAGGGCGTATGACAATAGAGCAGTCCTTCTGTAATGATCCAATTGCCGATCTTTCTTCTTTGGTTAAATTGTCAGACCATCGTCGTTGCGGTCTTTTGGTATCTGCTCAATTAAGTAGTTTGTGACCGTCTGGATGGTGGCATTGATGGAAATAGGGTCAAAACGTCCCTTAGGTTTGAATCTATCAGCCTCTTCACTACTAGTGCCAAAATATTCCTTTAATCTGAGATTTCTCCCATATTTCTGAATATCAATATACAGATCAAATTCATCTTTTTTACTTGTTGGTACAAACGATAAACCCTTATTCAGTAAACTGGTCTCAGCTTCATTAAGTGTGCGACTGCTGATATTGAAGACCATATTTGTGGTTACATTTGAATGGGAGGGCGGCGGGCGATGCCCCCCCCCCCTCTGCGTGTGCGGGCTTCGGCCTAAAAAACAATTTCCTGAACTTGGTGGAAGTAGTGCAGCATTATTTCTGGAATTATTTCACTGCTGGTAACCTCTGCCCCCTCTTGAGCGTGTGATGACCCCACTAGAGGCTCCATCAGTGACCCCCTGGTTGTTATCTGGATCAGAGCTGTCGCCAGAACTGGAATCAACTGTGGTCATATTCTTCTTTGTAAATCGCCTTTCGCGGCGGGGGCGGAACGCCCGTCTATCCTCTGGTGTCATCATCCATCTGTATATGGTCTTATAGGAATAGTCCTGGTTAACGGTCTGTAATTTCCTATTTTTAAACGCAATCAGTTCTTGTTTATACATCTTCAATTGGATGTCTAATTTGCTTATCCAATCTGTATTAGTATCCATTCTTAGGATAGGTAATTTCTCAGTTTCATATATGGTTATTTCGGTCTTTATCTCTTTAAGAAGCCGACCAACCTCTATTATTACGAGGAGCATCAGATCGAAAGAGCACTTATTTACAATTTTGTACCAGTTGATGCAAAATTCTGTGTTGGCTCATCCGATTGTAGGCACATATCTAATCCTGAATCCCCTCGGAATCATCCGTCGTTTATGATAATCTGATAAATATGTACCATGCAAGTTCAGGTCAATCTCTCTTTGTTTTAATTTTGTTATGGTGTTGTACAATGATTGGTATGATTATTCCACTTACTGTTCCTCTATTGAACCAAACCGGATGTTTTCAGAATCTTCAACTGTAAAGGTGAAAATGTCCTCATTTTTATCCTCCACATTGATGATGGGTACATCACTAGTAGTAGCTTCAGTGGAGGTCATCCTGATACAAAATTGCACAAAATTGACAATAGAAAATAAAGGGGAAGGACTTCCAAGACAACCCCTGTGTGGGTGCACTACACAAAAATGTATTGCAGATATTTGGTTCATAGGTGTATGCACTCTCACCATCTGTCATCAACTGCCAGGGTGCTATAAGAATATGTCCATAGTTCAGCAATTAAATAAGCACTCTCTGGACTTTAGCCGTCTATGTAAATAAAGAATTTTATTAGTGATGTTTCGGGACACCAAACAGTCCCTTCCTCTGACAATCAAAAATGGCAAACTTATAAAGGTGAATAGAACCCTCCCCTGTATATTAAACCAATCAGTGCAAGTACAGCTACTAGATGTGCTGCTGGTTGCTGCAGCCCTATTGACATTTCGAGGGGTGGGCATCATGAGCCTGCTACTATTTTATCATTGGTGTGTTTTGATGGATTGGTGGTGTATGGCGCAATATCCACATCTGATTGGAGGGCTAATCTCCTGGGGCGGAGATTGAGGTGTTCAGATTGTAGGCTGTTGGCTCCGTATGGGCATTGATCTCGGGCTAAGCATTCGGGTTGACAAGATTACGTCTTGCCGGATGGGTTAGCATGACTGACATCTATACTTAGGTGAGACTGCTGTTGGCGTAGTAATAATTAAAGATCGATTTGGGAATAATTATATGCCAGATAATATGGAGCTTTACACTAATAATGTTCTGCACTTCATTGCAATAAGTGGATATTTATTACACGTTGTAGATGTCTTTATACTACTTTGATGTTTTGGTTTTTTACACAGCTGATACGTTGTACACACAGGAGGGAGGAGTTTAGGACAGCTTCACTGTTAGCCTGACCTCATTGGCTGGCTGGAGGGAATGCTTTGTATGAGGCTGCCCCATTGGTGAATTTTGTTGTGGTATATTTTGTATATTTTACATTACTCATATTACTACTGCTATATTGCTCACACTCATATATGATTCTTATTGATAGATGTCTCCTGCGGTCCAAGAGGGGTACTTTCTTTCACATATTTCACTTCTTATTACTCATATGCACTCGGGTCATATACAATTACACCAGCTTCAACCTATCAAGTGGCTTCTACCTTGATTATGATCCTATCAGGGGGATTGTTTCTCCTGACTTTACACATTACTTGCACTGATTGGTTTAATACACAGGGGAGGGTTCTGTTCACCTTTATAAGTTTGCCATTTTTGAGTTGTTGTTTGTCAGAGGAAGGGACTGTTTGGTGTCCCGAAACGTCACTAATAAAATTCTTTATTTACACAGACGGCTAAAGTCCAGAGAGTGCTTATTCAATTGCTGAACTATGGACATATTCTTATAGCACCCTGGCAGTTGATGACAGATGGTGAGAGTACATACACCTACGAACCAAATATCTATATTTGATTGTTTAGAAACAGCAAACATGCATGGCTTTGCAATTAGTTTTTAGAAATTAGAAGGCCACTAATTGCAGCTGTGTACTACAATTCTGAAATTCCTGGTTAATTAGTTATCTGGTAAGGGTAATAGTATTTATATAAAGGGATTACCCTCCCACTTGACACTTTAGAACTCCCTGATCCCTCCCAAACAGCTCTCTCCCCTTCCACATCCACACTCCTGACCTCCATCTTAAGTACTGACAGATGGTCTGCCATTTTGACATTTTTTATTTTTTTATTTTATTAATTTATTAAAAAATAATTCTGAAGCCCACCTCTGTAAACCCTCTCCACCCTGATGGTATCCCCCCGTCTTAGGTACTGGCAGCTGTCTGCCATTACCCAATTTATAGCATTGTTTTGCTTTTAATCATTTAATTATTGTTTTTTATTTTTTTTTCCATAGAGCAAGGGTGTCCTGCCCCCCAGTCATTATGTAGGTCCCCCTAGCTTCTGTAGCATTGCATCCCTTCCAAACTTTTATCTGTAGGTAAGCAGCCACCCCTCCCTTCCACCTCCCTTCATCCCTTTCCGAATCTCCCACTGGCACAAGCAGATGATCCTTACAGATAGTAACACAGAAAGTTTTACTGTCTGTTATGATCTTGCAATCTGCCTTCATATTGTAACGGAGCACCGATCATGTACCGTTAACAAATGAAGACAGATGTCTGTAGCCCAGGAAGTGCAGCTGTCAGCTGTCACTTGACAGCTGAGAGCTGCATGGGTTTGGTTAAGGTCAGACGTATATATACACAATGTGGTAGGATGGGCTATGTACCGCATGACGTATATATGTGTCCTTTTACCTCAAGGGTTTAAACTATGAAGCCTACAACTTAAACACATACTTCAGAATTTTCATATAGTATTGCAATAAAGTGTTTTAGATGTTAAAAAAAAAAAAAAATTAAGATGATTCTTCATTCCGCATATAAAGAACTGGCACTTGGCTAAATAAAGACTAAATTTAAAGAAAACGAGAACATTAATTAATTTCCTTTAAATACATTTTAAAGGTTTAAAACGTATCTTAAAGGGACACTCAAGTCAAATTCAAACTTTCATGATTCAGATAGAGCATGGAATTTTAAACAACTTTCCAATTTATTTACATTAACAAAATGTGCACAGTCTTTTTATATTTAAACGTTTTGAGTCACCAGCTCCTACTGAGCATGTGCAAGAATTCACAGAACAAATGTGTATGCATTTGTGATTGACTGATGGCTGTCACATGGTACGTGTATGCATTTGTGATTGGCTGATGGCTGTCACATGGTACAGGGGGAGTGGAAACAGATATAACTTTTAAAATTGTCAGAAAAAAATCTACTTATTTGAAGTTCAGACTAAGTGCTATTGCATTGTCTTGTTATCTTGCATTTGTTGATTATGCAAATCTACTGTGTTGACTGGTAAGTCGCTCTGGAGAGCTCGGTAACTCGACTCTCTTTATGGCAGGTCCCTGACAGCTCTAACAGGAGGCTTAGCCTGCTTGGCACCCAGGACCTGCACTAACTTTAGGGTTGTGGAAAGAAGAGGATTGGGTTAGTGCTCTCTCCAGGGCACATTAGGGTAAGTATATAACTACAGCTAAACTTTTCACCTGTAGCTTTGAAACATTCACATTCGTTTAACGAAAACAAATGTAAATGTTCAATGAAAATTTGATTTTCATATTGTTTTAAATAAGCAAAAACCAAATAGTGAAGGCAACAGATATTCAGGGAAACAAATTTCCTCAAATATTCAGGATGAAAATTTCATACAAAACAAAATTTTCTTCCCTGCACATGCCTAATATCTATATACATTGGAGCCCTTTTCAGTCAAACACTTTGCCATATACCATATCCCTTTCCCCCCTTTTAAAACCTTTTGTTAATATTAAATTATATATTTTTATTACAAAGTGTATATATGTGTATAATACTTTTACTTCAGGTCTCAAGTAGTGATGTCGCGAACATAAAAATTTGGGTTCGCGAACGGCGAACACAAACTTCCACAACTGTTCGCGAACGGGCGAACCGCCATTGACTTCAATAGGCAGGCGAATTTTAAAACCCATAGGGACTCTTTCTGGCCACAATAGTGATGGAAAAGTTGTTTCAAGGGGACTAACACCTTGACTGTGGTATGCCGGAGGGGGATCCATGGCAAAACTCCCATGGAAAATTACATAGTTGATGCAGAGTCTGGTTTTAAGCCATAAAGGGCATAAATCCCCTAAAATTCCTAAATTGTTTGGAATAACGTGCTTTAAAACATCAGGTATGATGTTGTATTGATCAGGTAGTGTAAGGGTTACACACGCTTCACAGTGAAAAAAGTGTTGTTTTTTTTAAATGTACACTACTGTTACACCAGATATGAGTTGCACTGGGGTGACCCTGTGCCCTGGCAGGCAGGCACTGAAACGCACACGTGTGAAGGAAACTGACTGCTATTATTTAACACAGTCAAAAAAGTGTTGTTTTTTTAAAATCTACACTACTGTTACACCAGATATGAGTTGCACTGGAGTGACACTGTGTCCTGGCAGGCAGGCACTGAAACGCACACGTGTGACGGAAACTGACTGCTATTATTTAACACAGTCAAAAAAGTGTTTTTTTTTTTAAATCTACACTACTGTTACACCAGATATGAATTGCACTGGGGTGAAACTGTGCCCTGGCAGGCAGGCACTGAAACGCACACGTGTGAAGGAAACTGACTGCTATTATTTAACACAGTCAAAAAAGTTTTGTTTTTTTTAAAATCTACACCACTGTTACACCAGATATGAGTTGCACTGGGGTGACACTGTGCCCTGGCAGGCAGGCACTGAAACGCACACGTGTGAAGGAAACTGACTGCTATTATTTAACACAGTCAAAAAAGTGTTGTTTTTTTAAATCTACACTACTGTTACACCAGATATTAATTGCACTGGGGTGACACTGTGCCCTGGCAGGCAGGCAGGCACTGAAATGAACACGTGTGAAGGAAACTGACTGCTATTATTTAACACAGTCAAAAAAGTTTTTTTTTTTTTTTTTAATCTACACTACTGTTACACCAGATATGAGTTGCACTGAGGTGACACTGTGCCCTGGCAGGCAGGCACTGAAACGCACACGTGTGAAGGAAACTGACTGCTATTATTTAACACAGTCAAAAAAGTTTTTGTTTTTTTTAAATCTACACTACTGTTACACCAGATATGAGTTGTACTGGGGTGACACTGTGCCCTGGCAGGCAGGCACTGAAATGCACACGTGTGAAGGAAACTGACTGCTATTATTTAACGCAGTCAAAAAAGTGTTGATTTTTTTAAATCTACACTATTGTTACACCAGATATGAGTTGCACTGGGGTGACACTGTGCCCTGGCAGGCAGGCACTGAAACGCACACGTGTGAAAGAAACTGACTGCTATTATTTAACACAGTCAAAAAAGTGTTGTTTTTTTTTTTTTAAATCTACACTACTGTTACACCAGATATGAGTGGTGGCACTGGGCAAGTGGGCACAGTATACACTGTGAGCCTGACACGCATGCTGGCAGGCAGGCAACTGCAATTAGATTACACAGGAAAAAAAGGGCTTTTTGGGGTGCTGAGATCAGATGAGTCCTTCAGGACTGTAGTGGACACTGAATACACTAGCCTAGCTATCGATTTCCCTATTAATCATCAGCAGCTACACTGTCCCTCCTCTCCCTAAGAATGCAGCTTCCGAATGAATCTAAAATGAATGCTGTCCAGGAGGTAGGAGGGTCTGGGAGGGAGGGTCTGCTGCTGATTGCTTGGCTGGAATGTGCCTGCTTACTGTGAGGTACAGGATCAAATTATTACTCAATGATGACGAATAGGGGGCGGATCGAACATCGCATATGTTCGCCGGCCGTGGCGAACGCGAACATGCTATGTTCCCCGGGAACTATTCGCCGGCGAACTATTCGCGACATCACTAATCTCAAGATGTGCTAAATATTCTTGCACAGTTTTGGCTTTCACTTATGCACAACCTATAACTTTCAACTTGTAATTCCAGCACAAATTAGAGAAATCTCAATGACAATTGAAAGTATAGGCTATGCTTGTGTGAAGCTTTACCATGGGCATGTAATATTAAAGTGGCACAATAACGGTAGATTGCTTTCATTAACATGCCACTTGTAATCTAGCCCAAAATTTGTCTACATCAATGCATATTAAGCATGGATTTTATGATTAGTTTTAGTGGCTTTCCAGAATTATTTGGTGTATTTTTTGTTTTTATTGGGTTTATTAAAAACAATCTCAGAAGTCTCATATATTGTATTATACATTAATAACTGTCTATCTTTTCATGGTAGTATTTACCACACTTCACACTCCCCAACATTTGTAAAAAGAGCCATAATGATACAGTAGTTTCTGTTATAGTTGTAAAGCTTTACATAACATTTATTAAAAAAAATATAATTAATGGGGCAAAAAGCTTGAAAAGTAAAAATATCAGTAGATTGAGGAGAGGAAATCAAAACCTCTTTTCAAACATTTCCTAATGGAACAAGCAAATTATGCTCTTTAAAGGTTACCTGAATAGTAATATGGAAAGTAAATTGCTAGCAGTTATTCTGCAATTCTAAGTACATAAATCTTGTACTGAGAAAGAAAGAAAGAAAGAAAGAAAGAAAGAAAGAAAGAAAGAAAGAAAGAAAGAAAGAAAGAAAGAAAGAAAGAAAGAAAGAAAGAAAGAAAGAAAATTAAATATTATTGATACAGGTGATAGTTTTCAAAAATATTATAGGAACATAAAAGATAGAGTACTATTTGAAAGAAACCAATGGTACTACTTAAGTAATATAGACCTAAATACCGTTTATAACTTACACTGTATTGATAGGGGTGTGGGTGCTGTGGTATAACTAATTTACATACAAAGAGAAAGGGAAAAGTATACACTTATAGCACTCCTAGGTCAGGAAAAAATCTAGATCATTATCACTTGCTATTCCGACAGGAATAGATAAACGGAGCACAAACTAAATAAAATGTAACTTTTATTGGGTTAAATTAAAATAGGATAAACATTTAAAAACACTCTTAGGTACCGGACTGTGTAAGATATGTCCAAGCTATTAATGCTGGTATATCTTTACCAGCATTAAAAGCTAAACCTATACCAGCATTAATAGCTTGGACATATCTTACACAGTCGGTACCTAAGAGTGTTTTTAAATGTTTATCCTATTTTAATTTAACCCAATAAAAGTTACATTTTAATTTAGTTTTGTGCTCCGTTTATCTATTCCTGTTGGAATAGCAAGTGATAATGATCTAGATTTTTTCCTGACCTAGGAGTGCTATAAGTGTATACATAAAAGATAGAGGTAGACTTATAAGTCACATTGTATCAAAGGATAACAATTTAGATGCTGTCTTAGCAAAGTTTGATGGTGTTACTATAATGAAGACTGGTCTATATATGTTGTGAATAATATAGGCTTGATATATCCATTAGCCACTGTATATTTTACCCTATCTGGAAAGCTATAGTGATATTTTTTAAGCCATGCTTGCATGCATGTGCTTATTATAAAGACACAGAATGAAAATTGTGCAATAAATAAGCTGCAGTAGCAATAGCAACAGCAGCATATTCTCTTCCCATGGCTCAATATATGCCTGGAGTATGATATTGGTGAATAAAAGTTTAAAAGTCTCTACTTGCAACACATTGAAAATAGAAAAAAGCTCGGGCTCCATTACATATGCGGCGTCACCCGCAATATCCGCCACCGCCGTGTTTTAAATTATTTTGGTATTACATATATGGCATAGCATACAAGTTACGCGCGTATATTTCACCTGTCGGCCATATTTTTTTCTCCCATAGACTAACATAGAACAGCCGTGCAATTTGGTATCCAATATACAGCGTAAGGACTTACACACGCAGAAATCAGAAAATCTACTCCAATCTCTTCTCGCCACACATGGCAGGCGCAGTAACCCTTGCACTGACTACAAAAGCAATGTTACTCCCTGGAAGGCCTAACAAATGCATGCGCAATCACATACATATCAGCCGCAAATCTCAAACAGTTAACCCTCTTCTAAGCATTTATTATTCCTGACTCTGCAAGTGTGTCCCATCAATCACAAACAGCACAACCTCTCACCTGCAGCCTTAAAACACCTGTCAATGCACACCCTCATTAGCTACCATGTTTCCCTTGCTTTACCTACAATATCTAGAGAGACAGCATTGTGGGGCACAAGGGGTGATCTGTCCGCAGTCTTTGATACTGTTGACCCCCCTCTTTTGCTCCAAACCCTCCAATCCTTCGGCATCTGTGACACAGCCCTCTCGTGGCTCTCTTCCTACCTTTCAAACCATACCTTTAGTGTAGCCTTCTCTGTGGCCTCCTCTGCCCCATCACCACTTTCTGTCAAAGTACCGCAAGGCTCTCTGTCCTCGGTCCCCTTCTTTCTCAATCTACACGTCATCACTATGTTCCCTAATAAAGTCCCACGGTTTCCAATATCATTTGTATGCCAACTACCCCCAAATCTACTTCTCTGCACCAGACCTATCTCCTTCCTTGCTAACCCGTGTCACTAACTGTCTTTCTCACATCTCTTCCTGGATGTCCTCTCACTACCTAAAGCTAAATCTCTCCAAAACTGAGCTCCTTATTTTCCCCCTTCTTCCCAAATCTCCACCCCCAATCTCTCTATAACTGTCGACAACTCCATCATTACCCCTACCCCGCATGCCCAATGTCTCTGGGTCACATTTGACTCAGATCTTTCTTTCACTCCTCACATTCAGTCCTTGGCTAAAGCCTGCCGCTTCCACCTTAAAAAACATCTCTAAAATTAGACACTTCCTTACACAAGACACAACTAAGATTTTAATCCACTCTCTCATCCTTTCACGCCTCGATTACTGCAACTCTATCCTCTCTGGTCTCCCCACCTGCCACCTAGTACCTTTACAATCCATAATGAATGCCTCTGCCAGGCTCATCTTCCTAACATGTCGCTCTTCATCAGCTGCACCTCTCTGCCAAACTGACTTCCTCTTGCCTCTAGGATCAAACACAAAAGTCTCACTCTTACATACAAAGCCTTAACTGCACTGCTCCCACCTATATCTCAGACCTTGTCTCCAGATACTCTCCCTCCTGTCCCCTTCGCTCTGCTCATGACCTCCTCCTCTCCTCCTCCTCTTGTTACCTCATCACACTCCCATTTACAGGACTTCTCCAGACTGGCTCCCATCTTGTGAAACTCTCTGCCTCACTCCACAAGACTCTCCCCTAGTTTTGAAAGCTTCAAGCGCTCCCTAAAGACTGTTCAGGGATGCATACAACCTACGCTAACCTTTCTTTATAGCAGTTCCTCTCCTCCATCGCTATCCCCTGAAACCCCCTTGGCATGTAAGCCTTAGAGTCTAGCTGTTTGTAGATCACCTTCTTAAGAGCTGACTGCAACAGTGAAACTCTTGGCAGGGCCCTCTACCCATTGATCCATATAATTGTTTTGTTGTACTCCGCAATTTGTTTATAGCGCTGCGGAATCTGTTGGCGCTCTACAAATAACCAATAATAATAATAATAATGTGTGTTTTCATGTCCCTTTAAAGGGGACAGTATACTATAAAATAGTTTTTTCACTTAAAGAAACATTTTTATTAAAATGTCATGTTCTATCTGAATCATGAAATAGATTTTTTTTCTAGACTAATCCTGGCATCAAAGTATATTGCTTACAATGCACCAATTTAATGTTCTTGAAAAATATATCTTTTAAATTAAAGTCCATGTTATGTCCCTTTAAGCACATGATGAACTTGTAATAATCAAAATCCATATGTTTACATGACAGGAAATGCAGGGTACGGCTGCAGATCATGGCTGTTAACCCACTTGGCACACTCCCTTACAGAGCCACAACTCAGGTACCAGGAGGCCCCACAATACATACCCGAAATGTAATAGAAAGGAGATTTAGCCTACTCAAAAACAGATTCAGGTGCCTGGATTTGACAGGCGGAGCTTTACAGTATAACCCCAACAAAGTGTGTTCCATTGTCTATGCATGTTGTATTCTACATAACATTGCTGTGGACACACGCATATTGGGGGACATTGAACCAGAGCAAGATCAGCAGCTGGTTCCTGTACCTGAGGGTGTGGACAGGGGGACACTGAAGGGGGAAATGAAGTGAGGGGACTTTTTCATCCATGAATACTTCACCTGTAAGGTTGCGTGTTCATAAGTACAGTAAAACCATAACATTCCAACATGTATTATGATGTTTGATTGTACCTCACCAACCATTGCATGTCTATATATCATGTCTTGCAGAATTACATACTCCGGATTTCCACTGCATGTAAGTGAAACTTCTACATCCACCCCCCTTCCCTTAACCACCCTAATTACTGAAAATGTCTCATTGTTTAATTCATGTTTAGGTCACAATGATTTTTGTACTATCATTATTAAGAAGAATGAAAATGAATGTTTCTACCTTATGTTCACACCTTCTGTAAAATACATTTTATATATATATATATATATATATATATATATATATATATATATATATATATATATATCCATGTGTCAATTTATATTGAATGTGAGAAACCTTGATTTACATTTTATAAGTGAATATTACAATATGTACCCTTTATACACAACTATGTGATGTTGGTTATAGTACGTTAATATGTCATAAACATGATAATCTCACCTGTTTTGTTTGGCTATTTCAACACAGGTCATATTATCATGTTTTAACAATATTAGTGTAAAAAACACACATCACATTGATATGTATGACAATTACATGGTAAATAAGAAAGGACAATGTTTATGGTGAACCAAAAATATATTTATTTTTTCTCTGACTTTTTTGGATGAGGGAGCTGAGGTGCCTGTAGTGGATTGCCTTGTTCTCTTTGTTCTAGCAGATTCTGGTGTTTCTGCTGGGTGTGCTGGCGACAGATAATAGGCTGGAGGTAGTGTACTGCTGGTGTGTAAAGTGCTCAAACCAACACACCCAAGAGTTGATTTTGTTCTCTCCATCTATTGTCCATCTGCATCTGCATATCAGACAGAATTTGCCATCATCTGTGACTGGTTTTGAACACTTGCACCTAAAGATGCTGCCATGGTCCCTCTGCAGCTCAATGCTACGTTTGTGGTAAACTCTCTTGACTCCTGATGAACCTTTCTTGGTTCCTGAAGAACCTCTCTTGGCCCTCTTTGTATGCTCTTGGTGCTTGTTATGAGCCTCCTCTGGAGTGCAATGTATTCCTCACCCAGGGGGAGAATGCAATGCAGCCACAGGCTCTTGAGCAACAGGGCTTCTAGTTGCTTGTGGGGCAGGTTCAAGCTGCATCTGCTGGTGCTTGTGGGGCAGGTTCAGCTGCATCTGCTGGTGCTTGTAGGGCAGGTTCAGTTGCATCTGCTGGTGCTTGTGGGGGCAGGTTCAGCTGCATCTGCTGGTGCTTGTGGGGGCAGGTCCAGCTACATCTGATGGTGCTTAATGTACAGCTGTAGTTTCTGCTATATTTCCATCTGTAGATGGGTGGAGCTCGTCCAAGTGATGAGGATGGTGAAGCTCATCCAAGTGATGAGGATGGTGGAGCTTGTCCGAAGTGATGAGGATGGTGGAGCTCTCATGATTGGTTGATAGTTCCTCCTGATGACCAGTGTGTGACCACTCAGCCCTGTCCAATTGGCACTGCCATGAGATTGTGTTGTGGGGGGGGGGTAAATAC
The DNA here is from genome assembly GCF_027579735.1 of Bombina bombina. Taxonomy (NCBI): domain Eukaryota; kingdom Metazoa; phylum Chordata; class Amphibia; order Anura; family Bombinatoridae; genus Bombina; species Bombina bombina. The sequence goes on from NC_069500.1 coordinate 285,639,750, forward strand.
ATGGACCCTTTGTGGCTTTCTTGGCTCCCCCTCAAAGCCAAAGGAAGAATATTCCTCTGGCCAAGAATCTTGCCAGGGGGTCATATGGCAATGGTAGTGGTATCACTTCCAGGTCCTCAACTGAAGCCATCCAAACGATGCTCATGCCTGGGAGTATACTGTTTTGTGCGGTTGCCTGAAGACTAGTGGTGGTGGCATGGCTGTTTGTATCCTCGTGACAGGAGGTTCTGTGGAGAGTCAAAGGATGAAGAGGGATTAGTACAGTCAGATATATGTCCATGTGGGCATACAATGTACATTGATACATGCTAGGGCCTATACCGATTCTCATGTCAAACTCTATAACATGCATGTGCACATTGTGATTTGTTCTATGAGGGATTTTGAATATGAGCAGTATACAGGTATGTGTTTCATACAATAGTTATGTGTACATGTCAATGATGAAATAATGTGTTCTTTAAGTGACACTATGGTCACACAATTTACTTTAGCCTGATCTAGGCACAGAACCTGCTTTATTGAAATAAAAGTATTGTTGATGGCTATAGTGTCACATTTAATGAAAACTCATATCATGAATTGCATTGTGTTATGTAGCAGTAATGTCAAGGTATAATTTTAGATGTTTTTGTTAGTACGTAGCCAAAATACCATCTCCTCATTGTGTACATGAATGTGTGATATTAAAGGATGTTATATCAAATACATATAATACTAGGTGTGTGGGATGTTTACTCACCAGCATGATGTGCTGTGGTTGCAGCCCCTTAGTCACTAGCACCTGAAGTCCATGACTGCTGTGGATACTCAAGGACCTGCATATCATCTCCTGCCAGGTGTATACTCTAAATCCAGGATGGACCACCGCCTTGTTTCCTTCTTGGTGCATAGTTTCCTGCCCATCTTGTTCTTCTTGACCCGCCTCTTGCAGTCATTCCAGCATTTTTTCAGGTCCTCAACAGTCCTCCTCTGCAGGCCCACACTCTTGACGGCATCCTCTACCGCCAACCATGCCGTTTTTCCAGTGACGTGCAGTAATAGGAGGCAGGGAAAAAAAAGATTTCACAAATAATATTTATTAAAAAATAAAAAATAATTAAAAAAAAATCTTATTTTTGTGGCCACGCCCAACCCTGCACCAAGGGTACCACCCGCCCGTGGCAATTTTACCCACAGCATAATTATTGTATTTTATTTTACTGCGCTTCAGCCAAATTCATGATCATAGCATCCATTGTTGCGCAGTTAGGAGGCAGGAGCCTGTCCGCTGCTCTCCATTAAAATGCGCAACATGGATCTAAAATAACAATTCTCTGCTCACAAAGAGCTGCGGCCACCAACTGGTGACTTGCCGGGCCCTCATAGTAGCTCCAATGGAGGCGGTTCTCAAAACTGCCTCCAGGATGAGCAAGATCACTCAGTCAATCAGCATTTAGCACTGCAGGGAGGTGTGCCTGTTGATTGACAGAGTGACGTGTGGGTAATGTGACATCGCTCTGGGCTGTTCAGTTGAGTTCAGGCGGGAAGACTCATAGGAGGGAGAAGAGCTGCTGCTTCAACTTACTGCGTGCGGTGCCCGTACTGCCCTGCCTGCAGCTGAAAAAATTCAAAGTGCTGATCCTGCTCAATGCAGTGCTGAGAGTGCTCAGTGAGAGACAGACTGGACTCATCGGCAGCTGCGGTTGTGGAGTGTGTGAGAAGGCGAGGTCACGGTGGTCCTTGGACCTGGAGGAGGAGGGAGGACTGTGGGTGTGCAGCCTGTGCTGCAGTGTGGTGGCGTCAGCATGGAGGAGAGAAGACTCCAGGAGGAGCCGACCGAGGAGGAGTGGAGGAGCGGACACGGAGCCACATGGGGTGGGACCATGGAGTGTGACAGTCTCACTCTCAGGCTAGCACTAGTGACTGATGCGGGCAACCGGAACCTCATCACATCAGCTCAGGTTAGGCTCAGTGTGTTGCACCCTGAATAATTTGCAGCAGAATTCAATGGATAAAGTGACAAAAGTCATAAAGAAAGATTTATAAAATACATTTTTTTTAATCAATGACATAATTATTCTGGCTCTAATTATTGCTTGGTGTGAGTCTGTGAGAGATGAGTTGGGTTCTGCTTAAAAGTGAATCGATATAGAGACTGATTAGGAATTGCAAACTTTGTAATAATCACAGTTTTTGCCACCTGCAAATGCAAAATAAATGAATGTGAAAAACTGAGAAAATAAATAGAAATGATAGAAAAATGTTTCCAAAGGTATTGTAAAGTTTTAAGCTCAAAGCTGTGTACATTTACAATAATAAGAGTCTGAGTCACACATTATATCATAATCATATTACATGACTATAACTTTTTTACACATAATGTTCATTTTTAAAGTGAACAAAGGCAGAATTAATATACTTCCCAGGGGAATTGGTAATACATTATGGAGCTAGATGGCTGTGTGGTCACACAGTGCAAACCATCTAGTGTGTATTAGAGGAAGGGCTGTAATTATTTTTGAAAGCTCTGTATTATCAGCTCTACATGCACAGGCCCTGTAATGTGTATATTATACACAACACGACAGTAGAAACATACATCTACTATCATGATGTGTATAATATACACATTACAGGACCTGTGCATGTAGAGCTGATAATACAGAGCTTTCACCAATATTTACAGCACTTCCTCTAATACACACCAGATGGTTTGCACTGTGTCACCACAGCCCGCTAGCTCCTAGGTTTTAGTCAGCAGTATTTTGTTGCAATTATACACCATGCTGAGACCAATTTTATTGGTGACCTATTTTTCATAATTGCAGATTTTATTTATTAACCACTTTTCACCTAAAAAGTAATGCAGCCCTATTTGACAGAGCAGGGGTTAAACTCTGACCTCTTTGTAAAGGGTAAGGTGAAAAAAAAAACTCCCAGTTGTAGTCATTTAGTCAAGGTTAATTAGAAAGGTATACACTATACTACAGTCATTATTAACACATTCTGAGCTTGGTTTATTGAATAAACTAAGCTCAGAATGTGTTAATGACTGTAGTACTGTATACCTTTCTAATATCATTTTGAATATGCTTTTGTCTGACAAAAGCATATTCAAAATGATATTAGAAAGGGATACACTATATTACAGTCATTATTAACACATTCAGAATGTGTTAATAATGACTGTAGTATAGTGTACCTTTCTAATCAATCTTGACAGTTCATGACTTCAACTGGGAGTTTTTTTTATACATTTTTATATTTACTGACCAATGAAGGAATCTATAAGCATGCATTAAAGTAAAAAAGTATGTTTTAAACATATTTTAATGGGCCTGGATTTCTAGATCTCATAATCAGAGCAAGCATTTTGTTATCTGGCAAGAGATTCTGTTACAATCCTTTAGACTAAAATCAGATGTTTACTAAGTTGACCATTTTTCCAAGACACCATTTAAAGGGACATGTAACCCAAATGTTTTCTTTCATGATTTAGAAAGAGCATGCAATTTTAAATAACTTTTTCTTCATTCTTTTGGTATCCTTTGTTTAAAATCATATCTAAATATGCTCAGTAGCTGCTGATTGGTGGCTGCACATAGCTACCTCATGTGATTGGCTCACCCATGTGCATTGATATTTCTTCAACAAAGGATATCTAAAGAATGAAGGAGTATTGTAGCCACTGCCTCCCCAGCCTCTGACGTCACCGCATGTCACTGCATTTTTCTCTTTTTGGCAATGCCTTTGACCTTCTCCTGCCCAAAAAGTTCACTGTAATTGTCCATGATGGCCTGGACAAGGGCAACATTTTCATCAAATGAGAAGTTGGGACATCTCAGCCTCTCATTCTCCATGGCCACTTAACTTCCTCCCTGTGATGTCCCTGGTGTGGGTTCCTCCCTATCCTCTCCCTCCTCCCCCCTTCTGTCCCCATGTGCACCCTCTGTCCCTCTCCTAGATGTGCCTGCTCTCTGGGACTCTCGAGCATCTCCCCTCCCATCATCCCTTATGGCTCTCCCTCTCCCCACTCACTCCCTGATGGGGGGGCACTGCTCCTCCTGTCCTCTCCTATACTCCTCTCCCTGCTACTCCTCTCCCCTCCTCCACTCTCCCCTCCTCCCTACCTCTCCCTGCCATCCTCACACTAAATTACACTACACACTCTCCCACTCACTCCCAGTTCAATCACACACAATCACAACCAAACACTCAGCCTATCACACTGTAAAAATAAAATAAAATGTGTGAGGTGTGTGGTGTATTTGTATATGCATGTATGTATGCAAAATGTGTGCAATATGTAAAAATATTTGTAAGTGTATAAGCTTAATCAAACAGCAATGCGACCTAACTCCTCTGTTTGCACCTCTCTCTCTACTCTTACTAATCCTTCACTCCAGTGTAGTGTGTTGTAGCTCAACGAACAATCCAAACACACTGAAGAAAATGGCGGCTGCGCATGGGTTTATATTATGAATAGCGTAATTACGTGTGGCATTTTTATTTGAAATTGATTCATTTTTACGAGTGTTAGACTAATTTGCATAAAACTACTCTTTATTGACACTTTCCGTGGACAAAATACTGGCATAAGTTACTTGCGATGACTAAAATGTGTATTTGCGCACATTTCAGAAGATTGCTAGTTTGTCCTACTTACGGCAGTTTAGCATATAACGGCACAGTATATGTAATACCCCGATGTGCAAGGTGAAATTATGGGCAGCACGGGTTTTCACGCTTGCTCCAAAGCCTGCGCCGTATATGTAATTGCGCCCCTCTTGTTAGATGATTATCTGGTTGTTACATGGTTGATGTAATCAATGAAATGCCTTAATCCATAATCCACCAAACTACAATAAAAAGGAGAGTACTGAAACTGCACCTGTTTCTGCTAAAAATTAAGACAATGTGAAAAAAATTGATGTTACCTTATTTGAAAATCACAATTTCTTAACCCTTTATATCTCAGTCAAGGCTAAAAAAATTAATAGCTGAAACATGTCTTTGTCTGCCAACGTGAGTACATTCATGAGACCACTCACTTTGGAAGGTAAGGAGGTAAGACTAAATGCATACTTCCCACTCACTTTAACAAGAAAATTCTCCTCTTTCAATGAAAAGTTACATGACTCTACAACAATATTATGGTTAATGTCAAAGTAGCAATTTTATAACCAAAGCATCAGAAAAAATGTGTAACAGGAGCACCAAGTATATGGATAAAAAATCAAACTTTATTTAGAACATAAAGGGTATCTTAACCCCTGGGTAAGAACATACAATTATAGTTAAACAGATGACAAAAAGGCTGACCAGTTTCGGCTGTTGCCTTACTCCTAGCCTGCTTTTAAATTGTGGTTTTCTAAGAAGTTGAAGTGCACACTGCAGACTTCACAAATTTAACTCAGTCACATGTCTACATCAACCTGGCTTCAGGAGAGATAAACTATGGAACTACAAAACAAATAGATTTTGTATAACAAAATGGCAGACAAAATCTATGTCTTCTGCAGTAACAAGTATGGATTGGTTCCTTTAAATACAGTAAGTAAACTTACTTTTCTATTTAACTAGCAACCTTTTTCTATATAATTGCATGCGACTGCATGTTAGCTTATCCAAAGCCCCCCAAAAATCTCTCTCATTACTTCCCTCTTCTCTTTGGTCTGACCCCTCTCTCCTATCTCTTTCTGGCAGCACTCTAGCAAGTTGCAACCAAACAGTAAGTTAACCAAGAGTTAAGTGATAAACCTTTTTAAGCCATTCTCTAACTGGTCAAGAACAAAATTTAAGCTTTCATACTTATTTGCTGACATGAAAATCAAATAAACTGACAAGGACATTACTAGATTATTGGATACTATTATTACTTACATGAACCCAAGTTATAATATTGCTTTAAATGTTATGTCCAATAATACATGCAAACATAACTGCAGTACAAAAAAAAAAAATCACCCAAGGCACTTAGGACTTATAGGCTTTAACTATACATTATTATAAGATGTTCCAGGAAGCAGATTGATCTATAGTAACACAGTTAAAATGTAAAAGTACACACACCAGCAACCAAATCCATTCTGAACAAAGATATTACTGTCATAGTTGTGTCCTCCTCCAAATCTCCACTTGTCTAGAGAGTTTAGAATGCTAAAGTTAAATGGTAAATGTAACTGGCCCCACAAGCAGGGGGTGGATGATCTCCAATAGTATGCCAAACACATGCTTTAGCCACCGCCTCCTTCCATGAGATAAGTAGAATGCCGTGCAGTATTGGCAACAGCTTGTGTAAGCCATTAAACTCTCCAAGAAGTGTCAGTCCTGAAAACACCCTAAAACACATGAAATCACTGAAGAATGGAGAGTTCAACAAAAGCAAAGTGCTCCACAGTAGATATTATGATTTATTTTTTAAGTCTTATGAACTTTCAGTAAATGTTTAAACACTGGGATTTTCAGATTAGTAACCAGCAAAAGCTCAATGCAAGCTCAATGTATATAGGGTTTATTAATAACCTTGTAAAAGGGAGGTGGTTGTTATAGCTGCATATCCCAGGTATATTAGATGACCATCTTTTGAGCTGGGATGGGGTTGAGTATTTAATTAAGGAATTTGTAGACTGTTTGAATAGTAATGATATAAATTTAAAGTGTATTATAAAGAATTAGAAGGTAATACTATTCTAGGTTGTGTTTCTAGTCATCCAAATACAATCCAAGCTAATTGCCACATTAAAACACTACCCTAATACTACCCTAATACTTAGGAGCAGTTACACACTACCCTAATACTTAGGAGCAGTTATCCAATGCGTTTCCTGCTCTTCCGGCACTTCATCAAGGATATGCAGCTATAACAACCACCCCCATTTTAGTAACATAGTAACATAGTAGATGAGGTTGAAAAAAGACCAAAATCCATCGGGTTGAACCTATACAAATATACAGTAAAATACTTACGAAAGCTCCAGTTAAGTTTAAATAATCCCATTAAAAGGTGACCCATTTAAACCAAGCAATCATATCCATGAATTCTGTTTCTAGAAATTTGGAGAGAACAAGAATCAGCCATCACTGACTTCTCGATTACTCAGCTGAATTCTGTTTCTAGACAGAAATGTATCCAAAATGTTTTAAATGTATCTATTGTATTAGCATTCACTACCTCCTTTGGTAATGAGTTCCACAATTTTATTGCTTTTACAGTGAAAAAACGTTTCCATTGCAGGAGATTAAATCTCCTTTCCGCCAACCTTAAATTGTGACCTCTTTCACAAACAAATTTTTTGGAATAAACAGAGTTTCTGCCATCTCTGTATATGGGCCTTGAATATATTTATATAAAGTAATCATGTCACCTCTCAAGCGCCATTTTTCTAAAGGAAACAGACCCAGTTTGGCTAGCCTCACCTAATAGCTTAAATTCTCCATTCCCCTTATTAGCTTTGTGCCCTTCTCTGAACTTTTTCTAGTTTTGCGATCGGTCCCCAGAACTGCAATCCATACTCAAGGTGAGGTCTTACCAGGGCTTTATATAGTGACAGAATTATACTTTCCTCCCTTAAATCAATGCCTCTTTTAATACATGCTAGCATCTTATTAGCCTTTGAAGCTGCTGCCCTGCATTGTGCACCCATCTTTAGCTTGTTATCTATTACTACTCCCAAATCCCTTTCCCTCCTCTGTTTGGCTAAGTCTTGTCCCATTTAAATAATAAATTGCTGCTTATTTTTGCTTCCAAAATGTAGAACCCTTGCATTTCCAGTATTAAATCTCATTTTCCATTTACCTGCCCATACTTCTAATTTTGCAGATCCCTTTGTAACGAAAGTTCATCCTGCTCTGACCTAATTGACCTTACTTAACGTATCATCTGCAAATATAGAGATGTCGCTATTTAATCCTTGCTCCAAGTCATTTATAAAAATATTAAAATGAACAGGGCCCAGTACTGATCCCTGGGGACTCCACTGATTACCTTTGTCCAATCTGAGTATGATCCATTCACTACTACTCGTTGCTCCCTATCTTTTATCCAGTTATTTATCCAGGAGCTAACATTTTCAGCTATTCCCAGTCCCTTAATTTTGTGCATTAATCTCTCATGTGGCACTGTATCAAATGCCTTTGCAAAATCTAAGTATATCACATCAACTGATTCCCCTTTATCTATATTTTACTTACTTCCTCATAGAATCTAATTAGATTAGTTTGACATGATCTATTTCTCATAAAACCATGCTGATTTGAACTCATAATCTTGTTTTTACATGAATATGCTCATCAATATAATCCCTTATAATCCCTTCAAATATCTTCCCCACTATTGATGTCAGACTAACTGGTCTATAGCTTCGTGGATCATCCCTACTTCCCTTTTTGAAGAGTGGCACCACATCAGCTTTATGCAATCCTTGGGTACCATGCCTGAGGATAATGAGTCTTGAAAATTAAGATTAGAGGTTTGTCTATAACAGTGATAATATGCCCTTAACACCCTTGGGTGTATTCCATCTGGACCTGGAGTTTTATTTACCTTAATAGTATCCAATTGTGTTCCTGATATCCTATAGACATAACCCATTTAATGGTATGGGCTGGCATGTTCTATTTTGTTCCAAAGTATCATCCAATGGTTTCCTCTCTTGTGTATACTGAAGAAAAAAACTGGTTTAGTAACTCAGCCTTCTTCCTGTCACTGATAATCATGCTAACCCTCCCGCTGCATTTAATGTACCTATATTGTCTTTCTAGATTTTTTGCTATTTATGGACTTAAAGACCGTTTAGGGTTAGATTTAGAATCCATTGCAATTAAATTTTCATTTCAATTTTGGCTAATTGATTGCTTTTTTGCATGCTTTGTTACATTCCTTATAAAATATGGAATTTTGAGTCTGTACTTTTTCTTTGAATAATTATAAATGCCCTACGTTTTGTTCCTAATTTCTCTTAACACATTTATATTCAGCCACATTGGCTTGGATTTTTTTTTTTTTTTATATAACCTTATGGTATTTGTTGATATGTATATTTATTTATCAAAAGTTTTAAATGTTATCCATTTATCCTTGGTATTTTTATTAGAGAATACTTTGTCCCAATTTATGATATTTAATGATTTTCTTAAATCGTTGAATTTTGCTTTCATACAGCTAGATTTGGAGTTTTGTCGGTAAGGACCCACGTAGCTAACGCCGGCTTTTCTCTGGCCGCACCATAAAAATAACTCTGGTATTGAGAGTCCACAGAATCGCTGCGTTAGGCTCCAAAAAAGGAGCGTAGAGCATTTTTAACGCAACTTCAACTCTCGATACCAGAGTTGCTTACGGACGCGGCCAGCCTCAAAAACGTGCTCGTGCACGATTCCCCCATAAAAAACAATGGGGCTGTTTGAGCTGTAAAAAAACCTAACACCTGCAAAAAAGCCGCGTTCAGCTCCTAACGCAGCCCCATTGTTTGCTATTCAGAAACACCTCCTACGTCTGCACCTAACACTCTAACATGTACCCCGAGTCTAAAAACCCCTAACCTTACACTTATTAACCCCTAATCTGCCGCCCCCGCTATCGCTGACACCTGCATTTTATTTTTAACCCCTATTAATCCTAAAATAGCTACAATGTAATTATAATTTATATTGTAGCTATATTAGGGTTTATTTTACAGGTAAGTATTTAGCTTTAAATAGGAATAAGTTATTTAATAAGAGTTAATTTATTTCGTTAGATTTAAATTATATTTAACTTAGGGGGGTGTTAGTGTTAGGGTTAGACTTAGCTTTAGGGGTTTAAAATTTATTAGAATAGCGGTGAGCTCCGGTCGGCAGATTAGGGGTTAATGTTTGAAGTTAGGTGTCGGCGATGTTAGGGAGGGCAGATTAGGGGTTAATACTATTTATTATAGGGTTAGTGAGGCGGATTAGGGGTTAATAACTTTATTATAGTAGCGGTGCGGTCTGCTCGGCAGATTAGGGGTTAATAAGTGTAGGCAGGTGGAGGCGACGTTGAGGGGGGCAGATTAGGGGTTAATAAATATAATATAGGGGTCGGTGGTGTTAGGGGCAGCAGATTAGGGGTACATAAGGATAACTTAAGTAGCGGCGCTTTGCGGTCGGCAGATTAGGGGTTAATAAGTGTAGGTAGTTGACGGCGACGTTGTGGGGGGCAGATTAGGGGTTAATAAATATAATACAGGGGTCGGTGGTGTTAGGGGCAGCAGATTAGGGGTACATAAGTATAACGTAGGAGGCGGTCGGCAGATTAGGGGTTAAAAAATGTAATCGAGTGGCGGCGATGTGGGGGGACCTCAGTTTAGGGGTATATAAGTAGTTTATGGGTGTTAGTGTACTTTAGAGTACAGTAGTTAAAAGCTTTATGAACCGGCGTTAGCCCAAAAAGCTCTTAACTACTGACTTTTTTCTGCGGCTGGAGTTTTGTCGTTAGATTTCTAACGCTCACTTCAGACACGACTCTAAATACCGGAGTTAGAAAGATCCCATTGAAAAGATAGGATACGCAATTGACGTAAGGGGATCTGCGGTATGGAAAAGTCGCGGCTGAAAAGTGAGCGTTAGACCCTTTTTTGAGTGACTCCAAATACCGGAGATAGCCTAAAACCAGCGTTAGGAGCCTCTAACGCTGGTTTTCACGGCTACCACCAAACTCCAAATCTAGGCCTTAGAAATTAAAAGTCTTAGTTAAACCTTTACGACACTGATTATGAAAAGAGAATTCAAATGTGACCAACTATGATCACTGTTACCCAAATGTTCTTTGACTTCTATGTTTGATAGCACTAATTGCAACAAGAAGTTCTCCCTGAGAACATTTAAAAATCTATCCCCCTTAGCTGAATTACTAGTTTCGGTGGCCCAGTTTATATCAGGGTAGTTAAAATCTCCCATAATTACAGCACTGTTATTAGCAGCCTTACCTATTTGCATAAGTAGTTGAGTTTCCTCCAGGTCACTAAATGTTGGGAGCTTGTAGCATGTTCCAAGTAGGGTTGCACCGATACCGATACTAGTATCGGTATCAGTACCGATACCAAGTACTTGCATGAGTACTCGTGCAAATGCACCAATACTTAAACCAATACCTCCACTTGCTACCCATATGCTTGTGGTGTTTTTTTCAAACTGCATGTTCCCATTTCATTTAAAGCTGAAGTGGAGACTAAACTAAAAATTGTTTACTACTGTTCTGCCAATACAAATTGCTCGTATTTGTATTATTGTAGGAGAGATCACTGTACTGCGTTCAGACAAACCCCTGAAGTACTGGGCAGTTAATAAACTGAGATTTCCAGCTCTGGATAAAATGGCCCAAAAATATCTTTCTGCCCCATGCAGTAGTGTGGAAAGTTGAACCTCCTTACTGATAGCAAAAACAGACTTATAGCTGAACATGCAGAGATGCTTCTGTTCTGTTCCTTAAAAAGAACTTGCCACTAACTTTTGAAAAAATATTCTAATTGTTAGATTGCCTTTTATACTGCTACTTCTCATCTTGCACAATTATGGTTAAAACATACTGTACTCTGAGGAACATCTTAGCTTATATAATTGCAGGAAGAGTACTCATAGGAAAAATTAAATTAATCCCAATGAACACTCATCCTGCAATTATAGGACTAGATTTAGATTACATTTGATTGGTAAGCTTTACCAATGCTCTGTTCACATTTCCAACTCCATAGCCTTTAATGGAGTAGGACGTGTAATGAGAGCATTGGTAAAGCTTACCAGTGAAATGTAATCTTGCCCATAGTGTTGTTCACCATGATTAAACAGTATTCTGTTCTATTTTTTACTGTATGGCACTTTTTGCTGGTTGCAATTTTATATTTGTTATTTATTGTTGTTGTTAATATATTTTATTTTAATATTTTTATTTCTAAACATGTTCTGTGAACTTTGTGACGAATAAAACCTGTTTTATTATTTCATAATGTCTTTTGAGACAGTCCTTCATAATTATAAAGAAGGAATCTTAAATAATTAGTCTGTATTGTGCTTGGTAAACTATCACATGACATAAAAAAAGTATTGGTAATTGGTATCGGCGAGTATTTGAAAACAAGTATCTGTACTTGTACTCGGTCTTAAAAAAATGGTATCGGTGCAACCCTAGTTCCAAGTAATATTTTTTTTAGGATTTTTTCCCCCCAATCTTTATTTCAACCCACAGGGTCTGAACATTGTCACCTGTAGCATAAATATCTTATATTGTAGGTATAAGGTTAGGTTTAATATACATGCAGATTTCTCCACCCCTTTTATTATTCCCGTCCCTCCTAAATAAAGTATACCCCTCTAAGTTAACTGCCCAGTTATGTGAATCATCCCACCAAGTTTCAGTTATACTGATAACATCATAGTCCTCTTCTGCAACTAAGAGCACCAGCTCCCCAATTTTACTCGTCATGCTTCTTGCATTTGTTGTCATACATTTAATTTTCATGTGTTTTTTGCTGCTACTTGGTGTGCTTTCCTCCATAATTTCTAATGTGACATTTCTTAAGTTATCCCTTCCTTGAGATACTATAGAAGTGACATTCACATACTGATTTCTTTGTTCTATTGTGTTCTAACTGACCCTCCCCCCTTTGCCTAGTTTAAAAGATTCTCTAAACGTGCTACCATCCTTTCCCCCAATACACCTGCACCCATGTCATTCACATGCAATCCATCCTTACTGTACAAATTGTACCCAAGTGAAAAGTCAGCCCAGTGCTCTAAAAAGTAAAACCCCTAATTTTTACACCATGTTTTTAACCATGAATTAAAAGACCTTAGCTCTTTCTGCCTTACAGAGTTAGCACATAGCACTGGTAATATCTCCGAAAATATTACTTTGGAGGTTCGTGGCTCTAAGCTTACTACCTAACTCCCTGAAGTAATTTTTTAGGACTCTCCATCTCCCACTGATTCCTTCATTAGTACCAATATGTACCATAACTGCAGGATCAGACCCACATCCCTCTAACAATCTATCAATACGTTTCACAATATGCCTAACATGAGCTCCTGGAAGACAGCAAACTGTTCTATTTAAAGGGTCTGGATGACAAATTGCCCTATTAACCTTCCTAATAATAGAGTCTCCTACCACCAACATCTGCCTCAGGCCCTGACTTGTATGCCCCTCTCCCATGACCGAAGGACTGTTAACTATAGTATGCCCCTCTACCATGTCTGAAGGACTGCCCACCATAGTATGCTCCTCTTCCACGAATAAAGGACTGTTCACTATACTAGGCAAAACAGCCCTCTCTGACACTGCCACCCCTGAACTGATATCCCCAACATCTTCATTTAATCTGGCAAATCTGTTGGGTTGTACCAGCTCAGAACTGGCCCATCTCTTCCGCTTACCTTTATCTCACCCTCTGACTGTGACAAAGCTAGATTCTGGAGTCTCCTCATCTAAATCCTCCCCATCCCCACTGTTAGAACCATTAACATCCAGCTCAGTCCTATCCATTTCCCTTTCAAGTGTCTGAATTTCATGCAGTGTTGCAATTTGTTCCTCCAGAACTCCAATACCAGTTTCTAAAGAGACAACATCCTCACACTTCCCACAAACATATAATCCCTGAAGTGGCTGCTCCAGTGATGCAAACATATGGCAAGCTGTACACTGAATGAGATTCTCACACATTCTTGCTAAAAGGTTTAACTTAAAAATATAAAATAATAATAATATTTCCCCATGGTTACTCCAAATCCTTGTTTGCCTAACTACCTTGTTCAGATAACTGCTACTGTTACCCCATTCAGGAGGCAAGTAAGCAGACTAAGTGCTAGATTTATTAAAGCTGAGGCATACAGGGGCACGTATACGCGCCCCTGTACGCCTCAGCTCGCCTGTGGCGAGGCGAAAATACCCGCAGGTATTTGGCATTGCACACAAGCGCAATTTTGCGCTTGCATGCAATCCCGCCCCCTGCCCGTGCACAGCCAATCATGCGCGGGCAGGAGCTGTCAATCTCCTCGGTCTGACTAGACAGAGGAGATTGAATTTTGCCACATTAGAGGTGGCGAAGAGGCTAAGGAAGCAGCGGTCTGGTGACCGCTGCTTGATAAATGACGGCAAGCAAGTTCTTGTGAGAACTTTCAGCCGTAGGGCGTTAATAAATCTAGCCCTAAATGTTACCTGTTAAAACTGGAAATAATAAGGAGAATGGGTGTGTACTTCACAGAATCCTCAATGGTTATGAGGTAAAACAGTCTCATTGCTCCACCCATGATCTCCCACAATCCTTCAGGATTATAAATCCATGTCAAAATAAGAGTCCCATGCTCTCACAACCGAAAATTGCATTTTCATAGTAAATTATTACAAAATAGGAGTCCTATGCTCTCACAACAGAGAGTTGCATTTTCATAGGCCTAGATTTGGAGTTTTGTCGGTAACGACCCGCGTAGCTAACGCTGGCTTTTTTCTGGCCGCACCATAAAAATAACTCTGGTATTGAGAGTCCACAAAAAGGCTGCGTTAGGCTCCAAAAAAGGAGCGTAGAGCATTTTTAACACAGCTTCAACTCTCGATACCAGAGTTGCTTACGCAAGCGGCCAGCCTCAAAAACGTGCTCGTGCACGATTCCCCCATAGGAAACAATGGGGCAGTTTGAGCTGAAAAAAAACCTAACACCTGCAAAAAAGCCGCGTTCAGCTCTTAACGCAGCCCCATTGTTTGCTATGGGGAAACACTTCCTACGTCTGCACCTAACACCCTAACATGTACCCCGAGTCTAAACACCCCTAACCTTACACTTATTAACCCCTAATCTGCTGCCCCCGCTATCGCTGACCCCTGCATTATATTATTAACCCCTAATCTGCCGCTCCGTAAACCGACGCTACTTACATTATCCTTATGTACCCCTAATCTGCTGCACCTAACACCGCCGACCCCTATATTATATTTATTAACCCCTAATCTGCCCCCCACAACGTCGTCTCCACCTAACTACACTTATTAACCCCTAATCTGCCGAGCGGACCTGAGCGCTACTATAATAAAGTTATTAACCCCTAATCCGCCTCACTAACCCTATAATAAATAGTATTAACCCCTAATCTGCCCTCCCTAACATCGCCGACACCTAACTTCAAACATTAACCCCTAATCTGCCGACCGGAGCTCACCGCTACTATAATAAATGTATTAACCCCTAAAGCTAAGTCTAACCCTAACACTAACACCCCCCTAAGTTAAATATAATTTTTATCTAACGAAATTAATTAACTCTTATTAAATAAATTATTCCTATTTAAAGCTAAATACTTACCTGTAAAATAAATACTAATATAGCTACAATATAAATTATAATTACATTGTAGCTATTTTAGGATTAATATTTATTTTACAGGCAACTTTGTAATTATTTTAACCAGGTACAATAGCTATTAAATAGTTAAGAACTATTTAATAGTTACCTAGTTAAAATAAGTACAAAATTACCTGTAAAATAAATCCTAACCTAAGTTACAATTAAACCTAACACTATACTATCATTAAATTAATTAAATAAAATACCTACAATTACCTACAATTAAACCTAACACTACACTATCGATAAATAAATTAAATACAATTCCTACAAATAACTACAATGAAATAAACTAACTAAAGTACAAAAAATAAAAAAGAACTAAGTTACAAAAAATAAAAAAATATTTACAAACATAAGAAAAATATTACAACAATTTTAAACTAATTACACCTACTCTAAGCCCCCTAATAAAATAACAAAGGCCCCCAAAATAACAAAATGCCCTACCCTATTCTAAATTACTACATTTGAAAGCTCTTTTACCTTACCAGCCCTGAACAGGGCCCTTTGCGGGGCATGCCCCAAGAAATTCAGCTCTTTTGCCTGTAAAAAAAACATACAATACCCCCCCCAACATTACAACCCACCACCCACA
Organism: Bombina bombina; assembly: GCF_027579735.1. Classification (NCBI taxonomy): domain Eukaryota; kingdom Metazoa; phylum Chordata; class Amphibia; order Anura; family Bombinatoridae; genus Bombina; species Bombina bombina. The sequence goes on from NC_069500.1 coordinate 285,655,677, forward strand.
TACCCCTAATCTAACCCAAACCAAACTGATCCAAGCCCAAGCGGGTGGCTGAAGAGGTCCATGATCCGGCTGAAGTCTTCATCCAAGCGGGAGCTGAAGAGGTCCATGATCCGGATGAAGTCTTCATCCAAGCGGGAGCTGAAGAGGTCCATGATCCGGATGAAGTCTTCTATCAATGGCATCTTCAATCTTCTTTCTTCCGGATCCATAATGCAGACCTCCGACGCGGAGCATCCTCTTCTCCCGACGCCTACTAGCCGAATGACGGTTCCTTTAAGGGACGTCATCCAAGATGGCATCCCTCGAATTCCGATTGGCTGATCTATTCGCATTCTATTGGCTGATCGGAACAGCCAATAGAATGCAAGCTCAATCTGATTGGCCGATCGAATCAGCCAATCGGATTGAACTTGATTCTGATTGGCTGATGGAATCAGCCAATCAGAATCAAGTTCAATCCGATTGGCTGATTCGATCGGACAATCAGATTGAGCTTGCATTCTATTGGCTGTTCCGATCAGCCAATAGAATGCAAGCTCAATCTGATTGGCTGATTGGATCAGCCAATCGGATTGATCTTGATTCTGATTGGCTGATTCCATCAGCCAATCAGAATATTCCTACCTTAATTCCGATTGGCTGATAGATATCCTATCAGCCAATCGGAATTCGAGGGACGCCATCTTGGATGACGTCCCTTAAAGAACCGTCATTCGGCTAGTAGGCGTCGGGAGAGAAGGATGTTCCGCGTCGGAGGTCTGCAGATGGATCCGGAAGAAAGAAGATTGAAGATGCCGTTGATAGAAGACTTCATCCGGATCATGGACCTCTTCAGCTCCCGCTTGGATGAAGATTTCATCCGGATCATGGACCTCTTCAGCTCCCGCTTGGATGAAGACTTCAGCCGGATCATGGACCTCTTCAGCCCCCGCTTGGGCTTGGATCAGAACATCGGAGGAGCTCTTCAGGACGGATCGGTGAACCTGGTAGGGTGAAGACAAGGTAGGAAGATCTTCAGGGGCTTAGTGTTAGGTTTATTTAAGGGGGGTTTGGGTTAGATTAGGGGTATGTGGGTGGTGGGTTGTAATGTTGGGGGGGATATTGTATGTTTTTTTTTACAGGCAAAAGAGCTGAATTTCTTGGGGCATGCCCCGCAAAGGGCCCTGTTCAGGGCTGGTAAGGTAAAAGAGCTTTGAAATGTAGTAATTTAGAATAGGGTAGGGCATTTTGTTATTTTGGGGGCTTTGTTATTTTATTAGGGGGCTTAGAGTAGGTGTAATTAGTTTAAAATTGTTGTAATATTTTTCTTATGTTTGTAAATATTTTTTTATTTTTTGTAACTTAGTTCTTTTTTATTTTTTGTACTTTAGTTAGTTTATTTCATTGTAGTTATTTGTAGGAATTGTATTTAATTTATTTATCGATAGTGTAGTGTTAGGTTTAATTGTAGGTAATTGTAGGTATTTTATTTAATTAATTTAATGATAGTATAGTGTTAGGTTTAATTGTAACTTAGGTTAGGATTTCTTTTACAGGTAATTTTGTAATTATTTTAACTAGGTAACTATTAAATAGTTCTTAACTATTTAATAGCTATTGTACCTGGTTAAAATAATTACAAAGTTGCCTGTAAAATAAATATTAATCCTAAAATAGCTACAATGTAATTATAATTTATATTGTAGCAATATTAGGATTTATTTTACAGGTAAGTATTTAGCTTTAAATAGGAATAATTTATTTAATAAGAGTTAATTAATTTCGTTAGATAAAAATTATATTTAACTTAGGGGGTGTTAGTGTTAGGGTTAGACTTAGCTTTAGGGGTTAATACATTTATTAAAGTAGGTGGTGAGCTGCCGGTCGGCAGATTAGGGGTTAATGTTTGAAGTTAGGGTGTCGGCGATGTTAGGGAGGGCAGATTAGGGGTTAATACTATTATTTATACGGGTTAGTGATGCGGATTAGGGGGTGAATAACTTTATATAGTAGCGGTGCGGTCCGCTCGGCAGATTAGGGGTTAATAAGTGTAGGCAGGTTGGAGGGCGTACTTGAGGGGGGCCGATTAGGGGTTAATAAATATAATACAGGGGTCGGCGGTGTTAGGGCAGCAGATTAGGGGTGCATAAGTATAACGTAGGTAGCGGTCGGCAGATTAGGGGGTTAAAAAATATGTAATCGAGTGGCGGGCGATGTGGGGGGCCTCAGTTTAGGGGTTGCATAGGTTAGGTTTATGGGTGTTAGTGTACTTTAGAGTACAGTAGTTAAGAGCTTTATAAACCGGCGTTAGACCGAGAAAGCTCTTAACTACTGACTTTTTTTCCTGCGGCTGGAGTTTTGTCGTTAGATGTCTAACGCTCACTTTCAGCCACGACCTCTAAATACCGGAGTTAGAAAGATCCCATTGAAAAGATAGGATACACAATTTACGTAAGGGGATCTGCGGTATGGAAAAGTCGCGCCTGAAAAGTGAGCGTTAGACCCTATTTTGAGTGACTCCAAATACCGGAGGTAGCCTAAAACCAGCGTTGAGGAGCCTCTAACGCTGGTTTTCGACGGCTAACGCCAAACTCCAAATCTAGGCCATAGAAAATTATTACAAGCACCATATAAAACAAATATAATTAAACAAAATTCTTTCAATATGAAACATGGAAATTGCATAAAACATAATACAATTGTGCACATATATTTTATGTGTCACATTCTCCCTGACAAAATAAAATGGTTCCAGCTACTAAAACATATATACACTCAGTCACAGTTTTATTACCATGAAACACAACTTTCTTAACTTAATATACTGTCACTGTTGGAATGTATGATGCCACATTGTATGAGTTGTGAGGTGTATGATATGAGAGTGGGGGCATATGATATTGTGTAGCCCATACAGGTAAGTGAGGAAAGGTATATGCTGCTACACTGTGGAGCATTGTCTGTGGTTTTAGTGATGGCTGACCCAGTGTTTCATATGTAAACATTTGTTTTGGCTTTCTCTCTTACAGATTGTCTTGGTTTGATATTGTTTTCTATTGCCAGACTTTATACTTCATCAGGCTGGGCACCTTCACTTTCACTATCTACACTAGCCCCGGGTGGAAATGTTGGATTCAGGATCAGTTCATCTGACAATGGGTTCTCTGTCAAACTGTTTCTTTCCCTTAGTGGGACTTGTACTTGATCTCTTTCTTTTTCTTTTTTCTCAGGTGCTGATGATGCTGTTTTGACAAGAGGATTCCCCTGACCTTCTGAACCATGCCAGTAAGTATTTTCTCTTCTATGATCTGCCCAACTCTCAGGGATGCTCAACCAGTATCTTCCAGAGCTGTCCTCATCTGAAGAGGTTGTGTCACCATGGTAAGAAGATTCTCTTATCTTTGACTCTCTGTTGCTTTGTCTCTGTTTTGCAGGTTTCAGTGGTTGTGGTGGTGTCTCCACAGGCAAGTCGTTCACTAATAACAGTAAATTTCGGTGTAGGGTTCTGGTCCCTCTTTTGTTCCCATTCTCAGGACTCAACACATATACAGGATTGTCTGTTACTTGCTCTTTCACCACATAAATGATCTTCTCCTAATACGGCCTGAGTTTTCCTGGGCCTCCTCGCTCACTAGAGCTTTTGACAAGGAGTCTGTCTCCAAGCTTTAGAATCACACCTTTGACTTTTAAGTCATACTGAGCTTTGCCTCGTGCACTTGCTTGCCTGCTGTTTTTACTTGCTATTTGATACGCCTCAGCCATCTTTCCAGCCCAATGGTGAGCAAATAGTTTGTGAGTCACCCCCTTATCCTCTTCAATCAGCCAAAATATCAGGCCAACAGGGAGGTGAGGATGGCGTCAAAACAGTAAATAGAATGGGGAGTACCCAGTGGACTCATGGCGTGTGCAGTTATATGCATGTATGATCTGAGGAAGGTGATCTTTCCATCTTGCCTTTTCTTTGTCAGCCAGGGTACAGAGCATTTGGAGGAGAGTCTGGTTGAATCTCTTAGCTGGGTTACTTTGAGGGTGATAAGGAGATGTCCTCAAATGGCGTACTCCAGCAAGTTGCTGAAGATTCCGGAAAAGCTCATTCTCAAACTCCCTGCCTTGGTCATGATGTAGCATTCCAGGGTAGCCAAACCGGGGGGTGTAGTCATTGAAAAGATGCTCAGCTGCCATACGGCCAGACTTATTTTTTGTTGGATAAGCTTGAGCAAATCTAGTAAAGTGATTTACGACCACCATACCCACCACAGGCAGTCGAAGCAAACAAGTTCTAGAGGTGAGCTGGATGTTATTCTTCCCATGGGTGCCCTGACATGGGTTACTGGTTTATTTTGCTTGATGCAGGGACAATTCTTTGTGACATACTCCTCTACTTCCTTTTTCATAAATGGCCAGTAGAATCTTTGTCTAATCCGATGAAGTACCCGTTCTGTGCCCACATGCCTTATATTGTCATGCAAGTACTCCAAAGAAAGTTGTTTATACTGAGCTGGGAGAACAAGCTGTTTGTTTTGAGCTTTTGTCGTATAGAGACATCCATCCTCTAGAATTAGCTTGCTCCATTCATGCAAGAGTTTCTTGGCAGCTCCAGTTACTGTTTTTTTTAGCCTTTCATCTGGTGCTTTGACATCCTCTTTCATCTTCGGTATCTTGGAGATCACTGGATCCTTCCTTTGAGCTTTGGAGAGTTTGTCTTTACTTATCCTTGGCAACAATGAATTGTGGGATGGTGGGTCAGTTTCCATGGTGGAGATAATGAGTGCTGCAATCCAAGTCACATCTTTCCTTTTGGTGGCAGAAGCTCCATCCCAGACTGTTAGCACCACTTCAGATGACAAGTGCTCTGTGCACTCAGTGGCATACTTTTACATGTCAAGGGGGATATGTGATAGTGTATCAGCGTTAATATTTACTTTACCAGGCCGGTATTTGACATCAAAGCGGTAGTCAGACAGTTCTCCCACCCAGCGATGGCCAACCCCATTTAACTTTGCAGTGTTCATGATATAGGTCAGGGGATAGTTGTCTGTGTAAATCGTAAAGTGTGGAGCATAGAACAGGTAGTCTCTGAATTTTTCACACACTGCCCATTTAAGTGCAAGAAACTCAAGTTTACCACTATGTTGGCAGTATTTTTTTTTTGGCTGGGGAGTGTTTCCGGGAGCCATACGCAATGACCCTCAACTTTCCATACTGATGCTGGTAGAGGATAGCTCCTATGCCCCTTTCTGATGCATTGGTGTGCAGCATGAATGGTAAATTAAAGTCTGAATAGGCTAGAATTGGTGGTTTTTTCAACATGTCAATAAATACTTTAAGCATTTTCTGGTGCTCTCTTGTCCACTCCACAGGGGTTCAGGAAGGCATTTTTGGACCCTTGGTCTTTCTTTGACTGGTCTGAACTGGTTCCACCCCAGGCTTTGCCTGGAGAAGCTCATAGTTAGGCTTGGCCACACGTGAAAATTTTTGAATAAATGAGCGATAGTAGCTTAGGAAGCCGAGAAGCCTCCTTACCTCACCAATGGTCTGTGGAGTATGATCTTTGAGTGACAGAACTGCTTCAAGATCTTTAGGATCAATCTGCACACCTTCAGCAGACATATCTGACTCACTACTGAGCTCACATTTTTCAGGCCGAAGTTTGATCCCATGACGTTGGAGGGCTTGGAGAACCTTGCAAATCCCTTCCACATGTTCATCAAAAGACTTGGCATAACATAGCACGTCATCAAGGTATGGTATGCAACATTCGTCCCTGAGGGAATCCAGCATTTCCTCCATGCTGCGCTGGAACGCTGCAGGTGCATGGGACAGGCCAAATGGATTTCTTACCCATTCATAAAGTCCCCAAGTTGTTATAAAAGCTGTCATGTGCCTGGAACCTTCGGCTATGAAGCCCTGATGGTAACCTTTTCCTTGGTCAATAATACTGAACCATGCATAACCCCCATGGTATAAAACAAGTATTGGATTCTAGGCAGAGGGTGCCTATCTGGTACAGTCTTTTTATTGAGGAGACAATAATCTATACACAGACGGAGAAACCATCCTTTCGGACGCAGACTACTGGTGCAGAATAAGGGGACATGGACTTCACAATCCACCCTTTTGCCAGGAGATCTTGAATATAGTCCTTGACTTCTTGCAAGAAAGGCTTAGGTACCAAAGAGTATGACCGCTGCACTGGTATGTCATCTTTGAAATTAATTGACATTTGCAAGCTCGGGATGCAACCAAGGTCACTCTTATCACGAGAAAAGACCATAGACTCTTCATACAGCATCTTTCTTACTATCTCCTGCTGTTTCCCACTCAAATGGCTAAGGTCTACAGATGGGTGCCACAGTGTCAAGGTTTCTTGAGTAACTAAAGCATTCACACCCTGGGCCCTTACACCAGACTTCATGTCTTCTGGTTGCTCTGCCTCCAGTACTTTTTCAATTGGCTGAATATAACTAAGAATTGTATTACCAGGCAATGTTACATCACATGTGGGGTTGTTTCCGATTGAGACAGAAACATAAGGACTTTGCTGGTTCTAGACTTCTAGGAGCCCCACCCCTATATCCAGCTTTTCCAAATATACATTGTTTTGTTCTTGTTCAATCAGTGCGACTGGGGCAGGTTGATCCATGGTGGTTGGTAATTTACACTTTACCCATGTTACTCGGCCTGCTGGAATGACAATGCCTCTCTTTACTTTCAAACATCCCCACTGTTCGTTAAGCTCAGGAGTTTGGACAAACTTAACAAGCATTTGAGCTTTCTCATTTGACACATAGATGGCTCCAGATAGCAGGCAGACTAGAGTAGCTACAAGGCACTCGGGTTGCCCCTGAATTAATTCTTCAACTACGTTGAACCCAAGCAGTGGTCTTTCAATTGGCAGATGACTTATTAAGAAGGGAACATTGATAGAGAAATTAGGGTCATAGTTTTCCTTGTAAACTAACAGTGGTAACAGCCCGTATTTCCTCATCTGTGATGTTGTGGTTGGAGAGTAGGGGTTTTAACTCACTACGAATGTCTTTATATGTGTGTCTTAGGCCCTGGTAAACAGTGTAAATTAAAACATCCTGAATAGTTGCCGAGCTGTATCTCACTTCAATGTCAGCCTGTTTTGCAGCAAAGATGATTTTCTGTTTGAGACCTATTACTCGATACAGGAACTGCTGAGGCATTTCATTCTCATTTTGTTTTGCACACATTGATTCCTGGAATAACTCTGTGCTATTTTTGTCTCCTAGATGTGACCTAAGAAACCCATTGAGTTCCTCAACTGTCACGTCTTCCTTATGCATCAATATGTCCTTGAAACTGCCTGCTTTTATTATCCATAGAGTCCATTCAGTATCGCTAAAATTTTCTTTGATTCCATCTTCAATTTGCCTGCATACACTAGTGTATGTGATGTCAGATGTGTGGTCACAAATTTGTCCTCCTTGTATTTTAAACTCGCGACACTGGAGATGGGAGAGGTCCCTTAGGGACTACCTTCTCTGACGGCAACTGAATGGACCATTCAGGATGGTTGCTAAACTTAGTGTTATTATGGTTGTGCATTTGTTGTGATACTGTTGTCAAGGGTTGTGTTAATGTGGGGTTTTGTAAGGATTCTGCAAGATAATGATGGGTTACATTCTGTTTAGTATTTGTGTTTACATTTACTACACTAACCCCTTTGTCAGCTATAACTGCAGATGATGTTGCATAAACAGTGTCTGTAGTAAAGATATGATCGGTAGTAATGGATGTATGTGATGTGCTTGAAGTTTGTACACCAACATTACTCTCATTACCATCATTCTGTTGATGAACAGGTGCAGCCATAGTAAAAACATGTTCAACAGAGTCAACAATGTCTCCCAAATTCAACAGTTTAGCCATATCTCTGTCCTCTGATTCTAATAAGTCTGTACTATACATGAAGGCATTAATGTATTGAAAACAGTCCTCTTGGTCTCCAGCATCTAGTTCTGAAATGTCCCTGTCCGGTACTGGACATATGCTTTGGGCACTCTGAAACAGTTCATCAGCGGAAAAGGCGAGAAGTTTCTTTCTGATGTCCCACACCAGACTCTTCCGTAGTTTATCCAACATAATGACCCTTCTCACGATCCCTCACATCACTGTCACCAGCCAACCCGGCCACTCCTTTCACAAACTATTTTTCTTGAATACAGCCACTGCATTCATAGTTTGTTGGTCCTGAAGATCATAATTTTGCAAACCGGCTTTCTGCAATCAATAAAGCGCCGATCCCAGGATGAGCCCCCAAAAATCTGTTACAGACCCAATTCAGGAGGCCAGTAAGCAGATTAAATGTTACCTGTTAAAGCAGGAAATAAGGAGAATGGGTGTGTACTTCACAGAATCCTCAATGGTTATGAGGTAAAACAAAAGCATTGCTCCATTCATGATCTCCCACAATCCTTCAGGATCATAAGTCCATGTAAAAATAAGAGTCCCAAGCTCTCACAACAGAGAGTTACATTTTCATAGTAAATTATTACAAAATAGGAGTCCTATGCTCTCATAAGAGAGAGTTGCATTTTCATAGAAAATTATTACAAGTATCATATAAAGCAAATACAATTAAACAAACATCTTTCAATATGAAACATGAAAATTGCATAAAACATTATACAATTGTGCACATATATTTTATGTGTCACACTATACTTAAAGGGACACTGGACCCAAATTTTTTCTTTCGTGATTCAGATAGAGCATGCAATTTTAAGCAACTTTCTAATTTACTCCCATTATCAAATTTTCTTCATTCTCTTGGTATCTTTATTTGAAATGCAAGAATGTAAGGTTAAACGCCGGCCCATTTTTGGTGAACAACCTGGGTTGTTCTTGCTTATTGGTGGATAAATTCATCCACCAATTAACAAGTGCTGCCCAGGGTGCTGAACCAAACAAATAGCTTAGATGCCTTAATTTTCAAATAAAGATAGCAAGAGAACGAAGAAAATTTGCTAATAGGAGTAAATTAGAAAGTTGCTTAAAATTGCATGCTTTATCTGAATCACGAAATAAAAATTTGGGTTCAGTGTCCCTTTAAACAGACAATCTTACTTTAACAGATAATCAAGGCAGCAGACCCTCTAAGAGCAGACCCCAAGAGTTACTGTGCTAAATTTATAGTCTAGGTAGACCCAAACAGGCAGTGGCGGCTCGTGGGATATTCAAATGGGGGTTCACGGACGAATTATGTAAAATAGTATATATATATATATATATATATATATATAAAAGTATATATATATATATATACACATACATACACACTGTATATTCAATATATATATATATATATATATCACAAAATGTATCACACCAAAAATGTATTAAATACCTATGTGGTAAAATATCTGCCTAGTTTTTTTCACAATTCACACACACCAGGGGCGCGATCCGATATCGATCGCAGTTTGCGGCGCAAGCGAGGGAACCGGCGTCGCCCGCAGTTTCAGCTCGCAACTCGAGCCATCCCATATAGGTCGCCGTCAGATGCTAACGTGCCGTAAGTCTCACAAACCAGCGATGTCCAGAAATCTGCGTAAGTACAAATTTCTGGCGTCGCCAGTGACTTGCGGCACGTTAGAAACTGCGGCGCCTATAAAACCTGACTAAAGTTTAAAACACCCGCACTGTCTAACACGCCTCCCTAACATAGCCCGCACTGTCTAACCCTCTATCCGCTATCCCCCTCACTAGCCTAACAATAAAAAAGCTATTAACCCCTAAACCGCCGCTCCGTACCCCGCCGCCAGCTATATTATATCTATAACCCCCTAAAGTGAGCCCCTAACACCGCCGCCATCTATATTAAAATTATTAACCCTAATGTAAGCCCCTTACACCGCCGCCATCTCTATTAAAATGATTAACCCCTAATTTAATCTACCTACCCCGCCGCCAGCTATATTATCTATATTAACCCTAAGTATATTATAGTTAATATAGTTATTACATTATATATATTAACTATATTAACCCTAATTATATTAGGGTTAATATAGTTAATATAGTTACTATAGTATTTATATTAACTATATTAACTCTATCTAACCCTAACACCCCTAACTAAATTTATATTAAATTAATCTAATTCATTTATAAACTAAAATATTCCTATTTAAATCTAAATACTTACCTATAAAATAAACCCTAAGATAGCTACAATATAATTAATAATTACATTGTAGCTATGTTAGGGTTAATATTTATTTTACAGGTAAATTGTTAATTATTTTAACTAGGTATAATAGATATTAAATAGTTATTAACTATTTAATATCTACCTACTTAAAATAATTACCCAATTACCTGTAAAATAAATCCTAACCTAAGTTACAAATACACCTACACTATCAATAAATTTAATAAACTACAAACATCTATCTAAAAATACAATTAAATTAACTAAACTAAATTACAAAAACAAACAAACACTAAATTACAGAAAATAAAAAAAAGATTACAAGATATTTAAGCTAATTACACCTATTCTAAGCCCCCTAATAAAATAATAAACCCCCAAAATAAAAAAAATTCCCTGCCCTATTCTAAATTCAACAAATTTCAAAGCTCTTTACCTTACCAGCCCTTAAAAGGGCCTTTTGTGGGGCATGCCCCAAAGAATTCAGCTCTTTTGCATACAACAAATACAATACCCCCCCCCCCACATTACAACCCACCACCCACATACCCCTATTCTAAACCCACCCAAACCCCCCTTAAAAAAGCCTAACACTACCCCCCTGAAGATCTCCCTACCTTGTCTTCACCACACCGGACCGAACTCCTGATCCGATCCGGACGATGTCTTCCTCCAAGCGGCAAAGAAGAATTCTTCCTCCGGCGATGTCTTCCTCCAAGCGGCAAAGAAGAATTCTTCCTCTGGCAATGTCTTCCTCCAAGCGGCAAAGAAGAATTCTTCCTCCGGCGACGTCTTCCTCCAAGCGGCAGCAAAGTCTTCATTCTTCCGGCGGCATCTTCAATCTTCTTTCTTCGCTCCGCCGCCGCGGAGCATCCATCCCGGCCGACTGCTGAACTTGGAATGAGGTACCTTTAAATGACGTCATCCAAGATGGCGTCCGCCGAATTCCGATTGGCTGATAGGATTCTATCAGTCAATCGGAATTAAGTTAAAAAAATCTGATTGGCTGATTGAATCAGCCAATCAGATTCAAGTTCAATCCGATTGGCTGATCCAATCAGCCAATCAGATTGAGCTCGCATTCTATTGGCTGATCGGAACAGCCAATAGAATGCGAGCTCAATCTGATTGGCTGATTGGATCAGCCAATCGGATTGAACTTGAATCTGATTGGCTGATTCAATCAGCCAATCAGATTTTTTTAACTTAATTCCGATTGGCTGATAGAATCCTATCAGCCAATCGGAATTCGGCGGACGCCATCTTGGATGACGTCATTTAAAGGTACCTCATTCCAAGTTCAGCAGTCGGCCGGGATGGATGCTCCGCGGCGGCGGAGCGAAGAAAGAAGATTGAAGATGCCGCCGGAAGAATGAAGACTTTGCTGCCGCTTGGAGGAAGACGTCGCCGGAGGAAGAATTCTTCTTTGCCGCTTGGAGGAAGACATCGCCGGAGGAAGAATTCTTCTTTGCCGCTTGGAGGAAGACATCGCCCGGATCGGATCAGGAGTTCGGCCCGGTGTGGTGAAGACAAGGTAGGGAGATCTTCAGGGGGGTAGTGTTAGGCTTTTTTAAGGGGGGTTTGGGTGGGTTTAGAATAGGGGTATGTGGGTGGTGGGTTGTAATGTGGGGGGGGGGGTATTGTATTTGTTGTATGCAAAAGAGCTGAATTCTTTGGGGCATGCCCCACAAAAGGCCCTTTTAAGGGCTGGTAAGGTAAAGAGCTTTGAAATTTGTTGAATTTAGAATAGGGCAGGGAATTTTTTTTATTTTGGGGGTTTATTATTTTATTAGGGGGCTTAGAATAGGTGTAATTAGCTTAAATATCTTGTAATCTTTTTTTTATTTTTTGTAATTTAGTGTTTGTTTTTTTTTGTAATTTAGTTTAGTTAATTTAATTGTATTTTTAGATAGATGTTTGTAGTTTATTAAATTTATTGATAGTGTAGGTGTATTTGTAACTTAGGTTAGGATTTATTTTACAGGTAATTGGGTAATTATTTTAACTAGGTAGATATTAAATAGTTAATAACTATTTAATATCTATTATACCTAGTTAAAATAATTAACAATTTACCTGTAAAATAAATATTAACCCTAACATAGCTACAATGTAATTATTAATTATATTGTAGCTATCTTAGGGTTTATTTTATAGGTAAGTATTTAGATTTAAATAGGAATATTTTAGTTTATAAATGAATTAGATTAATTTAATATAAATTTAGTTAGGGGTGTTAGGGTTAGATAGAGTTAATATAGTTAATATAAATACTATAGTAACTATATTAACTATATTAACCCTAATATAATTAGGGTTAATATAGGTAATATATATAATGTAATACCTATATTAACTATAATATACTTAGGGTTAATATAGATAATATAGCTGGCGGCGGGGTAGGTAGATTAAATAAGGGGTTAATCATTTTAATAGAGATGGCGGCGGTGTAAGGGGCTTACATTAGGGGTTAATAATTTTTATATAGGTGGCGGCGGTGTAAGGGGTCAGATTAGGGGATACATAAGGTAGATGGCGGCGGTTTTAGAGGCTCACAGTAGGGGGTTAGTTTATGTAGATGGCGGCGGGGTCCGGGAGCGGCGGTTTAGGGGGTAATAACTTTATTAGGGATTTCGGGGGGGGGGGGGGATCGCGGTTGACAGGGAGATAGACATTGCGCATGCGTTAGGTGTTAGGTTTATTTTAGCAGATCGCGGTTGACAGGGAGATAGACATTGCGCATGCGTTAGGTGTTAGGTTTATTTTCTAGTTAGTTTAGGGAGTTACGGGGCTCCAATAGTCAGCGTAAGGCTTCTTACGGCTGCTTTTTGTGGCGAGGTGAAAATGGAGTAAGTTTTCTCCATTTTCGCCACGTAAGTCCTTACGCTGCATATTGGATACCAAACTGCGCGGGTTTGGTATACCTGCCTATGGCCCAAAAAACTGCGGGCGACGGCAGAAATATACGGGCGTAACTTCTAGGTTACGCCGTATATGTGATACCAAACCCGCGCAAATATTGGCGTCGCCGGCTTTTGCGGGCGACGATTTATATCGGATCGACCCCATAATATATATATATACAGGGAGTGCAGAATTATTAGGCAAATTAGTATTTTGACCACATCATCCTCTTTATGCATGTTGTCTTACTCTAAGCTGTATAGGCTCGAAAGCCTACTACCAATTAAGCATATTAGGTGATGTGCATCTCTGTAATGAGAAGGTGTGTGGTCTAATGACATCAACACCCTATATCAGGTGTGCATAATTATTAGGCAACTTCCTTTCCTTTGGCAAAAATGGGTCAAAAGAAGGACTTGACAGGCTCAGAAAAGTCAAAAATAGTGAGATATCTTGCAGAGGGATGCAGCACTCTTAAAATTGCAAAGCTTCTGAAGCGTGATCATCGAACAATCAAGCGTTTCATTCAAAATAGTCAACAGGGTCGCAAGAAGCGTGTGGAAAAACCAAGGCGCAAAATAACTGCCCATGAACTGAGAAAAGTCAAGCGTGCAGCTGCCAAGATGCCACTTGCCACCAGAGCTTTCAGAGCTGCAACATCACTGGAGTGCCCAAAAGCACAAGGTGTGCAATACTCAGAGACATGGCCAAGGTAAGAAAGGCTGAAAGACGACAACCACTGAACAAGACACACAAGCTGAAACGTCAAGACTGGGCCAAGAAATATCTCAAGACTGATTTTTCTAAGGTTTTATGGACTGATGAAATGAGAGTGAGTCTTGATGGGCCAGATGGATGGGCCCATGCCTGGATTGGTAAAGGGCAGAGAGCTCCAGTCCGACTCAGACGCCAGCAAGGTGGAGGTGGAGTACTGGTTTGGGCTGGTATCATCAAAGATGAGCTTGTGGGGCCTTTTTGGGTTGAGGATGGAGTCAAGCTCAACTCCCAGTCCTACTGCCAGTTTCTGGAAGACACCTTCTTCAAGCAGTGGTACAGGAAGAAGTCTGCATCCTTCAAGAAAAACATGATTTTCATGCAGGACAATGCTCCATCACACGCGTCCAAGTACTCCACAGCGTGGCTGGCAAGAAAGGGTATAAAAGAAGAAAATCTAATGACATGGCCTCCTTGTTCACCTCATCTGAACCCCATTGAGAACCTGTGGTCCATCATCAAATGTGAGATTTACAAGGAGGGGAAAGAGTACACCTCTCTGAACAGTGTCTGGGAGGCTGTGGTTGCTGCTGCACGCAATGTTGATGGTGAACAGATCAAAACACTGACAGAATCCATGGATGGCAGGCTTTTGAGTGTCCTTGCAAAGAAAGGTGGCTATATTGGTCACTGATTTGTTTTTGTTTTGTTTTTGAATGTCATAAATGTATATTTGTGAATGTTGAGATGTTATATTGGTTTCACTGGTAAAAATAAATAATTGAAATGGGTATATATTTGTTTTTTGTTAAGTTGCCTAATAATTATGCACAGTAATAGTCACCTGCACACAGAGATATCCCCCTAAAATAACTATAAAAACAAACTAAAAACTACTTCCAAAACTATTCAGCTTTGATATTAATGAGTTTTTTGGGTTCATTGAGGACATGGTTGTTGTTCAATAATAAAATTAATTCTCAAAAATACAACTTGCCTAATAATTCTGCACTCCCTGTATATATTATATATAAAGGTATTTGGAAAGGACCTTGACGTGGTACCTGAGCTTGTCCCATTTGGCCAGATGCGGTGACTAACCTTTCCAGTTTTGCTTTTAAATCTTAGCTGAGAGCTTGTAAGTGAGTGCTGGGTTTTCTCTGTGTGTTGTATTAATTTGTTTTGTAATTTTCCCTATGGTTCTTGCACCCAGACCTGTCTGGGGTTAACTGCTTGTGGCTCTGGGGACAGCACAGCTTCCTGTGAGTGCCAGTGGCACCCAGGGCTGGGCATGTTGCAGGGTCATAAGATGTGTACCCGGTCCGGTATGAGAGTGCAGTTCCCTTCCGTGTTTTGTATATATATATATATATATTATATACACATACATTACACAAACACATGTGTGTGTGTGTGTGTGATCTGAAATAAAATTTTGACATATAGCTGGGCTAAAATGATAGTCATATGTGGTTATAGGTGATATTAGGTGGACTGAAAAACTATAGAATAATCTGAAATTTAACCTAGGCATGTGGCTTTTTAATAAAAAGGAGCCATTATTTTATGCCAGAATAATAATACATTTTTTAATAAAAAGTTTTAAACAGTTTTAAAAATAATAATAAAAATACACACATTCTGGACAGATTTTTCTCCAACATTGGTGTGTCCGGTCCACGGCGTCATACTTGTGGGATATTCTCTTCCCCAACAGGAAATGGCAAAGAGTCCCAGCAAAGCTGTTCACATGATCCCTCCTAGGCTCTGCCCACCCCAGTCATTGTCTTTGCCGTTGCACAGGCAACATCTCCACGGAGATGGTTAAGAGTTTTTGGTCCGACTCCAGCCTAGTGGGCTGGGGCGCGGTCTGGGAATCCCTGAAAGCTCAGGGTCTATGGTCTCGGGAAGAGTCTCTTCTCCCGATAAACATTCTGGAACTGAGAGCAATATTCAATGCTCTCAGAGCTTGGCCTCAACTAGCAAAGGCCAAATTCATAAGGTTTCAGTCAGAGAACATGACGACCGTTGCATATATCAATCATCAGGGGGGAACAAGGACTTCCCTGGCGATGAAAGAAGTGACCAAGATAATTCAATGGGCGGAGGATCACTCCTGCCACTTGTCTGCGATCCACATCCCAGGAGTGGAAAATTGGGAAGCGGATTTTCTGAGTCGTCAGACATTCCATCCGGGGGAGTGGGAACTCCATCCGGAAATCTTTGCCCAAATAACTCAATTATGGGGCATTCCAGACATCGATCTGATGGCGTCTCGTCAGAACTTCAAGGTTCCTTGCTACGGGTCCAGATCCAGGGATCCCAAGGCGACCCTAGTAGATGCACTAGTAGCACCTTGGACCTTCAACCTAGCTTATGTATTCCCACCGTTTCCTCTCATCCCCAGGCTGGTAGCCAGGATCAATCCGGAGAGGGCCTCGGTGATCTTGATAGCTCCTGCGTGGCCACGCAGGACTTGGTATGCAGACCTGGTCAATATGTCATCGGCTCCACCATGGAAGCTACCTTTGAGACAGGACCTTCTTGTTCAGGGTCCATTCGAACATCCGAATCTGGTTTCCCTCCAACTGACGGATTGGAGATTGAACGCTTGATTTTATCAAAGCGTGGGTTTTCAGATTCTGTAATAGATACTCTGATTCAGGCTAGAAAGCCTGTAACTAGAAAAATTTACCATAAAATATGGAAAAAATATATCTGTTGGTGTGAATCTAAAGGATTCCCATGGAACAAGTTAAAAATTCCTAAGATTCTATCCTTTCTACAAGAAGGTTTGGAGAAAGGATTATCTGCAAGTTCTCTGAAGGGACAGATCTCTGCTTTATCTGTTTTACTTCACAAAAGACTGGCAGCTGTGCCAGATGTTCAAGCATTTGTTCAGGCTCTGGTTAGGATCAAGCCTGTTTACAGACCTTTGACTCCTCCCTGGAGTCTAAATCTAGTTCTTTCAGTTCTTCAAGGGGTTCCGTTTGAACCCTTACATTCCGTAGATATTAAGTTATTATCTTGGAAAGTTTTGTTTTTGGTTGCAATTTCTTCTGCTAGAAGAGTTTCAGAGTTATCTGCTCTGCAGTGTTCTCCGCCCTATCTGGTGTTCAATGCAGATAAGGTGGTTTTGCGTACTAAGCCTGGTTTTCTTCCGAAAGTTGTTTCCAACAAAAATATTAACCAGGAGATAGTTGTACCTTCTTTGTGTCCGAATCCAGTTTCAAAGAAGGAACGTTTGTTACACATTTTGGACATAGTCCGTGCTCTAAAATTCTATTTAGAGGCTACTAAAGATTTCAGACAAACATCTTCCTTGTTTGTTGTTTATTCTGGTAAAAGGAGAGGTCAAAAAGCGACTTCTACCTCTCTTTCCTTTTGGCTTAAAAGCATTATCCGTTTGGCTTATGAGACTGCCGGACGGCAGCCTCCTGAAAGAATCACAGCTCACTCCACTAGGGCTGTGGCTTCCACATGGGCCTTCAAGAACGAGGCTTCTGTTGACCAGATATGTAAGGCAGCGACTTGGTCTTCACTGCACACTTTTGCCAAATTTTACAAATTTGATACTTTTGCTTCTTCGGAGGCTATTTTTGGGAGAAAGGTTTTGCAAGCCGTGGTGCCTTCCATTTAGGTGACCTGATTTGCTCCCTCCCTTCATCCGTGTCCTAAAGCTTTGGTATTGGTTCCCACAAGTAAGGATGACGCCGTGGACCGGACACACCAATGTTGGAGAAAACAGAATTTATGCTTACCTGATAAATTACTTTCTCCAACAGTGTGTCCGGTCCACGGCCCGCCCTGATTTTTTAATCAGGTCTGATGAATTATTTTCTCTAACTACAGTCACCACGGTATCATATGGTTTCTCCTATATATATTTTCTCCTGTCCGTCGGTCGAATGACTGGGGTGGGCGGAGCCTAGGAGGGATCATGTGACCAGCTTTGCTGGGACTCTTTGCCATTTCCTGTTGGGGAAGAGAATATCCCACAAGTAAGGATGACGCCGTGGACCGGACACACCGTTGGAGAAAGTAATTTATCAGGTAAGCATAAATTCTGTTTTTTTGTTTGATAGATTTGACCAGCAATTGTATTCACAGTTAATGCAACTGTATTTTTTTTTTTTAATCTGGATCCAAAATGGTTTTTTTTTGTTTGTTTTTAAATACCTAACCTATCTTTAAGTAAAATTCCCCACTTGCAGGGGTTAAGAAGGAATTAAACGGGGGGAACTTCCGGGTGGCGGCCATGATAGGTCGCAAGATTTTTAGCTCCTTCAACCTGCTGCACAAATCTATCTAAAATCTCCTTTCTAATACCACATTGCTAGTATTTTTTGGGACAATCTAATACTATTAAGTATCCTGCCTTGCATATTCTCATTATTTTTAGATTTGATGCACTACACAGCACTCCGGCAAGTGTTAAAGGTTGCGGCCTAACATCTTAACCCACCGGCAGGGCAATCACTTGCCTCTGTCGTTAGGCAGCAGTGACATCCCGCAAGACACTGCAAGTTTTCACTCCATATCAGCAGGATGCTGTAGGTGACTGACATAATATTGGATGCTGCGTCCAGGACTACCGCTCGCTATCAATCAGCCAGCATGGAGATCCCTTCAACCTTTTTTACAGAGCTACGCAGATTGCTCAGGAACCATCATGCCGCCCTAGAAGACATGCTTTATTCCACGCCTGATCATGTCGGCACTCATTTGGCTCCACAACCCACCCGCATTGAATCCTACCCGCTAGGAAGAGGGGGTGGTGGTGCTCAGGGGCCCCGGCATCCACACCCTGCCTCTGAAAAGATGGGGAGAGAAATGGAACATGAAGCCAAAGAGCCGATAATACAGCAAGTGAGCACGCAGACAAATTTGTTAGAAATCGCTCTTCAGAATTCAACATATCTACTCCGGGACTACTCTTTTATAGATGCAGGACTTCCCACAGAGGAGCAACAGGGCAGTGTTAACTTTATGCCTTGCACGCAAACGCTCCTACCTCCAGCTTTGCAGTGTGGCTATAAAGAACTCCTGAAGTGTATCACGTACCCATTTTTCACTTCGTTGGGGCCATATGTGATCCTCTGTGACCTGGACCATCCTTCCCCAATATCGTGGGGACTGCAAATGTGCCTTCAAGCAATCTCATTATCCCACAGCTGGGACCATCCCTTTCCATTGGTGCGGGAACTACATATATGCCTTTGCACAATCTCACCATTCTACAGCTGGGACCCTGGAGGTCTGACAGCCTTTTGAAGCCTGAGAGCAGATTGAGGACCGTCAAACTTTGCTGGACTTTGTAGCTGGGACTCTGCATTTATGGAGCATGCTATTAAGGACACAGTTAAACTTTGCTGGACTTTATTGCAGGTGCCGGGCACAGGCTTTGATTTGGCCATACACGGTGTTCACTATTAAGGTGATCGCCGTTATTTTACGGTCCCTGAGAGGTACATCTTTGGTCTGTTCGTTTCCTAGATCTATCTGCTGACCAAAAGCTTTGAAACGTTCTGCCATAAGCAAATGTTCTGAGAATGTAATTAGTTAAAAACCCTTATTATTATCTCTGTTCTGTGTCCCATACTTTATACTTCACTCGATATTTGAATGGCCTATAGGGATCCTTAATGTATAGCTAAAAGTTATGAGTTAACCTGCTGTGTACCATACATGTCCATATAAACGCTACAATAAGAACTGACACTATTACTATTTGGGTATTATGCAGTAAAGGGCTTAATCTCTAATATGTACCACAATAGATATTAGACAAAAACTTTAAAGGGGTACTTTGTCATATATAGTGCCATAGGTAGTACAAAAGCCTTGTACAGAGGTTCTGAGTGAACACTCCTTGCTGGAAAATCCAGGTAGTGATAAATCAGAAGTAATACTGATAATACTTAAAAGGGGGAGAAGGAAGGAGAAAACCATAATTGCAACATCTGTACTGCTGCACAACCTACTGTATGTGGCTCTCTTTCTGTTTTTACCTACAGGACTGTAATTACAACACTATTATGTTCCCCTGTATTGATCTGAAGATAGCTAATTTACTGTTTTATATATATGTGGCATTTTTTGTTTTACAAAAATGGTTTACTTCTTGATGAACTCTTTCACCATCTATAAACACCTAGACTATACCTAAAATTAGTATAGCCGTCCTAGCCAATTCTAATGCTACTTAGTGTGATCCCCGCATCTCTTCATACAATCCTACTGCTTCAGTTACCTCACCCATACAGAGAGATAAGCTTACCTCAAATACAAGATCACCATAATCTATGTAGTTATGCTCTTTATATATCGCCAGCAGGTATGATTCATATTGCGCCTCAATTGCCACAGGCTGACATGGAACAGTAAGCTTTTAGTAGCTAACACTTAAAGATATAGAGAGCCAGCAGAGAGATCACTGATACTTTCTCATGAAACAGAGATATAAAGTTGTTTTGTAGATTGAACATTGCCCAACACTAATGCATCTATTCCCTTCATATGGCCAGTAGTCTCTATTTCTTTTTTTTTTCTTTTTTCTAACTATTTAACTCAACTCCATGTAATGTCTACACAACAGAGAGTCATCATCTTACCTATAGTCCCAGATTTAAGATTTAATTTTTAGTACAATACTGCAGTTCTCTAAAAACTCACAAGGCAAAAGTCAGTCACCTTGCAGAATCTAATAGTTTATCTATATGTGATTATTATTTTACCTTTTGACTTATCACATTCACTTTATTTGTTTACCTTTCCCGCTACAAAAAAATGGGGTTTATTTAGTGAGATCCATGAGCGGTCTCCATTATTTCAGAGAGCCTTCTGCCTTTTCTTTGTCCTATATGAGGCCCAAAAGTGGTCCATACCATTCATTGTAAGGCTCAGACATTGTATGGCATGTTTTATATATTGTATTTCTTATTTTGATATCGCTATGTAACTGCTGTTTTTATCTATTTCAAAAAGTTTGTATGCCTTATTTCTAACCTCAATAAAAAATTATTTAAAAAAAAAAAAAAAAAAGAAGGAATTAAACCATGAGGCAAAAAAAAAAGTTAACATTTCCTAAAAAGGGCAGTTCAGTCAATGATTTACTACAGTTATTAGGCAGCACACTTTTCTGACCTTTGATCTCACAGCATCACATTCTATAGCAGGGGAAGCTTGAAGGGACTGAAGACACCGGACTGCCTAATTGCTAAGGGTTTAGATTCTACAAGGCAAGCATATGAAATAAAATAAACAAAAGAGGGGAAGCCCATCAGCTTTAATAAACATAAGACTCACACAGCACTGAACTGAATTCAGCATCTGCAGCCCAGATTCAGCCACTGCTGCACTTATAGTGAACAAAGATGCCACGATCATCCAAGACAAGTATTGATTTATTTGCAGATCATCTGATAAACTTTGCCCCAGTTTTTTAGGCAGTCCGCAGTTTGAAAGGAGCCGTAGTTAAGTACTTCAATGAATGGCATCTCATTATCTTAATAACCCTCCCCGGACTCTGGATAACTCTGTCTTCAACAGCACAAAGACTTAACTCAAAATTTACTGCTCAAGTGCTTCAGCACTTAAGCAGTAAATTGTGAGGTAAGTCTTCACTATAGGCAAGGCGGCAGAATTTTATTACACTAACACAGCTCTCAGACTCTAAGTGCAGCCTGGTTACTTACCTTGTCACTGCTCCATCTCTGTGTGTTGCCGACCCGCTCTGCGCCTCATACATGATGACTCACAATGGGGGGACACTAGATACTCATGCAGCTTGTGCTTAGTATCCCCAGATCAACCACTGGCTACTGGATGTGCACTGAGCAGCACTCCTGTAACTTGCTTCCTGTTCCTGGCTTGTGCATCGCAGCCAGCAAAAAGTAATCTTTTAAAACAGTGCTCCCCCTGCTGCCCGCCCAAAGCAATGGCCCAACCGCACACTGAAAATTGTGCGATTAAGCAAGGTATAGGCTCTGTTATGGGTGGAGCAGCAGGCACATAGAAAAACTGTGCAGAGGGATATAGCAGCCTATACCTCCTCTACCACACGTGCGGTAGAGGAGATATAGAGGTGTTTAAAAGGGATTATTATTTTTTTTTTATGAAACAGGACAGTCTAGACTGAAACATTTTTTGGCTGAATAAATATAATTTTTCCAATAGCCTCCCTATTGGAAAAATTATATTTATTCAGCCAAAAAAATTATTTTCTTTCCTTTCCTTCCTTTTCCCCTTGGGGGCTCACGTGCGGGAGTGCTCATATGGAGGAGCCTCCACTGCAAACAGGTGAAAATAATCCCTCCCCTAATTACCCACACAGGAAACAAAAAAAAAAAAAATCTTCAAAACAAAACTAAACAAAAACAGTTATTTAAATAAAATGCAAACCTTGCACAGCAAACAATTTAAAACAATTTAAAAGATTACCTAACTGCTATACTTAAACAGACAATCTTACTTTAACAGATAATCAAGGCAGCAGACACTCTCAGAGCAGGCTCCAAGAGTTACTGTGCTAAATTTATAGTCTAGATAGGCCCAAACAGGTGAAACCCTCCCCTAATTACTCAACCAGGAAACAAATATAAAAAAAAATAATCTTCAAAACAAAAAAAAAAAAAAACAGTTATTTAAAAAAAAATGCAAACCTTGCATAGCAAACAATTTAAAACAATTTAAAACAATTTAAAAGATGACCTTGTTTAGCTAACTGCTATACTGTCAGGGTTTTTCCCTGTTTTGTTTGCCATGTGCTGCTGGCAGCCATTTTACTCACCTCTCTTCCTGACTATGGTGCATTGTGGGGGATGCTGCTCATTTCCTGCACTTCCTTTTATGACCAGACTGGTGTGCATCATCCATGTGAGACAGGATGCAGTCTCAGAATTGTGATGTCATCACTTATTATTTAAAGGGCCTCTGTTCAGTATGCTTTGCCTTTGCATTGCCTCAGACCTGTTTGTGAGAGCTCCTGTGTATTACCTGGCTGCTTGACGTCCTTCCTGGTTCCTGATCCCTGGCTTGTTCCTGACTCTGCTGTTTTCCTTGTTCCTGATTCCAGCTAGTCTGACTATTCACTTTGACTTCTGACTCCACTCGTCTGACTACCAGCTCTGGTTTTGACTCCTGACTTGTCATTTGACTTGTGGACTTTTTTTTATTTTTTGCTATTAATAAAGTTGTGATTATTTTTGCACTTCTCATCTCAGTCTGATTCCTGGCACCCTGACATTATGCAAAGGCCATGAATCCTGATGGTGCTAATTATCCACCTTTACCTGCCATCATTTCCAGGATGGATGTACAGGATCACCGCTTGGATCAATTTGCACTAGCCCTGCAAACCCTGCTGACTTGCACTGCACATTTGGACCAAAGTGTACCGCAAGTTATGGCTTCTCCTGTTTCCGCTGCTGCACCTATACCTACCAGGAGCATGTCCAGTTCTGCACCTCTACCTCAGCGATATGTTGGCAATCCTATTCAGTGCAGAGGGTTTTTGAACCAGGTGGGCATTTACTTTGAGATGTTACCTCAGGCGTTTCCCTCTGACAGAGCTAAGGTGGGATTTCTCATTTCGTTACTCTGACACAAGTCTTGCATGGGCTAATCCCTTGTGGGAGACTAATAAACCTGTGATTTCAAATTACCCTGAATTTGTGGCCTCCTTTCGAAGGGTATTTGATGTTCCGGCTCACTACACTTCTGCTGCTAAAAGACTCATGTCCATTCAGCAAGTACAAGATCTGTTGCTCAGTATGCTATTGAGTTCTGTACGCTTGCCACAAAGGTAGGTTGGAACAATGAAGCCCTTGTTGCCGCCTTCTTTCATGGGCTCTCTGATGCAATTAAAGACAAAGTTGCTGCCAGAGATTTACCAGAGGATCTCGAGGCATTGGTGTCTTTTTTGATCCTAATTGACATCAGACTCAGAGAGAGGCCCTCTTTCAAGGAGCACTTGCGGAAGCCTCAAGTTCCATTGTCTCCTACATGTTCGTTCCCACCCATGCCTCCCTCTCCTCCCATGCCTCCTGGTCCCGAGTCACCAGGTACTGCTGAGCTGATGCAGTTGGGATTCACGGGTCTCTCCACGGCAGAGAGGGCCTTTAGGAGGAGGGAGGGGCTCTGCCTCTTTTGTGGGTTACAGGGCCACCTTTTGAAGTCTTGTCCTACACGGCCGGGAAACGCTCACACCTAAGATACTGTCGGGGGCAGACCTTGGCTGGTTTATCCTGGTCCCCGGAACCGCTTAAGGAGAAACCTTTGGTCACAGTTGTCCTTTCCTGGGTGGACTCCTCCATAGTCACTCAGGCTCTTGTTGACTCCAGTGCTGTGGGCTATTTCATTGACAGTGCTTTTGTATCAAAGCAATCCATTCCTGTTTTGCCTCCATTCCGTTCCGCTTGCTATTGAAGCCATTGATGGCAGGCCCCTTCAGCCCGCACTGGTTATTTATGAAACTGCTTCATTGTCCATGGCTGTTGGGGCTCTCCATTTTGAAACCCTCCAGTTCCAGGTTATAAACTCTCCGCATTTTTCAGTTGTTCTGGGTTATCCCTGGCTCCAAAAGCACAATCTCAGTCTCGACTGGTGCAGGTCCGAAATTTTGTCGTGGTCCCCGCAATGTATTTCCACTTGTCTTTGGAAACCAGTTAAAGTCTTTTGCACTTCTTCGGTATCTCAATTTCCAGAGGAGTACCGAGAGTTACTAGACATTTTTGACAAGGTGCGTGCCGGTATGTTGCCTCCTCACCGGTCTTACAATTGTGCCATAGACCTGCAACCCAGAGCCATTCCTCCTCGGGCCCTGGTGTATCCTTTGTCTGTTGCAGAGAATTGTGCTATGGAGGAGTATGTTGCTGATGCTCTGTCACAGGAAATCATCAGCAAATCCTGCACTCCTGCAGGGGCTGGCTTCTTCTTTGTGAAGAAAAAGGGTGGCGAGTTAAGACCATGCATCGATTATAGAGGTCTTAATTGTCTTACCATTAAGAATGCTTACCCTATTCCGCTCTTTACAGAACTCTTGGACCACCTCAAGGGAGCTACAGTCTTTACTAAACTTGATTTGAGAGGAGCGTACAATCTAGGATTAAGGAGGGCCACAAATGGAAAACAGCATTTAACACCAGGAGCGGGCATTATGAGTATCTTGTAATGCCCTTTGGCCTATGTAATGCTCCTGCTGTTTTTCAGGAATTTATTAATGATGTCCTACGAGATATGTTGCAATAGTGTTTTGTGGTATACTTAGACGACATCCTCATACACTCACCCACACTTGAGGCTCATCGTTCTGATGTTACACGGGTTCTTCAGAGACTACGTGAGAACGGCCTGTTTTGTAAACTCGAGAAATATGACATCAGGCTCAAGTAACCTTCCTAGGTTATGTTATCTCCGTTGCAGGGTTCTTCATGGATCCTGGCAAGTTATCTGCAGTTCTGCAGTGTCCTCGCCCAGTTGGTCTTCGGTCTATTCAACGTTTTTTGGGGTTCGCCAATTACTATAGAAAGTTTATTAAAAACTTTTCTTCCTTGGTCAAACCTATCACAGACATGACCCGTAAAGAGAATGATCCACTCCATTGGTCACCTACTGCCATTAAGGCCTTTGATAGTCTTAAGGCTGCCTTTGCTGCCGCTCTAGTTCTGACTCATCCTAACCCTGTCGTTCCTTTTGTTCTTGAGGTCGATGCGTCTGAGACTGGAGTAGGTGCCCTCTTGTCTCAACGTCCTATGCCTGATGGTTCCTTGCATCCATGTGGTTTTTCTCTAAGAAATTGTCTCCAGCGGAGTGCAATTATGAAATTGGTGACAGGGAATTACTGGCCATAATTTTGGCACTCAAGGAATGGAGGCATCTTCTTGAGGGTACTAGCGTGCCAGTGCTCATTCTTACTGACCAC
Source organism: Bombina bombina (assembly GCF_027579735.1). Classification (NCBI taxonomy): domain Eukaryota; kingdom Metazoa; phylum Chordata; class Amphibia; order Anura; family Bombinatoridae; genus Bombina; species Bombina bombina. The sequence continues at coordinate 285,681,380 of NC_069500.1, forward strand.
AAGAATTTAACTTATCTATGTGAAGCAAAACGTTTGTCGCCCCAACAGGCCAGATGGGCGTGCTATATTTGTCTCGGTTTAATTATGTGGTCTCCTACCTTCCTGTTAGTAAGAATGTTAGGGCTGATGCCCCCTCTCTCTCTATTTTGGCTACCATACCGACTAATTTGACTTCTCCCTTGGGGGAGGAGATCCTGGCTGCACAAACCAATGCACCTCCTTAGAAACCTAGTGGTAAGTGTTTTGTTCCTGAGAATCTTCAAACTAAACTTTTGCACACTTACCACTATCCTAAAGCCGCAGGTCACCCAGGCAAGAACCAAATGATTTGGTCTGTCACTCGACAATTCTGGTGGCCAGGTCTTCATTCTGATGTTGCTGGGTATGTTGCCTCCTGCTCAGTTTGTGCACAGAATAAGACTCCTCGACGTCTTCCTGTGGGTCTTCTTCAACCTATTGCTAATGGACTTCATTGTCGAGCTCCCTGTTTCCAATGGCAATACCGTTATCCTTATGGTGGTTGACCGTTTTTCTAAAATGTCACATTGCATTCCCTTGATTAAGCTGCCTACCGCTCAGGAGCTTGCTTCAATTTTTGCCCAGGAGGTCTTGCGTTTACATGGGTTACCCAAGGAGATAGTGTCGGACTGGGGTAGCCAGTTTGTCTCCAGATTTTGGTGTTCCTTTTATGCTCAAATGGGGATCCATCTTTCCTTCTCCTCGGCATATCACCCTCAATCCAATGGGGCTGCGGAACGGTCTAATCAAGCTCTGGAAGAGTTCCTCCATTGCTATGTCTCAGATCACCACAATAATTGGTCTGAACTATTACCTTGGGCAGAATTTGCTCGTAATAGTGCTATTAAAAAGATATATATAAACACAGTATCTCACAAAAGTGAGTACACCCCTCACATTTTTGTAAATATTTGATTATATCTTTTTATGTGACAGCAATGAAGAAATGAAACTTTGCCTCAATGTAAAGTAGTAGTGTACAGCCTGTACAACAGTGTAAATTTGCTGTCCCCTCAAAATAACTCAACACACAGCCATTAATGTCGAAACAGTTGGCAACAAAAGTGAGTATACCCCTAAGTGGAAATGTCCAAATTGGGCCCAATTAGCCATTTTCCCTCCTCGTGTCATGTGACTCATTAGTGTTACAAGGTCTCAGGTGTGAATGGGGAGCGGGTGTGTTAAATTTGGTGTTATCGCTCATACACTCTCTC